>NC_137167.1:16685389-17335619 GCF_951394435.1 Stenella coeruleoalba
TTGTTTAAATCTGCTAATTTTACTAACTGGATTTGATTTTTCTTGCTATTTTGTATATGCCCTTTATATACTAAATTTATCAAGATTTTGCATATTTTTTACAAATATTTTCCTAATTGCTAGTATCTTTCCTAATTTTGTATCATTTTATGTCTGTACCTTGAAAGAAGTTTTTTAAGACTTTGATTCCCCTTGTGGCAATCAGCCAGGGAACTCCAGGCTACACCTCCTACCCCGCACCCACCCAGGACAAAGATGTTAGCAGTAGGCTCACAGTCTCTCTGTCTCTCTCCACCCCTACTCTATATTAATTTTTGATACTTTCAATATCCACTTAGATAATCTTTATAAAACTCTGGCATCTTAGACCCTCGTCCTCCTGTCCTCCAGTGATTTTTGTACTCTACCCTAACTCATTCATTCAAGAACAGAATCATATGCAAAACTTTGTCATGGGCAAAATCTTCATACTCTCCATAATTCAGTTTCAAACATCTTTTCCTTTGGCTACTTCCTCTTATCTTTTAAAGTAACTACTTCTCAAGGACTCTTCTCTTTGGGGCTCCAATATAGTGGTTAAACCAACACGTCACTTATTTCCTCATATCCATCTTCACCTATTTTAGATGCAATGCTCATCATCATAATCATTCTCTTTCATATATCCTCAAATCCCTTGTTCCAAGCTTGCTTTTACACACCCATTTATCAAAACCGCTTCCATATTTAAATCAAATTCTCTGCACATACATTCTCAGAGGCAAATGTAATGGTAGAAAGACACACAGCCATCCACATTATTCTACCTCATACTAATTTCACAACAGCAAATCTCACAGCGGCTTTTAGTGGCCCATTACATTTCTCTTGTCAGTTTACTCTTCTACTGGGCCAAAAGACTATTTCACACCAGTTTCCTCTCTCCTCTAATCTCTATCCCCTTCTTATCTTCATTCTCATAAGACAAAACTGACTAAGGCAGAAAAGAGCTTCTCAACTTTCCCCCCACTAAATCTGGAATCATACTTTCATTTACACACACAAACACAGTCCTTCCTTCAGTGCATGAGCCATCTGTGTCCCCCTGTGTCCCCCTGTAAGACACATTGTTTACTCTTTCTTCTTATTAAAGCTCTGACAGCAGTCCTCACCCCTGAACCATCAGTGGATCCCTCTTTGTAGAATCTCTATCATCTTATAAACATGTTGTATTTTCCATTTTATAAAACAAAGACTCTTGAGTCCACACTCTCTGCAATCTCCTCTAGCTACTGCCTTGTTTCTTAGCTTCATACTATAGGGAGAAACAAATAAAACGAACACATAAAAATTGAACAAAAAAGCTCCTCAAGAGAATTGTTTATTGTTGTAATCTTCACATTTTCTCTGGAACCTCATCTATACCAGGATTTTATCCTCACTAGTGGGACAAAACTATTCGAAGTCACCAGTGACTGATTACAAGATTTCTTTCCTACCTGATACATCTGGTAGTAGCATATAGCCCAGTTATTTTTTTCTTCTCCAACAGTTTCTTTACTTGGCCTTCTGAGAACTATTCTTTCTTGGTTCTCACTCTACCTCACTGCCTTATATTCTTAGTATTCGTTGCTGGATTTTCTGCATTCACCCAGCCTCTGATTTGTTGAGTGCCTGAGGGCTCAGTCTTGTTTGTTTCTCCATCTATTTGCTAATCACATCTATATGTACTGGTAACTCAGAAATATAAATCTCCATATGCTCCCTTGGAATCTGGGATCTGTCATCTTTACTGGGATAAACTGCCTACTCAACATCCTCATTGGGATCTATCCCCACAAAGATTGTTCCGCCCGGAAATGAGAATGTTGGAATTTTATACCCTATGACGACAGCCATTAGCTAAGGGCCTTCCCAATACAGGGGACTCAAACTTCTCAGGCATTTCCTGATACGCAGGTCCCCATCAGCTAAGTGCAAGTCTCCAAAGGAAGGTACAAGTATAATGTAATAGCAGTCAATATGTACACCTAGGAGATGATTAAATCGGCTGGTAAAGAGGATCTTGGCAAGGCAACAAAAGCACATTCTGCACTCTGGAATAAGTATGTGGTAACTGTGTCACGGATTTAACTTTAAAAAAGTATATATCTTTTTACAGATGGCCTTGTACTTTATTATTTTTAAGTACAAAGTTTTTAAAAAAGAATCAAATTAATCCATTATTGTCTTTAGGTATAAATTAGATCAAGCATATACACAATTACAGAATAGTATAACAACACTTTGCTTGGGAAACAAAACTTTAAAATAGAGTCTAAGCTTTCTGATGACCTTTCTCTAATCACTTTAATTTCAGAGTAATTGCAACTATGAATTGAGTATGAAATTTTCAACGATATTTTTATACTTTGACTACATATGTCTTTATGATTAACAAAATACATGCTTTTATACTTACATAAAATGAATCATACTGACCATATTTCTCTAAACAATTATTTTTCTGCTAACATTATTTGTGAGATTCATTCATGCTTTATGTGTGGCTATAATTTATTCATTTCATTACTAATCCCATGTATGATTATATCATAATTTATATATTCAATATCCTTTTGATGGGCAGGTAGATGTTTTTCTTTCTTTCTTATTATAAAAATAATTGATTAAACATTCCAGTCCATACTTCTTTGTGAACATATTTGAGGTTTTCTCTAGATTTATACCCAGAGAGTGCAACTGAAAGATAGAAGGGTCAGTTCAAATATTACTATAATTAAATAAGTAGAACTATGCACTTAGTTTCTTGCATTTGGTTCCTTTTTGTTAAGAAGAGTGAAAATAAATATTTAAAGAAATGTTTGTAAAGTTGACTTTTTGGACAATTCACATGTCTTTTATGCTTAGAGGCAGAAGTTTATTCTCCCCTGAATCCATTCCCATATGTGGAACATACTGAATGGTGCCTGCTATTTATCTCCTTAGAAAAGCAGTTTCTGACCTTCCCTGGGATTATCTTTTCTCACTGGTAGTAGAATTTTTTTCAAAATGACACATCTGAGAAAATCTCTAAGGATACGTTCCAGTATTGCATTAGACAAGAATGCAGAGAAAATGGCCTTTCTTTTATGTTTCAGGTCCTATGCTAGAAGATTTATGTATACTTCTTTAATCCTCAAAACCCTAGAATGCTAATATATACCAATTTTGCTGCTTTGGAGAAACAACTGTCCCCAAGTTACACAGCTAATAAATGAAAAAAACCTGGATTCTAACTCAAATTTATCTCATAACATGGTATGAAGTTGGCTTATATGGATGATACTTAGGTCAACTGAGTTTAATTAATAATATGTAAGTAATTAATATAGGTTTTGCATATCAAAATCTTAACTATGTTTCAAGAGTCCAAATTCCAATTCTCTTAGAAGCCTGTCTCTATTTGTAGACTGAGATTTTTCTTCTTCTATGCTATCATTTTATACTCTACTGTACTATTCTGCAGTTGTCTGTGAAAACTGTTAATATAATATCCCACACCAAAATTTAAGCTTCTTGAAAGTCTATACCTAAACTGCATATCTGTGGTATCTCCTAGTCACCACTGCTTAGCCAAAAGTCCAGTGCCTAAGAGGCAAACCTAGGAAATTACAGCACAAAAGAACGTAAGATCATTACCTAAGGAAATGGCAAGAGAATAGCAAGGCATGGTTGTCACAGGATATTGGGAAATCGTATAGTACTCATGCAATAATAGAATCAGTAGGGAAAGGAAACAGGGAACAAGCCAAGAAAAAATTCAGGCATGACTTCAGAGGCACAAGGAGGATTTCAGAAATAGAAGCTACAGAAGTTCAGAATAACACAAGACAAACCCTACATCATACAGCCAGGAATACTGCGAACCTGATAAGTTATATCACTTGAGCATGGTCACACATCAAATTAAAATGCCAAGGAATGGTTGTCACCTATGTAAATATTTTAGTTATGTTCATTCAAAACCAACTTTTAATTAAAAATACTAGTAAAGAAGGTTAAGCGACAAAGATATAAAAGAAATGGCTTCTGATTTCAAATAGCTTTAAGTTAACAGCATTTTAACATTAATGGAATTTTTTAAACAAGGTCATCATAAAGATTTTAGGGTTTGTTTCAGGTAAAACTTAAATCTTCATTTAAGTTTATATTGTGAGACAGAAAGATCCACAGATAGAATTTAGATATGATTAATTTTTCTTGCCACTGATGTAAACGAGTTTTATTAGCTGTAAGGTACAAATTTACCTTATTTCCCTGATAGCAGGTTTTTATTTGTCACAGGTTTTCAAATAAAGTGAAGTTGCTACTTTCTCCTGGGAAATTCCACTCTCTTTGGTGATTAAGCTCCTTGAGGTCAGGACCCCAGTCCTATCTCTGTTTTGTGCTTCTCATGAAATACAATGCAGTTTTTGACTGCATTTTAAGTATTCAAAAACTATATGATGAAACGCTTTAGCTGTACATGACCTGCTGATCTTGTCAAAGTAAGACTGCATAGCAACAAATCTCACATTGTTACTATGGTTAAATATATATATATATCTCCTAAAAATGATTCAATTTCCATAACACAGCAGCCCAACTAAAGCTCAGAAATCACACTGCTTATTCTGTGAGAAATTGTCTACTACCACTGTTTATTTAAAATATTCTACTCTCATCTGTTACTTTTGTTTTAACCTATGAAACATATATCAAAAATGTTAATGTAATGTTAGGAAGTCATTGTCTATATTAAGCAAGGTACAAACTGACTCCCAGAAAAGAGGAATGGCAAATCACCTTCATTCCATTGCCAGCCTCAACCAATTGTCAGTGGCTGCCTGGAGTGTTCTTTTTTGAGAGGAATTGTGGAACCTAGTGTAGGCTCAGCAGGAAAGCAAGCCAAGATCAATTATTGATGTCTGCCATGGGTAGACAAGAGAGTGAATGACAATATATAAGCCATGAACTTTCTTATCTGTGCACTAGAGCTTGAAATATGTAGTCATTTTAATTATTAAGAGATAGGCATATTCTTGCCAGATGAATGTCATGACAGGAACAATAAACTTTAAGAATGTACACTGACTTTTAGGAGCCGTGCTTACTACATGCTCCAATGAAGTGATAATAGACCTCTAACAGGATCACCATTCTTCCAGGATACTACTGTCAGAGTAATAGAATGTCACATTTCATTCTACTGTTTCCTTTCTAAGGATAGACTATTAGTTTTCCAGAAAAAAAAATAGCCAGGAGAATATTTGTTATTTTTACTTAAATGTATTCAGATGTGTCTACTGATGTCAAAAAAGGAAAAAATGGAAGTTCGGAGAGGTAATTGTTTAACTCCACAGCCTTCTACTGTCCCTTTATTTCAGAATAAGATCTGGCTTTGATCTCCAGACAGACCACTTGGTAGCAGTGACTATGGGGATCAAATTAAGTACTAATAACTGTCAAAGTTCTCTGTTTGTACCAAAAGAATATTAATTAATGCTAGTATTATTATGTACTATCTGCTTTTATCCCCAATCTTGATATCTGATTTTGAACCTAGTTTCAGTTACCTGAGTCCAGTTCCTTTGTCTAACTTTCTTGATGCCCTGTTTTCAATCCTTTGATTTTGGACTGTACTCTGGCTACATTAACCACCCAGAAAGATTCAGCAGAATACTCATCCCCTTACCTGGAAAAAATGCTTCCTTGAAATGCAGCAATCCATAAGTAATAGTAAATGCTATCTCCATTGGGTACAAAAATATTTGGGAAATTTTGGAATTTCACGCATTCATGTTTCATATCAAAGAGAAAAAATTACAGAGATAATTGACTTAATTTCTAATTTGCAGATCTAGGCAATGCTCCTCTAGGGATTCTGTAATGTGGTCACTTTGAGGAATAGTAGTCAAGACTAACATCCTCAAATTAGAAAACATAATGAAATTTTATGTAAGGATTAGAAAAGAATCAATGAATGAGATGGATCTTTGTGCTGAAATGAGGCAATGAAGTAAATGTTGCTTCCTAATTCTGTTATTTTACTTATATATAATGAAATAAACAACTATAATTTGTATGAAACTTCTTATAATATGCCAGAAAACTGAGACTCATTATTTTACCTTCCTCTACATCAGCATCACATCTAATTTATCAACAACTCTTCCAACTGCACCGTTAAAATATATCATTGATACATGTATTTTTCTTTAACTTTTCTACTACTGCCTAGATGCAAGAGAGAATCAAGCCTTACTAATAGTGCTAAAATGCCCCCTTTATTAGTGGCACCATCTCCTCCAATCCATTTTTTATCTACCAATTTGACTTGCTTTCAACACATATATCTGATTATTCCATTTTCTTGCCTCATATCCACCAGCGGTTTTCTTATTGCACCCCTTATTTGGTTTATAAACCTCTCAACCCATACCACCCTCCTTTCTCTACAAGTTTAGCTACAAAGGTCTGGTAGTTCCTCAGCACCACAAAAACCTTCTGTCCTTAGGACTTAGTCTGTGTTGTTTCCACTAGCCATTATTTTCTTGCTCTGACCTCTCAACCTTCTGGCTCTTTCGCATCCTTCCAGGTCTTCAGGTATCAACTTAGCTGCTGTGTGTTCTATGACCGCATTGCCTAAGTAACCTCCATTCTTCCTCATAGCAGTCTATTTAATGTATCATAGTTCTTCCGGCAGTTGCAATTAAAATGTGTTTATTATTTTCCTCACTCCCCTAAACTTCTAAACGGATGGGTGTAGAATATTTTATTCACCACGGTACCTGCAGTATCTAGCAAAATGTCTGACATACAATAAGGGCTAGATATGTATTTGTAGAAAGAATGACTAAAAAAGAATCTCTGATGTGGTTTATTTGTGGTTACTGTTATTGTCGATGATGGTGTGGCTGTCTTTAGTGATGGTGATGGGTTGTTGGCCTATTTGTGGTAAGTTTTTACTGTTGAGACTGTTAAGTATCAGAGATATTAGGCAAATTAACAAGTAGAGAAGCCAGGATATAATTCAGTGTCTAAGGCCAATATCATTGTTTCTAATAGTACATGATACTGTTTTCATATTCATCATACATTCAGGGAGCATACTGAAATGGAAAAATTATTGGTCTATTGTCCAACAACCCTGGATTTAAACCTTGGCTCCTCTATTCATTGACTGTGTCTAGTCTTCAGTTTCTTATCTGTAAATTGGGTATAATAACCTCTACCTAATGGACCCCTTTTGGATATGGACCAAAATTATAAATATACATATCCACATAAAGCAATGGGCATATAAAAGGAACTAAACAAAATAAAATGTGTCTCTTCTCTTTTCCAATGATCATCAGCACACATTTGGTGTCCTTTGTTTGCCAAAGCGTAAAATGTCCTTCGGATTGCAAATTTCCAGCATTGATATTTTTCTCCTCTGCACCAAGATAATTATTGCTTAACTATAATTTTTGTAAAATCTCTTTCTCTTTCAAGGTCTATGATAAACTTGATCTCCTATACTATTAATTCATTCAATTTGGTAATCCAACAATAGTTTATGTCCTGATTTAAAATAATCCATTTTCAAACAGACATCATTTTCCTCCCACTATGGTACATTGATTCTTCATAACATTTATGTAAGAAAACTT
Organism: Stenella coeruleoalba; assembly: GCF_951394435.1. Taxonomy (NCBI): domain Eukaryota; kingdom Metazoa; phylum Chordata; class Mammalia; order Artiodactyla; family Delphinidae; genus Stenella; species Stenella coeruleoalba. The sequence continues at coordinate 16,693,045 of NC_137167.1, forward strand.
GGCAGCAGTTATAAAACACATGCACTTTTGAATGCTGCCCAAATTGACAACAATTTCAATTAACTATCCAAACTGTGAGTCCCAGAAAAATGCACAGAAGTAAAGTGACAATTATCAAATAGCTAGAAAGGATTATTGACCTCAACTTGTGGGACCTACTCAATCAAGAAAAGGGAAATGGAAAATGAAGTGTCCAAAAGAACTGGCTTTTCAGGCTTATCTTGATTATTATGTTAACACTGACAGATGGAAGCACGTACACAAACTATACAAGTGTGCCTTGTGTAACCTAATAAATATATTTCCACAATATTAGCAAAAAGATTTCAGAATATGACTCTAAAACATTTTTTAAATCGTAGTTAAAAATCTGATTGAGTCACTTGTACACTTGTTCGTGCTGTAAGAGACAAAACCAGCTTTCTGAGAGTTTCCAATGGATTATAGGAAAGATTATATGATCCTCCTAAGAATACGAACTAAGATTGCACTGTGATCGATTATTGTCAGGAAGAAAAGCACATCCTCCTCCTTTGTCACTTGATTACTGTGAGCACAACAAAAATATAATTACAGTACAAAAGACTCTAAAGGACTGCTTTTTAAAAATGAGGTGTCAAAACTCCCCGCAAAGTGTAATGAAAATAACCTATAAATACAGCTTTTTACAAATTGATTTCAACTTAGAGTGCTTTATTTGAGGCTTCTATTAAAAGGTGCCCTAAACGCAAACGTATCATTTTAAAGTTTTGGACTTGAAAAAAATGACAAAATGAAGATCCAACCTCCCCCAAGATCACTAGTACTCCAAGTTAATAATATAATTATTTGGACAATTTAGATAAAAATAAACTCAAGTAACTGAATAGTAGGAAAAACATTAGAAGAAACAATTTCATATTTAAAATTCATTATGAATGATGGAGGCATTCTTTACTTGTATTGTTTCATTTGTTTTGTATAATAAAGTGATCAAATGTGTGTTTCATTTATGAACTATTGTTAAACCTTTTAATTAATTACGTATCATTTTATTTTTAGGAAAGACAATTTGAAGATCTCAATGGCTGCCTGTTGCTAAATATAGATTCCATTTGAGATTATAATATGGAAATGAGCTCATTAATATTTAAGAGTACACAGGAGTTTTGCCGGTGGTGATATTTTATTTATTTACTTATGTATTCCCTTATTTTAATATTATACTACGTCAGTGCCGGGATTATAATAAAATGAATTCATTTCTTGGCTGAAAATTCTTTGGAACAGTACCAAATTATGTGAACATAAGTTTCCAAGTGATAATATCTACCACCAGATGTCTATAAGTCACTTGGAGATCCCTGGAAGGAAGATATTAGATAAATAATATTATAATTTTCTTTGAAAAATCCTTAATTAGGCCTTCTGGCATAATGAGAAGTACTACATGAAAAAGTAAAGTTTAACTGATTATATTGAGGTAAATTTCATCCATTGATCAAGCCTATATAAGGTTTAGAAATAAAACAGGTGCCACGCTATTCAGCACTTTAGAAACCAGCATTTCCGATACATGATTTTCAAACCTGGTACCCAGAACTGAATTCTGAGCTAAATTTGCTTTTTTAGAGGTATATAATGTGTGCTTTCTCAAACAGCATTGGTTCATATATATCTTTCATTTCCCTCTTAAGTAGTACAAAAAGGGAAATAATCAGAAGGAGGAAATAAGAAAGCAGGAATATGTTGAAGCAGAGTTCTCAATTTTCTTCTTCCTTAATATATAAAGGAATGAGTATGACAGCTTTTACTACCCTGATTTGTGTAATGAGTCAGCAAATAAACTCAAGTTAAATAAAATATTGACTTCGGTCCGTATTGGTGTTTATAAGTCCGCTTATAGTGAGGGTTTCAACATCTATTTTTTTTTTTTTTACTTCAATTGATATATTTTGAAGATCTACTAGGTGTAAGGCACTGACTCAGGTCCTGCTGGTTATCCACAATGAGTAAGACAAGCTTCTGACTGTAGGGTAGGGGCCAGCCTTTTAAGTAGAGAAGGAGAATTCATAGAGATGACCATGATATAAGGTAGAAAATGTGTTTCATTAAAAGAAAGAGATAAGACATATGTAAGACCTTACTGCAAGGGAATAAAGAGTCATATCTGTAGGAATTAACAGGAGAGTTAAGTGCTCACAAGAGTACACACATGAACATACAGATTGTGTCTTCAGAAATTGAACTGTGAAGATGAATAACAGAATGTAAGATAGTCATAATCCAATATTCAGATAACGTTAATGGGATTGAAACCCAAAGTTTTTACAACATACACTTAAAGATCAAATTAGTTCTTTCTTTTAAAATTAAATTTACTGATTTGATAGACATTCCCAGCCACAAAAAACTTAAATGTATATTTAATAATTAAAATATAAACAAAACTCATGGAAGAAATCTTTTGTTTCAAAATAGTCAAAAAATAATCATCAGCTTGACAGAGATCCAGGTATTAGAATCACCTAAAATGTCTATTTATTTTCTTTATTTTAATAGTTTATTTCTCATTTTTAAATCTCTGACTCAAAAGTGACACTTACTATGAAATATCTAAACACTGATTCTTCCCCATTAACAAGTCTATCATTTTTAGTTTTGAGAAAATTTTCAGTACCTCAGGGGATAGGTGAAGGGAGTGTGTATGCATCTGTGTTTATGTGCAAGTATGAGACGGACTGGGAAACTCTTTCTGGAAAAATTGATTTTTAAGTAGTACTTTAAAAAATTTTGGGGGGAAATGAAAATATTCCAGAATTGTTTTAATTCCATTTCCATTGGTCTCTATGCCAAAATTTATACAAATTAATAATGTCATAAATTAACAAAATTTCATGAATTAATGAAGTCATACATTGATTCAGAATGATTTATATTGTCCTTTGCTGAAAAATATGTTCAGCATAAAACTCCTTCAAATGCTAATGAGAACATTTTTTTTTCTCATAGAGTCTCCCTGGATAAAGTTTATAAAGCCTGTTCTTTTGGGACTGTGAAGTTCAGGTAGCTTAAACTGAAATGTATTTAATAACAATCTTAAGATTATATACTCTTGCAAATAGTATTTTGTTTGTCCCTTGTGTAACAAGAGCTGATGAGTTATTTCTTTTTTTTAAGTTAACATTTTATTGAATGAAACAGTTTTTAAATTCTATAATGCTTTGTAATTTTCACAAGTTTCACACACATGATTTCATATAATCCCATAATAACCTATCTGTTCTCCCCTACTCCTGTGTTACCGTTCCCCCTTCCCTCTCCCGACTGGTAACTACTAGTTTATTCTCTGTATCTATGAGTCTGCTTCTGTTTTGTTTTATTCACTAATTTGTTGTATCTTCCCTTTATTTTTTTAACAAATTTATTAGAGTATAATTGCTTTACAATATTGTGTTAGTTTCTGCTGTATAACAAAGTGAATCAGCTATATGTATACGTATATCCCCATATCCCCTCCATCTTGCGTCTCCTTCCCACCCTCCCTATCCCACCGTTCTAGGTGGTCACAAAGCACCGAACTGATCTCCCTGTGCTATGCGGCTGCTTCCGACTAGGTATCTATTTTACATTTGGTAGTGTATATATATCAATGTTACTATCTCACTTCATCCCAGCTTACCCTTCCCCGTCCCTGTGTCCTCAAGCCCATTCTCTACGTCTGTGGCTTTATTCCTATCCTGCCCCTAGATTCTTCAAAACCATTTTTTTTTTTTTTTAGATTCCATATACATTTGTTAGCATATGGTATTTGTTTTACTCTTTCTGACTTACTTCACTCTGTATGACAGACTCTGGGCCCATGCATCTCACTACAAATAACTCAATTTCGTTTCTTTTTATGGCTGAGTAATATTCCACTGTATATTTGTGCCACAACTTCTTTATCCACACTTGTGTCGATGGACACCTAGGTTGCTTCCATGTCCTGGCTATTGTAAATAGTGCTGCAATGAACATTGTGGTACATGTCTCTTTTTGAATTATGGATTTCTCAGGGTATATGCCCAGTAGTAGGATTGCTGGGTAATGTGGTAGTTCTACTTTCCGTTTTTTAAGGAACCTCCATACTGTTCTCCACAGTGGCTATATCAATTTACATTCCCACCAACAGTGCAAGAGGGTTCCCTTTTCTCCACACCCTCTCCAGCATTTATTGTTTCTAGATTTTTTTCATGATGGCCATTCTGACCTGTGTGACGTGATACCTCATTGCAGTTTTTCTTTTTTTATTCTCATTGCAATTTTGATTTGCATTTCTCTAATGATTAATGATGTTGAGCATCCTTTCATGTGTTTGTTGGCAATCTGTATATCTTCTTCGGAGAAACGTCTATTTAGTTCTTCTGCGCATTTTTGGATTGCGTTGTTTTTTTGTTATTGAGCTGCATGAGCTGCTTGTATATTTTGGAAATTAATCCTTTGTCAGTTGCTTCATTTGCAAATATTTTCTCCCATTCTGAGAGTTGTCTTTTCATCTTGTTTATGGTTTCCTTTGCTCTGAAAAAGCTTTTAAGTTTCATTAGGTCCCATTTGTTTATTTTTCTTTTTATTTCCATTTCTCTAGGAGGTGAGTCAAAAAGGATCTTGCTGTGATTTATGTCATAGGGTGTTCTGCCTATGTTTTCCTCTAAGAGTTTTATAGTGTCTGGCCTTACATTTAGGTCTTTAATCCATCGTGAATTTATTTTTGTGTATGGTGTGAGGGAGCATTCTAATTTCATTCTTTTACATGTAGCTGTCCAGTTTTCCCAGCACCAATTTTTTTTTTTTTTTTTTTTTTTTTATGGTACGCAGGCCACTGCTGTGGCCTCTCCCACCACAGAGCACAGGCTCCGGACACGCAGGCTCAGTGGCCATGGATCACGGGCCCAGCCGCTCCACGGCATGTGGGATCCTTCTGGACTGGGGCACGAACCCGTGTCCCCTGCATCGGCAGGCAGACTCCCAACCACTGCACCACCAGGGAAGCCCCCAGCACCAATTATTGAAGAGGCTGTCTTTTCTTCATTGTATAATCTTGCCTCCTTTATCAAAGATAAGGTGACCATAGGTGTGTGGGTTTATCTCTGGGCTTTCTATCCTGTTCCATTGATCTATATTTCTGTTTTTGTGCCAGTACCATACTGTCTTGACTACTGTAGCTTTGTAGTATAGTGAAACTGAGAGCCTGATTCCTCCAGCTCTGTTTTTCTTTCTCAAGATGGCTTTGGCTATTTGGGGTCTTTTGTGTTTCCATACAAATTGTGAAAATTTTTTGTTGTAGTTTTGTGAAAAATGTCATTGGTAGTTTGATAGGGAGTGCATTGAACCTGTAGATTGCTTTGGGTAGTATATTGATTTTCACAATGTTGATTCTTCCAATCCAAGAACATGGTATATCTCTCCATATGTTTGCATCACCTTTAACTTCTTTCATGAGTGTCTTATAGTTTTCTGCATACAGGTCTTCTGTCTCCTCAGGTAGGTATATTCCTAGATATTTTAATCTTTTTGTTGCAGTGGTAAATGGGAGTGTTTCCTTAATTTCTCTTTCAGATTTTTCATCATTAGTGTATAGGAATGCAAGAGATTTCTGTGCATTAATTTTGTATCCTGCTACTTTTCCAAATTCATTGATTAGCTCTAGTAGTTTTCTGGTAGCATCTTTAGGATTCTCTATGTAGAGTATCATGTCATCTGCAAACAGTGGCAGCTTTACTTCTTCTTTTCTGATTTGGATTCCTTTTATTTCTTTTTCTTCTCTGATTGCTGTGGCTAAAACTTCCAAAATTATGTTGAATAACAGTGCTGAGAGTGGACATCCTTGTCTTGTTCCTGATTTTAGAGGAAATGGTTTCAGATTTTCACCTTTGAGAACGATGTCAGCTGTGGGTTCGTCATATATGGCCTGTATTATGTTAAGGAAGTTTCCTCTATGCCTACTTTCTGGGGAGCTTTTATCATAAACCAGTGGTGAATTTTGTCGAAAGCTTTTTCTGTATCTATTTAGATGATCATATGGTTTTTATACTTCAGTTTGTTAATCTGGTGTATCACATTGATTGATTTGCATATATTGAAGAATCCTTGCATTCCTGGGATAAACCCTACTTGATCATGGTGTATGGTCCTTTTAATGTGCTGTTGGATTCTGTTTGCTAGTATTTTGTTGAGGATTTTTGCATTTATGTTCATCAGTGATATTGGCCTGTAGTTTCCTTCCTTGTGACATCTTTGTCTGGTTTTGGCATCAAGGTCATGGTGGCATGCTAGAATGAGTTTGGGAGTGTTCCTCCCTCTGCTATATTTTGGAAGAGTTCAAGAAGAATAGGTGTTAGCTCTTTAAATGTTTGATAGAATTTGCCTGTGAAGCCATCTGGTCCTGGGCTTTTGTTTGTTGGAAGATTTTTAATCACACTATAAATTTCAGTGTTTGTGATTGGTCTGTTTATATTTTCTATTTCTTCCTGGTTCAGTCTCAGAAAGTTGTGCTTTTCTAAGAATTTGTCCATTTCTTCCAGGTTGTCCATTTTATTGGGATATAGATGCTTGTAGTAATCCCTCATGATTCTTTGTATTTCTGCACGGTCAATTGTTACTTCTCCTTCTTCATTTCTAATTCTGTTGATTTGAGTCTTCTCCCTCTTTGTCTTGAGTCTGGCTAGTGGCTTATCAATTTTGTTTAACTTCTCAAAGAACCAGTTTTTAGTTTTATTGATCTTTGCTACTGTTTCCATCATTTTTTTCATTCATTTCTGATCTGATCTTTATGATTTCATTCCTTCTCCTAACTTTGGGTTTTTTTTGTTCTTTTTTCTCTAATTTCTTTAGGTGTAAGGTTAGGCTGTTTATTTGAGATGTTTCTTGTTTCTTGAGGTAGGATTGTATTGCTATAAACTTCCCTCTTAGAACTGCTTTTGCTGCATCCCATACTTTTGGGTCATCGTTTTTTTCACTGTCATTTGTTTCTGGATATTTTTTGATTTCCTCTTTGACTTCTTAGTGGTCTCTTGGTTATTTAGTAGTGTATTGTTTAACCTCCGTGTGTTTGTATTTTTTACAGGTTTTTTTCCTGTAATTGATATCTAGTCTCATAGCGTTGTGGTTGGAGAAGTAACTTCATATGATTTCAATATTCTTAAATTTACCAAGGCTTGATTTGTGACCCAAGATATGATCTATCCTGGAGAATGTTCCATGAGCACTTGAGAAGAAAGTGTATTCTGTTGTTTTTGGATGGAACATTCTATAGTATCAGTTAAGTCCATCTGGTTTAATGTGTCATCTAAAGCTTGTGTTTCCTTATTATTTTCATTTTGGATGGTCTCTCCATTGGTGAAAGTGGGGTGTTAAAGTCCCCTACTATTATTGTGTTACTGTTGATTTCCCCATTTATGGCTGTTAGCATTTGCCTTATGTATTGAGCTGTTCCTTTGTTAGATGAATAAATATTTACAATTGTTATATCTTCTTCTTGAATCGATCCCTTGATCATTATGTAGTGTCCTTCTTTGTCTTTTGTAATAGTCTTTATTTTAAAGTCTATTTTGTCTGATATGAGAATTGCTACTCCAGCTTTCTTTTCATTTCAATTTGCATGGTAAATCTTTTTCCATCCCCTCACTTTCAGTCTGTATGTGTCCCTAGGTCTGAAGTGGGTCTCTGGTAGACAGTATATATATGGGTCTTGTTTGTGTAGCCATTCAGCCAGTCTATGTCTTTTGGTTGGAGCATTTAATCCATTTACATTTAAGGTAATTACTGATGTGTATGTTCTTATTACCATTTTCTTAATTGTCTTGGGTTTGTTTTTGTGGGTCTTTTCCTCCTGTTGTGTTTCCTGCCTAGAGAAGTTCCTTTAGCATTTGTTGTAAAGCTGGTTTGGTGGTGCTGAATTCTCTTAACTTTCGCTTGTCTGTAAAGCTTTTAATTTCTCCATTGAATCTGAATGAGATCCTTGCTGGGTAGAGTAATCTTGGTTGTAGGTTCTTCGCTTTAAGCACTTTAAAAATGTCCTGTCACTACCTTCTGGCTTGCAGAGTTTCTGCTGAAAGACCAGCTGTTAAGCTTATGGGCATTCCCTTGTATGTTATTTGTTGTTTTTCCCTTGCTGTTTTTATTTTTTTTCTTTGTATTTAATTTTTGATAGTTTGATTAATATGTGTCTTGGTGTGTTTCTCCTTGGATTTATCCTGTATGGGACTCTCTGCATTTCCTGGACTTGACTGACTATTTCCTTTCCCATATTAGGGAATTTTTCAACTATAATCTCTTGAAATATTTTCTCAGTCCCTTTCTTTTTCTCTTCTTCTTCTGGGACCCCTTTAATTCAAACATTGGTGCATTTAATATTGCCCCAGAGCTCTCTCAGACTGTCCTCTATTCTTTTCATTCTTTTTTCTTTATTCTGCTCTGCAGTAGTTATTTCCACTATTTTATCTTCCAGGTCACTTATCCATTCTTCTGCCTCAGTTATTCTGCTATTGATTCCTTCTAGAGAATTTTTAATTTCATTTATTGTGATGTTCATCATTGTTTGTTTGCTCTCTAGTTCTTCTAGGTCCTTGTTAAATATTTCTTGTATTTTCTCCATTCTATATCCAAGATTTTGGATCATCTTTACTATCATTACTCTGAATTCTTTTTCAGATTGACTGCGTATTTCTTCCTCATTTGTTTGGTCTGGTGGGTTTTTACCTTGCTCCTTCATCTGCTGCATATTTCTCTGTCTTCTCATTTTTGCTTAACTTACTGTGTCTGAGGTCTCCTTTTTGAAGTCTGCAGGATTGTAGTTTTTGTTGTTTTTGGTGTCTGCCCCCAGTAGGTAAGGTTGGTTCAGTGGGTTGTGTAGGCTTCCTGGTGGAGGGGACTTGTGCCTGTGTTCTCATGGATGAGGCTGGATCTTGTCTTTATGGTGGGCAGGACCACATCTGGTGGTGTGTTCTGGGGTGTCTGTGAGTTTAGCATGATTTTAGGCAGCCTCTCTGCTAATGTGGGGTGGGGGGGGGTTGTGTTCTGTCTTGCTAGTTGTTTGGCATGGGGTGTCCAGCACTGGAGCTTTCTGGTCATTGAGTCGAGCAGGGTCTTATTGTTGAGATGGAGATCTCTGGGAGAGGTCCTGCCAATTGATGTTACGTGGGACCGGGAGGTCTCTGGTGGTCCAATGTCTTGAACTCAGCTCTCCCACCTCAGAGGTTCAGGCCCAACACCCGGCCAGAGTCCCAAGACCCTGTCAGCCACACAGCCACCATCTTGTTTGAAACTCCCCAAAATCTGGTAATCTAGATGAGGTAGGTTTCAGTTCTTCAGGAAATGAATTGGCCAGCACTTTTTATCTTAGACTTCCCAGCCTCCAGAACATTTCCTTGCAAACCAGAAGGGAATATCCTTCAGGGCAGGGAATATCATTGTTTCTCTAGTGCAAATTACAATGCCTGGTCCATCGCAGAAACTCAATGCGTAATAGGGAAGAACAAATCTGACTACATACTGGATTAGTGTCTTATACTTTAAACTTTGTATTCGATTGCTTTTGCTTAGTCATACTAGTTTAAGCAGGCATGAAACTGAGCAGGACTCTGCTGGGCCCTCCCAAGTACAAATCGAGTTATTTCTTACTACCCTCAATCATTAAAAACACATTCTCCTAAATCACAGTCCATGCAGAATTTGCAATAGTTCACTCCGTTAGGTTTTACAAATAATATGCAAACCACACTTCACATAATTACCTTTCAAGGCAAAGATAAAGTTTGAATGGGTTGGAGTAATTAACACAAAAGTATGCAACGGCTATAATAAACTTTTAAATTACACATTTAAAACCTAATTTTAACTATGTAACTTGGCTTAGGGAAAAACAAAGTAGGCATTACCCCTTTACATAAAGGAATAAAAGAGCTAATATTAAACCAGCTAGCAAATACACACAGAAAGCCAGCATTCTACAAAAAGGCCAAACACAGAGAGAGAGATTAGGGAGATGAAAGTACAATCTTTTACTGTGCAACTGGCTGTAGAAAAGAACAGCCATGAGATATTGATGATAAAATCTGAACCAAGTCTGCTTGAATCATTTTTGCTATTTACCAAGATTTGGAGGCATATATTTTAGAAAGGGTTTGGGTAAGATGTGAGGGTGAACAAGAGTCTGATGAAGTTGGCCATCCATAGATAGAAGAAAATCTTAATCAAAATGGCAACCAATTCACATTATTTACATGGTATCAACTGACACTCTCAAAAGAAGTAGAAAGAAAAAATATTAGAATCAAGCACATGTTCTTTTACCACCAAACAACTGACTTGTTAATGACATTAACAGCTTGATATTTTAAAACTAAAATCATTGATAGTTTATACTATGTCAGTTCAGCCACTGCCTTCAGTGAGCACAGGTCCTTCACTGAACCTCATGTGAAAACATACAGTGAGTTCTATGACTAGTAATAGATTTGATCCTTCAGATTAAAGTACAGTAAATTATGTCATCTAGTACAACTTTCCTAACATTTGCATCTAGATTAAATGTGCTGTCAAGAAATTGATAAGATAACCTGCTTCTTCCACCTGGAGAAATGGCTCAAGAGGGTGTTCAGTGATGGAATCAGGCAGGAAATATGGACAATTTAGAGAAAGACTCTATTCATTTAATGAACCAAGGTTTTTGGAACAAATGCCTCACACTCTACCAGGCCTGAGTGATGAAGGCTAAGTTCCTGCTTTTAAGGAGGACATGGTATATGAGAAGAGACAGAGAGGCAAATGATCAGAAATAAAAATGTTCCATAGTAGAGGCAAGTAGAAAGAAGAAAGAGGGGAGCACATGACATAGCCCCTTCCCTTGGGTGAAGACTTCACAAATTAGGTTACCTGTAAGGTGAGTCTTGAAGGAGTTCAAAAGGAAAAAAGGAATATTCAGAGTGAAGCAACTGCATAAAAGTGTGAAAGAGCGAGATGCATTTGGAGACCTGTAACCAGTTTGCAGACGAGTATTTCTGTGGTGGAATTTCTTTCTCTCTCTTTTTTTTTTTTTTTTTTGCGGTACATGGGCCTCCCATCCCTGTGACCTCTCCCGCTGCGGAGCAACAGGCTCCGGACGCGCAGGCCCAGCGGCCATGGTTCACGGGCGCAGCCGCTCTGCAGCACGTGGGATCCTCCCAGACCGGGGCACGAACCCGTGTCCCCTGCATCGGCAGGCGGACCCCCAAGCACTGCACCACCAGGGAAGCCCTCTTTCTCTCTCTTTAGTGAAGTTTCTTAATAGGCTTTAGCAAACTCAGACTCTATCATGCTATAAAACAAAGGAGTCCTTGAAAGAGATGAAATGTTCCATGGTCAAATGTCCACTAAACTAACTGAAAACAGTAAATGTCAAAAATACAATGGTAAGGTGAAATACATAAAGTCCTTAAAAGAAGGTTCAATATCTATGCTTTGTTTTAATAAAGTTCTCTTTTAATATTAATTATTAAACATTTTAATTATATTAAAAGCATTGTGAGGGCATAATAAATGTATTATTATTATTATTATTATTATTAATGTATTATCTTTAGACATCCCCCTTTCCTTCCAGTATTCCTTGCATCTCTCCCAAAGCCCCGTAAAAGATTTTGCACAGACTTGGTGTGCAGTGAGCATGTGTTAAATAAAGAACAAATAGGTGATGAATGAATCTATAGCTAGAGATTCCTGTTATTTTCCTGGACAAAGCAATAGAACATAGATATATAAGAATTCAAGACAAATGCCTCAGTCATATAACAGACATCCAAGTGAAAGGAAAAGTAGCATACAAAATTATAGTTACCTTTTGAACTGAAAATGAATTAAATGTCCCAAAACAACCTTGAAAAACTAATGCATTTTTAAATAATATAGCAAAATATAAAAAAATGGAAAGTGAAGCACATATTTTTCTGTATAATTAGAATACTGACAATATTATATTCCCTGCATCCACTTATCTAAATTTATAATTCTCATTCCCCTCGAACCAACACATAAGGAAAAAAATGTAAAAAAAAAAGAAAAAGAAACATGTAAACTAAAATTTATAACATGCACATAGGTCTGTATATAAATTAAATAGGAAACATGGTTATGTTCTTCTATTTATCTCTAATATCAATTTATTCAGAAAGATATTTGTGACTATTTGCCTTTCAACATGCATTACTAGGGAATATTTGAAATACTCTGTGTGTGTGTGTGTGTGTGTGTGTGTGTGTGTGTGTGAATGGCAGCTTGACTGAACATGCTTCAGCTTCCAAACTTTCTTCAAACATTTTTTTTTTTGCGGCACGCGGGCCTGTCACTTCTGTGGCCTCTCCCGTTGCGGAGCACAGGCTCTGGACGCGCAGGCTCAGCGGCCATGGCTCATGGGCCCAGCCGCTCCGCTGCCTGTGGGATCCTCCCGGACCGGGACACGAACCCGTGTCCGCTGCATCGGCAGGCGGACTCTCAACCACTTTGATTCTACTTCATTTTTGAGTTGGTAGGTGGTTTGTAGTTAGAGTTAGAAAATGCTTGAAGAAAAGAAAGAAAGAAAGACTTTACTGTAGAAAGACAGTATGTAGGTATAAAAGAAAAAGAGACTATTAAGTATTTTATAAGAGAAGAGAGTTAAGAAAACATGGAGTTGGGGCACATTTGAAATCTATAGCATCTAATAAAAGAATAAAAAATGAACAGTAAAATATGTGAAGAAATATGAACCATATTAATTGTATCTACTGTTGTTGAACGTTACAATGTTACATGACCCAATCAAACATTTTATCATTTCATATGTATAAGGAAAGCTTATCATAAAATTTTAATTAAACATAATTACATTTAACATAATGAAAATTACAGTTAACATAATATCATTTAAAATATATATTATTATGAGAATAAAGGAGAAGAATTATGCTCGTATACACATTTGGGCACATTCTCCTAATAACAGCATGAAGACAATAGTAAGAAAAATACACTGAAAACCTCCTTTTTTTCTTTCACAAATAATGGATTCTAACATGATCTCAGCATCACCTTTGAAGAGAACAGTAAAATCTCTGCTACCTGGATCTTTTCCAAACAGAAAATATTACGCATCAGATTTGGGGAAAATGTTCTTAAATAAAACAACAATTATTCCAACCTAAACTAAAGTTTCAAATATTTTTCACAACTTGGAGTAAGAAATGCATTTTACATCAGGACTCTGTGAATATTTACATATGTAAGTACACAGTTAAATCTACTGCTTCTGCAAGTGTTTACTCCATTCTACTCTACAGAGGTTCCTTTCTGTTCCACCCCATGACATTTCATTCTATCCTATTCTATTCTCTCCTACTTATTCTACTTTATTCTATTTTATTTGAAATAATTTCTAGTTATAACCCATCAAAATGATTACATGACTCATTAATGGATCAGGACTGTAGTGTAAAAAACACTGCTAAACGGAAGCAAACTGATCATAATAACAATAAAGATAAAAAATAATGGGATGACATTATCTCTGCTCTAGTTCTCTAAAAAGTAATCTTACCACACACATGCTTCATCAGTCTATTATTACAGTTTACCAAGGAGGTTTGGACAGTGAATTAATATTTATTTTTAATCTGGAAAATCATATAAACTTAATGTTATCCAAGACATAGAAATAATTTAATGCAAAACTTATATGATCCATGAAAATTGTCTAAAACATTCCTCCTGCCAAAGTGTGGTCCAGCCTCTCAATAACCTCAGTGAGGTATAATTGCCTACTACTTAAAGCAATTGATTGTTTTGTAGAACAAGTTTAATTTACTCTAGATATAACCAGATCCTGATTTAGAACTTTGACAAGAACCAATAAAGGACACTGTAAAACTCCAACAAGAGTAAAACTCAAATGGTATTATTTGCAGTTTTAAAATGCATAAACTTTACCTTTATAAATTTTAGAATGTCTCTAGGTAGGATAACTTTTAATAAGAGAGTGGATATTCATCCTCCAACTCTATAATCCTCTTTATTTACACATTGCCCTTCACAGACATTTATTAAAATATTTTAACCTTTTCCTTTCAGGGTTTAGACTGGGCTCTTGGAGTACTGTGGGTCTTGGAAGAGTGACAAACTGAGCCCCATCTTCTGTCTCTAGTGAATGAGAGCCCAGCAGATCCTGTTATTCTAGATAATAGTCAAAAAGGAAAGTTGTTCTGCTTCAGAGATGATCACCGTAAGCCCTTTTCATAGTTATTTGGTGAGGGCTTGGACAATCATGGTTTTACTCATTGTCTTTATTATTCCATGTCCATTTGTTAATTCTCTCAGTTTGGTAACCTTTGTTCTCACCATACCACTGCAGACATCTTGTCTTCATCTCCATGCCCACCACACAGAGGCCCCTTATCTCTTTCCGCTCAGAGTCCCACCCCAGACTCTCCTAACATGGGTCTTAACTGGAGCCGACCTGCAACAATAGCATCCCTATATTGGTTTCTGACTCTCAGGCTTTGGGCATTAATATTGAGTAGATATTTAAATTTTACTTAAACTGTGTGAATATTGGGACACTGCAATGCAATGCATCATTTTAAATTTTCTTTCTCCTATTGTTAAGTAATGAGTATCAAAATGTTTTATTTTTATACCAACAATGAAAAGTAATTATGTAATCATGCAATAAGTAACAAATAGAATACCATATGCCCCATTCTATATGAGGCATGGGGCACTCATAAGTAGGTAGCGGGAACATAAATTAAATCAAAGAAATGGCCTCAGCTCTGTCCCCAAGAACTTAAAAATTCAATAAGAGAGGCACAGCACAATTACATTTAGTTTTTTTCATTAATATCTCAAATATTTTAAACAGCAATCTATTTCTTTTTTCCTACTTTTCACACTCCTTCAATAGACTTTCATATACTATCATGCCTTTTAGTAAGAAGAAAAGAGCAATCCAGATATTTATGGAAAGAAAGGATTCCAAACCGGAGCAAAGTTCTAAAAAAGACAGAGCAATCTTGGTTGACAGAAAACTGTGAAGAAAAGAATGTATCAATTTTAACTTCCCTTGACAGATTTTTTTTAATTCCCCAAAGCCTTTCTGCATACTAAGAAAGTAAGAAGTATTAGTTATATCATTAACAGTTGTATTCATATTTACCACATGTGTTTTTACCAAATTTATAATACAATAAAGTTGTATTTATATGTGTTATTCATAACTATAAAGAACATTAGGGACCTTGGGAAAATCAATACATACACATTTTTTCACTGTTTAATAATATTTGGAGCATCATTTTACTGTTCTAAATGACCATGTCTCTTTTATCTGGACTTTTATGATGTCTCTTAGTCACAGCTCTTATTTATATAAGCTATGTCCTTGGTCAGAGAATTTTATCTTTAGAATTTTAAGCTTTCAAACGATGAGCTTTATGACATAGTTTCCAGAAATTTACTTTGGCAAAAATCCAGGGATGCTTGTTTCTAAGCTTTAGAGTCCTAACTATAATGTGCTTAAAGTTTAGAGAACAAAGAAATAAATATGAAGTACATTATTCAGGGAAAACTTCCAGTTAGAGAAATGGCTTTTGCTGAGCTTTCAAGAAAAAGTAGTATTTAGCTAGGTTGTAAAGCAAAGGGTCATAAGGCAAGAAAGAAGATATAGAGATAGAAGAATATAAGGGAAAAAAATATTGTAAACTTCTTCCCAGTTGGAAAAGGGAGTTCATGTTGAAAAATGGTACTAGCACAAAAACAGAAATATAGATCAATGGAACAGGACAGAAAGTCCAGAGATAAACTCACGCACCTATGGGCACCTAGTCTATAACAAAGGAGGCAAGAATATGCAATGGAGAAAAGACAGTCTCTTCAATAAGTGGTGCTGGGAAAACTGGACAGCTACATGTAAACGAATGAAATGAGAACACTCCCTAACACCATGCACAAAAATGAACTCAAAATGAATTAAAGACATAAATGTAAGGCCAGATACTATAAAACTCTGAGAGGAAAACATAGGCAGAACACTCTTTGACATAAATTGCAGCAAGATCTTTTTTGACCCACCTCCTAGAGTAATGGAAATAAAAACAAAAATAAACAAATGGTAGCTAATTAAACTTAAAAGTTTTTGCACAGCAAAGGAAACCATAAGCAAAACCAAAAGACAACCCTCGGAATGGGAGAAAATATTTGCAAATGAAGCAACTGACAAGGGATTAATCTCCAAAATATACAAACAACTCATGCAGCTCAATATCAAAAAAACAAACAACCCAATTGAAAAATGGGCAGAAGACCTAAGTAGACATTTCTCCAAAGACGATATACAGATGGCCAAAAAGCACATGAAAAGATGCTCAACATCACTAACGATTAGAGAAATGCAAATCAAAACTACAATGAGGTATATCACCTCACACTGGTCAGAATGGCCATCATCAAAAAATCTAGGAACAATAAATGCTGGAGAGCATGTGGAGAAAAGGGAACCTTCCTACTCTGTTGGTGGGAATGTAAATTGGTACAGCCACTATGGAGAACAGTATGGAGGTTCCTAAAAAACTAAAAATAGACCTACCATATCATCCAGCAATCTCACTCCTGGCCATATACCTGAAGAAAACCATAATTCGAAAAGATACATGCACCCCAAGGTTCATTGCAGCACTGTTTACAATAGTGAGGATGTGGAAGCAACCTACATGTCCATCAACAGAAGACTGGAAAGTGGAGATGTGGTACATATATACAATGAAATACTACTCAGCCATAAAAAAGAATGAAATAATGTCATTTGAAGCAACATGGATGGACCTAGAGATTCTCACACTGAGTGTAGTAAGTTAGACAGAGAAAGACAAATATCATATGATATCACTTATATGTGGAATCTATAAAAAAAGGGGTACAAATGAACTTATCTACAAAACAGAAATGGAGTTACAGATGTAGAAAACAAATTTATGGTTACCAGGGGGTAAGGGGGGAGGGATAAATTGGGAGATTGGGGTTGACATATAAACACTACTATATATAAGATAGATAACTAATAAGGACCTACTATATAGCCCAGGAAACTCTATTCAATACTCTGTAATTGCCTATATGGGGAAAGAATGTAAAAAAAGAGTTGATATATGTACATGTATAACTGATTCACTTTGCTGTACAGCAGAAACTAATACAACATCGTAAATCAACTATATTCCAATAAAAATTTTTAAAAAAGAAAAATGTGAGAGAGTAATTTTGTGTAATTCTTTTTCCTGTGTGTAGAACTTCAAAATATAAAAGTTACTTCCAGAAACTTGGACTTATTTCACCTTCAGGAAACATTAGAAAGTAAATAAAATAGATATAATTTCTCTGTAACAAGTAAAAATGTGCAGTCCAGAGACCTCCTTGAGCCTGGATTTTTCTCAGTAAAATGGGAATAATTCTAACTTCATGCCATTTCATATACCCAACAAATATTTACAGAGTGGCTACCATGTGGTAGGCACTATTCTGGGTACTTAGACTAATTTAACAATAAAACAGATTAAAATATCTACCCTTGCAAAGGCTATATTTTATTATGGAAGGAAGATAATAAATATAATAAAAAGAAAATTGTATGATGTATTATGTAAATTCTTCAGAGGAAAGAAACAGAGCAGGAATACGGTGTCATTTGAAAGACAGGTTGACTTGGTCCCATTGCGTTTTTAAATATGTTAGTCCTCTTTATTGAGAGGAGCCCATGCGGATATCTGAACCAAGATAATTCCAGGAGAGACAAGGGCCAATGCAGATGCCCTAAATGATAAATTCTCCTTCATATTCAAAGGATAACAAGAAGAGCAGGATAGCTCTGGTGGAAGAACGTATGGGTAATTCAGGGGGAGGCAGAAGGGTAAACAAGGGTGGGGATGGGGCAAGCAGCTCATGCAGTGATTTGTAATCATTAAAAAGACTATCTTTTACTCAGTAGAAAGGAGAACTATTGGAGGATTTTGAAAAGAGGGAAACATGATCTGACTTAGGCAGACTGTTTAAGAGGTTGAAGAAGTAATTCAAGCAAAAGATGATAGAGGTTCATCCAGGGGAACAGCCATAGAAGTCACAAGAAGTGAGCAGACTGTGATGTAGCATATTTTTAACATACACCCAAAGGATGTGTTAACCAACTGAATGGGGGGGATGAGGAAAAGAGAAGAGTCAAGGATAATGCCAAGATTTGGCCTTGGTAAATGGAATAATGAAGTAAGGATAACTGGAGATGGGGAAGACTGGGTTAGAACATGTTTTGTGGAAAACAACAGAAATCCAGTTAGTCTTTTGGATGTCCATGTGGATATATGAATCTGGAGTTCAACAGAGCAATATGGTCTATAGATATAAATTCTGAGCTATAAATCATCTTGTAGATGGTGTTTAGAGACCTAAGAGTAGATGAGGTCATCAAAAGAGTTTGTATAGATAGAGAAGAGAAGAAGCCTGAGGACTCAGCCCTCCAAAGAGAAGAGGTTTATGAGGAGAGAAACTAGCAAAGGTGACTGAAATGGATTAATTGGTGAATTCGGAGAAAAACTCACAGTATGTGTTGTCCTGGGAAGAAAACAAAGAAAATGTATCAAGGAAGGGCAGTAAGTAACCATCAAATGCAGCTTTTGCCTACTGAGAATTGACCATTGGATTCAACATCATGAGACCCTCGTATGAGTTTCTTGAGGGCAGGACTGTGTTCTTATTTATTTCTTTGTCCTATAGTCCAGCAGCGAAATCGAAAAAACCCAAGTGCATTATTTTTTTCTGTCACAAAATCTCATTCTCTAGGTAAAGTGCTATCAGAATACAGAGAGGTTCAATCAGTTAGATCACACAAATTTTAAATAGTTAGGAAAAATAAACAGTCATTGCATGAACGTGTGTTATTGTTTATGGTTCTTTTTTCTTTTTTTTTTTTTAATAAAAACAAGATTAAAAGCTAGTCGAAAAATGTGATGAGAAAATAATTTAAGTGACTTTTCAAAGTTGGCAAGTTCCTGGGGTGACACTAAGGAAGAAACAATGATATGTGAAAATAATGTAAAAGATGTACATCAGGAAACCAGAAGAGTAAGGGTGCCAGTGATACACTGGAATCACTTATACTGATGTTATTATTGACTTCAAGTATTTTTAAAATTCTAAACGTAGTTAGTTAATAAAATAAAACATTTCATTGTACATTAGTTATCTAAGTGGATTATTGAAATAAAAGCAGGTAATGCTCCAACCTTCTCCTGTGTTCAGGCAAGCCCCATGCATCTACTTGGTCTCCCCAGTAGCAGAGAGGAAAGATCATGCCTGCACTGAAAGGTCCTGTTTTTCTGATACCTCAGAGGACAGAATTCTCTCTGGGAACACACCAAAACAAGAACCACCTTCATGGGCCCTCCTTATTAGAACTCAATTTAGTCGCTTTAAATTTAGCAATGCCTTATCATAAAGTATTATTTTAATTTAAAATAGTGCAGACACAAGAAGGCAAAATAGCCATAATAACTCACCACAAAGAATAAAATGTTAATACAAAGAAAAATTAGAAATTCAAATCAAGCTTGAAAAATGAATTAGGTTGTTGGAAAGCAACATTCATACCACATTAGTTTGCACCAAAACATAAAGAGAAAGTACATAAATGCTATGTAAATAAATGCTATTTACATAAATGTACATAAATGCTATCTGAATATTCTTGTAATTAAAGGGAACATCTCTTTGTATGAAGTAAAACAACCCAAGAAGCATGGGGCTATCCCACTGTTGAGCACATAACAAGCAAAGATAACAGATTTCTTTGACCTCTGTCTCTCTCAGGACAATAGGAAAAATGATTATACCTTGTGAGGACCACAGAAGGGAAAAATCAGCATGCATGTCCTTAGACAGAAATGTCAAAATTTTACCCAAAACATATGCTCCTCTCTTCCCTTTTTATAGAATCTCAATTAGAGATTACATTTTATCCAAGCTCCTTTGTACCTTCATGTGGCCAATGGGTTTTGAACGGAAGTGATGTTTACCATTTTCAACCCATTTCCATGAAGAAGCAGATTGCCTTTTACTCTTTGTCTTCTCCCCTGGGGCTGGGATGTGGTCACCTCGCTGACAGCCAGATTTCATGTAGAATATCTCAATGACTTAAAGAATGGCAGTGCAACAAGACAAGAGCCTGAGTTCTGAATGATCTTGGGAACA
The DNA here is from genome assembly GCF_951394435.1 of Stenella coeruleoalba. Classification (NCBI taxonomy): domain Eukaryota; kingdom Metazoa; phylum Chordata; class Mammalia; order Artiodactyla; family Delphinidae; genus Stenella; species Stenella coeruleoalba. The sequence continues at coordinate 16,713,301 of NC_137167.1, forward strand.
GAACTGTTTCCCCACCCTGGACAGCATAAAACACCCATTTCTGGACTTTTCTATGAGCGAAAAATAAATGTTATATTTGGCCACTGCGTTCTGGAGTTTCTTTGTTGTTGTAGCTTAGCATATACCCTAACCAATTCACATAGAAGTCCCTAGCACATAAAGTCTACTCCTCTTTTCCTTTTTCCCCCAATATATATTCAATAAATATATAGCAGATGCCCATGTGCCTCTATGAGTCCTGAAATTTTTGAAAACTTTATGCATATTTAACTTCTGAAAGGGCCAATGAAGGCACATGAATAAAAAATCTCACAAAGGAAGTAAACCTCAACTGAACCTTCATCTCTGTCGAAAGCCTTAGAAATTCCCCAATGACAAATGTTTTTAATGCCAAAAAAGTTACTTTTTTAGGGTTCTAGTATCTGTTGTGCTAAATTAGTTGCAAATTATTTGGGAGCATAGAAAATAAAACTAGTGGACTGTAAATAATGTTAATAATAGAGGAGTTGACTAAAGATAGATAACAGTGCTCACAGAAAACACGCATCAATAAAGCCAGCAGCTTTTCGTATGCATGTCTATGGTCAAAGAAAAAGAATTGTAAGGAAGTGGTAATGCATCACGATGATCAAATTCCTGACATCAATTCTTCTAAAAATGAGGTTCCACAAAGGGGACACAACCTCCTTTATATCTAAAATTCTTCCTTAGGTATTTTCATTTATTGTACTTGTGTCTTCTACCTATTCGTCAACTTTTTAAATGTTGAAAACAATCTATTTTATACTATCAGTTAATAAACGTGCAAATTGTCCCTTTTGCCACCTTCTCTGACATTTAAACTGACAATACTGTTGTTGAAGTTTTTATGCATTGCTATTTAAATCTGTTCACTTTGTTAAGTGCTCCATAATTTAAAGATAAGTAATTGTTCTCTTGGTAAAATTGAAACGTTTTTGAACATACTACAATATGTCTTGATTAAATTGCATATTTTGAAATCTTTATAATTGATTACTGTTTTCTTTTCATGGATCATTCGGTGACGTTTTACTGGAGCAGCTTCTCCTGATGCATGGCCACTTGGTGCGGAGGATAGGCTTTTCAGAAAGAAAGCAGACAATCTCTGCTTTTCTGCAACTCATGATCAAGCCTGCAGAATATATGGAGTATCATGCTATTCTTGCTTTACTGCATAGTATTTTTTATCATCCTTTGAGCTCGATATGGGCAGACGACATGTGGAGGAAAGTCTAGCTGGGGCTTTATACCCAGAGGATCCTTTAATTAACAATAACTGACCGTTAGTTGAAGGCAAACAGTCTTAGAATAGTTCCCCGCGTTTCAATTCTGGGGATCGTAATATATAGCCTCCACATTACTGATACAGATGAATCCCAAGTTGGTTCATTAAATTTGAAGATGACATTAAAAGCAGCAGAATTATCATCACCTTGAAAGGTCAAACTAGAATTCACAACATTCTGAACTGCTTAGAAAAATATGGTGAGGTCCTAAAGAAACGAATTTAGGTAGCAAAATTTCATCCAAAGCTAGAGTCCATTTACAAGGCAAAAGGGGCAGTAACTAACTCAGGAGTATTACTTCTTTGCTATCTCTTTCTCTTCCACGCATACCCTAAAAATCACAAATTTCCTCATAATACACTCTCCTTTTCCCCCTCGCTTTAGACAACTCCGGACTTAGATTTAACATTTGTTCCTGGTCGTTATGAGTTGAATTTGACTCCCTCCCTCAATTCATTGAAGTACTAACCCCCTTAGAATATGAACGTATTTGAAAACAGGGTCATAGCAGAAGTAGTAACGTTAGGATGAGGTCATATTGGAGTAGGTTGTAAAGAAAAGTTTTACAGCACTTACAGCACTCTAAATAGAAGAAATAGAAATATGATGAATGAATAAAGGTAAATAAAATACATCAATAAAGTCCTTTAAATTATATAAAAATGGCTAATATGTAAGCAAATAGTAATTCAATAGGAAGCAAAACTGTTGAAAACTCTATGAAAACTTTTTTTGCATTTGCTTTAAATTGTCAATAAGTTCATTATATATAACATTATTTAAAAAGAAATTTTGTTTAAGAATTTAGATCCAAAAAGGGTGAAAAGTGGTCTAATAGCATGGATCCCCTCTCCAGGCCTGTCTTGTAACTGTCATAACAACGATGTTTACAGAATATTTGCAACACAATGAATGTTTGTTGACTCCAATTGCATTAATATTTCATGAATAAATGCATCCTTTAATATTTATTACCTGCATTTATCATTTGGCATTATTCTATTTATCTTTCTCTCCTTTTTTTCTATATACAGAGAGCATTGTTTATTGGATAAGAAATTAATTTTTGGGATGGGACACACTGAAGTTTCGATTCTGGCTCTCTCTGTATTAGCTCTGTGACCTTGAGCAAGCTACCTGCTACCCTTCCAGGTTTTACAGTTTTCTCTCACCTAAAATAGACATAATAACTCACAAGATGTTTTGAAAAAATGAAATACGGCTTAATATTTATCAAGCATGAAAGAAAAGTTATTACAACAAAATAAATACATTCTTAAGAAAAAGCATTTATTATTTATCATTATTATTATTTTCATAACTAGAAAAAATGTTGGCAAATGATTATAGGAAGTATGTTGCATACATCTGTATGGGTGTAGGAAAATACACTGCCCACAATATGCAGCTGTTTTTATCTACTTAGGTCAATTATTACAAATTTTATGCCTTGCTCATTTACTTCTAATTTCTGGTTAACTCTTTTTTACTTTGATTTTTGGCTTCAGCAGTAAGTTTAGTCCCAGGGAAAGTACAGCTTGCAGAAAGATACAACTTTGTATCTTTTTAAAAAATCCTGATGTTAAAAGTTAAATCTGAAAAGTAAATTCATGTATCCAGTTTTATTAGCATTCATTTAACCTCACAGACAAATTGCTTTCCTTTCTGCTTATTTTAACATTAAACAAAAAAAGTTCTTAGTCTGTAAATGCAAGGATCAATTTTGGCAGTCCACAAGTGAATACTAACAGTCCTTTTGCTTTTGGTTGAGACCCAAGACTATCAGCATAAATAATTCTAATACATTTTCCAGAAATTTTGACAAAAAGGACATGATTTAAGTATGTCAAGATGAAATGCAGTTTGACTTTTTACTTTTTTTCAATAAAGAAAAACAGCTATTCTATTGATATTTTTTCATTTCAGCAAGTTTTGTGAAAGCCTTGAATAAATTTTTATTCCCCACCTCCAATTTCTGTCAAGTTGACATACCAATATTTTTATGAGTTGTAATGAATATATTTGTGTCTACAGTACCAAACTAAATCATGAGATGAAGGAGAAATAGTGTTCTTTGTTGTTTATTTAACAGAACAAAAAAATGATAGTCAATTTTAAAGGGATATTGGTTTCATTTCCCTGTTTGTTTTATATTTTTTAAACCACCCAGACTCAATGTCACACATTTACAATATTAGGCCACTTACAAATAAAATTTAAAATTTCATGAATCCATAGTGTAGCAATTATTGCAGAAAATACTCAGAAAAAAGTTCATCTTTTAAGATGTTAGTAAAAGCCTTTTGAATAAGTCAGATTGAGCCCTTACTTAGTTGAGCAGAACCAGGTAATTCATGTAAGAAATGACTGTGAAAGAAAGATGCCTTGAAGGAGTAAAACCATTGAGGTCTTCAATTTCACTGAAATACCCCATGGATATTAAGAGAAACCTGACAGGAATGAATGACTCTCAGATACACGTTGAAAAAATAAAATCCCACAAACCCTTCCTGGCATTACTAAGAACAAGAAACTAATGCCCATGCCTAAATCAAGAAATAATTGCTAACTCTGATAATTCAGAAATAAATTAAATGTTGATAAATGACACCCAACAAAGACTTGGTTAGCCAACAAAGGCTTGCAGAAGGAAAGGTGCCCAAACTAGGCCTGAAGACTGAGAAAGAATTAATCAAGTGGGAGGATTGGAATATTAAGTACTTGAATTATTAATACTGATACTATCTGAAACAGCATATACAAAGAGCTAGAGGTGAGTAAAAGGTTAAGATGTTTCAGGACTTGAAAGAAGCTCTGTGTGGTTGGAGAGTGAAGGTGAGAGGAAACATCCTGACAGGTAAAGCTGGGACATAAGTGGAATCTGATTACAGAGAACCCTGTTGGGAGCTTAAGAATGAGCTGTTTCACAAGAACAATTAGGAAATCATGAAGGGTTTTAAGCAGGAAGATAATATGATTCAATTTTCACTTTAGAAAGATTACTTTAACTACAATATAAATAACAGAATCAATAGATTCCAAACAGAAAAAAGGAGAACCAGGTAGAGGTTTACTGAACTCTAAGGGCAAGAGATGGTGAACTCAGTGATCGTGAGATTGAAGAGGACAAATTCAAGATAATATTATGAAATGGATGTGAATTAAAGAGGGATAGAACAATCTACATTGATGCCAGATTTCTTGTTTGGACAAATGGAATTTCAGCAGGAAGAGCTTGTGTGTCGGGGATGGTGGATGACAGGCCAATTTAGGGCATTTTGACTCTCAGGTGTGACCTAGACAGCCCCCTGGGAATGTCTACTTGACAGCTGGTGCATGTGTCAGAAGTTCAGAAGAGAAAGTATATCTGGAAATGAATTTGAGCATCAGTATTACCTGGAAAGTAACTTAAGCCATGAGACTGGATGAGACTGAATGAATGATTGAAAGAATGGATGAAAATAAATGCTAAGAACAGTTCCAGTTGAGATGGTATAAATAGTTTTACTTATCAAAGAACAACAACAACAACAAAAAAAAAACAGGGCTTCCCTGGTGGCGCAGTGGTTGAGAGTCGGCCTGCTGATGCAGGGGACACGGCTTCGTGTCCCGGTCCGGGAAGATCCCACGTGCCGCGGAGCGGCTGGGCCCGTGAGCCACGGCCGCTGAGCCTGCGTGTCCGGAGCCTGTGCTCCGCAACGGGAGAGGCCACAACAGTGAGAGGCCCGCGTACCACAAAAACAAAACAAAACAAAACAAAACTCCAAAACCTCAGAACAAAACAAAAAAGAGTGTCCTTATGAAAACTCAGAAGATTAAAAGACCTATGGAAATAATTTATTACTAAATCCACTGGACACTTTTAAATCCATATATATCTCTACTATGGCTGAATTTAACATTTTACGTGGTTCCATTATTCTAGCTTCTAAAACAATATTTTTATTTTAGTTATCTTTCTGCTTCTCGGCTTCACTGGAGACGCCTATTTCTTTGTCTATGTATCCTAGGCTTTTCTCTTTGACAGTCTCCACTTACCATGTCATGCTCCCATTCTTGAAGCATTTCTCGTAGCTCTGAGTGTGCCTATCACCTATATGTGGACAACTCTAAATTTTACATCCTCTACCCCAGATCTCTCTATGGAGGGAGACCAGTTCAGTCTAACTGCCTACTGAACCTCTCAATTAAATACTAGTAGTTCAGTTCATTATTCCCTCCAAACCTGCCCTCTCCTTTTCTATATCCAATTTCCACTAATATAATCTCTACTTACCTAGCCAAGTTAAGCAGGTATAACCCAGAGTCATAGCCTAAGCTCCTCACTTTTCCCCCTTCTCTTATCCAGTTGGCCAAGAAATCCTGCTTATTCCACTATTTCACATTTCTTGAAGTCTACTACATTGTCTCATCAATTATCACAGTGCTAGGTCCCGAGTAGGTGTTCAAAGATGGTTTTTGAATGAATGAACGAATTCCTCTTCCCTCTGCCCTTACCTGAGTTTGTGTTCCTCATTACTCTTTTCTTACATATTGGAATGCGTTCTCAATAAATCACCCAATATAAATCATTTTCCTTCCTCCAACTCATCCTTTAAATTGAAGCCAAAGTAATTTTTATGTACTTTACTAAATTTTATTTGGTATAAAGTTTATAAATTTAAATTTAATGGGTTCAATCATGTTCTTAAAGTTAATCAATTTTTCCTTCCTCCTACAATACAAAGGTAAACTTTTTAGCATGTTTTAGTATTCACAGCTCTTCTTTCCACTCTAGTGAACTCCTATTTCTCCTCAGATTCAGCTCAGTTGCCATCTCCCCTAAAAGTTATCCCAGCTCTTCTACTTAACCGAGAGACGTGAGCACTCCCTCTTTTGTGATTCTAGAGATTTTAGTGGTTAGTTAACCTGTAATCACTCTCAGCTATATTGTGAATTTAAGCAAATATTTTTAAAAAAATCTATTTTCCTACCTTCCACATTTAGAAAAGTTACAAAGTCATGTGAGGCACTCAACATAAGTTGATCTAGTGAAAGAATAAATACATTACCTGTAAAAATCTCATAATACACTTGCACCAACAATAATATACCAAAGGTAAGACAATGATATAGAATACAGAAAAAGGATCTTTAGAAATACCACTTCAAGGAAGTGGGACTAGTTTTAATGAAAACCTGGAAAACAACTATGTTAGTCAGAAAATTCTGCTGAAAGTTACGGTTACCGTCCACTTGTGTTACAGTTTACCAAGAATATATTCTTCCTCATCTGAGAACTGCCATTAAAAATGACTTTTCTTCAAGCTCCCTGCATTAGTAATGAACTCATAAAGACAAAGAGCAAAAGCTGTTGAGGGCCATATTCTTTAACAAGGGAATAGGTTACTTCATAAAGATATTAGGAATTACCAAGAGGATAAATCAAATCACTTCCAGTGTACCTTATTTTTTCAGGAAAATCAGTAGATTTCAAAATATAACACAGAAAGCTAATGACTCAGTAGTATTAGTAGTTAACATAGTATTGGATAATTTTGAAGGCCTGCCTATGAATATATTCACCTATGCACTATTTTTACACATTTTAATGTAATGTCACGTAATGTAAACAATGTTTAATTACTCATTGTCTAATATTTAATCCAAAAAGTATGAGAACAATCCTGAATACTACTTTTAACAAAAATATCTAGAAATATATTAAAACGGATAAGGATTTTATAATGAGATAGAAAATTATCCTCACGCAAAAGGCTATTTTCCCTCTTGGTGTAGGGGGAATTTTAAGAAAAGTGAATTCATGTGATTCATGTGATTCTATTAGGCCCGACTAGGTAGAGCTATTTTCCTTAGAGATCCAGCATGAGAAATTCAGATACTGTCAAAAAATGATAGTTGGGTACTTAGCTTAGAGGAAAAAAATAAATGCCCTAGGCCTACTCAAGTCTTTATTCACACTGGGAATAAACCACACATATTCATGTATTACACTGAAATTTTTCTGAATAAAAGTGCTTTATTTAAATAGTTACATAAATTTTAAGTACTTATTGCCTGTATTTACAACCTAACTTTAAGGGAAGATTAGATTTAAAACAAGATATTAAGAAACAGAAAATTGGGCAGAATAGTAAAAGCAATGAAAATTGCTTGAGTTTTTAACTTAGAGAATTTCTTGGAGATCAAAGTCAGTTCCAATTTGAAAAGCCCCCAGACAGCTCATCCTCTGCCCAGAGAAGCAGGCACATCTCATCTCTACTGATAATTAGAGTCCCTGCAACGTTTGCATCCTGCGGATGTGGTGGACCAAAGAGTTCCAACCAACCGGGGCCCATGTCATATCTAGGATAAAACCTGGAGACATGTGGCTAGTAGTCATTAAAATATGCTCCTCATTCCTGATATTGGTAACATTGGTATAAAACCTTGCTCTATGCAATGCAGACAATATAAATCTGAGAAGTCCTTTAGCAAATTATAAACAGGCAAGTATACTCTGGTCCTATCTTCTCCCATAGTCCAAACTGGACTAAAAACTTTTAAATGATAACTAAAAACTTTAAAATGAGGAAGTAGGATTCCAAGGATACTTCTCAAGTCTCTTTCCCCAACCTGTGTCAAATGTGCTTTAGTTGCTGTGGCAACAATGCTGTCAATTATGTTTTGGCTCCAGGCTTACACTATTACAGCATTACTTTAAATCAGTTAACAACAACAAAACCCTCAAAACATACATGCACACACATAAGTACAAATATTTAAACAAAATTTAATATAATATTTAAATAAAATATGATATAATATTTAAATAAAATTCTAAAATGTCTCCATTATTCAAGTTGCTTTTCATATAAATTATATTTTTTAAGTATTTTAACATTATTTTTGTAAAGAAAACTAACATTTGAAACATAATTTAGCAAATAGTTTGAAATAACTCACAGTAATTCGTTAGAACCAATTCTGAGCCCTACATGTCTCCTAAAGGCTAACCTTATGTTTAAAGCAGTATTAGAGTTTACGAGTCAGAAATCTTTCATTCTGCTTTGTCCTTTGTTCAGAGACACAGACGGAAACAATGCATTGTATGTGCGGTAATACCTAAACATTACTCAGGAATTATTTAGTCACAGTCTTCAAAACACACTATATCTCATTTAAAAGTACATTATTTCCTATTCATTCTTGAAGAATATGGAAATTATTGTTATGAAAAGCTGTTCTATGAGGTTTAGTGTAAATTTCAAGAAATTGTAAACCCACTTTCTGGACCATGGTCTAGGGAAAAATCTCGAGTTCTTTTCCCATTCCTGTAATACTTACCACATTGGGAATAAGAGGCAGTTTTAGTGTAATTCTACTGTTTGCAATTGTTGGTAGTGAAAATAAGCAAATCACATGGACTAAGGTGATAATGACAGGCAGAGTTATATTGAAACAAAAGCTACCTGCTTCCTAAAGGAGTATCTCTCCAGGGATGAAGGACCTGGGAAAACTTTACTGCCATACAGTAAATCCATTTATCAATGGTTCATTAGTACTTGGCAAATTAAAAAGTAATATTCATCATTGTTTGTCCAATTCACCTGGGAGTATTTTAATAATGGAAAAGCACCCAGAGTCTCAGAGTATGACCTTTTAGCCCAGTTAAATATCTGAGTTATGGCCAATGAAAAAGTGAAAATATGAGTATTTCCTTGCTCTCTGCTCAGATGGGAATGTACTGAAAAAAAAAATGACATGAGATAAAATTATTTACAAAGTGTATAAAATAACTGCAACAGCATCACTTTTATTTCTATTAGTTGTGTTTATATAACTGGTAGGAAATTATAAAGAAAGCATAACGTATACTCGATAAATCAGAATAAGTTGTTACTTCCTTTCCTTTCAAGAGATGTGAAATATAAAGTCATACTCATTTTTAGTATCTGTATGTATAGCCCTTTCCTTGATAATTAGGAAGATTCCGTTCCAAAGTAAGTAAGAAAGTATCATGGAGAGTTACTAGTTATGTCACCTATGTGCCTTTTCTAACACCTTGGCTCAAATCTCAGCCAGATGAAAGTGCTATTTGTTGTCTGGAACTCTACACAGCAAATATTTTTTCTTCTAATTGTTATGTTAATATTCACCAATAGCTTCCTTTCTTATTTTCAATGCTGTTCCCATTTAAAACCAATTTAGACATTGGAAACTGGTTATTTTTTTTATGTAGATAGTTAATTTCTTAGCCAGATTTAAAAATTTATCAGCTATAAGGAAATAAATAACTTAGCATATCCAAGGAAACACCACATGATTTTTCAATAAAGCAAAGAAGGATTTATATTGTCTTGTAAAGTCTAGAACAATAAATTGCTTTGACTTATGTTATTTAGTATACACTAGAATGTAAGCCTAAATGTGTAAAGATTTCTGTTTCACTCACTGATACATTCCGAACCCCTGAAAAAGTGACCTGCACATAGGAGGTGCTCAGTAATATTTGTTAAATGAATATATTTTTTACTTGGTGCTCTTTTTTATAAGGAAAGATACTGTATTAATGCTTACAATGGAATTTTTTCTTCTCTTTTCCCTCTATATTCTTCTTCCAAAAGAATAAATTTAAACAGAAAATTAGTAGCAAAATAGACTAAGGGAAAAAGCAGTGTAAAGTAAGAAAGCTGTTCTTTATTAGCGTAACTGAAGGTAAAGAGTCAGCTTAGGCAGTTTGGCTTCAGAGGTGGTGATTCTTGTTCAAATTTAATCAGGTTACATTATTACTTTTCACTTTGTCACTCTACCTGAAATGTTGTCTAATAGCAATTTATGTAAATTCATGCATGTCTCTTATAAATGCAAATAGCTCAGAAGGTTAAGGAATAATTAATAAAGTATCTTAATTAGATTACTTAGCACCCAAAATTTATTTACTATCCTTTCAACCAAGTAGATAAAAGGCTTTCTTGCAAGAAAAACATGGGTGATTTCGAAACATCCTTGTTAAGAAGCCGGCCAGGAAAATACAAGACAATCTGAGTTTATCTGGATTTTGAGATTGTGGGAAACGCTCCAGGAAACAGAAAAGAAGTGCAAAGGGAGGGACGGAATTATGAGCATTCCATTTCAAAAATTCCCTATAACCAGCCCTGAACTCCAAAATTGGTGTGGGTGAGGGAATGGCATTTTTATTTCTGCTTTTTCTCTGGAGCACAACTGGCTCTACTTTCAGAGGAGCATCAAGAATGGCAGAGCCTTCTCAGAACCAAGATATCTGAAAGGTGCATGATTTGAGGAGGTACTGGAGGCTTAACCTCATCATATTTGAAAAAGTGTGTATTTGCAATGGAAGGATGCTTTAATAATAAATTTGTGCTAGCTCATTTCACTCACACACACACACACACACACACACACACACACACACACACACGGAAACAATAGTAGAGAGATCAGTGGCTCCTTAAATCACACAGATGGTTAGTGAAGTAGTCTCTCTTCAGATCTAATTCTCTGTCCGTAATAAGTTTCCATGATTATCATATAGTTCTTACTGTTTCTACAGGAAAATTCTTTCTCACTTCCTCAATGAATAACACTGTTACATTGGGAACACTGGAACTGAAGATGCAGATGCCAGGATTGAAAGAGTAGTCAAATGCAATGTAATACAACACAGTAAAACTATTTTACAACACAAATGTTAGATGGGGCATATCTCAAGTAATCAAAGTACAGTAAATAATTTCAAATTAAAGACTGAGTAAAAGAGATTTAGTGGCTGGGACAATTAGAGGTAGTAGAGATTTATAAACATAAATCATATGCAATGAGCAGATGGGAAAAAGGAGAGGGCAGAAAGATAGATGAAAACATTATTCAAAACAGGAGAAGCTTAATCCATTGCAAGAAAAGTATTGTGTGATAATGACTCTGCCTCCAACGTTTTTCCCAGTAAAGAATACTGATAGACATGATAGATAAATTACATTTAGCTGGGACATTACTAATATGTGTTGATGACAGAATCATTCTAAGGCACTGAAAAATCAAAGCATGGAAATAACTAAAAGACAAAACAGAGCTGTCTTGCATAATATAATAAATTTTCATTTAATTCCCTTCAAAAAGTCATATCCTGAACATGAAGGTTGCCTCTGTCATGAGCCACAGAAACCTATTAACAGCACAATCCAATGAATAAATCGAGATAGAGTTGTATGTAACCAAAAGCTAATAAATAAAAATGCAATTTAAGATAAAAAGATTATTAGAAGTCAGCATGAATAAACAAAGACCAATACCTTTACAATCCTTAAAAATAGATTTGCTACCTAGTAGTTTTCCCGCATGTAAGGTCTAGCAAAAGCAAGTTGAAATAAAAATAAAAATCCCTTTTAGGAGTTGTTACTTATCTACATATCTATATTACTGTGATGGTTAACGTTATCTTGTCAACTTGGCTATGGTGCCCAGCTGTTTGGTCAAACAATAGTCTAGATGTTGCTCTGAAGGTACTCTTTTCGGATAAGATTTAAATTTAAATCAGTTGACTGTGAGTAAAGAAGATTATTTTTCAGAGCGTGCATGGAACTTATCCAATCACTTGAAGGCCTTAAGAGGAAAGACTGGAGTTCCCCAAAGACAAAGAAATTTTGCATCAAGACTGCAACACAGAAACCCTGCTGCCCTGTAGAATTCAGACTTTTACCTGTGCTTCCAGTCTGTCAGGCTGCCCCACAGGTATGCCATCTCCCACAATCATGTGAGCCAGTTCCATTAAATATCTCTCTCCTCTCTCTCTCTCTCTCAATCTCTTTCTCTCTCTTTTTATACTATTATTATTATTATACGTTTCATTATATATTACTACATATTACATGTAACATTTTATTATATACTATATATTTATATCATACATTAGCATATATTATATATGAACATATTCAAATATGTATTTATCCTATTATATTAGGATATTAATATAGTAAGATACATAGCATATAAGATCCATATAATGGGATATGCATACATGCTATTATTGCTTCTGTATCTCTGAAGAACTCTAAATTATACAGTAGTTATCAAATCAAGGGGCACTGGGGTCAGGGAGGCTGTGGCTCTTGAATTCTTATCTCAGGCGATGCCCTATCTGGTCACTGGTTCTATTCCTCAATGCTTTGTAAATTCTAGCAGACTAGTCAAAAATCAAGGGCAAATCTAAAGATACTAGGGTAAATTTGAGGTTCAAAATTTGCTTCTTAGGTAGATAATTTGCTTCTTAGGTAGATAACAGGACTAGTTCTACTTGTTGAGTGAACTTGACAATTAATTTGAATAACTGGTTAATTTATATAAGGGAGAAATTAGTCAAATAAGTTGATGACTGAGGAGACCAGTCATCTCTTTCCCATTGTTTAGATGCCAACATCTTGACATACATATAAAGTTGCTGTATGGTTACATAAGTAAAGGAAAAACATCTCAAACAGTATTTCTTAGACTGTGGCCTACAGTCCAGATACAGTATCCATATCAGAATCACCTGAGGTGTCTATTAAAAGGCAGGTCCTTGGTACCATCTGAGCCTTCCTGAATCAAATCTTGTGGAAGGAACTTAGCAATTTTTCTATTTGTCAAGCATCCCAGGGCATTCTTACGCTACCAAAGTTTAAAAACCAATGATTTTTAAATAGGTATTAAAGGTAGTTGAAATTGCAATTTAAACTACCAAATTAAAAATGTCTAAATGATTTTTGCATTTATATACAAGATTTTTGGCTGTGAAAAATGTTTTTACGATGGCCACAAGTTGTTTAAATTTTCAATGTAACAAGATATCTTTCTAATTGTGAAAAATATTTTTGCTTTAGAAATTATAATGATATTTTTTGTAATTTAAAATACAATTAGAGACAAAACTTTCATTTAACCTTCTAACACATGTTGGCAATTCCCAGAATAAATATTTGAGATGAAATTTTGATTGAAATTATTTGCATACTTCTATAGGACCACTTACAAAATTACCATTGATTACATATATTTGAATCTGTTATGAGTAAACAGATAAAAATATATTCCTGATATCTTCTAAGTTTTCCTAAGTAGTATCAGATCAAAAATGATCCCTGCTTTGTGTCTGGTCTTTCCAGGTGTCCTAATTAGCTTCTTATATCCTACCTACACACACACATACAGACACTCAATCTCCATTAATTTAAATTTTGTGAATTTCTATGCAGTAGGTCCACAAATAATATATGTTGATTAACTGATACACTGATTGAAAATACAGGCATATTTAGACATTTAAAACAAATTTCATTTTCTCGGCATTAAGGAAGCATTGCCTTAATTCAACTAAATTGAGATGTTCCATAAAATACTTCATGTAATTATCTTGGTTTCTTCAAACTGTTATCTTAGTACACATGACAACTACTGAGCCTGCGCTCTAGAGCCTGTGAGCCACATCTACTGAGTCCGCGTGCCACAACTACTGAAGCCTACATGCCTAGAGCCCGTGCTCCGCAACAAGAGAAGCCACCGCAATGAGAAGCCCACGCACCACAGCAAAGAGTAGCCCCCACTCGCCGCAACTAGAGAAAGCCCGCACGCAGCAACAAAGACCCAACGCAGCCAAAAATAAATAATTTTTTAAAAAATGAGCAAAACTGGAAATTCATAATCTCAGAATCCTGAACAAATTAAACTAAAATGTCACATATAGATAGTTTACTAAACTATATAAATTATTACTAAAAATAGAAATATTTTGTCTAAAAGTTGCTCTTTGGAAACAGTGGTACAAATATTTTAAAAATAATATTATGTATTAAAATATTAAGTATATTCATTATGTATTGAGTATTAATTTATACATCCATTCTTCAATTCAGAACATATATTTTAGGCATGAACTATATACCAGGAACAAGGAATATGAAAGCAAGACACAGTCTCTTTTCTAAAGGATTTTCATTTGTAATAAGAATAATATTTAGCAAATAAAGACAAATATTCTTTTTCAAAATTGTAGGTCCAGCTGTCTCTAGGCTCACATTTCAGAAAGCAAGCCCAGGGGATTCAGACTGGAGTGCTTCCTTGAGGCATACTACTTTAGCCCGTTTTGGTGGAACCTGCAAACTCTGTTTTATGTCATGACTTCCACTCCCACATACTCCAATCTTTCCAACATCTCATTTGGGCAGAAATATGTAGACTGTGTTTTCATAGACAATGTGTTTATAGAGATATGACTAACGATAAACAATATAGCTCTTTGGACTGATACCAAAGAAATGAGACTATAATCCTCCAGCATTTACCTTCTCTTATAGGACATGTATAACATTTCTCTGTCATTATCAATGATCTCATTGTTTTACTGATATCAAAATGTTGAGTAGAAAATAGGTGCTATTATACAACATAAAAGGGCATATATTTAATATAAAAAGGCATAAATGAGATGTAAAGATGAAGAAGTTTATTGCTTTTATTTAGAGACCTGGATTAATTTTATCTACATTACCAGCTGCCTATCAATCTCTATGGGTATACAAAATGTAGCTATATGATGTGTATATAGAGAGTATTCAGTTTCTCTGTCTCTGTCTCTCTCTATATATATACATGTATGTATACACATGCATACACACACACACATATCTCCAGAAAACACAAATACAGACACAATTCAGATATTTTTATCAGAGTTATGCTTAGCAAATATTTTCTTCCAATCTGTAGATTGTCTTTCATTTTGTTGGTTGTCTCCTTTGCTGTGTAGATTTTTTTTTAATTCTGCTGAGAAAAAAATCACTCTTAATGTTGGATTACATTTTCTTACAGTATTTTGTCTATGTTTTAATGTAATTTTTATCATTTTGTATACGTAATTTTGTGTTTTGCTTTTATACTCATGAACATCATTTTAATGGTTGCATAATATTCCATCAAATCGATGTAACATCATTTATTAGCTCTAATTGTAGACATTTAAATAACATTTCCTAATTTTTAATGTTGTGCTAAATAAGGCTATGTATCACTAGAGCACTGGGTATAAATCTTCCTTCACCTCTCTATTTCCTTAAGACAAATTCTAAGAACAAATGATTTCAAATATGTGTCTTGAAAAAGATATTCCCAAGTACCGTTTGGTAACTTTGTAACAATGTACACTCCACCCAACAGTGTTTAAGAATGCTTCTCTCACTCTACCTTCACTACAACTACTTCTTTTCTAAATTTTCTGATAATTTGATAAGCTTTCTAAAAATGTTTTAGCATTGGATTTCTTTGCAATTGTGAGGCACATTTTTTATGTTTATTCTCATTTCTATTTCTCCTTTTTAAAAATTTTTGTTCATGTCAAGAGCTGCATCGTGAGTCAGTCTGCTCCCAGGAGATTCTGCTGTGTGCCTTCCGCCTCACTCACTTGGTAATTCCTGGACTAGGAAATGTTTAGGAGCTTTAAATGATCTGGACGGCCCTTTTCTGGTCTACTCATCTTAGAGGAAGACAGAGAGGGACACTAAACTTGCTCCCTCTCTCCCCCACTTACATCTCAGCTTTTCTTCCAATCTGTAAAATTGTCTTTCATTTTGTTGATTGTCTCCTTTGCTGTGCAGCATTTTTTTAAATTTGCTTTTGCTGCCTGTGATTATAGTGTCATATCCAAAAAGTCATTGTCAAGACCAGTGTCAAGGAGCTTTTCCCTATGTTTTCTCCTAGGAATTTTAAGGGTTCAGGTCTTACTTTAAGTCTTTAATGCATTTTAAGTTGATTTTTGTGTATTTTTTTTTTTTTTTTTTTGCGGTACACAGGCCTGTCACCATTGTGGCCTCTCCCATTGCGGAGCACAGGCTCCGGACACGCAGGCTCAGTGGACATGGCTCATGGGCCTAGCTGCTCCGCAGCATGCGGGATCTTCCCAAACCGGGGCACGAACCTGTGTCCCCTGCATCGGCAGGTGGATTCTCAACCACTGCGCCACCAGGGAAGCCCTGTGTATGGTGTTAAGATAAGGGTCCAGTTTCATTTTTTTTGCATGTGGATATCCAATTTTCCCAACACCATTTATTGATTATTAATTCTTCCAGTCTGGAATGCAGACTTAATGGCTGGAGCTGCAACAGCTATCATGTGATTCCAAAGACAAAAAGTATGTGCTAAACATAAAAGGACTGGAGAATAGAAGGAATTTATAACCGAGATATCCTCCTTGAGCAATAGCACCAAACTCTGGACTTCATGCCTCCAGAATTATTGGATATGAGAAGCACTAATCTTTAAACTGTTTAAGGCTCAGTTCTTCGAGTGACATACAGTATTATGTTAGTTTCAGATGTAAAACACAGTGATTCAAATTTAAATGCCATGACCATCATAAGTCTAGTAACCATGTGTCACCATACAAAATTATTAGTTTTATTAACTATATTTCATATGTATATTACATTCCTATAACATTTATTTTATAACTGGAAGTTTGTACCTCTTAATCCCCTTCACCTATTTTGCCCAACCTCCCATCCCCCACCCCTCTGACAACCACGAGTTTGCTTTCCATATCTGTAAGTCTGTTGCTATTCTGTTTTGTTTGTTTGTTATGTTTTAGATTTCACATATATAAGTGAAATTCAGCTACATGCAAAAGAATGAAATTGGGCCATTTTCTTACACTACATGCAAAAATAAACTCAAAATGGCTTAAAGACTTAAATGTAAGACCGAAAACCATAAAACGTCTAGAAAAAAACAGGGAGTACACTCTGTGACATCAGTCTCAGAAATATTTTTTTGGATCTGTCTCCTTAGTCAAGGGCAACCAAAGCAAAAATAAACAAATGGGACTACATCAAAGTAAAAACCTCGCACAGCGAAGGAAACCATTAACAAAATGAAAGGCGACCTACTGAATGGAAAAAGATGTTTGCAAATGATACATCCAACAAAGGGTTAATACACAATATATACAAAGAAACCATACATATTGATATCAAAAGAAAAAATCTGATTTAAACGTGGGCAGAGGACCTGAATAGACATTTCTCCAAAGAAGATATACAGATGGCAAACAGGCACATGAAAAGATGCTCCACATCACTAATCCTCAGGGAAATGCAAATCAAAATGACAATGAAATATCACCCTACACCTGTCAAAATGGCTATTATCCAAAAGACAAAATAAGAAGCGTTGGCTAGGATGTGGAGAAAAGGAAATTCTGATGACCTTTTGCTAGGAATTTAAATTGGTGCAACCACTATGGAAAACAATGTGGAGGTTCTTCAAAAATTAAAAAAATGTAAGTACCACACAACCCAGCCATTCCACTCTGGGTATTTACACAAAGTAAAAACACTAATTTGAAAATATATGTGCATCCCTATGTTCACTGCAGCATTATTTACAATAGCCAAGATATGGAAGTAACCTAAGTGCCCATCGATAGATAAATGGATAAAGCAGATGTGGTATAAATATACAATGGAATATTACTCAGCCATAAAAAAGAATGAAATCTTGCCATCTGTGACAATATGGACGGAAGTAGAGGATATTATGTTAAGTGAAATAAGTTCAGGTTTTTCTGTAACTAGAAAACAAACAGAAAGTTAATTGCTAAACATAGGGATTTCCAGTTCTAATTATAACAGTAAATAGTAACATTATATCTATTCCAATATAAAATTGTATATAAAGTAATCATTGCATTTGGCTGTTCTCCCTGAAAAAGAGAATAGCCAGCCATACTATTTGAACTCAGCATTAGACATTTTGCCATTTCACTGAACACACAAAAAGGCTGATTCAGTGAATGAAGATAGGATGGCACAGTTCACACCTGCCTCAGTGAGTCTGTTATAAGCACTTTCCTAACGCAGGTGGGGGTGGGAATCTCTAACTATAATTACATTAAGTTGCTTGAAGATAGAGGCCATATTTTACTCGTGATCTTCCTTGTGCTTGGAAGTGTCTTAAAAATGAAATTTCAATATTTGTTTAATTGAATTGCATGGCTCTAAATGTTGTTTAGCAGAGTATGTAGCAGTAGAAATAAAAATATGGGGATTCAACTAGGAAATCAGGGTTTGAACAGAAAAACAAATATAACATTCATATTATCAGCATCTCTTTAAAGAGGACAACCCATCAATTCAGACTCTTCTCATTAAAACCAGGGTGAGACCAACTAGTGGTATTACATTTTTTTAATGACTTATTTTAGTACATTCCATTCTCTCATGGGTCTCAGTTAGTGTATGATTTCCCTTAAGTGTCATTAAATCACTGATTTTAAAATCTTATATCAACTGTTGATATCACTAGGATTAGTAATTTGGATTCCATGTTCTGAGAAACATGTTCCAGGAAAAGTAAATAGCATCTGCTGCTAAATATCTTGTGTTGTTCCAAAGCTCTAAGATACAGATTATGGTTAAGGAAGCTAGATCTGCCGCCAGGTCACCTAGTTTTGGATCCAAACTCTCTGTCGCTACATGATCCTGGCCAAGTTATCTGTAAAATGGCATTGACATTTTTAGGAGATAAAGGACACTTGGCATTTAAAGCTCTTAGAACTCTATCTGCCATTCAATAAGTATCCCATGAACATTAAAGTTATTTTATTCCTGTTTTTGAAAAAGCAATGTTTTCCTTGTAGTTTTACTCAAATCACATCAAATCAATTCCCAAGACATTTCCATATCGCATTAATCATCTTTATAGTATTAATGCAACCAACCAAGGAAAAGATAAGGTATGTACATATTTCCTTCTTCCATTGTTTTAATCCCTGTGTACTAATCTTTACCAACTGCCACTAAAAGATGACAAAAATCTTATGTTAATTCTGAAATTAAATGAATTAATTTAAGGAGTAATGTGTATAGATTATTTGAATTGAAAAAGTTAAGCTTTCCACTTTCTATTTTAGTGAATTTAAGCTTCACAAACGCAAATAATTCTACATAACGTGCTTTGAGAAAAAGACGTGGACAGCAGCCCCACCTCCTGGGCAGCATGTGACACTTGCAACATTAGTCCCTGGGACATAAGCATGGACAAGAAACCAATCCTGGCAAATGAACAATCATTTGTTCCCACTCAGTTTTTAAACAACATCCCTGTTCGTCTACAAAAACCACATGACTTCTGATGTTTCTGCCAAGTATTCACCTGCCTTTGAAATGTCCTAACAAATGCTTCTATTGCATCCAAATCCCATGAAGCATCTCATTACTGAAATGTTTGTAGGGCATAAAAGAAATACTGGCAGCATGTGAAGTAGTAAAAATGCCCTCTCTATTGTAGGTAATTCCCACATTGCTGTTTTCACCAGTTATTCACCATCAGGGGCTTATGGGATGACAGAACTCACATGCAAGGTCTTTAAAAAGCTGTCTTGCAAATGAATTAATATTTTTCATTTTATGATCGTAATTGGTGACCAGCTGCAGTGAATCAGAAAACATGTTAGCGTCCTTTCAACCTAACAATCTTTTGTCTGCTTAACAAACAGCAGGTTGAAGGCTATAAAAGCAAATCAGAAATAAGATGTCAATTATATCCTATCAGCACACAGATAAATGCACAAATATTTTGCTTGGCTTTTTCCATAGATTAGCTAAAAGATATTTACCAGAGTTTGGAACTGAGAAAGAGAGCACAAGTTATTTTCTCAATACCCTGATAGAGAGACAAGGACATATCTTTTGCTTCTAAGACTTGCAAAAAAGAACTGAAGTATAAGTTTCTAAGAAAAAAGATAAAGCTAGGGTACATTTAATAGTGTTTTTTTAATCTTGTTGAGAGAAATAACATCAGGCATCACTGTGCTTGTATCTACGGGTTGGGGGGTGTGGGGTAGTAACTCTTCAGCCTTAGTAAAAAACAGAGTTATTTTAATTTCCATCTAAGTAAATACTAAGATATTATATAAGAATAAACTCTACAAAGATAGAGGATAAATAGATGGATGGATAGATAGATACATAGATGTTACAGTATCATCTTTAATACTCAGTTTCCCTGAAAGTAGGTATGATATAAATGAAAACTTCAAAGTTTCAATAATGATTTTTAAACCATTTTTCTGAATGGAAGAAGAGCTGAGAGTAATCCAAAATGTCTGGAGGACACTAGTTCCTAAACCAATCTCACACGTTCCCTCTGGCATGTTTAATTCATAAATAAGCCTTCCACAAAATTAGAAAAATTGTTTGAACACTAGAGATGTGGATTTACAAACTGCGTTTACAAGATATTTATAGAACATACTTTCAAAGCATCATTTCATGATGTATCACGTGACGCATTAGGAACCAAGTACAAACAATGTGGGAGATCACAGCCCCTGTAGTACCTGGCCTTATGTTGTCATAAAAGCTCTTTTCACCAGACCACATAAACTTCCAGAGAAATATATCTGAACTGTTATTTTTAAAAAGAGATATTAATAAAACAGTCTTATTCTATTTTTGAAGTATTGAACACTAGCAAACTTTTCTCTCCTTGTCTGACACTGCATTGAATACTGTGCATTTACATGCAGTTTAGACCACAAAGACATATAAAAATCTGTTATTACTCTAGAATAGTAAACTCATGATATTTTGAATTACTGATATTATTGAACATTTGTTGATTTTCATTATGCTTGGAGCATTTTGTTATTATTTCAGAAGGAATAAAACATGTCCCCTTGAATCAAAGGGCTAGTAATTGACACAGGTCATTTAAAAAAAAAAGATAGCGAAAAATAATGAAGAGATCACTGTTAAAATAAATGTTTTTCCTCCATATAAGGAGCTCAGCTCTATTAAGGATACCTAAAAACAGAGTTTGCATATACCTCTTCAAGGAAAATTTGATCTGTGATCCACTGAGCAACCTGGATTCATTTTCAGATAAATTCAATTCATGTTCATAGGCAGAAATTTTTGTTATGATCATATCCAGCATGTGAACATATAATTTTTTCTGCTTAGTCACACCCCTGACTTTAAACTCTACTTGCTTTGGTTGCTTAAAAAAATAAGACCTCATGTTGTTTCAGTCTTTGACATTAAAAAAAAAAAAAGGCACGAAATTGAGCTGTGGACTTCCTAGATAAAATTTAAAACTTAAAATTCTACCCAGATTTATAATCAGGAATTTACTCTTAGCTCTGTTTTAAACTTCATAACTTATTTTAAAATCTAAATTTTGACTACTCTTTCCTCTATATGTCTTATAAAAAGTAGCCTTTGTCCAAAAGCAATAAATTCCGATATGACCCTAGGCTGAAAATGTGAGGAAATATGGAGGCACTGTTTTGTCATAGAACAGCAAAGAGGCTAACGTGAAAGGATTTACATAAGGAGGTGAGTGAAAATGCCAGCATCATGCAGTCTCATTATCATTGTATTCTTTCCAATCCACAAAGAAACGAAGCCAACAAAAACTAGAAGATCCAGGAATGGGGACAGATTTTTCCCCTTGTTGCTCATTAAACAACACATACCAGTTTCCTATGATATTTTGGAAGCAATAACAAAGTTTATGTTTTTGTTAGCTAAAATAGTTTGTCAAAAGCAGTCACTGGTTCATCCATCCCAGCAGGAATTGTAAAAGTCATTTGCCTTCGGCAGTTGTGTTGAAGTAATCACAATATGTTCATGCATCTGTAAGAACTGCTCCAGCCTGCCTATAATCCAGACTTTAGAATTAGATCAATGAGAGGCTGTGTTTCCAAATATACTGAAAAAGTAAAGTTTTCTATAGCGGCTGTAGTGCACCCATTGTGTTTGGTGGTTTGGATATATTAATTTGTAGAATAAATATTTATAATTTACCCCCAAATCAGAACAAAATAGTCTGTACTTCAGTTTATATCTAATACTGTCTTAGTTGTATTGCATACTATTGCTGTCAGTTTATCATTAGTCCCTCAAATTGGTATGTTTCAGTGAGCATGGTAAAGTCAATAATTATTTGCAGTAACAGAGTTAAAGTACTTTCATGTGTCTTTTAGTGTTTCAATGTGCCAAGGAAATCCAGTGAGGATAGGAATAATCAGTTAGATGAATCGGAGACCAACAAAATATCAACAGATGTAAACTACTAAAAGTGCTCATACCTGAGGAAAATGATCCAACTAATATATGAACTGGGACACATGCTGTAATAATAAAAGCAACAATAACCCCAAAAATGGTGCTTTTAATGTTCTGAGCCCTATGCTAAGTTCTTTACATATATATATATATATATATATATATATATTTTTTTTTTTTTTTTTGCGGTACGCGCGGGCCTCTCCCTGCTGTGGCCTCTCCCGCCGCGGAGCACAGGCTCCGGACGTGCAGGCTCAGCGGCCATGGCTCACGGGCCCAGCCGCTCCGCAGCATGTGGGATCCTCCCGGACCGGGGCACGAATCCACCGGCAGGTGGACTCTCAACCACTGCGCCAGCAGCGAAGCCCTCTTTGCATATTTTGACTCATTTACTCCTTAAATAACCCGTGCGGAGGGTGATATTCTTGTCCCTCATTTTAAAGAAGAGGAAACTGAGGTCCAAAGGGATTAATAACTTGCCCAAATTTACACAACTAGTAAGTAGCAAAGCTGATATTCAAATCCGAGCAACCTGACCACATAGTTCATGTTCTTAAGCTACTGCACTAAAGTGCTAATGACAGTGCACAGGTTGGAGCCAAGGAAGAGACTGGCTGAAGAAAAACAACTGGTTTGTTTGTATGTGTGTAAAGAAAGAAGCCCAGTTTCCAGCCCTTAGGTTTCCTCAATGCCTGGCAGGAGCTGAGGAAAGCAGCAGTCCAGTGTGCCTTCCTCTATCTCTCCTTTAATTCCTCCAAGTTTATACAAGTCATAGGTCCTCTGTACTGCAGACTGAGACATGTGAAGTACAGAGTCATCCATCTATAGAACTAATTTCTTCTGTGACCTCTCAAAATGTTTGAAAATATGCAGGTGTGTATGTCTGACAACGGTGCAACGTAATGTGGTATCTTGCATGGCCTCTTCTGCCTGTCTCTGCTCTGGCTTTGCATAATTGGGCCTCAATTTTGGGGACCCAACTTATTTAACAAAAGTTCCTTATCAGGTGTTAAAATAAAATTCCTTTCCTTAATAGATGGGATGACATCACTTGATTTTAATTTTTACTCAGGCAAGGAAAAAGCCAACTTTGAAAGGTTTTAGACATTCAATGCTGCCTATTTCTACTAATGGTCTTACAATTCTTTGGAAAGGCATAATCATAGGCTAGCATAAACACAATTTAATTTCCTCAAGAAGGACTTACTGTGTAACTTTCTATTACAAATTTCACTTCAGAGTGTCCAGCTAAGGGCGAGGATTATAAAGACTATGATTAAGAAAGTAAAAAAAGAAAACTCATAAATTAAACATGACTAGTTTATATTCTTAGTACTCAGACCCTTCATTTTCACTTCTAAGCCATATTACTACCGATAAATATTTGTAGGTAAAGTAGGGATAATAATATGAATAATTTCAAAAAAATAAATCACAAACAAAAGAAAAAAAGAATCTCCTCAGAATAAATGCTTTAATTCTCAATTAATTATAAATATACACTGGAGGCCATTTCCCCCATACAGCCTAATCCTAGAACTGGTCTTTTTCCCAGTGTAAATATACTAATATAATACATATTTAATTATCTTAGTGCCTTTTGCCAGTTTTTCTTAGTAATTTCATAAGACAGCATTTCTAAAAGCTGAGGACATAGCTACACTGAAAACAAAGACTATTTTCCAGTTTTGGAATAAATATTACAAATCTTACATACAGACCCAGAAGTTACTTTGACTCTTTTTTGTTTGAAAACAGGAGAATAGCTCTGAGAATAGAAAATGCTGTAGGAATTTCAAAAGGCGCCAGGAGTTTTCTGTGTCTTCTAAATTCCTTGAACAAGTATTGTGCTAACTATATCACTGATTTATCAGTTAATTATAAACTCATTTTTGAAAGCTATTTCACTGACCTATCTAAAATATGAGGCCATTAAACTACTCAGGGGATAAGTTATTAGCAATGTGTGATTTCCTAAGCATCTAACACTCTGTGTCTATACTCTGTACTTGATAGGCTGGCTGCAAACGTTTGTTGATTGCTCAGATGCGCTATTTAAAGAATATTTTTGCAAGATATTCATAAGGCATTGAGTTACAAGACGGTGGTTAGTTTTTTTTATTACTTTTTTTTTATTACTTCCATGATTCAACAATCATCAGTGAAGAGCTACACTGTTAAAGAATGATTCCTGGGCCATGACACAAACCTTAACAAATTTAAAAGAATAGAAATCGTATAGTGTAACGTCAGCAAAATGGCAGTACAGGAATTTCTAGCACCTGCCCCCTCCCAGAAACGTCAATTTGAAAAATTATTCATGCACAAAACTACTTTCACAAGAGCTAAGGACTCCAGACAAGGAATTTCAGCACCTCAGTGAAACATATAAATAAGAAAAGATGCAATGATGAGGGTAGGAAAGATAGATTCACATTACCTGCATCATCCCTCCTCAAACCCTAGGCAGCCCAGCATGAAAAGAGACACCCTCCCCCTTGGAGAAGGAGAGTGAAGTGAGTGCCCAAATTTACTGCAGACCCCAGTGCTGGCCTGCCCAGCACCAGGCCAACTCCTGAAGCCTGTAATATGGTGGTATATTAATTGAAACTCTAGTATAAAAGTTAAAGGACCAAAGTATTACATATAGCTACAGCTACAAAACTTTGTTAATGAATGTATAATAAAAAAAGAAATAAATTGTGACACAAATACGTAAGAATACGGGGGGAGTACAAGGGTAGAATATTTGTATGTAGTCAAAGTTAAGTTGTTATCAGACTGTTATATCTTTAAGATATTTTTATGTAAACTTCATGGTAAACACAAAACAAAAATCTATAGTAGATTCACTAAAGATAAGAGAATCAAGCATATAACTAAGGAAAATCATCAATTCACAAAGAAAGAAAGCAAAAAAGGAAGAAAGAAAACTATAAAACAGAAAGAAAACAATAAGATGGCATTAGTTAGTACTTCTCTATCAATAATTACCTTAACATAAAGGAATCAAATTCTCCAATCAAAAGGCATAGAGTGGATGAATGGATTGAAAAACAAGACACAACAGCTGCCTACAAAAGGCTCACTTCAGCTTTAAGGACACATATAGGTTCAAAACTAAGGGCTAGAAAAAGCTATTCCATGCAAATGGAAACCAAAAAAGAGCAGAAGTAGCTATACTAATATCACACAAAATAGAATTTAAATAAAGATTGTAACAAAAGACAAAGAAGATCCCTATATAATGATAAAGGGGTCAATTCAGCAATAAGAAATAACAATCATAAATATATATGCACCCAACATTGGAGCACCTAAGTGTATTAATAAAATAGTAACATATATGGAGGGAGAAATAAATGACAATGCAGTAATAGTAGAAAACTTCAATACCCTACTTTCAACAATGGGAAGATCATCCAGACAAGAAACCAATAAGGAAATACTGGACTTGAACTATACCTTAGACCAAATAGACCTAATAGACAGGAAAAATTTTAAATGTTTAGAACTAAATGAAAATGAAAACACGACTTATCAAAATTTATGAAATGCAGAGAAAGCAGTGATTAGATAGAAATTCATAGAAGTGAATGCATATATCAGAAATGAAAAAAATATCTAAAATCAATAAACTAAGCTTCTATCTTAGGAAAGTATAAAAAGAAAACTAAATCCAAACTAAGCAGAAGAAAAGAAATAATAAAAATAAGAGCAGAAATCAGTGAAGTTGAAAGCAGGAATCAAAAGAGAACATCAAGGAAACTAAGAGCTGGTTCTTTGAAAAAAATCAATAAAACTGATAATCCTCTAGCCAAACTAACTAGGAAAAAAAGAGAGAAGACACAAATTACTAATATCAGAAACGAAAGAGGGGACATCACTACAGATCCTATGGACATTAAACAAATAGTCAAGAAACGTTATGATCAACTCTATGCTCATAAATTTGATAACTTAGATGAAATGGACAAATTCTTTGAAAAAAACTATTTGTCAAAACTCACACAAGGAGAACTAGACAATCTGAATCGCTTTCTATCTATTACGGAAATTAAATCACAATTAATAAACTTCCCAAACAGAAAGCCCCAGGCCCAGAGGGTTCACTGGTCAATTCTACCAAACATTTAAAGAAGAAATCATACTGATTCTCTAGTCTCTTTCAGAATATAGCAGCAGAAAGAATACTTCCCAACTCAATTCACGAGGCCAATTATCATACTAACACCAAAACAGACAAAGATACTAGAAGAAAGTACAAACCAATACTTCTCATGACACAAAAATCCTCAACAAAATATTAGAAAAAAACCCTGAAAAAGTATAAAAAGAATTATATATCACAACCAGTATGATTTCTCCCAGCTATGCAAGGCTTGCTCAAATTAGAAATATTAATAATAATAATGTAATCTATCATATCATCAGGTTAAATGAGATCTATCATGTGATGATATTAATAGATGCAGAAAAAGTATTTGACAAAATCCAACACCCATTTGTGATAAAAAAAAAAAAAATCAGTAAACTAGGAATAGGGGAGAACTTCCTGAACTTGATAAAGAATATCCACAAAGAACCTATAGATACCATCATACTTAATGGGGAGAAATTAAAAGTTTACTCACTAAGATAAAAAACAAGCAAGGATGTTCCTCTCACCACTCCTTTTCAACATTGTCCTAGAAGTCCTTGTTAATTCAATGAGGAAAGGAAAGGAAACAAAAGGTATACAGACTGGGAAGGAAGACATACAACTGTCTGTTCTCAGATGACATGATTGTCTATGGAGAAAATCCAAAAGATTCAACAAAAAATCTTCTAGAACTAATAAGTGATTTTAGCAAGTTTGCGGGATACAAAGTTAATATGCAAAAATCAATTGCTTCTCTTTATATCAACAATGAACAAGAGAAATTTGAAAATTAAAATGTAATATCATTTACATTTGCATTCCCCAAAATGAAATACTTAGATGTAAATCTAAAAAGATATTTACAAGATATAATGAGGAAAACTACAAAACTCTGATGAATGAAATCAAAGAAAAACTAAATAAATGGAGAGGTATTCCATATGGATGGAGAGGAAGATTCAGTACGGTGAAGATGTCAGTTCTTCCCAACTCGATCTATAGAATCAATGTGATTACAATAAGAAGCCCAGCAAGTTATTTTATGGGCTATTGGCAAACTGATTCTAAAGTTTACGTGGAGAAGCAGAAGTCCCAGAGTAGCCAACACAATACTGAAGAACAAAGTTGGAGGACTGATGCTACTCAACTTCAAGAGTTATTACAAAGCTACCATAATCAAGAC
This sequence comes from Stenella coeruleoalba, assembly GCF_951394435.1. Taxonomy (NCBI): domain Eukaryota; kingdom Metazoa; phylum Chordata; class Mammalia; order Artiodactyla; family Delphinidae; genus Stenella; species Stenella coeruleoalba. The sequence continues at coordinate 16,741,030 of NC_137167.1, forward strand.
AGTGTGTTATTGTCTAAAGAAGAGAAAAATAGGTCAATGGAATAAAACAGACAGCCCCAAAATAGACTCTCATAAATAAAGTCAACTGGTATTTGACAAAGGAGTAAAAGCAATATGATGGAGCAAAAACAGTCTCTTCAATAAATGGTGCTGAAACAACTGCACATCCACATGGAAAAGAAAAAGAATCTAAATACAGACCTTATACCCCTTACAAAAAGCAACACAAAATGCATCATAGACCTAAATGTAAAATGCAAAACTATAAAACTCCTAGAAGATTACAGGAGAAAATCTAAATGGCCTTGGGTATGGCAATGACTTTCTAGATATAAAACCAAAAATGAGATCCATGAAAGAAATAACTGACAGGCTGGACTTCATTAAAATTTAAAAGTCTGTGAAGGACACTATCAAAAGAATTAGGAGAAAAGCCACTGACCATAAATATTTGCAAAGATACATCTGATAAAGAACTGTTACCCCAAATATACAAAGAACTCTTAAAACTCAACAACAACAACAAAAAAAACCCGATTAAAAAATAGGTCAATGATCTTACCAGAAACCTCACCTAAGAAGATATTCAGATTGCAAATGAAAATATTCAGATTCCACATTGTATGTCATCAGGGAAATGCAAATTAAAACAACGAGATGACATTACACACCTATTAGAATGACCAAAATCTGGAACACTGACCTCACACTGTAGAGATGAAGCGGAGAAGCAGGAACTCTCATATGTTGCTGGTGGGAATGCAGAATGGCACAGCCATTTTAGAAGATAGTTTGGCAGTTACTTACAAAACTAAACCTATTCTTTCCATATTACTTAGCCATCATGGTCCTTGGTATTTACTCAAGCAGTTGAAAACTTATGTCCACACAAAAACCTGAAGGGGGATGTTTAAAGCAGCTTTATTCATAATTGTCAAAATCTGGAACACACCAGGATGTCCTCCAATAGGTGAATGGATAAACTGTGGTATATCCAGACAATGGAATATTATTCAGCACTAAAAAGAAATAAGCTATCAAGTCATGAAAAGATAGGGAGGAAACCTAAATGCATATTTCTAAGTGAAAGAAGCCAGTATGAAAAGGCTGTATGATTCCAACTATATGACATTCTAAAAAAGGCAAAACTATAGAGACACTAAAAAGATCAGTGGTTGCCAGGAGTGGGAGTGGGGGAGAGATGAATAGGCAGAGTGGAGTTTTAGGGCAGTGAAAATACTCTGTATGATATTATAATGATGGATATATGTCATTATCCATTTGTCAAACCCATAGAATGTACAATAAACAAGAGTGAAACTTAAGGAAAATTATTGCCTTTGAGTGATAATATGTCAGTGTAGGTCCACTCTTCATAAAACTGTACCATTCTGGTGAGTGATGTTGAGAATAGGGGACGCAACACATCGGGGAGGCAAAGGGTTTGTGGGAAAGCTCTATAACTCCTCTCATTTTTGTTTTTAATCTAAAACTGCTCTGAAAAATAAAGTCTTGAAAAAAGGCAGGATAACACAGTTACATACAGACACATTTAGGTTTGTTAAATCACATTTCATATAACTTAAAAGTAGTTAATAAATATTTTTGTACTCTCCCTCACTGACTGTGGCTAAAAGAGATTTGGGACCCTGTAGCTGGCTGATGCTCTTGGAGCTGCCGGAGGTTTGCTACCTAAGATTCTCAGAGCATACATTCTGCAAACATGGGGATATTTCTGTTGTAACTGGGTTAAGTCTTCCAAGAAATAAATGAGGCGATTTATTTGTTGTTGCTGTTAAAGCAGTTGTTGGCAAAACCCATGTGATGAGTCTTAAACTTTATTTTGGTGGCCAATCACAATTCCAAAACTCTCCTCTTTAATGAAATCTAATTTTTAGTTATAATGAAGTTTCATGCTTATTATTGTAAACATGGAATTTACAGATAAATTTCCTAAGCAACAAAAACGTCTTTGATTTCAAAATTAACCCATTGTCTTCATGGGCTTAACCAGTTGATCAAGAGTGGGGTCCAGGCTGCAATTTTTGCAGCCACCTTTTAAAAAAAAAAAAAGTTAATGATGACACAATGGAGAGTACTGTATTGTGTTATCATTAGCCTCTACATTATGCATGCATTTAGAAGCTTACCTGAAATCTGCCTTTTATAAAAGAATAGTATGGATAAGTTGAACTGTACATTTTTTAAACTTGATTGCCATTAAAGGAGAAATTATAAGGTTGCAACAATAAAAAAAAAGTTAACAAACCACATCACATCTGAAGTTATTGCAAGGAAGTATTCCCTTTAAAAAGAAAAACAAGCCAGTAGTCCTTCATACCCTGTTGGCAGCTGGTCCTTGTCATTTCAATAGATAGCACAGCCTTCAATGAAACACACATGTGGAGGAGGGTGTTCTGTCATCTGTGCGGGCTGTAATCGCTGGTCATCTGTTTAAATACGCAGTGGTATTTCCAATGTAATTAAATTTCTAACCGTATGTCCAAACTTTGTCTATGTATTGGCATGTATAATGAATTATGATTTATAATCGTTAAAAGCGATTAATTTGAAATCTGTGGGGCAAGTCTTCACCATCTTGACCACACCATGAGATTCATTTCTTTTAGAAATTATTTGAACTATATTAATTGAACTTGAGTTTAAATATTATGAAATTGATACTGTTACAGAAGGAAAACTGAAGCTTCAAATAATATTTATGCTGGGCTCTTTTTATATTCTCTGAAAAAGCAGTTATTTATATCAAGAACAATTAAAATAATAAATTCATATGAATAAAAGGAAAGTTTCTAGATGCTATGTAGTGTTTTGGGCAGACATTTCTAATTATACAGTAAGAAGGATACAAAATATTTCTTAGTTACTGTTGAGAACTGGACACAATTGAAAGTTTAGCTTGAGCTATTAGGGCACATTTTAAAGTGCAACTAAAAATGAAAAGGCAGTTAATTTTTCTAAATTAACAACTTTTAACCTTTTTAATCTCATAGGTTATGGTACTGGCAGCACCCTGTTATATGAAAATCTGAACTTATAACATACTTTGAGTAACCCATATCTATAGTGAATAGCATTGCTATTCACTGTCATGCTTCAGTAAGGCCACACCCATTTTTAAGAGCTGACATTACCTAATGGGCTGGGGCATTATGCCATCAGCCAAGACACAGAAGTAACCTAAATGTTCATCGACAGATGAATGGATAAAGTAGGTACATATATACAATGGAATATTCCTTAGCCATAAAAATGAATGGAATAATGCTATTTTCAGCAACATGGATGCAACTAGAGATTATCATACTAAGTGAAGTAAGTCAGAAAGAGAAAGACAAATACCATATGATATCACTTATATGTGGAATCTAAAATATGGCACAAATGAACCTATCTACGAAACAGAAACAGACTCACAGTCACAGAGAACAGACTTGTGGTTGCCAAGGGGGAGGGCATGTAGGGGAGGGATGGACTAGGAGTTTGGGGTTAGTAGATGCAAATTATTACATACAGGATGGATAAACAACAAGGTCCTACTGTGTAGCACAGGGAACTATATTCAGTATCCTGGGATAAACCATAATGGAAAAGAATATAAAAATCAATGCATATAACTGAGTCACTTTGCTGTACAGCAGAAATTAACACAACATTGTAAAGCAACTACACTTCAATAAAAAGATAAATTTAAAAACAAACTGGCAAGTTAACAAAGTGATACTACCAATGAATATTCACCTAACAATTATCAGAGCATTCATTAAAGTAAAAAGCATTTACCTAGTTTACCTCCCCAAACCACTGTACTAGAATTTATAGCAGCAAGGCTTGGGTTTAGCTGTTACACTAATTAAACTTGTAGATATTCAGCCTCAATATGGTAGTCTAAAAGAGAAATTACAGAAGCCCATATTTCTATTAATTACTTCTTATAAACTGAATGTTTCTTTTCAACCAGGACTTTAACATCCACACTGAACTTCCATACTTTCATCCGTCTGACCTAGTGGCTCTGTATAAAAACTAATCTGGACAATTGATAGAGAAGGTTATTCTTGTCCTCCAAACACTTCATTGACTATTATTTTACATTATATATTTAGAACTGATTAAGCAGTCTTAAATCCACTCCTGCTTTCAGGCTATAGGGAGTATAATATAATGATTAATTACTGTATTATGTTATAAGCACTATGATAGAGATATGTACAACATATAATACATCAACAAATGAAAGAAAAATCAATCTGCTTGGAGCAGCAAAGAAATGTTTACAAGGAACAGGCAGAAGGTACAGGACTCTAAAAAACAGAGAGAACAATTAGAAGGTTATTTGAAAAATTCAGATGAGAGATAATAAAATCAGAAACTCAGAGGCTACTGCTGTAATCCAGGTGAGACACATTTCATTTGTATCCGGCTACACCTGCCAGTTACTCTGAATCAATATCCAGTCAATCTCAAATGCATCTCACAAGCCCTGATACAAAATCATAAACTTTTACTACAATCTAAAGTCCTAGATGGCTTATAAGAAGTAATTTCTCCATGGCAGTTTTGGTTCTGTTGAAGTGAATCCTGTATATTACTAGAAGGATAACTAGTGATTATCAATAGAATTTTATAAATCCAGTTAAGTACCCATCACTTATTAAATGTCATTTCATTTTTCTTCATAAGTCATTTGCTCTCTGCTTCAAGAATACAATGTATTTTTAAACACACATATACACACACAATAAATAAAACAAAATGAAATCAGAAACTAAATCAGGAGCGAGGGTGAGAGAGAAGAGTTCTGATAGGAAACGTGTTATTAAAGTGGAATTGATAAAATTTGGTCATCAATAGATGTAGTCAGTAAGTCATATTACGGGAGGAGCGAGGTGCAGAGAGATGGGATGACATCAGATTTTCAGTTTCTGGAGTTCCTGGACTATTAATTAGGAGAAGGGACCCCTGAAAGATGAAGCAGATCTGGGGTACTATAGGAAGTTCAGGTTTAGACATGTTGTGGTATCTGAGATTGCATATATGGTGGTGTAGAACAGCTCAAGAAAGCAGTTTGGAATAGCAACCTATATTTTAATGCATGGGTTTGATTATGATAAACATTAGTGAATTCACAGAGATGATCAAGGTCTGATGCCCAAAAGAAGATGACACAGCAAAAGAGAGTGAGGTGATACTTCCATGTGGCTGCACCACCAACAGGAGGAAGAAGGCAGCACACCATTATTAACACCTTTAAACCAAGCCTATGAATTGTAATTGTCTTCATATTGCACCTCACAAGATCTTCAGTCATTATTTTTGATACAGGATTACACAGTCACACTTAAAAACAAAACAACGCCCCCACCCCTAGCATTCTCTACTTTTAAAAAATAGTCTACTTCCAAGATTTGTACACTCTATTTTGAAATGGTTATGAATGTAATTTTAAAACCTTAATAAAATTTTGATTATAAGAATAAGACTTGAAATATTGAGCATTTTTTCCGAAGGCTCTTTTTCTAACTTACAGAAAAATCTATTTTATCAAATATTTTTTTTAAAAGCAAGCAGAGTAAATTTCCTTGTTTCAATTGTTAAAGCTATTACAATAGTTCATTTTAATGCTAACATAAAATAATATTTGACTACTGCTGGGAAGATAATTGATAGCTTTCTTAAGAGCAATTTTGAAATGGATATTAAAAGTGAAAAATTGGGCATATTTTATCTATTAATTCTACTACAAGTTTGTTTTTTTGCGGTACGCGGGCCTCTCACTGTTGTGGCCACTCCCGTTGCGGAGCACAGGCTCCGGATGCGCAGGCTCAGTGGCCATGGCTCACAGGCCCAGCCGCTCTGCGGCATGTGGGATCTTCCCGGACCGGGGCACGAACCTGTGTCCCCTGCATCGGCAGGAGGACTCTCAACCACTGCGCCACCAGGGAAGCCCTACTAGTTTATTTTATTAAAAATATCTAAAGAGACTTTCTTGGCAGTCCAGTGGTTAGGACTCTGCACTTCCAGTGCAGGGGCCCAGGTTCCATCCGTAGTTGGGGACTAAGATCCTGCAAACTGTGTGGTATAGCCATGAAAGGAGAGAAGAAACAAACTTAAATCTGCAACAATAGTAAAGAGGCCACGAGATACAAACAAGACAACTGAAGAGGGGAAAGCAAAATTAAACCTTCTCTTCTACAGTCTGCAGCTCTAAAAATAAACTGTCAATTTGCTTAGTTGATGACCACATCTTATGAATTAAAGTAAAAACATTTTTACTTAATTACAAATTTATTTTCAATCTACATCAAATTATATATTTGGAACCTTAGTTTTTTCTTTAATTTTAACATATTCTGCTCCTAACAGATATTGAAAGATCTTAAATGTGACATTTCTCAAAAATCTCCAAACGTTTTACTTCATTTAGAAGCTTTAGTATGTATAATTAAAGTTAATATTGAAAAAATACAAATTACATGCTAACATTAAAACAATTATTTCTTTCTTATTCCATTAACACATGACCCCCAGAAGTAAGACTATAAGAGATAATTTACAATTTCGCTCCATAAGTAATATTTCAAATAATAATTCATTCGTTTTGCAGTAGTTATTTTGATAGAAGGGCCAATATATTTGGAAATCTTTTAGCACACTCAGGGCTTTGTTATTGCTGACATAATTAAATTCTACATTTAGTGAATTGTATTACATACAAAAGTACACCTACTTACCAGTGGGAGTAATTTGCCCTACAGAAATCTGTTATAGTATTTAAATGAAATTGTTGATCAGGGACTATTTACAGCTGCACCTGCTCATATATGCAGCATGAAACTGTGTAATCACTGTCAGTTCTTCCAGATCTAGGCAGAAGATAACCATTAATACAACAGAAACATAACTAAAGAGAATCCCCATCTGCTGTATTAGCCTGGCTTTGTTAAAGAGTGAGCGACATGGGTGCAGAAGCCACCAGGGAGAAGAATGGGAGGAGACTGGGTGTTTATGACAACACCACCTATCTCCTACACGGGACACTGAGAGAATTACCCAAGAAAGTCCAGCGATTAAAGGATAAAGAATACAGTTAGAAAAAAAGTTTAATACACCAGACTATGGTGAATCCACTTACTTTTAAAGGAAGATTTTAGAATAGAGAATCGGTTTGGAAATGGAAGAAAAGCCCCACAAACATTTCTAAGCCATTTCTAAGTCTATGACTTCCCACAAAGGTTATTTTTGACCACCTCATGTGTGTAGAAGATACTGCAGCAAGTGCATTAAATGTTTTCAGAGGAAGAATTATGTTATGGTCTGAAAATCATTCATGCATCTTATCTTCAAGTAGTTTCTCCTCCTTGTTTGAATAGTTCCACGATTTCAAAAGTCCCTTCAAGCACTTATTCATGGAATATGGGTTTGTGCATTTGTGATCATATACATATGATAGGCCAGACACTGTGTTAGTGTCACAAGATTTACAGTTATGTATGTGATGTAAACACTGAACTCAAAGTATTTCAGATTACAAAGGCATTATGGACAATATTCCAGGCAAAGATAAGCTTAGAATTCCACCTACATCTATGAGAGAAATATGTGAAAGAATCAAGAAGATAATATGAGTCTTATCATAGGAATCCCTTTTTAATATACCATAAATTTACCTATTTATTATCTTACTGTCTGTCTCTTCACTGATACTTAAGCTCCTACATAATAGAATGTCTTTCTCTTCAGTGATGGATGAACCCTATCTGAAAGAGTATATGATACTGGTTGAGATTCTCAGTATTTGCTGAGTGATTGAATGATCTTCATCTGAAAAATACAGAAGAAACAAATACTCATGTTGTTGTGTGCATTTTAAAAAGAATGTTGAAGTATTTATCTTAGTTTTAAAAAAGCCAGAAGTTTTCATAAATATACTTAGGTGGCAGAGAATCTATAAATTATTTCAGTTAGTGAATGGCCAAATGAGTTGTGAATGAGATAAAACAGAAAGGAAACAAAAGAGGAAGATTCCATTTGGAAAACTGGGAGAGTTGTTTAATTCCTATGTTTAGTGATCCAATTTGCATGATTGTGGAACACAGGCAATACCAAACAGAACCAAAATATTTCTACATTAATAAGCACAAGTGCCTCTTGGAAAGGGTGAGCTAAACTTAAACATCACAAGTATGAATAATATCCCCTAAAAGGGGAATAATTGATTAGTATAGTGAAAATATTTCTATAAACTGTTAGATTGGGATTGACATGTACACACTACTATATATAAAATAGATAACTAATAAGAAGCTATTGTATAGCACAGGGAACTCTACTCAATAATCTGTAATGATCTATATGGGAAAAGAATCTAAAAAAGAGTGGATAGATGTATAACTGATTGACTTTGCTGTACAGCAGAAACTAACACAACATTGTAAATCAACTACACTCCAGTAAAAATTAATTAATAAAAAGAACATGATTTATGTCGGTCAATTGAAACACCATTTTTAAAAATCATGCCCACATATAGAAGGACAAAATAGCAATAGTGGACAAGTTGAAATGTGACTGGGAGTAATTTTTATTGTAATTATAATTATAAAGGAGGCAAAATCAGAAGTCCAAGTTAGCATAACAAAACAAAAATGTTATCCTAAGACAGGCCTTTAAAATTATTTTGTGAGAAAATAAACCACTAATTTAGCTTCTACACATATGTTCTTCTGTTTCTGTCAAATATTTTGTTTATTACATTTCCATAATTTATATATAAAAGGTTAGAAAAAATTTTTTACTCATTATCAATTTGTAGAAAACTTAATTTCTAGTCTTATTTTTAAATTCCTTAAAAATATCAACAATGTATCTTATTATTCTTACTTAGGAATTTCTTGTGACAAAGTATAATTAAGAACAATGAAACCCTGGCTGCATCTATCCACAATTTTTTTTTTGATACTTAAATTATATACTTAAATTGATGTTATAGAAGAATGAGTAATTTTTATGAATCTCAAAAACTTAAATCATTAAGTTAAAGATATATTTTCGACTAAAACAATGGATGGGAAATGATCAAATGAGCTGGGAGGGAAGCATAATTAAAGATATTCCTTATGAAGCATCTATGAAAAAAGGTGATTTATAATTAACATATCTCCCGAGATGGTCCCATTGCTATGACTAGGACTATTGTCAGAGAAATTTATTTTATGCACGTACTCACATACACATCAAGAGGAGCTATAGGGAACATCATTTTAACTTATTTTTTAATATTAAGCCTTTCTGGCCACACACATTCAGTAAAATTTTCAGGCATATTTTCATTTGGTCTTTACCAAGTGTCTTTATAGCACATATGAATAAAGTAACTGCTTTTGGCAAAAATATACATTGCTATCTAATACAGAGAGTTTGAACTTTGGTTTATTGTCATTTGAGACAAACTGAACAAAGCTTATTTTAAAACTATGCCTAAATTATTGGAATTATTTCATTCCTATCTTGAAAAAAAATTATCTAAATTCTTTCTTTCAGAGTTTAAAGTTAGTTAATCACGGCAAGTGTTTCGTTCCCTAATGGAGTATCACCTGGGACAAGAACTCTTCAATTTTCTAATCTCACTAGGTGTGATGTCTCAGATACAGAAACAAATAACGATCCCCAACCCTGATGGAAAGAAAATTTGCTATGATTGGTTTTCACCCAGGAGAGACCATGGAGTGATAGTCAAAATATCCCCAGAGCTACCTGTAAAACTTTAAAGCAGGGCAGTTAAGTTGCAATTGTGGCTCCAAAATTCATTTTCTCTGTTTATACAATTCAGGCATAGTAAAATGGATTATAAACAATTAAGCAGACACAGGTATTGTGGTAAAGGTTACCTACACTGAGTTTATTGTGATTTCCGTGTTTTCTGTGTAAATAAATATTCTTCGACTGCTAACTGGCAAAATAATTGAAACAGCCATTGATTGAATATTCCAGTATGTTAAAATGCCTACAATAATTTTATTCCTTAATAATTACACTTTCATTACAAGAAAAAAGATTAATTCAATATCTTAGTATTTTGAAGATATATACTGTCAGCATAAAGGGGTGTTTCCTAAACACTTGTAGGAGGTGAGGCATGATTATCAACTGAGAATATGAGTAGAAAAACTAAACACCACCCTAAATAATAACTGTAAACAATAGACTTAAGAAAGTTGTCCATGACAGTAGTCAGCATGTGGCTATAGGTCTGCAGTTCTAAACTTTGAGAATCTTATGAAACCTCTGACCCACCCATTTCCTCAAGGAAGTAAGTGCATATATATATATGCAAAGTTTTACTCTTATTTCCAGAAGTTTCAAGAAATCCTTCCCTAATGCCTCAGTTCAAACACCTACTCTAGGCAAATCCAGGCTGCACAACATGTTAAGCTCTGAGGTTTTCATCCAATCTTAGCCAGCACTGACTGCAACACACGACATTATATTATGTCTCACCAAGAAAGCAAAAATGCAGTCAATTGATCTCTGACACAATGCTTTCTTAACTGCTTTGAATCTTTATTTTATACTTGTTGAAAGGGCTATTTGAGGCAAATTTAGATGTGGATTTTTATCCTACCAGGCAGCTCTATTTTGTTGCCTTTCTGTGTACACAATATTTTGTTTGTTTTAATGTAAAATCAGCGTTAATCTTTTTGAGGATATTTTAAATAGCAATTAATTTCTAATCTCATCATTAACACACATCACGCAATTGAACAGTTATGACCAAATCTGCACATTTGTTGGCAATGACAACTATATATTGTGACTACTGCCTGGCTGATAGAAATTATAAGATGCCATTGATTACAAAACAGAAAAAATCTACAGATATTAATATTTGGAGAAAGTGTGTTAGAAAATTGATGAAATATGATACACAGAAAAAAAAAACAGGCAGAGGGTAAATATATTATGCTTAGTGCATATTCAGCACAATGAGGGCAAAAGAGAACTTTGGCCAATATCGATGACCTTGGTTCCAAGGGCAAGGCTATCTTGATGAACCTATTTTAACTGAGAAACCTATAATATGGTATAAGTTTTCTTTTATTCTATTCTTACAAAAACACTCTTTAAAATGTTGACTGTCCTTTAATACATGGAGAGAATCTATTGATCTGGGGTATTTTGCACATTCAGATTCTCCTTACAATTGATATTAAATGTAAATTAATTAATTAGCATTCTACAGTTTACTTCAGTCTTTGCTCATTATAATTGTCATGAATCAGTCCCTCAAGGCTTGATCATCCTTTAATCCTAGTAAGTAGAGATATTTTTGTCTTCAGAATGGGAAATTTGATTCTAGAACTCAACCAACTTGTTGAAGATTTGCTACCTCCAGTCTGCCCTGATAGATTCTAAATTTCCATGGGGACAGGGTTGTGATTGTCTTGTTCACACTTAACACCCCAGCATTTAGCAGAGTGTCAGGCTCAGTAAACTGTAGTTGAGTAAACCTTACTGTCAATTCAATATAGAATTTCTTACAGAGTTATGCTTAATTAAATGAAAAATCTCAAGCTGATTTTTATAAATTATTCTTTTTGCATCTAAAAGTCTCACTTAAGAAGATTGCTAGGTTAGTGAAGTATGTGTTCAATACCTTCCAGGAAAAAAAAAATCAGTTTGCCTCTCCAAAATTCATCCCAAATTTAGATTCAAAATGTAATATTTAATGCGAACAGAAAAGAAACAAAAATGATTTCAAAAAGTTACCTTACAGTAGGAATTTAACATACACGTCAACATGAACCAGGACAAGGAATAAAGAAGAAGGAACTTTCAGTGCTTTGGAAAATAACTTACTTGTCTTGCCTAAAGAAAAGAAAGTTGCTAACACCCAAGGAAAAGTGATGTTTCAGATGTCCAGAGATGTTTCAGGAAAGAGAATGGTCAATCAGAGCTGATTTGGGTGTAAAAATAAGGTAATAGCAAACGCTAGAGATATTTTTTTTATGGTGGTAGTGATGATATTAATGATATTTTGCCATTACAGAGTATGAACAACTATCTTGTGAAGAGCTTTTTTCACAGAGCAATAACCTAGAACAATAAAGAAAGTTAGAAAATAAACTCTTAAAGGAATACACAGTTTATCACAACTATGTAAGACAGCAGAAGAAATAGCAGTAAATGTACATGAAACAAGCATCACTAGCAAAATTCCAAAGAATTTACCTCATGTTGAAAATTACATATAAGATGATACATATCATGACATTTGTTGGGGCAGTGTGGAGTAGGATACAACCCGGGTATCATCACCAAAAGATTAAATAAGTAGAATGTGGTGCATCATTAGATGGCATCCTGTGCAGAGATCAGATTTAATGACCTTAACTTACATATAGTAACATGAGTAGATATTCTGATTATAGTTTAAAGATAAAAGTAGGAAATAGTCTGAAATCTATATAACACAATATAATTTACACATTACAAATTAGACACACAATACACAAACCAATGCTATATAGTTTTTGAAAACGTATGCATATCTAAGGACATAAATTCATTGAGATGATTACCTACAAAGGTGATGGGAATGGGAAGAGTCCTAGAAACGATGGGAACATATAATAGAACAAGACAAAGGCATTACCAATAAAGAAAATAGTTAATAAACTGAGGAACATGAGTACTTCAAATCTGTGCAACCAAGATGAAAACATAAATATTAAAATAAAAGCTAAAACCTAATTTGTCTCCTACAGCAATACTACATCAGAGGAAATTTTTAAGGTATCAGTTTCTTGTTTCACCTTAAATCTCCAGAGAGTTTATGTGACAATTAATAGTGGTTTAATATAAATAACTGATTAATGCAGTTATATTTTGGTTGCTTTTTCAGGTTATAGGAAATTACATTTTTCTAAAATGCATTTTCCATTAATGCCTTCATTGTATAAGGGTTGACATTGTAACACATTTGTAAAAGTGAATCAGACATTTAATATTCCTTTAATCTAAAACCCCTCTAAACTGTGTGATTTAATTAACAGATAATTAAATACCAAGTATGAGAACTTTAGGGACTAACAAATTGAGGCTGTATCGGGATGAAAGATGTTTACACTTATCGCAAAGATTCTCCCCTGACTGAATGAGGCTGGGAATTGCAAGAAAGGCAAAGTGAAAGCCAGCTGATAACAAGCTGTTCATTAAAGCATTAGCCTCCCTGAGCTTAAAGAATGTCAAAGCCTCTTCTCACACATCCATGGAAAAATAATTACAGAGCAAGAAAGAACGCTGCTTCGCATTTGTAGTAGGGGGCAAAAAATTACCTTATGTTATATTCGAAATTAGTTCTAAAAATACTCATTTCCAAGTTTCTTTTCTGATGGTTTTATTTTCAGGATTTATCATTATGACCCTCTCTTTATTCAGTCTTTCTCCCACTCATCTGCCTTCCCTTTTCTGCACTGTGAATTTGCTTTTGTGAGTTGTCGTGTTGTCCCATTTTACCTTGCATATTATATAGCAGCTTTAACACAAGTAACACAGAGAATTCATTGGTATATTTTGGATATATCCTAAAACACAGTGTTAAAGTCCAGAGACAAAAAAGACATGTTTTTCCCAAACAGTTATAGTAGACAATAATTTGGAAATTTAATATTGGTAAAGTGAAAAAGGAAAAAGAAAATATTAGAACATTAGTTAGAAATGAGCCTAGTGTAGTCTTACATTAGATATGGGGAAATAGCAACCTACAGGGTTTAGGAGAATTGTCCGATGTTCTATAATCAGTACTAGAGATTAAAATCTAGAAATGCATTCCCCCCTCCATTTATGTGGTATAACAAAACATTATATACCGAGGACAGGTAATAGATATGGATTCATTCCATACAGTTTTTAAAGTGGCCAGGACACTGGTTAGGAGAAAGGTCCTGGAGTCAGAATGCTTGGATTCAAAGTTTGGCTTTACTACTCACTAGAAATGACTGTTCGCAAGTCTCTCTAAACTTCAGTTTTCTTATCTAGACAATGACAAAAATAATCATGCCTAACTCACTCGATTGTTGAGAGGATTAAATGAGACTATTCATGTAAAGCAATCAGCATGGTGCCAGGCACATAATAATACTTTGTAAATGTATTACTTATCTTAAAAATATATTAGCTCCTCCATTCACAAGAAATCTGAATGCCACTCCCCATGCTAAATTCTGACATAACATACAAGATGCAATCCCTACAGGTAAGACAGGTATACCCTGTTTCTGCTGATTATATAATTCTTTAGTGAATTCAACAATTAGTTCATGTTTTTCTTTTCATCTTGTCCCATACATAATATTTACTAAATTTAATAATTCCACCAATAAACCCTTCTAAAATGTGCTTGAGAATCTCTTTACCTCATTGTCAATTATCTCCATCTTCCTACAGGTATGCACTACAAATCCAACACTCTGCATCTCACAATATCTTCAACAGCTTTACTTTTAGCACCTCAACTCTAAAATCTTATTTTATATTAAAAACAACAGTCTCTCCAGCCATCTTATTCCCTCACTCCTCAAAATCTGCTCTTTTCACTACTGACTTTTGGAATCCTTGATCGCTTTCTCTCTTCCTCCATTGCTAATCTTCCCTACCTATATATTAGAATCCACAATCAGAAAGTTCAAGCATATGTTTGAACCACTCTGGTATTTGCTGACTGTTCAGTTAGCTTCTGAGTATTATCTTCATTTTAAAAAGGCAACATATCAGATTTAGCCATTTAAAGTTTTGAAGACTAAAAGTATCCCTTCCTATTTAATAACTACTCATCATTCCAATGATCACCTTTCCAGAGGTCAAACAAACTACAGACGTGGTCCTTTTCCTGCAAGAATGAAATGTCATATGACTTGATTGTTTTAGCACCAATAACATAATAAAATGTGCTTCTAAGTGATATTATTATTAAGACCCTCAAAAAGTACATCATAGTTCCTAATATGATCTCATTAAGCATTGGTCTTGGGAAAGTGAAATATACATTGCAGATTGCTGGACAAAATTTTCTGGTACCCAAGGTTGCTACAGTTTAACTTCATATTAAATTTTTGAATTTAACTAATTACAATATTATATCAAGAGTCAAGTCAATTTTATTAAAGGTTATTTCATGTTATTAAAACCATAAAATTTAGAAGCACAATTTCTAATTATAACCCAAATCATATAATTATAGAAATCTGGCACTAGATAAAATATTTTCTTGAAAAGTAGCTAATTACTGAGCTAACTTGTTACTAACAAATTGCATGTTTTCTGCATTCAGCATATGTATCTATAAATCATAGATATATATACACATGTGTGCATATATAGATAATTGTTTACTACATGACACTCTATATTCTAATCTATAAATAGAGCCAAATAACCCTCAGCTTCAGAAACCTGCTGCCCTCAGTCAGGGTAGAGTGTTTTGCACTAAGGCTGAGCCAGTGGACACTCACTAAGTCACCCAGAGACTTGATGTTGTCATATCGCTGCCATCCTGTATTTGAAGCGAGTGAGATACAAGAGGAACAAACTGAGTTGCACTTCCGGAAGTGAGAGTAGTGTGACCAATATAAACACATGTGTTCTTGTCCTTACCCATTATGGGCTAGAAAGGTAAACCAAGGCAGACCAGATATCAGGGTAATCCTGAAAGCCTTGAAGGAGTGAATTCTCAACCAGAAAAGAGCCTCCGGCCATAAGTAAATAAAAGGAGACAAAATAGGGCTTCCCTGGTGGTGCAGTGTTTGAGAGTCCGCCTGCCAATGCAGGGGACATGGGTTCGTGCTCCGGTCCGGGAAGATCCCACATGCCGCAAAGCGGCTAGGCCCGTGAGCCATGGCTGCTGAGCCTGTGCGTCCGGAGCCTGTGCTCTGCGACGGGAGAGGCCACAACAGTGAGAGGCCTGTGTACCGCAAAAAAAAGGAGACAAAATAAAATATGGCAATAGAATATAACAAAAAGTTAGAAAATTAAATAAAGAATAATAAACCAATGTTATGAGAATCACTTAAGCACCTTGAGCTTTTTTTTTTTTTGCATTATTAATTTTTTATAAAATTCCTAAAAATACAACCTAATCTCTAGTGATAAAAATTGAACCGTGGTTGTCTGGGATAGGAGGGCAAAAGAGGTGGGGGATATTTAAAAGGAATACAAAGAAATCTTTAGGTGACTTACATGTGTATATTCTTGATTACAGTGATAGTTTTATGTATGTATACATATGTCACAACTCATTAAGATGTACACTTCAAATATGTCACATTTTCTTCTGGTTTTCTTTTTTTTAGCTTTAATATACAAATAGAGGTGAGAAGATCCCTTTCAGTTTTGAATTATATTACCCTAAAAGATTATTAAAAACAAAAAAATCAATTTAAGCAGTATCTATTTTGTATTTTTTGACCATTTTTTTGCTAGAAAATAATATTAAATATTTATAAATTTCTCATCTATGTTTTACATTTTCTCATGTTAAATATAAATGTATCATTCACATTCTTGTATAAACATGACTCCACTGGCAGAGACTAGTATGGCACGAAAGAAGTACATTGATGGTTTAGAATCCAGGCCTTGCAGTATATGCTCTGGGAGTCCCAGAGAGTGTATGTGTGTGTGTATATATATATGATGCCTTACAAATAGTAGATGATCAAATAAGTAGAAATTGTTATTGTATTTGGTAATGTCATTCTATAAATGAAATTCCACTCTTTAAAAAGAAACGTGATAATTACCGAACTCTTAGTTTTATAATATGTTTATAAGATTAGGAATATGCATAATGTTTAGGAAATCTCTTCCTCAAGCAACCACAGAATACCTAACACATTTTGAATGCTAACATGTTGTGAATACAATAAAGTACATGAAAAAAAGTTAATTCTTAAACAACTAGTACTTCTTTTTAATAAAAGGCTAATTCCTACCACAAAAGGAAGGTGGTAAAAGAAAAGGCTTATCAGGGAGTAAGTAATAGGAGGAAGATGGGAAAACTTTTAAAATAATTAGCAAGAAGAAGGAATGGGGGAAGAGTAATAGGTAAGTAAAAGAAAGGCAGGTGAAGAGGCTCACACAAGCATGAAGTTAATTCCTTTATTTAAATATTTTTATTTCATTGGGTTATTAAATTTTAGTGACAGAAAAGAACTAAAATTATGTAAAAGGACAAGATAGAGGCATACAATATCCAGAACAAAACTCCTTATATGGGTCTTGTTGCAAAAGAAAAAATACACTCTGAGAAACTGAATCTAAATTAAATGTTAGAACAAGTATATTTCATTAAAGGAATTGCAACATAGCATAGTTCAAATATTCATCTTTTGCAGAACCCTGTCAAGCTTCTCTTTTTTCTGTCATATAAACTATTTGGGAAGAAATTTTCCAAGTATTGTAGAAATGAACGATATTTTTATTGACAAAAGTAATTCTCCTTTAAATTGTGAAAATACGACCACTAAATACAACATACTACCCTCACAACTTTTTCCCCCCTTATGTACTCATCTAAAATAAAGCCTCAGCCCTGTTTCAACCAATTCTCTTCTCCTCAGCACCTACTCTGAAGTAGATGAGTACAGAAGAAAACAACCATCGAGGCTTCCTGGTTTCATCACTTTAAATTTATTATCACAAATTCTAGGGTCCCTCCAGGCTGCCTGATGATGCTACTATAGCCCCTTTGTCAGTGACCTCTCCCACTTTCCAAGACACCTAACATATACATTCTCCTCAATCTTACAACTTCCTCTTCATTTCTCATGGTCAGTTAGCTATCTTGCTCCTTATACTGAGAGAGTAGAGGCAGTCATAAGAGTAATTGTTTCGCCACCACCAGATCTACCACCCTACTAGCCTCCTTGCTCTATACGCTGTCTCACTACCATTAACAGCATGCCTTTCTGCTACCCCTGCCTAACATGAGCTTTCTCCCTGGAGCACTGGATTCCATCCAATCTCATCCACTCATCCACACAGCTCCTCAAGAAGCCCCTATCTCTCTTTCAATATCAGCTTTTTTTTCTCTCTCTTTACTTGGTCATTCTCATCAGCTTAAAATATGTGAAAATATCTCTCATCTTTAAAAAAAGCAAACAAACAAATCTTTCTTGATCTACATTTGCCTCTAGCTATGTCCTAATTGTGTCCTATTACTGGCTACACTTCTTAAAAGTTGTTATAGTCAGTGCCTATACCTTCTCTAGTCCCATTTCCTCTTAAGATTCTCTCATCAGGCTCTGGCTCTCCCCACTCAACCAAACTGTTCTTGACAGGTTCACCAATCACGTTCACTTTGTCAAATCCAGTGATGAATTCTCAGTCCCATAGTACTCAATCTCTTGGAAGCAAGGACATAATTGATCACTTCCTCTCTGTTGAATTAATCTCTGACCACTATTTACACCACTATTTACACCTTGGAATCACTAATGACCTTCTCTCAAACGCCACTTCATATATATCAGTAAATTTTGCTGGCTGGGGAATTCATGTCTATCCTTAATCTCCAATCTTCACCTCCTCCATCACTATCACCTTGGAGCAAGCTTCCATCATTTTCCCCTGGGACTGATGCAATAGCCTTATAACTAGTCTTCAGTAACGTATTTTCAGTACAACAAATGTATTCCTTTAACATTAAATCTGATTATGTTACCACTCTAATCAGAACATTCCACGGCTTCTCATCACAATCAGAACTGAATTCAAGATACTTACTTTGGTCTCTGAGGCACTATATGAATCTGGCTCTGGCTACTTTAAAAAATTTCATCTCCTATCATTTATGTCTTTGCTCACTCTCCTTGGCCACAAGGGCCTCCTGTTGGTCCTTGAAAACAGCAAGCACACTGTTACCTTAGAGCATTTGCATTTGCTCCTCTCTTTGCCTGAATGGTCTTATTCCAGATATTTGCATGACTTAACCTTTTCCTTAGGATTTCTGCTCAAGTATTAGGCCCCTGAGAGGTTTCCCCATTTATGCACGCTAAGGTATCACCTCCACACTCTCCGTCTCCTTACGCTGCTTTACTTTTTCTCATGACATCAAATACTACCTTATGTTATTTTACATAAGCTCCACGAGGGCAGAAACTCTGTTCTGCTCTGATACATAGAAGACCCTCAATATATGTTGAATGAGCAAATAAATCATATGGCATTCCTCGTGAAAATGAGCAGGACTCTGTGGGGCTCCTGAGCAAGAAAACCCTTCTGTATCCCCCATTTCTTGATTGTAGGGAATAAGTTTCAGCCTCCATGATCTTCCCTGAGTCTCAAAGGGCAGGTTCCAACAGCTAATCAGGGAAGGGAGGTGAAGCAGAGACGAGGAAGGAGCAGGCAAGACACAACAGTGCAGCCTTGGTACAGGATGCTGGTTCCACCTCAAGGGATACACATAATGATATCATCGAACTCTTCTGCAGAACTAAAACCCCCAACAAATGGAAGATGTTAACTACTTGAAGAAGTACTCTTCATTCCTGAGAGGTCACAGTTTGATAACCTCGAGAACCACAGAACCTCATCAGGAGACACCCCTGAGGCCAGACTGAAGGAATGCAGGCCCTGCAGACACCCTGATCCTTATCAGCAACCCCACCCTTGAACCACGGCAATAAAACTCCTCGCCAAATCCCCTAGGGTTGGGAAACACAGTTTTGAGGGTATTAGCCCACTGTGTCCCCCTTTGCCTGGCAAAGCAATAAAGCTAGTCTTTTCTCCATCACCCAAAACTCTGTCTCCAAGATACATTCGGCACCAGTGCACAGAGGCTGAGTTTCGGCCTCACTTGCAGCGATAAATTCATATATAGTCCAAAAGCTTTGTGGACAGCAGCTGGAAAACAATGTTTCCTAAAATATTGCTCTTCACTTGATTATATAAAATGGCTTCAGTGGCTGTGGTTTCTTAATAACAATAACTTTGATTGAAGAGCCATGTCAAGCAATTTGGGCTTTTAGTTATTAATTTAAAAACTGAGAATGAAAGAGAAGTTGATAAATCATACCAGTTACAGAAAATTGCTAATTTAATAAGCAACTCATTAGAATTTGCTATGGTGGCTCTGAAGTTTAATGAGCAGAAATTTTCCCTCTAATTTTTCTGAAGCAGTGAGATGTCAGTGAACTGAATTGATGCTTTAATAATTGTGATTTCTCCTCTACTTCCTTCTTCATGAGAAATTAGCCTACATAGCCTCTAACTCACACTCACATATATCAGTTGTACCAGTGTGAGAAATGAGAAATCATATAATTTATAGGGTTTAAATACATTACACAGCACGCACTTCAATACCCTGGCTGTAGCCTTGTGGTAACTAGTTCACATTTACACAAAAATGCATATTCATAGATTTTTCTAATATGTTCGTCTAAGAGAGTAAACTAATAATAATAGCAGTAACTACTGCCAAGACCCTTAATACTCACCCTACATACTTTTAAAAATTCTTTCTTTAATATAACAACTTTTATTATCATTAAAGGGGAAAATCCACTGATCCATTTTTAAAAAAACTTAACTACTAATTCACACATATACGTTCACTTCATAATGCTCTTTTAAAATCATGCTGCTTTTGCACCCAAACTTTAATCTTGATAGGCTTTTTTAAAGGCCAAAACTCTTCTTTCTTCCATATGTAGTCAAATTTCATACACCCTTTAGGAAGTCACCTTCATGATGATTACGGCAGAGAAAAGTGCATTTCTCAAAATCATACGTTTTGAAGTCAGATAGAACTGAATTTAACACCAGATCAGTCATTTAGTAACTGTGACCTTGGGCAGTTAGCTTAATCTCTCAAAGGCTCAATTTCTCCAACTTTAAAATAAGGGTAAATCTGTTGCAGAGAATTGCTGTGTGGCTTAACTACATACACTTATATCAAATGGTGACTCATGGCAGGCATTTAATAAGTCTTCTTTCCCACTCCACTACCCTTCTTGAAATACTGACCTATTCATTCTGCCATTCTTTACCAAAAAAATTTCTTAGGCATAAATTAAATGCCAGATATTCCAAATATAATGATATGCAAGCCAAACTTCCTTACTTCAAAGACATTGTAAGAACTGAGGCACCGTCAATCATTTTTCTGTTCATTGCTACTGGCACCAAAAAAACCTCACAAAAAAACCAAATGTCCAAAAAGCCTGATTACCTTAATAGATCTTAAATGCACATTTAGTAGAAAATGTTCACATGGATTAATAATCATTAAAACAGCGATTTTATGGTTATATTTAATTTAAAAGGTTAATCTTTCTTCCAGTTATAAAGTTTAAAACTGTGCAAATGGAGACCAGGAATAAAGTATTTCAGGGATAAAGTCAATGCTCATTAATTCAGAAGAATTTTACTGTCCTCATGACAAGTACGTAAGCAAATTCTAATGACTAGGTTAAATAATATTGCTAGTCAATATGTAACTTTGTGGGGAGTAAAGACTACATGGTTTTTAAGATCATTTATTACAGGCATAAAGGTTTTGGGTCTACTGGTTCTGCTTGAAGAACATTCACTTTGAAGTTTGACAGTCGAGATTTCTGAGCCTGGCTATGGAACATGAAATATGTATGTGATTTTAATCAAATTACCTTCAATTTCCTCATCTGTAAAGTGTGTCTTGAGTATTAGAAGTGGTAAAAAGCAAAATGTTTGCCATACAATAAAAACAGAGTGTTGGTGTTTTTTTCCCAAACTTTGTCTCAAATTACTTTATTTAGTTACAGTTTTTAAGTATGTAAGTGGATGAAAATGTTTCTGTTTTCCTGGAGAATGATTATGCATTTGGTTTCCAAATGAATGCTGTGTTCTGGAGCCCTAGTTTCTTACGAGTGCATCAAAGAGACTTTGTTATCTTCAGATTACATGGAATTCTGGGAGGCAGAGGTTTTGAATAGAAGTTAGTAAAAGTATCAAAAGCTATGGAAAGCAATACATCTAAATGATTAATCTGCCTTCAGGCTAATCTTTTACTCTCTTTTCGTCAGTCTACAGAACTTTGAACAAATTTTATATCTATACTGACTTTCTGAATACTATACCATTGTTTTGAACTAAGTCTGTACTTCCCACCAGAATGAGTTCTTTAAGGGCATAGGTTCACTTACAATGCTTGGCATCCCACAATTATTTGTTGAATTAATAGCTTAGAATCATAATAGAAAGAGAGAGCAGTCTGGGAATATAAGATAATAAAAGAGATTTATTTCCCTTTTGAAAAGTATCACGTGAAGGCTGAGTCAAGATGGCAGCATGGGAAGATGTGGAGTTCGTGTCTCTCCACAGCTAGGGCGCCTGCTGGACGCTGGTGGGGGACCTCAATGCCCAAGGAGATGGGAGGAACACCCAAGCGAACCAAACCGGTAGGACGTGGGGGGACTGAGGGGGGAGGAGAAGTGGAGGCTGGACAGGACCAGTGCCCCCGAGGGGTGGCTGAGAGGGGGAAGGGGTTCCCACTCCTAGAGGGACCCTCCAGGGTTTGGATCAGGGAGAGTGTGCCGAGTGTTTCCCCTGCCCAATCAACCCAGGAAGGCTGCCCAGCTCTCAGGCCAGGTCCTATGCCCTCAGAGGCCCCCTCTGGGCCGTGTTGGTCCTGGGAGCACAGGAGGGAGGTTGGGGGAGAACAGGAGAGGCAGGTGGGAGGGTCTCTCCAGGACTGGAGGAGAGGAGAAGGAGCGGAGGACGTTTGCCCTGCCTACTCAGCCTGGGGAGTCTGCTGGGCTCCCAGGCCGGGTCCCCCAGCCTCTGAGACCAGAGGCACACCTGGGCCCCTTCTGTTCTGTTGAGCCTAAGCCCCATCCACCACCCCCCATGGCCTTTTCCAGCCCTGCTGATCCTAAGCATAGGACCAACCAATGCCCAAACCCCACCCCTGCCTATACCCCACCCTCCACAGCCAAGGCCTTTCCCACGTTTCTTTTTCCCCCCTTTTATTTATTTATTTTTTTCTTCTCTTTTTTACTATTGTGGTTCTATTTTACCCTCTGGTTGTCATTTCATCTATATTTTTATTTTTATATTCTTTCTAACATATCTGTTAGTTTCCTAGTCTAATTTTATTTTTTACTCTTTGTTATTGTTCTCCTTTTTTTCTTTTTTTTGGGGGGTCACCCCGCGTGGCTTGCGGGATCTTGGTTCATGAGTCAGGGGTCAGGCAGAAGCTCCTGCAGTAGGAGTTCTGAGTCCAAACCACTGGATTAACAGAGAAACACAGACCCCAGGGAATATTCATCCGAATGTGGTTTCCTGGAGGTCCTCATCTCAGCACCAAGACCCAGCTCTACCCAACAGCCTACAAACTCCAGTGTTGCAAGCCTCAGGCCAAACCACCAGTAAGACAGGAACACAATCTCACCCATCAAAAAAAAAAAATGAGATGGCAAAAGAATATGTCACAAATGAAGGAGCAAGGTAAAAACCTACAAGACGAAATAAATGAAGAGGAAATAAGCAATCTACCTGAAAAAGAATTCAGAGTAATGATAGTAAAAATGATCCAGAATCTCAGAAATAGAATTGAGGCACGGATGGAGAAAATACAAGAAATGTTTAACAAAGATCTAGAAAAACTAAAGAACAAACAAACAGAGATGAACAATGCAATAACTGAAATGAAAAATACACTAGAAGGAATCAATAACAGAATAACTGAGGCAGAAGAACAAATAAGTGAACTGGAAGACAAAATGGTGGAAATAACTGCTAAGGAGAAGAATAAAAAAAAGGATGAAAAGAATTGACGACAATCTCAGAGACCTCTGGGACAACACTAAATGCTGCAACATTCGAATTATAGGGGTGCGAGAAGAACAGAGAAACAAAGAGTCTGAGAAAATATTTAAAGAGCATATAGTGGAAAACTTCCCTAACACAAGAAAGGAAATAGTCACACAAGTCCAGGAAACGCAAAGAGTCCCATACAGGATAAACCCTAGGAGAAACACACCAAGACACATATTAATCAAACTAACAAAAATTAAATTCAAAGAAAGAATATTAAAAGCAGCAAAGAAAAAGCAAAAATGAACATACAAGGGAATCCCCATAAGGTTATCAGCTTATTTTTCAGCAGAAACTCTGCAGACCAGAAGGGAGTGGCAGAATATACTTAAAGTGATGAAAGAGAAAAACCTACAACCAAGATTACCCTACCCAGCAAGGATCTCATTCATATTCAACGGAGAAATCAAAAGCTTTTCAGACAAGCAAAAGCTAAGAGAATTCAGCACCACCAAACCAGCTTTACAACAAATGCTAAAGGAACTTCTCTAGGTGGGAAACACAAAAGAAGAAAAAGACCCACAAAAACAAACCCAAAACAATTAAGAAAATAGAAATAGGAACATACATATCAATAATAACCTTGAATGTAAATGGATTAAATGCCTCAACGTAAAGACACAGACTGGCTGAATGGATACAAAAACAAGAGCCATATATATGTTCTCTACAAGAGACCCACTTCAGACCTAAGGATGCATACAGACTGAAAGTGAAGGGATGGAAAAAGATATTCCATGCAAATGGAAATCAAAAGAAAGTTGGAGTAGCAGTACTCATATCACATAAAATAGACATTAAAATAAAAACTGTTACAAAAGATAAGAAAGGACACTATATAATGATTAAGGGATCAATCCAAGAAGAAGATATAACAATTATAAATGTTTACACACCCAACGTAGGAGCACCTCAATACATAAGGCAAATGCTAACAACCATGATAGGGGAAATCAACAGTAACACAATAATAATAGGGGACTTTAACACCCCACTTACACCAATGGACAGATCATCCAAACAGAAAATAAATAAGGAAACACAAGCTTTAAATGACAAAATAGACCAGATTGATTTAACTGATATAGAACATTCCACCTGAAAGTGGCAGAATACACTTTCTTCTCAAGTGCACACAGAACATTCACCAGGATAGATCATATCTTGGGTCACAAATCAAGCCTTGGAAATTTTAAGAAAACTGAAATTGTATCAAGCATCTTTTCTGACCACAACGTTATGAGATTAGAAATCAATTATAGGAAAAAGACACAAATACATGGAGCCTAAACAGTGTGCAACTAAATAACAAAGAGATCACTTAAGATATCAAAGAAGAAATTTAAGAAGTACATAGGAACAAATGACAATGAAAACACGATGACCCAAAACCTATGGGGTGCAGCAAAAGCAGTTCTAAGAGTGAAGTTTATAGCAAATTAATCTCACCTCAAGAAACAAAAAAAAATCTCAAATAAGCCATCTAACCCTACATCTAAAGCAACTAGAGAAAGAAGAACAAAGAAAATCCAAAGTCAGTAGAAAGAAAGAAAGCATAAAGATGAGAGCAGAAATAAATGAAATAGAAACAAAGAAAACAATAGCAAAGATCAATAAAACTAAAAGCTGGTTCTTTGAGAAGATAAACAAAATTGATAAACCCTTAGCCAGACTCATCAAGAAAAAAAGGGAGAGGATGTAATTCACTAAAATTAGAAATGAAAAAGGAGAAATCACAACTGACACTGCAGAAATACACAGGATTATAAAAGACTACTACAAACAACAAGTATATGTCAATAAAATGGACAACCAGGAAGAAATGGACAAATTCTTGGAAAGGTACAATTTTCCAAGTAATGAAATTGAAACTGTAATTAAAACTCTTCCAACAAACAAAATTCCAGGACCAGATGGCTTCACAGGCTAATTCTATCAAACATTTAGAAAGAGCTAACACTGATCCTTCTCAAACTCTCCCAAAAAATTACAGAGGGAGGAACACTCCCAAATTCATTCTGCGAAGCCACCATCACCCTGATACCAAAACCAGAAAAAGATATCACAAATTAAGAAAATTATAGACCAACATCACTGATGAATATAGATGCAAAAATCCTAAACAAAATACTGGCAAACGGAATCCAACAATATATTAAAAGGGTCATACACCATGATCAAGTGGAATTTATCCCAGGGATGCAAGGATTCTTCAGTATACACAAATCAATCAATGTCATACACCATATTAACAAATTAAGGAATAAAAACCATAGATTCATCTAAAAAGATGCAGAAAAAGCTTCTGACACAATTCAACATGCATTTATGATAAAAAATCTCCAGAAAATAGGCATAGAGGGAAGCTACCTCAACATAATAAAGGCCATATATGATAAGCCCACAGCAAACATCATACTCAATGGTGAAAACCTGAAAGCATTTTCACTAAGATGAGGTATAAGACAAGGATGCCCACTCTTGCCATTTTTATTCAACATAGTTTTGGAAGTCCTAGCCATGACAATTAGAGAAGAAATAGGAATAAAAGAAATAGAAATTGGAAAAGAAGTAAAACTGTCACTGTTTGCAGATGACATGATACCATACATAGAAAATCGTAAAGATGCCACCAGAAAACTACTAGAATTAATCAATGAATTTGGTAAGGTTGCAGGATACAAAATTGAAGCACAGAAATCTCTGGCATTCCTATATACCAGGAACCATTTTCCTAACAATGAAAAATCAGAGAAATTAAGGAAAGGATTCCATTTACCATCGCAACAAAAAGAATAAAATACTGAGGAATAAATGTATCTAAGGAGGCAAAAGACTTGTACTCAGAAAACTATAAAACACTGATGAAAGAAATCAAAGATGGCATAACCAGATGGAGAAATATACCATGTTCTTGGATTGGAAGAATCAATATTGTAAAAATGACTATACTACCGAAAGCAATCTACAGATTCAATGCAATCCCTATCAAACTACCAATGGCATTCTTCACAGAATTTGAACGAAAAATTTTACAATTCTTATGGAAACACAAAAGACCCCGAATAGCCAAAGCAATCCTGATAAAGAAAAACGGAGCTGGAGGAATCAGGTTCCCTGACTTCAGACTATACTACAAAGCTACAGTAATCAAGACAGTACGGTACTGGCACAAAAACAGAAATATAGATCAGGATAGAAAGCCCAGAGATAAACCCATGCACATATGGTCACCTAATTTACAACAAAGGAGACAAGAACATACAATGGAGAAAAGACAGCCTCTTCAATAAGTCCTGCTGGGAAAACTGGACAGCTATATGTAAAAGAATGAAATTAGAACACTCCCTAACACCATACACAAAAATAAACTCAAAATAGATTAAAGACCTAAATTTAGGACCAGACACTATAAAACTCTTAGTGGAAAACACAGGAAGAATACTCTTTGACATAAACCACAGCAAGATCTTTTTTGACTCATCTCCTAGAGTAATGAAAATAAAAACAAAATAAACAAATGGGACCTAATGAAACTTAAAAGCTTTTGCATAGCAAAGGAAACCATAAACAAGATGAAAAGACAATGCTCATAATGGGAGAAAATATTTGCAAATGAAACAACAGACAAAAGATTAATCTCCAAAATATACAAACAGCACCTGGAGCTCAATATCAAAAAAACAAACAACCCAATTAAAAATTGGACAGAAGACCTAAATAGATATTTTACCAAAGAAGACATAGAGATGGTCAAAAGGCACATGAAATGATGCTCAACATCACTAATTATTAGAGCAATGCAAATCAAAACTACAATGAGGTATCACCTCACACTGGTCAGAATGGCCATTATCAAAAAAATCGACAAATAAATGCTAGAGAGTGTGTGGAGAAAAGGCAACCCTCTTGCACTGTTGGTGGGAATGTAAATTGATACAGCCACTATGGAGAACAGTATGATGGTCCCTTAAAAAACTACAAATAGAACTACCATATGACCCAGCAATCCCACTACTGGGCATATACCCTGAGAAAACCATAACTCAAAAAGAGTCATGTACCACAGTGTTCACTGCAGCACTATTTACAATAGCCAGAACATGGAAGCAACCTAAACGCCCATCATCAGATGAATGGATAAAGAAGATGTGGCACATGTATACAATGGAATATTAGTCAGCCATAAAAAGAAACGAAATTGAGCTATTTGTAGTGAGGTGGATGGACCTAGAGTCTGTTATACAGAGTGAAGTAAGTCAGAAAGAGAAAAACAAATACTGTATGCTAACGCATATATACGGAATCTAAAAAAAAAAAGAAAAATGGTACTGATGAACCTAGTGGCAGGGCAGGAATAAAGATGTAAACATTGAGAATGGACTTGAGGATACGGGGTGGGGGGGGAAGCTGGGGCGAAGTGAGAGTAGCATCGACATATATACTCTACCAAATGTAAAACAGATAGCTAGTAGGAAGTAGCAGTATAGCACAGGGAGATCAGCTCAGTGCTTTGCGACGACCTAGAGGGGTGTGATAGGGAGGATGGGAGGCAGGGTCAAGTGGGAGGGGATATGGGGATATATGTATGCATATGGCTGATTCACTGTGCTGTACAGCAGAAACTAACATGGCATTGTGAAGCAATTATACTCCAATTAAGATGTATTCAAAAATTAAAATAAAAAGTATCATGATTTCCTATTCAAAAACCCTTTCCTCCAAAACCTAGTTGTTTTTTTGTTTCTTTTGTCATGGCTTAATGACCAGTCTTTATTGAAATATTAGTTTTACATTAAGAACATAATCATTTGTTCTAAATGAGTTTCTGAATTAAAAATTAGAGGAATCCATGTCAACTGCCATTTTTTAAACCAGAATAAAATAAAGTCTTATTCACCCTCTTTAGAGTAATCAAAATCCTAACTCACTATAAGGATTCTCTTTTGACAAGTATATTTTAGGTGAAATCTCTGGGATGTTTGTAAAAGCCAACATTTTACCAAATGTCATATTTAATTTTACTTAAGGGTGTTCTTAAGCTCTGTAGGAATTAAATTACATTCAGAGACTCTACTGTTTTGCCTTCATAACTAAAGACATATCTACAAATCTTTTCCAAGTATTCCAGTTGTTGTTCCATTTCTTATTCTTAATAACCAAAGTTGAAAAATTTCTTAGAGTTTATCAAGTTTAGCAATTATGCATTGGAATTTCAAGTTCTAACCCTCTGATTATATCCCATAGCCATAGCCAGCTTCTGAGTCTACTACATTAGAAACCAGGCATTAGCCAGCAATGGAGAAACCAAAGCTACTGATTAGTTAAAATGAATTATTCTTACAACGCTAATGCAAATGCATTAAGAAGATTTAAGTTATTTCAAATATTTTAAATTATAGGATTATTAATATCACAATACTACACTTTTCTGTATGTAAGGCTCATGTGCTTATGTTAGAGCCAGACGACACTGAGTTGGTGTTAAATTTTTCCCTAAGTTTATGAAAGTGGTTTCATTATAAATGTAAAATATAACCAGATATTCTTATCATCTAGAGAAAAGTTCTCAAAATTATTTACGAAATTATTTTGTCATTTGGTCAGAGTTTTTTGTTTTTTAAATAAAGGATTTTCATTTATCCATATATGTTTCAGTGATTAGAAGACTTGATGAGCAAGATTAATAATGGAAAATGTTATAGAAATAGTTGTAGGACATATAAACAAGATTGACATTTCCCAGAACAAGGAGAAAAACCAACAAAACTAGTCTTTAAAATTTCAGTTTCAGCTCCAGTTACTGCTCAGAAGTCTATCAGGGAAAAAAAAAACTAGAGAACCTCAAACCTGCTCCTATAAAAGACTGAAAAATTAGAAACTTCACAAATGCCTTCCTTTGTGATTTTTTTTTTCATCCTGAGAATAAGGAGAAGAAGATTGCTTTCTACCTGATTACAATTTTCTTATTTCAAATCATAGCAACATTTCTAAAACTCTAACCATGATCACAGCATTTATTTAATAGGAAACTAAAATCAACAACTTTTAGAACACATGCTGAAGGAACGAACCAATCCATCTGAGTAGCGTTGGACCATAAGAACACACCCACGGTGTCTTTCTTATTGCCATTTTCCTGAGGCGGAATAAATCACAATTAATCTTTGTTGCAACTGGATTTAACTCCAGCTTTTATTAACTCTCAATTATATTAACATAGGATGCAGCCACTAAAATAATGTGAGTGGAAAACGGTTATAATGTAGTGTTAGGTAGGTAAAAACACAAATACATGTAATTACCAACAACATAAGAAAAGGCAGAGGTAAGAAAAGAACTGGAAGGAAATGAAACAGAATAATATCTGTTGTGTATGTAGGAATATGAGCACTTTAAAAAAACCCCAAGTTCAAATTTTCTACAATGCTTTTTCTATAATAATTTAAAATTTTCTGTAGTAATTTTAAATTACATTTAAATTAACTAATTTTATTAAATTATAATAAATCTTAATTTTGTCTACAATATTTTAAAATTAAAAAATGAAATTATAAAACCACAAGGCAGATTTTTTCAGCAAAATATCAACATATTCAACTTCTTTAAAACACTTATGCAATTGTGAATATTTCATAGAATACTAATTTATGTGTCAAGAATCTCTCAATGCATTAAATACCTATCAGTTTGATCAGTATAAATATTTTACATATATTAGGAGATTTAATCATTTAAAGCAACCCTAGGTGAAGATATTTTAAAAACAAGTAATTATCCCTATATTTGCTATCTGTTTTGTAAAAGCTGGACATTTGTGCACTAGGTTTTAACTTGCAGCAAAAAGCATTTAAATAGTAGCTATTTGCTATTTATTATTGATTACTCTGTGTATAGAATATATGAGATTTCTGACATTCCTGAGTCTGTGCCTGATCAACTTCTTGAAAATGTTACTCAGGAACTGAACAGAAAACTTGGCATTTTGTCAAAAAGAATAATAGAATACACAGAGACAACACGCAAACATCTTATATCCAGGTATTTATAAACTTCCTACTTTTAAAAAATATGTTAGCTTTCTATAATAACAGAAGAGTATTGGGTTGTTTTTAAAAAATGGACAAGGTCCTACAGGAAAAGGCTTCTGTAAGGGTAAATTTGACATTATGCTTTCTACTATTTGAAATTATGTTTTCATCAGTTTTATAACCCTACAATAATTTTTTCACAGTTAGTACTCTCAAATTCTTCCCATTTGGTGCTGCTTCAACAACAGCCTATTGGAAAAGAAAAGAAATTTTATGCCCAGAATTTTATGAACTTTAATCTGATTTATAAGTCCTTAATTGTGGCTAAACACTCTAATTCAACAGATTCAAAGTCCAAATATTTAAACCAAATTGTGATTAAATGCAGAGAAAAATGAAAAGTTGAATTTTATTCCTTCTCTTTTTTTGTGTTCTTACCAGATATTATAAATATTTTGTCAAGATCTAAAAGAATCTTATCTAAAAGCATACTGCGCTATTACCAGTCAACAGCAGAGATTATCTGTACATCACCTTGAACTGATCTAGCTTCTATCAAACCCTCAAATAAGAAATTTGATCCTCAAGAAATGCTGAATGCCTTAAAGAATGCATAGATAGTCCCTCTGCCCAAGTGAAAGCTATAAGCCACACCTTATTAATTTAGCTGAAATAGTGAACTATAAATGCATATTCTTTCTGTATAATATCACAAACATGTAATTTAATCATTGACTGAATTCTCAGTTATTCTTAGGATAATAACTGACAGGGAAAGAAATGGAGGGACATCATTTACTAAATCCAGCTCTGTGTGGAAATAGTGCCCTTTTTAATTGTGTAGCCCTCAATAAACACTTTTGCTAATTCATGGCCTTACTACATAAGCAGGAATGCAGAGTTAAATCATTGTTAAAATTAATCTTTCACAGTGGTTTAAAAATCAAATTCACAATGATATACAAAACTATTTCATTTACTGTGACCCAGGTTTGCAAGGAAAAAAAAAGAGAGAAAGAGAGAGACAAACTATTTGGAACTAACTCTTTATGAAGTAAAAATGGCAATGCTGAAATAATTTATTGAATTGACTGGAAATTAGTACATTGGGCTATATTCAAATGCCACTAATCTTGATGACTATATCACTTACTGATTACTATGTGCAAGGAATTTTTCCATGGGTGTCTGACATCCACACTAGACTTTTATGAAGCAAATAGTGTCCCCATTTTATGAGAAGACAAATGATAATCTTTATATTAATTACTTGGTGAAGTCTTTATAACAAAATAATAGAGGAACTAGGACTCAACCAGGTAATAGTCACAGTATTTACACTAGAATCCTATTCCACTCCCATTTGTCGCAGCCAGTGAGAAATTTCCAATCCTGAAGAGACTTCTTAAAAATAAATTAATGCACATTGTCTCTGAAGTAGACCTTAGAATTCACTAGGAGAATTTGAATTTACAGTTTAAGAAAATGTCCTGTGCTTCTGATGTAACCAATCCTTGGTCCATGTTCAAGAATTTAGAAAATGCTGTTTTTACAAACTTTTTTACTGCTTTAATGATTTTGTAAAATTATTTTCAGTTAGCATATTAACTATATGTGCTCCTTATTTATTATTTATCGAAAATATCTTAAAATAAAAAATACAAATAGAATATCATAGAGATAATTTAGTTTACATAAAAAAGATTTAACTTTTTTCATCTTAATTCATTCCAACATTTAACCTTTTATTGTTATTAAATTAGTATGTATGGCATATGGCAACTGTACTAGTAGAAAACAATGAGAACACATATAATGAGTAATATTTACCATGTAGCAATAATGTTAGTGAGCCTTTGTCATACTGGTTTCATTACTAATACAGTAAACCATACACAGTAACACTAGTCTATCTTATTTGGTGTGCTATGACAGGAGATGGACAGGGAACTAGATACTTATGGAAGACATTTCTATTAATATTCCTTCACTTAAATCTCACAGAGACCGTTTTTATCCAGGCATCATTAGAGACATTTAGCTTATTTCAAAGCTGTTCATAAAGGTACAAGTATGCAGCATGTAAGGTTATACAGGATTGCTTCAAGCTTGTAGGGTGCCTATGAACTGATTTTTAAAAGTTCCTGTTTTGGGCAGAAATATTAGAAAAATGAACTCCTCCTGGGGAGACAAATGGAACCTCTAAAACAGAAACAAGCCCATGACTTGGCAAGGGAAACATCTCTTGGATTCTAGCCCCCATTCATCCCCTTAGCTGGGTGCCTTTGAGCATTACCATACTACACAACTGTATGAGGTAGCCCTGAGAATACTTTTATTTATCTGATGATTCATTTATTTTATTACTTAGCACATATATTTTTTTGTTTTTGCATTTTAAATTCTAAACTCAGACTCAACATGCCTTCCTACAAGCTGCAGAAACCATATGCAAAACATGACCTTACTGTTACTTTTGTAAAGGGAATGAGTCATTGGATTCTCCATTGTGCTGCCAAAAGAGCATATAGAAGAATGGCTGTTCCAAATTATGACCTGGTTCTTTAAGAATAAGCCAATTAGGAGATTGACCTGCACTGCCAAGACATAAAACACTTTCTCCTCAAGACTAGGACATCTGGGTGACAAATGTATTCATTTGCTAAACTACTGTGTGAGCCCCTAGTTGCCCATTTTTACTAAAAAGTAATTAACTAAGCACCGTATAAGAGTTCCAAGCTTATTAGGAAAGTTTCTTGGGAATTTAAATAAATTAGCTATGATTAGAAGTAATGAAATCTCCAAGAGTACCAGATTTAATTCCAAAAGTGGTTCAGATAAGATACCTAGTAATGTGTATTAGAAATCTGGAGGAAGTTAAATAAATGTCCAAGTGTATCAAAGAGAGAAGAAAAATCCAACATTTGAAAAATAGTAATAATAAAATTTTTTTAAAGGACAGTAAAACATATTCAAAAATATTCATGTACTAGTAGAAACATTCAATATAGCAATGTAATGCATGTTAATTTGTTATACTAACACTTTATGTATAATTTTGGGGGTTCTTTGAGGAAAATCACTCTTTTAATTGGTGCATATAGTTTATTTTGAAAGACTATTTTTTTTTTTTTTTTTTTTTTGCGGTACGCGGGCTTCTCACTGTTGTGGCCTCTCCCATTGCAGAGCACAGGCTCCGGACGCGCAGGCCCAGCGGCCATGGCTCACGGGCCCAGCTGCTCCGCGGCATGTGGGATCTTCCCAGACCAGGGCACGAACCCGCGTCCCCTGCATCGGCAGGCGGACTCTCAACCACTGCGCCACCAGGGAAGCCCCTGAAAGACTATTTTTTATGGTATAAGTAAAACAACTGAAATTTTCTTTACCATTTGCTGAGGTTTTAAAAGTTTGAAAAAGTTTGTGAAGGTTAAAGAAAGAAACAGTGCCACACTGCAGCTGAAGTACAATATTCATTTCAAGCTCATAATTACTTTGAGTCAAAGATTTAATAACATGATTTATTTTCACACAACATAAACAGATATTAAAAACTAAGTATACCTCTAAAAAAAGCAATATGGTTTGTATTTTTTGCAATAAATATATGTCTTATATCCAGAAAGGTTTCCTAAAATGTTTTCCTATTAAATCACTTCATTTGTCTTGGCCAATAATAACTTTGTTTTCTAATGGCACACACATGTTTTTGTTTTACTTTATACTGTGCCTCAATCTGCATACGATTAAAAAAGAATTCAAATGAAAATACCTAGAATAAAATTGTGATTAAAAATAAACAAAGCATTAGGATCAGGAAAATGAACCCAGAAATAGAAATGAAACATTAAGAAAAAGAAAAAAAAAGTAAGTCATAGGGCTTTCATATTTAAGGACAGTTAAATTTCAAATGGAATTGAACATCTTAGCGGGCAAAAATAGTCAGTTTCACAATCCTCACTGTCAGAAACTGGAAGACTCACCAGGAAATGCAGATTTTCTTAGTGCTAAATTTTAAAATTAAATCAATGTGAGGTTTTACATTATAGAAGTGAGAAACAGACACAAGTGGCAAATGTCCTTAGTGATATTACTATATCAAATGTAGTGGTTTAATGTGGCCGAAACTTGTAGCTTCCTGCTGTAAAGCCAAGGATATAAATAAAGCTGATATTTTTCAAGGGCCATTGTAAGGTGCTCTTAGATTGTAGCCTTTTGATAGTCTGGTGTGGCCTAAGGATAACATTTGAGCACATGGATTTATTTTTTTAAATTCGTATGCTTCAGGCTGCTTTCTTTAAAAAATTTTTAAACAGGAAAAGAACACTTCTCTGTTGTATATTCAATGAAACTGGCAAGTAAATAGTTGAGAGCTTAAAACCTCAAAAATATTGAGCTTTTGGTTGAGGGTAAATATATGAAAATAGAAATCAAATCAACATATATGGTTTGGTCCTTCTCCAAATGTTCAGAGAAAACTCCTCTTAGTAGTGTATACTGACAACTTTTGGAAACACACACACACACACACACACACACACACACACACACGTAGTCTTTTAATGCATGGGTCAGCTAAAGAAGAGTAAGGTAACTCCTTAGAGGCCAGAAAGAACAGGAAAGAGCTTACCTAAGCAAGGACTGCAATATGTAAACTCACAAAGGTACCTGTTCATCCATCTATGCTCTAAAGCCTGCATACAAAAAACTGTAACAAAAACTAGGGCTTTAAGCATGGGGAAGGTTAGAAAGACGTCTTCTACCAGTACAAAACTCAGGACTCTGTAGAAAAACATGATTAATGACAGTGGGGAGAAATATCTTTCCAGATATTTTTTAAAGATAAGCCTGCCACTCCTACAACTTAGAAAAGCTCTATATGGCTGGGGGGTGTATGGCAGAATTGCGGAGATGTCATTTAAGGGTACAAACTTGCAGCTAGTAGATAAATAAGTTCTGGAAATCTAATGCACAACAGTGATTATAGTCAACAATACTGTATTATAAACATCAAAGTTGCTAAGACACCAGATCTTAACTCTTCCCAACACACACAAAAAATGGTAATTATGTGATATGATAAAGGTGTAAGCTAACTCTACTGTAGTAATCATAGCATAATATATAAATGTACCAAAGCAACACACTACACCACAGACTCACACAATGTTATATGCAATTATATCTCAATTGCAAAAAAGCGCTAAGCAGAAAATTTAGATTAATGTCATCTTGTTTTGGTAGTGCCCATGGCTGTTTTATTCTTCCTAATTAAACTTTGTTTTAATGGGTTCAAATTTCTGTGACAGATTTTTGGTCAAGTTGTTTCCATTTAAAAAGTCCTAATTTTAAAAACTAATAACTTAAAATTGCAACACAGAAAACAAATGGTCTATATAACATTCTCCTTTTCTTTTGAAGGTTTCAGAATGCATTGTTAACCACTAATCAGCCTTTCACTATTAAACTGAAATGGCCAATTGAGACAAACAGTTCTGAGACAGTTTTTCCACCACTGGCTCAGACTGGGGTGGCAGAAATTGGGGATAATATTTATTTAGCCTTCTGAGCTTTCTGGGCAGACTTGGTGACCTTGCCAGCTCCAGCTCTGCCGGCTGCACTGATTTGATGACACCCACAGCAACTGTCTATCTCATGTCACAAATAGCAAAATAGCCCACAGAAGGATAGTCACAGAAGCTCTCAATACACATGGGCTTGTTAGGAGCCATTCTATAAGTTTATACTTTAAAACTGGCCTGAATGTATTTTCAAAGGAAAAATCTAATCAAGAGGAGTTCACAATTTAAAAAATGGTCACAAAATATATTGGGAAACAAATCATCATCAGTGAGATGCATGAACACAAACATTTGACATAAAGACATCACTATATGCTGTTAAGATATTCAACTCACCAGAGAGGATAACAATTGCAAAGCTGAGGGCTCCCAATTACCAACTTCAAAAGCTAAACTGATGAAGTTATAGGAGAAAGTCACTAATCTCCATCATTATAGTGTATTTTAACCATTTCTCTTAGTAATTTATCCATTAAACAAATCAAGATGGATATATGTGATTTGAATAGTATATACATGTATAGATATGTGTATATATATATATGGAGAGAGAGAGAACTGTATCTACATGAAACAACTACAAAAATGACAACATCATGGGTAGTAAGTCACAATGAATGTTTTGAAAATCATTATGATGGAGAACACATGCTTTGTATATTATACAAATCAGAAAGCAGTATCAAAGGATAATGAAAAGATAACTCAAATACATTTCTCAATCATTTAAAAATGCTAAGGAAAATATCACCTAGCAAAACGTGAGAGGCAGATAAAGTGGTACATAGAAAGAAATTTATAATCTTCTTATGTTAAAAAAAATGGGAAGAATAAAATAACTGAGCTAAGCCAAACTTTAGAATATAGTAAAAATACAACAGAATACACACAGAAGTTAAGAGGAAAAAATACAGTTAGTAATAGAAATAAATGAAATAGAAAACAAAGCCTAGAAAGAGAAAAATAAGAGCCCAGATTTTTTTTTCTTGAACTGCCTGAGAGAAAAATCATGAATTAAAAAAAAATACCTTGCAGTTTTTATGTATATTTTAAAAACTGTCAAATGTTATGTTTGAAATGATATTTTATAGTAAATTGACTACTCATGCTGTAAGGACTTACATCTTCCAAAATTGAATACACAATTATAGTTATTTTGGGGGATCCTCAACAGTGAGTTTGGTTTATAACATACTGGAATTATAACTTAAATTAAAATTACATCATTTACATATATCATAGGAAACTAAAAGTAATTTCTTTTGAGTTCTTTTCATACTCAAAATGTCCTTTGCTTGTAATTGAAAAGTTAAAACCAAACCATTTTATATTTCTTTCTTCACACATTTTTGTAGCTCATCATTACATATAGGTAAAATAGCTAAAACACTGTTAACTCATTACAAGTCTCTGAATGCACAGGTTATTAAGGAAAATGTAGCTTTATATCTGATGTTTTACCTTTAATTCCATTTACTTTCTGGCACTGTAGATGGAAAGAGCAGATTTTATGATCATTCTACTCTTATTGCTCCTGTATTTATATTTAATGTTCTTAAACTTTTTATAAAGCCTAATCTCTGCAATACTATATTACTTTCAAAATGTCCATCTTATATAAGTGCAGTTACATTCCACATTATCAATAATGCATGAAAAGGTTTCATCAGTCCTGGGTTGATAAAGGTCAAAAAAGAGTGAATGTTGAGGCAGGAAATCTGCATAGAAGTGACATTTTTGGAAAATGATATAAAAGCAATTCCTTTTCAATGAATTTCATATTTTAATTTTATTTTCCCTCTGCCTAGAATATTCTCCCTCATGTGTTTCCATGATTCTCTCCTTCACTTCCTTCTCATCTTTTCCCAGCTGTTTTCTCAGTTATCTTTTCTGGTTAATCTATCTAAAATGTCAACTCTATTCCTCTTGCTTTTTCTTATTCCCCTTTCCTTCTTTATTTTTCCTGCTTTGCACTTATAAATATCTAACATGTCATTTATTTCATTAATGTATTTTATTATTTTATCTTTTTCCACCATTAAAATTAACTCCTACAAGGGCAGATATTTATGATTATTTTGTTAACCACTGTTAAATCCACTAACTAGAACATAATCTGATAGGCAGTAGAGACCAAAAAATGTTTCTTGAAAAAAATGAAATTATTGTCTTCATTTAGAACGATGAAATCATTTTCAAAAGTGTGTATTTCTCTAATAATAACTGATACTTCAGCCATGATTTAGAAGTGGAATAAAATAAAAATAGATGTGGAAGCTTATTACTGAAGACTTTCTAAGCATAATCAAATAATTATTATTTGATAAATATTTGATAAACTACATAGAATTTTCTCAATATGTTGAAACACTTTTATACATGTATTTGTGCATACTGAGTATGTATTTTTGTGGGTATACTATATATTCATTACCTTTCTCCCTAAAATGAGAGATCTATATGCATATTTATTTGTGCTTTTATGCATATTCATATGAGTCTGTACACATGTATTTATGTGTATAAAAGCAGGAACTAACATTTGTTGTAGTTTTACATTGCTACACACAGACCCAACTACGATTTAATCTCTGAATAATCCAAGTACCAATTCAATAGAAAGCAGGACCACAATTCAACTCAAGTCATTCAGACCCCAAATTTCAAGTTCCTCACTTTTATTTGTTTCTTTTGTATGTCTATTTTGCCGGCTAGGTTTTGATGAAATACATAAATGTTAATTTACAAACAGTAGCTAATCACCAGAATGAGGCATGGTTTCTTTGCATATGTATGTTTACTTTATCATTATGTTTAAATGATTTAATTCCAAGCTAATATAATGAAGTGATAAATGTTATTGAATGGTTTTAGTCATGTGTTCATTCTATCAGCAAGAGTCAGGAAAAAGTGGAAATAGTAGAGGAAAAGAGAAAGAAATACATTCCCTAATTTTCTCTTTCTCCCTATTCTAAAACTGCTTCTACACAAAGCGTATCACATTCTCAAACACCTGCTTCACTGAAGACAAAGTTAATGATGTGAGGATAGTTGGTAAGGTGGTTGGCATCATGGAGGTATACTAACTAGTATAATGATGATGATGTTGGTCATCATCTCAGAAATATGACAGCATACGAACCAGTCAATATAGGTTTAAAAAAATAACAGGTGATCCTACTTCTAATGGAGCATGTTTTCAAAAGAACTTGACTGCAATCGTGAAAACACATGTTAAAACTATTAATTAACCTTCTGAGTCAAACAAAGATGAATTCTTAATCTGTATAAAACAAGGCATAGAGCTAGAAATTTAAAACCAGATACAAAAAACAAGTTTAAATCATATAAAATTTTATTTATTTTATATGTGTATTATATATATGTAATTTTATATATGTGTATATATATAAACAGTGCATCTAAGTATGCATGCACACATATCTACAATATATTTTTATATATATATTATATATACACACCTGAATGTATATTATACATACATACGTATATATATATAATATTTATTTATTTATTTTTTTTTTTTTTTTTTGCGGTACGCGGGCGTCTCACTGTTGTGGCCTCTCCCGTTGCGGAGCACAGGCTCCGGACGCGCAGGCTCAGCGGCCATGGCTCACGGGCCCAGCCGCTCCGCGGCATGTGAGATCTTCCCAGACCGGGGCACGAACCCGTGTCCACTGCGCCACCAGGGAAGCCCAATATTTAATGTTTTAAATGAAACAAAAATTATGCAGTAAAAAGGATCTCCAAAATTATGTCAATAAAATTTTAGTGTTTCCTTACTCTCTTTCAAAAGGTTTTCATTGCCTTTATAGCAACAGAATGGTCACTGAAGCATAACATGATAGGGACGAGTTCTGACTGTATTGATGGACTGATGTTTAAGAAAAATGAATAGCTTCGTGCAATGACTATTTTATTCACGTTCTTGGTGTTAAAAAACAATTGCTGAAAGTCTGTAAAATCTCTAAAGAGCTATATCAACTAAATTATGACATAAAATGAGAGATTGAGAAAAATGTACTTCATGTTTAGTAATCATTCTAAGGCTAAATAAGTGAACGGCAAAGGTTTCCAGTATTTGACCCTAAATACTTTCTTCTGCTCTATACTGCTTTAGAGATATAAGGGATTGGAAACAGTACTGAAGAGAAGGCAGGATGAAAAAATATATATTTACTTTATTTTCCTTTTCTTTTATAAAATCTTCCAAAAATAAAAATTCAGAGAGATGTATAACAAAAACCCAGGTAGATATCATTAAAACTTAATAAAGGCTAATGATTTACTATGTTTACAAAAATTATTTTAAATAAAATGAAGCATTAGCTAGAGCTGAAATCCACATTTTGCTCCTCCAAAAATCCCATTTGCCTTCTATGTCTGAGAGGCAACCACTACTCTGAATTTAGTTTGCATCTTTTAATTCAATGTTCACACATGATCTGTAAATTCAGAGTGAGGATGAAATAAAGACTAAGAGTTTCTTTACCACCTACATGCCATGATTGAAAGAATTACAACGAAATGATTTAACTTAACAAACAGAAAACTGAATCCAAAGAAAATAGAAGACAGAGGTATGGGGAGCACAAAAAATTGGTATAAAAGTGTGAATACCAATATAATGTACATTTTTTCTCATTTCAATATTAATAATATCTATTTCTGTATTAAGTTAAAAAGAGAACTAAAATTCTAGATAATGATTCCAAGGAAAATAGAGAAGGGGTTTTCTACACACACTGTAATTATTACTTACCCCTAAATCACCCCTTGTCTTACTTAAAAGGAAGAATGAGTTATACAAAAGATTTACATTTATTAGAATAATTCACAGTTAAGGAGCTATTTAAAGATGTAAAGGCAATTGCTGAAAAATTAGAAACATCATATAGAGCTTGGAAATCAGCAAAGGAAAAATATATAAATAAAGTAATATTTCATTAAAGTAAGACATTAGCACATTGTATTTTTAAATTTCAGATACACAATCCGTACATGTTATTAAGAAGTCATACAGGAAGAATGAAAATAAAAGTGTAGATAAGCATGTACTTTGTACAATTTATTTTAAAAGTTATTAATCAGTTAATATTCATGTCAAAAAGAAATAAATTTAAGACTGAAAATGCTTTCATGACAGAGAGGCACTGTGGTACTTGACTGAGAAAATATAACCATTATATACCTGCTTCCTCCCAGCCATAAACCCAGACAATTAAAAAAGAAAAAAATATAAATATTCACAATACTAGTATGAGATTATAATACACATCTATCAGTAATTGAAAGATTAAGCATACAAAAGATTAACAAGGGTATAGAAGATATGAACAATAATAAAATTAGAAAATTTAACTTAATATGTAACCCTGCACTAGTATGATTTTTGCATGAAGTAAACTAATTCAGATATCAACAATAAAAAATACGATAAAAAAGAAAACTTTTTTTTGTAAACTGAAAAATATACCCTGCCACACAATGAAGAAGAAAAATTGGTGAATATTATAAATATTAACTAATAAATAACAAAGAAATACTAGACTTCAAAACTTATGGGATTCACTAACCATAAAGGAAAAGTCTGATAAACTGACTTCATCAAAATTAAAATTTGTTTTTCACCCAAAGACATCTTTAAGAGTTTATGTACTTAAGCCACAACCTGGGAAAAAATATTTATAAGACACTTATCTGGCAAATGACTTTTAACCAGAATATATAAAGAACTCACACACACAAAATAATAAAAAGACATATGACTCAAGTAATAAGTTAGAAAAACAGCTGAACAGACTCTTTACCAAGGAAGAAATATAAATGGCCAAAACCACATTAAAAAATGCTCAACATCTTTACTCATCAGGGTTATAAAAATTAAAACCACGATTATGTTCCATTTAAATACTCATTAGAAGAGTAAAAATTAAGAACTTTTCACAATACCAAATGTTGGAGAAGATTTGTAAAAATTGAAACTATTATTCATTGCTGTTGAGAAGTTAAACAGCACAAATATGTTGGAAAATTGTTTGGCTGTGTCTTATAAAATTAAACATAAATCTACCAAAAAAGACAACAAGATCTAAAAAATTAAATGCTCATCAGGCAAAAGAGTAGACAGAAAGAAATTGAATTATAGTGGTAAACAGAATTCCTCAGAGGAGCAAATATACTGTAAATTCTGAAGCAACAGAACATGCTTCAAATTTGAGCCATTATAATTTTTGAACTAATTTTATAGAAAGTATTTGAACGTTACCTATCATATAAACTTGCTTGATACATTCATTCATGCTAAGTCAATTTTTCTGAGTAACCTAGTTTGTAAACCAGACTGTGTAACTTTGTCACTAGGCAAATCAAGAAAGACTGACTTTTGTACCCTCAAAATTCATATGTTGAAGCCCTAACTTGGAGATAGGGCCTTAAAGAGGTAATTAAAGCTAAATGAAGTCATAAGAGTCAGACTTTAATCCAGTAGGACTGATATCCTTTTAGAAGAGGAAGAGACACCAGAAAAGGCTATGTGAGGATACAGCAAGAAGGTGGCCATCTGCAAGTGGATGAAATGAAGCCTGTAGGAACCTGGGTCTCGGACTTTCAGCCTCCCGAACTGTGAGAAAATAAATTCTTGTTGTTTAAGTGACCTGGTCTGTAGTATTTTGTTATGGTAGCTCTAGCAAACTAATATATTTTATATACAAAACATTGCTATAAAACCTGCCGTTCTATGAATAAAAAAAAAATCTCCCAGTGTCACATATTGTATGATTTCCTTTATATACCATTCTTAGAATGACAAATTATAGATGTGGAGATCAGACTAGTTTTTGCTAGAAATTAAGGATGGGGGAGGGGAAGGAATGAGTGTGACTGTAAAGAACAGTATGCGGGAGATCTTGCAGGGGATGGAATCATTCTGCATCTTGATTGTAGTGGTGGTTACACCTTTCTACACACGCTATAAAATGTTATAGAACAATACACACTCATTGGACCAATGTCAAATTCCTGGTTTTGACATTTTACTATGGTTATATAAGATGTAACATTATGGGCTTCCCTGGTGGTGCAGTGGTTGAGAGTCCACCTGCCGATGCAGGGGACACGGGTTCGCACCCCGGTCTGGGAATATCCCACATGCCGCAGAGCGGCTGGGCCCGTGAGCCATGGCCGCTGAGCCTGTGTGTCTGGAGCCTGTGTGTCCGGAGCCTGTGCTCCACAACGGGACAGGCCACAACAGTGATAGGCCCGAGTACCGCAAAAAAAAAAAAAAAAAAAGTAACATTATGGGAAACTAAGTAAAGAATACACAGATTCTCTCTGTACTATCTTTTTAATTTCCTGTGAGTGCATAATTATTTCAAAATGAAAAGATTTTTTTAAAAACACCTGCCATTCTGGTTGAAATAAATAGTACCTCTTTAGCTTTTCGACAAGTTTGGATCCCTGATCAAAATCACATGAACAAAATCTTATTAGACATCATCACTGGATGAGGGATCTGCAGTGCCACAAGAAGCTTTATGCTCCAACTGGCATATTCTCTTCTTTTTTTGATGTATTAATGTATATTCATTTGAAAAAAGATACAGATATGGAGATAAATACAAAAAGTATAAAGATAGACTGATTACAAAATGTAAGTCCAAATGGCAAAAACAAAGTTCTGGGGGGAAAAAAAAGTGGCAGTATATGTTCATGTGCATACAGGAGTGGGGCGATGGGGTGAGAAAGCTGTAAGAATAAGCAAAAATTAGTAAAATCAATTAGAATATTAAACTGCAATTACTCCTTGCATGTTCCAATTTGTTCCTTTTCCCCTATTAAATGTTATGGGGTTTTTTGTTTTTGTTTTTTGCAGTACGCAGGACTCTCACTGCTGTTGTCTCTCCCGTTGTGGAGCACAGGCTCCGGACGCACAGGCTCAGCAGCCATGGCTCACGGGCCCAGCCGCTCCACGGCATGTGGGATCTTCCCGGACCGGGTCACGAACCCGTGTCCCCTGCATCGGCAGGCAGACTCTCGACCACTGTGCCACCAGGGAAGCCCTAAATGTTATGTTTGAAGATACCTGACGCCTTGGCTAGTATTTTTTCG
Organism: Stenella coeruleoalba; assembly: GCF_951394435.1. NCBI lineage: Eukaryota > Metazoa > Chordata > Mammalia > Artiodactyla > Delphinidae > Stenella > Stenella coeruleoalba. The sequence continues at coordinate 16,785,647 of NC_137167.1, forward strand.
ATACATGACATGGTTAGAGTAAGGGAATCTGGAACAACATTCAGCTGGAAACAATTCTAAGTAAACATTTGATCCACTGATAATACATTCTGGAAAGCGTCACTAAGACCCTTTTTTGCATGTCATCCCTCTGACACCAGGAACTGTGGCCAGCATGTTCATCACTGCATCTCCATTATTTAGGATTTATGTTTATCTCAGGAAGGTCAACAAATATTTGTTGAATTAGAACTGAATAGTTGTTAAAAGCAATTAACAATTGTATTTTCCAATTAACAAAATGGATAAATATGGTGTTCCTGTTCAATTCAGCAACACTTGCAGAAATGGTATTTCACTACTCATTTTTTTTTTTTACCATGTCTTCTCTACCCTCTCTTTGCTCTGTGTGGATGACTCCGTCTATCTTTACTTCTCCATTTTAGTGTACATATGACATACTTGTAAATATTACATATTTTCACTTTCTTTCCCTTCTGGGCCAGTCTGTTATTAAATTCTACTTCTCACAAAATCTCCAAAATCAATATAAAATTTTAAAAGCTAAAATGCTTAGCCAATCTGAGTTCTGTTTTTACTGCAATATATTCCTCCACTGGATAGTCTGAATCTTTCTCCCCAGTATATCTAGACCATCTCCAACTCATTATCATGCTAATACGTTTAAATATCTATTGTATCAAATCACATGCCTTTTCCATTCTTGATAACATTAATGTGTCCTATGATACTAAAATGAAGTATGCTTAATGAAACCAAAAATTAAAATGAATCTCAAGCATAACTATGATTCCAGTAGAACTTGTTAAGCCTTTACTTTAGAAGTAATATTACTTCTGAACTCAGTCTTAATGCCAACGGGGCCACACTATACTCAGGTTATTTAAGTGATAACAGAATCCAGGTCCTTTCTTCCTTGCTTTCTCACTCTCTGTAACTCTCTCCTCACAGCCTGTAAGCCCATCCTTGCCCGCAGACCTCACTCTAATTAAAGTAAGTTGGGATATCGCCAGCCCTGCTGAGAACAGTATTATGAGTGTAGACTCCCTGATTCTACGCCCTTCTCAGCTCCAACTTCATCACCCACTGATTCTTCTCTCAGTATAGCAGCTAACAAAAAATAGATAAAGAGATAAAAAATGGATGACTGATGCTGTATGGAAGAGATAAAACAGTAGTGGGGAAAATAGTTCAAAATGGTTTCAATTTCTTTAAGCCTTTTGCATGATCAGGAAGCTGCTAAAGTTCAGTCAGACCCACAGCTATCAAAGTTTGCAGGCTAAGCCCCTCACACTCACCGGAGGAGTAGTCAGTAAAGCAGTGGGGTCAGTGAGATTTAGAAGCAGATGACTGGGCTTCTATTGCCATTTACTGATAGAGTGATTCTAATTGGTAACTTAACCTCTTTATTTTTTATTTATATATTTATTTATTTATTTTTGCGGTACGCGGGGCTCTCACTGTTGTGGCCTCTCCCGTTGTGGAGCACAGGCTCTGGACGCGCAGGCTCAGCGGCCGTGGCTCACGGGCCCAGCCGCTCCGCGGCACGTGGGATCTTCCCGGACCGGGGCACAAACCCGCGTCTCCTGCATCGGCAGGAGGACTCTCAACCACTGCACCACCAGGGAAGCCCCTATTTATTTATTTTTTAACATCTTTATTGGAGTATAATTGCTTTTCAATGGTGTGTTAGTTTCTGCTTTATAACAAAGTGACTCAGCTATACAAATACATATATCCCCATATCTCCTCCCTCTTACAAAGAAATAGAAAATATAAACAGACCAATCACAAGCACTGAAATTGAGACTGTGATTAAAAATCTTCCAACAGACAAATGACCAGGACCAGATGGCTTCACAGGCGAATTCTATCAAACATTTAGAGAAGAGCTAACACCTATCCTTCTCAAACTCTTCCAAAATACAGCAGAGGGAGGAACACTCCCAAACTCATTCTACGAGGCCACCATCACCCTGATACCAAAACCAGACAAAGATGTAACAAAAAAAAGAAAACCACAGGCCAATATCACTGATGAACATAGATGCAAAAATCCTCAACAAAATACTAGCAGACAGAATCCAACGGCACATTAAAAGGATCATACACCATGATCAAGTGGGGTTTATCCCAGGAATGCAAGGATTCTTCAATATACACAAATCAATCAATGTGATACATCATATTAACAAATTGAAGGAGAAAAACCATATGATCATCTCCATAGATGCAGAAAAAGCTTTCCACAACATTCAACACTGATTTACGATAAAAACCCTCCAGAAAGTAGGCATAGAGGGAACTTACCTCAACATAATACAGGCCATATATGACAAACCCACAGCCAACATCGTTTTCAATGGTGAAAAACTGAAACCATTTCCTCTAAGATCAGAAACAAGACAAGGTTGTCTACTCTCACCACTATTATTTAACCTCTTTAAACATATCTCTTCCTCTCTATAATGGGGAAAAAAACACACATGCAAGATTTGAGGCGTGACAAACAAAATACTTTGTGTAAGTCTTTATAAACTAGAACTCACTCTAAACTGTAATATATATATATATATATTTTATAGTTCAGGCACAAGAAACTAAGCACTGTATTTTCCTTATACTGGCAGTATAACTAATGGTCTAGCAATGATGTCTTGGATATCATGCTCTAAAACACATTTTTTAAATCTTATCTACAAATTTCATGGATTGTACATAGGTTTCCAATGTTAAACACATATTAACCATGTATTTCAGATTATTTGACATCTGATGACTTACTGGCCCTGGAGAGAATGCCCACACAAGGCTAGCTAATTCCTAGAGGTACTAAACAACTCACTTGTAAGCATATCTTTGATATGCAAACCAGTCAGTCAGGAGCCCATACCCAGAACAGATCCTTTGGCTCTCGGAAGGCTTATACTCTGGGCCACTACCCACCTATTCTATCATCCCAGAGACAGAGATCAGCCAATTAGTGACAGTCCTTACAGCCCAGAATCTGCCAAAATTACTCTAACTATCCAATCCTAAACCTGCTAAGCCTGCTACCCTTGCCCATTCCTTCCCATTGCAACCACAATTAAGTCTTTGGCCCATGTTTTCCCCTTACTCCTTTCCTCATGACCCTGGTGCTTCCCTGTGTGGCCTTGAGTGGCATGCTGTTCTTCCCTGTTTCTAAGAACCTGTGACTATAAAAACTTCTCCTTCCATGACAGTGTCTGTATATTTTACCCCACCTGTTAGCAAACAAGTCCTGGGTAACCTTAAAAGAATAATTATGCTCTTTGAACATTTTCTGTCCAGTATTTTCTTGTTTTACAAGATGTTAGTTCTTTAAATAGGGACTGTTGATCACTTTTTTTGTAATTCCAACTTGTTTACAAAAATATTTTAAATGAATTTGTATAAATGCAGATATGTTCAGATGAAGGAAACATGGAGAATTTAAATAATAATCATAACATTAAAACATATCTGTAAGAATCCACAGAGGACCATAGGATTAATTTTAACTTAGTTGTGAAAACTTGATGTAAAATAGAATGAGTGAAAAGTAATTTCAAGGCTTTGGAATCATATTTGTTAATTATATACCCATGAATTTCTTATTTTTCTCTTCCTTTGACTAGACACTTGTCTGAATAGTGAATCAAAGCAGAGAATAAACCTACACTGGAAAGATTTTTTTTATCCTCTTCTATTTTCAGTCCATAAATCAGTTAATGGAGAAACTGAACTAGTTTTCTAAACCATTGTGTTTACCATTTATGTACCTTGAAAGGACTTTGACATAATAACAGAAGCAGCAATCATGGATTCTGTTACAGATGAAGAAGTCAGAGGAGAGTGTCACAGGTTTTGAACATAAATTTATGAAATAAAACAGGAAATGTCTAAATGCATTGCTACTGCAGTAGCTGGCTTAAAAAAAGGCTATGACAAGGTTATGTTATGTTATCAAGATTGAATTCCCAAGCATGTGAGTTGAGGTAAAAAATAAGAACAGAAGACAGGTATCTGTAAAAATATAATAAAATACTAGGAATCTACCACTGAATAATAAATGGTAAGAAAAGTCCAGCAATAAGAAGTCAGAGTACTTGACTCTCTTAATCTAAACAAAGTACAAAGAAATGCTATAATAAAGAATATATATGCATTTGCCCAGAAATTTTACAACAAAGTGCATCTTTTTAAATCTTCCAAGAGGCATAATGAAGGTCTGACACCCCAGGGAACTTAGTATTGTTGCCATAGTCCATAAGTATTTACCCAACATTCTTTTTCTAAATACCTAATGTATGAATAGAATATCGAAGGGATATTATAACCACATTCACATACACTGATATATGAAGAGACAATTCAAATGTGTTGTTTCTGTACCACCACCTTCTCCAAACACCCTTCTCCACAATATAAACTATGTTGGAAAATACAGTATTTAATAAGAAAAACTGTCTACTATTCTATTTAATGCTAATAAGTAGTCCTACTTAAAGTCTGGTATTTCCTCATCATTCATTGTTATAACAGAAATTTATATGTATTTTACCATGATTAAAAATATAAAAACATTCAATAATTACATAAAATGTGATAAAGCTACTTTTATCTTGCTCAACTTGGTATGGGAATGGGACTTCTGGTCCATCAAATACTGAATAATACCTTGTCTATACAGTAAATAGAGCATCAACTTCAGAACAGTAAGACTACAAAAAATAAACTTAGTTTATCCAAACAAGCATTCGTCATAGAAGATATAAAGACTGAAGCCAGGCGTATAAATTTTTCACTCTAAAGTACCTCACAAAAAGATCTGAGAAGAAATGAAGGTGAAACATTGATTTTGATGCTTTCTCAGAAGTAGACCTAGTACCTAGCAGAATGCCTAACCCAAAGTAGATGATCCAAAATTTTTCTGAATTATTGAATGATATTAATTAAATATATCACTGCAACATGTCATGGAAACACAAATGACAGAAATTTTTACTTTGTGCTCTTAAAGAGGCAGGGTTAGTTGATGACAATCAACCTGAGAAGGAGTTTATCATGGGTGGAGGCAGCAAGAATGAGTAGAGCCATTCCAGCCTGAGTGAGAATCATGAGGAAAAGCACCAAGGCATGCATCGAAGTCCATTGTAAACCCTAGAACTTTTGATAAGTATAGATGAATACAGTGATCAAAAGCAGACTGAGGACTTTGCTGGTGGCACAGTGGTTAAGAATCCGCCTGCCAGTGCAGGGGACACAGGTTTGAGCCCTGGTCCAAGAAGATCCCACATGCCGCAGAGCAACTAAGCCCGTGTGCCACATCTACTGAGCCTGCACTCTAGGGCCCGCGAGCCACAACTACTGAGCCTGTGCACCACAGCTCCTGAAGCCCGCACGCCTAGAGCCCGTGCTGTGCAACAAAGAAAAGCCACTGCAATGAGAAGCCCATGTACTGCAACGAAGAGTAGACCGACCCCGCTCGCTGCAACTAGAGAAAAGCCTGCACGCAGCAACGAAGACTCAACGCAGCCAACAATATATAAATTAATTTAAAAAAGAAAAAGAAAGCAGACTGAGATTTAACGAACATTCCATCTCAGTTTGTGATGTCTACTCTGAAGTTATGCGTTCATCTAAATTTCTTCAGATCATAGACCTTAACTGTAAGTACCTTTACCTAATATGTTTTCAGACCATCCTCCCTTGCTTGAATCTACCTCATGCCAGAAGTGTGAAATACGGTCCATATGTTGTGGAAGTTCAAGTAAACCACTGTTTATTCTTCTGGCTTTGAGAACTCATAAATCTCAGAGTAGTACAGTGCAAACATATGTAATTGAATCCTTACTATATCCAAGAGGAATATGTTTTCTTTAAGTAGCTTCTGTTACATTTTTCTTAGTCCTTAGTTGTTGTATTCTATTTTAAGTTAAACAAAGTAACTTGCCTCAAAATATTCCAAAAGCAAAGTAGCTATAAAAGCAAAATGAATGAATGGTACTTTGGTATTTTTCTTTGATAGTAGAGATTTCTCAGAGTCTTATATTCTCGTTCAAAAGAGGTACAGAGTATTGTCAGTTTGAAAGTTATTCCCAGAAGTTCTAACAAAACCCAAAACTTCAGAATTATAGATCGTCAATTGGAAGCAAGCTAATGTGACCTCTTTTGATAGAAGGCTATTAAGATGTACACTTTCCATTGTCACTGAGAATCCAAGGTTCCTAACTTCAGAAACAGCCAACATCCATTTTGTGCTCACTGATTCAGGTACTGCATTAATTTTCTAGGGCTGCCATAAAAAATTACCACCGACTGGGTGGCTTAAACAACAGAAATTTACTTTCTGGAGGCTGGAAGTCCAAAATTAAGGTCTAGGAAAAGTTGGTTTCTTCAGAGGCCTCTCTCCTTGGCTGGTAAATGGTTGTCTTCTTCCTGTGTCTTTACAGGGTCTTCTCCCTGAACCTGTCTGTGCACAGATATCACCTTCTTATAAGGACATCAGTCATACTGGATTAGGGCCTACCCTAATTACCTTATTTTAACTTAATTACCTCTTTAAAGACCTATCTCCAAATACAGTCACATTCTGAGGCACTGTAGGTTAGGACTCTAACATATGAAGTTTTGGGGGACACAATTCAGTCCATAAAAGATAGACTACTTTATATACATGATTTTATTTGATCGTAAAAACCAACCTGTGAGACACTATTTTTATATACATTTTACAGATGAGAAAAGTAAGCAAAGGGATGGTTAATAACTAGCCCAAGTTCACACAGGCAGTAAGTGAAGACGCTCTCACGTATAAATCCTGACATTCTCACTTCAGTACCCGTGCTATTCACAACCACCCAATATTGTTATTGAGATTAGCTAACCTTCTAGATGAAATCTCTCCTATATGAATTTCTTCAGAATCTCTCCTTTACATCTCAAAAACCTCTCTGTATCTATCAACATTATTTTGAATCATTTTTCTTCTTTCTAAAGTAGAAAGATATTACCTTACTGACAAGACTTTAGCTTTGTGCTACAAATTCCCCTTTTACAGAGCTTCAATCTTTCTTTTTACCAGATTTTCATGGTCTCCTTTTTCCATCACAGTGTTTGATCTAAAGTACTCTCAAAGGTTCTCTTTCCCATTCCATTTACTATCAAATACCTCTTTAAAAATAAGTGATGTCAGCTAGTCAGCTACACCCAACTGAAATAACTTTTTCTTTTCCTTCACCAGTGAAACTCAGATCATTTAACTAATAGCCTTTTTCTCAGCCAGTCCTCATTGGGAGCCATGTACCTAATTCATAAAATTTCCTCTGCACTTACTACTCTGATACAACACTCTTTCTTTTCCTCTGACACCTCTGATGGTTTGCAAAGAGTTTTTACAAGACTTGCTAAAGCCCCTTTGGGTTTAATAGACAAAATATTACATTCATTAAGATTCCTTCCTTCAGTGGAGAGCCAAAATGAAGAGAAGTGAAGATATCTCAAGGACATAAAGTGGTAACAAAAGTCAGTAATTTCTGAAGACGTCCTGGCATCTGTGTTTTGTTAACTAAAAAACAAAAACAATTTGTTTGTTTTTCTAAAGGGAGTCTAAAAAGGAAAGTGGGTGTAGGGGGCAGGTAAAAGTTAGGTTGGATTGAATTGTTTTGACTAATGTATATAAGATGCTTCACCAGGTAGGATACTTCTGGGAAAGAGAACCTAGACATGTAACTACCAAAAACTACTACAACAACAAACATTGGTGGCTAAAGGGTTGACAAGGGACCTCGGAGAATATACATATATTGTGAGGGATTTAAATGTGTTAGCTGTGGATTGTAGAATATATCCCATCTTTATCTGTCTCCCTGAAAAATCTTCAATAGTTATATGTTGTTCACTATTGTTTTTTGTGCGAGTAGATCCTTTAGGGGTATTCAGAGCTTTTAATTTCTAAGGTGGGAAATGGGATGTAAAAGCCATGATGAGAAGGGGTCAGCTAATATCTAAATAGTTTAGCATCTTCAAAGAAAGTTAAAGTGAAAAAGAAAAATGAACACATAAAAACAAATGATTTCTAGTATATTATCCAGTGATGATTAAATGATTAATTGCACTTACTTATATTCAGTAAGTTTGTCTACATAGGAAAATAAAATTGAACTTAATTCTCTAGAAATTTGATATGATTTAAAAGCACCTTTAGATCACACGCACACACATAAAAACACACACATACATACAAACACACACACACATTAACTGGTTGGAAGATTAATTATCCAGCTTACCATTTAGGAAAATAGAGATCATGTACTTCTATTTCTCCTTGTTGGTGAACTCAAAAATTATTCAATGGCGAGATACTATACACCACAGAATTCTAAAACTATTCTCTGAAACTGACCAGTCGTATTCATTTTTTCATATAAATACTCCTTTTTTCTTATATTAGTTTTCCTTTTAGAAAACTGTTCCAATTCTGTACCGCCATGCATATAATGAGTAACAGAAGCATCAAAGATGATAATGATGATATTACTTACAATTAATCTCCTAACTAACAAAGGTTCTCAACATAAAAAAAGAAGAGGAAAGGGCACTCTCTGATGTGATCTCTATGCATATTCCAGGGGGAATGCTTATCATACTAGGTCATTAAAGACTTCCATTTTTATTCGGCAGAAGTGCTATTGCAATTTCATATTTAATTTTATTACAACATAATCTTTTGGTACCAGGGAAAAGAAAAGACATACCTAAGTTCACACATAATAAGCAGCATATGGAAACGGTCTCCCTGGCTCCTTTTCCAAGCACACTCTTAGGCCCTATTGCAAAGTAAATTCTTTCTATATCCTTTGTGGGTGGGGTTAAAATTGGAGAGCATATTGAAAGATAAGTGACTGCAGCTATTGGGCATTTCACAACTTCAAGAGGTTACTTTCAGCCTTGACTCTAGACTGAGTCACTGTCTCCTGGAAGATGTCGTAAAAGCGTTCCAAATCAAAGCCTTGGTATATTCAAATGCTTACCTTTCAATCAAGATAGTTGGAATTCTTCAAATTGCTAATTCAAGAGAAATATCCTTAAGTGATTTAATATTGACTTCGCACTGAACCGTGTCAGGTTTACTAACAAACACAGATCCATCAATGGGTGGGTGTGTGGTTTTTCTCTCCCCTTCCCTTTATAACCCCACCTTTGTGGCCCAGGTTTTACCTCAAGGACTACCAAAGGAGCTAAGAAATTGCTTTCTTTTTTAGCGGGACCCTGCGGATGGCTCAGAAACAGACATTTGGTATGCTGGCAAAATACTGTACTATGAGTGTCCACTAATGATGTCCCATTGTTTGAAAATCTCCTTCTCCGTGTGGAGCTGCAGTAATTGAGAGCTGACACAGGCACAACTCTGTTTCCTCAGGGGCTACACAGTTAATATTCGTCAACTCTGTGCTTTCTCTGTCATTCTGGGTTACTGGAGTGCTTACCACATACTTTGAATCACATAGGGGAATAAAATTACATATTTCACTTGAGCATTATTATTGCCCCCTTTTCCCTGAGTTGGTCTGAAGTCTTTCTCAAAAGAAATTTAAAAAAAATCATCTTTGCAAAAGTAACCCGCAGATGTAAGAGCATGTGCTGTGTCAGGGAGCCATTCACTTCCTGAATATATATTGTTTCTTTTGCCAGTAATCTTCAGATGACATGGATAAATCGGGATAAAGCATGAAAACTATTAATACTACAACATACGCAATCAGTTAAATATGTCATAAAAAATGACTGGCACTTTTAATTATGTACTTATTATTTTGCCTTAAAATATCTGACCTCTAAAACATATGAGGAAACAAAAGTTTTCCTGGTACCTATGCTAATCAGCTAAATGAAAATTAAAACCCAGCTCTGGGTAAGTCTAAATCTTGGGTCTATAACTGTTAAACAGCTCTGGCTCATAATTGTTTCCTTGCTTTCCAGGGAGATGAGATATACTTATTCTGCTTCCTACCCTTCCTTTGATTCACACTGTATTTTGAGAAATAACCACTGTTACACAACTGACATGTGCTAAAATGAAGCCTATCCTGTGGACCACATTAACCAAGAGATTAGCAACTGATTTAACTGTAAGTTTATGTATTTATAGTAGATCCTCACAAGGGAAGCTTTAACAGCCCCTTGTATACATTGTTCCATTCTATTCTACCTCTCTTCTAAATATATGATATTATAATAATTTCAGATTTTTTAATGGATAAGCATTTACAATTTTTCAAATATTTTAAGCACTTTAGCTTCCCCATAACATAACATTTTATGGGCAATAACTAATAAATATTTACATTAAAAATATTAACATGCTCTTATTTCAAAGATCTGTTAAATGTATCATTTGAGAAAATTATATTAACTTAAATAAATGCTTTTTATAATATTGCCAGAATTGGTCAGCAATAAACCACGTTAGAGCAATATGTGAGCAGATATATAGTTTTCTAAATTGCTTTTCCAAAAGCACGTCTGAAAGGAAAATTAAATGTGGTCTTTGAACATGAATCATTAAATAAATTCAAAGCATTGCAAAAGATATAGAAAGAGTTAATTACATTGGTAAAGCTTAATTAAATGATCTTAGGATAATATCAATATCAACTTCTATTTTAACAGCTCGATTTTTTTAAAAAACTATTTTTCTGAAGCTGTTTCAACTCCTACATACACTTGGTTCAAAATAACTAGTTAAATATTCCCATCTGCTTAGTCTTACACATACAGAATACAAAAGTATAACTATTTATTGATCTATGATTGCAACAGTATTAAAATCATGACTGGAGTACTGCATTTAGAGGGAAGAACTAGATTTAACTTTATAAACATTTATATGTTCTAGAGAAGAAACACGGGCCTAAAGTTTACTCAACATACTAACAATCTAAACATGCAATTCAAATATACCATCTGTAGTTGTCCTGCTGATCCATTTGTGGGGATATTTAAACACTGACAGCACAGGTGAACAGTCACAGTAGATCTCTTGAATTAAAATATACAAGCCCACGTGCATATGTATGCAGGCGCATGCGGACGCACACACACACACACACCAGTGACTTATGTTAGTTTCGCAAAATTATCAAACTTCTAAAACTCAACAATGACTTAGTCTAATTGCTCATGTTGCCTTTTCTTAGACTCACTTGTGTGCATTAAGAGGAAAGTTTAAGCAACTATGATATCCATTTAGTGAACAAGAAAATGTAGAAAAATCAAATCACGCTGCCTGTTTACAGTATAGGACATTCAGGGAAATAAAGAGTAAGCTAGCTAAATTATCTATTCAATTTACTTGAATTTCTGTTTTAATAATATTTTGCCATAAACATATACAGTCTGGATACTCTGATTCATCCTCAGCAAAAATTATAGTCCACAAATTTCAAGTTAGTTAATATGAGTGAAGATATTTACTGACAAAAATACTATTTAACAATGCAAAGCACCAGGAAACCATTATGAAAGCATCATTTACATGCTTAGAAATTACTTATGTTTAAATCTGTAACAATTTTCCATATGCATCTTTTTTCTTTTAAACATCTTTATTGGATTATAATTGCTTTACAACGTTGTGTTAGTTTCTGCTGTATAACAAAGTGAATCAGCTATATGTACACGTATATCCCCATATCCCCTCCCTCTTGCATCTCCTTCCCACCCTCCCTATCCCAGCCCTCTAGGTGGTCACAAAGCACTGAGCTGATCTCCCTGTGCTATGCAGCTGCTTCCCACTAGCTATCTATTTTACATTTGGTAGTGTATATATGTCAATGCCACTCTCTCACTTCATCCCAGCTTACCATTCACCCTCCCCATGTCCTCAAGTCCATTCTCTATGTCTGCATCTTTATTCCTGTCCTGCCCCTAGGTTCATCAGAACCATTTTTTTTTCTTTTTTAGATTCCATATATATATATATATATATGTTAGCATATGGTATTTATCTCTTTCTGCCTTACTTCACTCTGTATGACAGACTCTAGGTCCATCCACCTCACTACAAATAGTGCAATTTTGTTTCTTTTTATGGCTAAGTAATATTCCATTGTGTATATATATATGCCACATCTTCTTTATTGATTCATCTGTCGATGGACACTTAGGTTGTTTCCATGTCCTGGCTATTGCAAATACTGCTGCTTAGATATTGCAGTGAACATTGTGGTACATGACTCTTTTTGAATTATGGTTTTCTCAGGGTACATGCCCAGTAATGTGATTGCTGGGTCATACGGTAGTTCTATTTTTAGTTTTTTAAGGAACCTCCATAGTTCTCCATAGTGGCTGTATCAATTTACATTCCCATCAACAGTGCAAGAGGGTTCCCTTTTCTCCACACCCTCTCCAGCATTTATTGTTTGTAGATTTTTTGATGATGGTCATTCTGACTGGTATGAGGTGATACCTCATTGTAGTTTTCATGTGCATTTCTGTAACAATTAGTGATGTTGAGCATCCTTTCATGTGTTTGTTGGCAATCTGTATAACTTCTTTGGAGAAATGTCTATTTAGGTCTTCTGCCCATTTTTGGATTGGGTTGTTTGTTCTTTTGATATTGAGCTGCATGAGCTGCTTGTATATTTTGGAGATTAATCCTTTGTCAGTTGCTTCGTTTGCAAATATTTTCTCCCATTCTGAGGGTAATCTTTCCAACTTGATTATGGTTACCTTTGCTGTGCAAAAGCTTTTAAGTTTCATTAGGTCCCATTTGTTTATTTTTGTTTTTATTTCCATTTCTCTAGGAGGTGGGTCAAAAAGGATCTTGCTGTGATTTATGTCATAGAGTGTTTTATGTTTTCCTCTAAGAGTTTTATTGTGTCTGGCCTTACATTTAAGTCTTTAATCCATTTTGAGTATATTTTTGTATACAGTGTTAGGGAGTGTTCTAACTTCATTCTTTTACATGTAGCTGACCAGTTTTCCCAGCACCACTTATTGAAGAGGCTGTGTTTTCTCCATTGTATATTCTTGCCTCCTTTATTAAAGATAAGGTGGCCATATGTGCATGGCTTTATCTCAGGGCTTTCTATCCTGTTCCATTGATCTATATTTCTGTTTTTGTGCCAGTACCATACTGTCTTAATTACTGTAGCTTTGTAGTATAGTCTGAAGCCAAGAAGCCTGATTCCACCAGCTCCATTTTACCTTCTCAAGTTTGCTTTGGTTATTCGGGGTCTTTTGTGTTTCCATACAAATTATGAATTTTTTTGTTCTAGTTCTGTGAAAAACGCCACTGGTAGTTCAACAGGGATGGCACTGAATCTGTAGATTGCTTTGGGTAGTAGAGTCATTTTCACAATGTTGATTCTTCCAATCCAAGAACATGGTATACCTTTCCATCTGTTTGTATCATCTCTAATTTCTTTCATCAGTGTTTCATAGCTTTCTGCATACAGGTCATTTGTCTACTTAGGTAGATTTATTCCCAGGTATTTTATTTTTGTTGCAATGGTAAATGGGAGTGTTTCCTTAATTTGCCTTTCAGATTTTTCATCATTAGTGTAGAGGAATGCAAGAGATTTCTGTGCATTAATTTTGTATCCTGCTACTTTACCAAATTCATTGATTAGCTCTAGTAGTTTTGTGGTAGCATTTTAGTATTCTCTATGTATAGTATCATGTCATCTGCAAAGAGTGACAGTGTTACTCCTTCTTTTCCAATTTGTATTCCTTTTATTTCTTTTTCTTCTCTGATTGCCATGGCTAGGACTTCCAAAACTATGTTGAATAATAGTGGCGGGAGTGGACATCCTTGTCTTGTTCCTGATCTTAGAGGAAATGCTTTTAGTTTTTCACCATGGAGAATGATGTTTGCTGTGGGTTTTTCGTATATGGCCTTTACTATGTTGAGGTAGATTCCCTCTATGCCCACTTTCTGGAGAGTTTTTATCATAAATGGGTGTTGAATTTTGTCAAAAGCTTTTTCTGCATATATTGAGATGACCATACGGTTTTTATTCTTCATTTATTTAATATGGTGTATCACACTGATTGATTTGCATATATTAAAGAATCCTTGCATCCCTGGGATAAACCCCACTTGATCATGGTGTATGAGCCTTTTAAAGTGTTGTTGGATTCTGTTTGCTAATATTTTGTTGAGGATTTTTGCGTCTATATTCATCAGTAATATTGGTCTGTAATTTTCTTTTTTTGTAGTATCTTTGTCTGGTTTTGGTATCAGGGTGATGGTGGCCTCATAGAGTGAGTTTGGGAGTGTTCCTTCCCCTGCAATTTTTTGGAAGAGTTTGAGAAAAATGGGTGTTAACTCTTCTCTAAATGTTTGACAGAATTCACCTGTGAAGGCATGTGGTCCTGGACTTTTCTTTGTTGGAAGATTTTTAATCACAGGTTCAATTTCATTACTTGTGATTGGTCTGTTCATATTTTCTATTTCTTCCTGGTCCAGTCTTGGAAGATTATACCTTTCTAAGAATTTGTCCATTTCTTCCATGTTGTCCATTTTATTGGCAGAGTTGCTTGTAGCAGTCTCTTAGAATACTTTGTATTTCTGCCGTGTCTGTTGTAACTTCTCCTTTTTCATTTCTAAATTTAATGATTTAAGTCCTCTCCCTCTTTTTCTTGATGAGCCTGGCTAATGGTTTATCAATTTTGTTTATCTTCTCAAAGAACCAGTTTTTAGTTTTATTGATCTTTGCTATTGTTTTCTATGTTTCTATTTCATTTATTTCTGCTCTGATCTTTATGATTTCTTTCCTTCTGCTAACTTTGGGTTTTGCTTGTTCTTCTTTCTCTAGTTCCTTTAGGTGTAAGGTTAGATTGTTTATTTGAGATTTTTCTTGTTTCTTGAGGTAGGACTGTATTGCTATAAACTTCCCTCTTAGAACTGTTTTTGCTGCATCCCATAGATTTGGGTCATTGTGTTTTCATTGTCATTTGTTTCTATTTTTTTTTTTGATATCCTCTTTGATTTCTTCAGTGATCTCTTGTTTATTTAGTAGCGTATTGTTTAGCCTCCAAATGTCTGTATATTTTACATTTGTTTCCTGTAATTGATATCTAGTCTTATAACATTGTGGTCAGAAAAGATACTTGATACGATTTCTTACAGTTACCAAGGCTTGATTTGTGACCCAAGATATGATCTATCCTGGAGGATGTTCCACAAGCACTTGAGAAGAAAGTGTATTCTGTTGTTTTTGGATGGAATGTCCTATAAATATCAATTAAGTCCATCTTGTTTAATGTGTAATTTAAAGCTTGTATTTCCTTATTTATTTTCATTTTACATGTTCTGTCCATTGGTGAAAGTGGGGTGTTAAAGTCCCCTACTATTACTGTGTTACTGTCAATTTCCCCTTGTATGGCTGTTAGCATTTGTCTTATGTATTGAGGTGCTCCTATGTTGGGTGCATAAACATTTACAATTGTTATATCTTCTTCTTGGATTGATCCCTTGATCATTATGTAGTGTCCTTCTTTGTCTCTTGTAATAGTCTTTATTTCAAAGTCTATTTTTTCTGATATGAGATTTGCTACTCCAGCTTTCTTCCAATTTCCATTTGCATGGAAAATCTTTTTCCATCCCCTCACTTTCAGTCTGTATGTGTCCCTAGGTCTGAAGTGGGTCTCTTGTAGACAGTATATATATGGGTCTTGTTTTTGTATCCATTCAGCCAGTCTATGTCTTTTGGTTGGAGCATTTAATTCATTTACATTTAAGGTAGTTATCGATATGTATGTTCCTATTACCATTTTCTTAATTGTTTTGGGTTCGTTATTATAGGTCTTTTCCTTCCCTTGTGTTTTCTGCCTAGAGAAGTTCCTTTAGCATTTGTTATAAAGCTGGTTTGGTGGTGCTGAATTCTCTTAGCTTTTGTTTGTCTTTAAAGCTTTTAATTTCTCCATCAAATCTGAATGAGATCCTTGCTGGGTAGAGTAATCTTGGTTGTAGGTTTTTCCCTTTCATCTCTTTAAATATGTCCTGCCACACCCTTCTGGCGTGCAGTTTCTGCTGAAAGATCAGCTGTTAACCTTATGGGGATTCCCTTGTATGTTATTTGTTGCTTTTCCCTTGCTGCTTTTAATATTTCTTCTTTGTATTTAATTTTTGATAGTTTGATTAATATGTGTCTTGGTGTGTTTCTCCTTGGATCTATCCTGTATGGGACTCTTTGCACTTCCTGGACTTGACTGACTATTTCCTTTTCCATGTTAGGGAAATTTTCAACTATAATCTCTTCAAATATTTTCTCAGACACTTTCTTTTTCTCTTCTTCTTCTGGAACCCCTATAATTCGAATGTTGGTGCGTTTAATGTTGTCCCAGAGGTCTCTGAGACTGTCCTCAATTATTTTCATTCTTTTTTCTTTATTCTGCTCTGCAGTAGTTATTTCCACTATTTTATCTTCCAGGTCACTTCTCTGTTCTTCTGCCCCAGTTCTTCTGCTACTGATTCCTTCTAGAGAATTTTTAATTTCATTTATTTTGTTGTTCATCATTGTTTGTTTGCCCTCTTGTTTTCTAGATCCTTGTTAAACGTTTCTTGTATTTTCTCCATTATATTTCCAAGATTTTGGATCATCTTTACTATCATCACTCTGAATTCTTTTTCAGGTAGACTGCCTATTTCTTCCTCATTTGTTAGATCTAGTGGGTTTTTATGTTGCTCCTTCATCTGCTGCATATTTCTCTGTCTTCTCACTTTGCTTACCTTACTGTGTCTGGGGTCTCCTTTTCGCAGGCTGCAAGTTTGTAGTTCCCATTGTTTCTGGTGTCTGCCCCCAGTGGGTGAGGTTGGTTCAGTGGCTTGTGTAGGCTTCCTGGTGGAAGGGACTGGTGACTGTGTTCTGGTGGGTGGGGCTTGACCTTGTCTTTCTGGGGGTCAGGGCCACATCTGGTGATGTGATTTGTGGTGTCTGTGAACTTAGTATGATTTTAGGCAGCCTCTCTGCTAATGGGTGAGGTTGTGTTCCTGTCTTGTTATGTGATTGGCATGGGGTGCCCAGCACTGGAGCTTGCTGGCTGTTGGGTGGAGATGGGTCTTAGCATTGAGACAGAGATCTCTGGGAGAGCTCTTGCCAATTGATATTACACTGGGCTGGGAGGTCTCTGGTGGGCCAATGTCTTGAACTCAGCTCTCCCACCTCAGAGGCTCAGGCCTGACAGCAGGGCAGAGCACCAAGACCGTATCAGCCACACGTCTCAGAAGAAAAGGGAGAAAATAAATAAATAAATAAATAAATAAAAATTATTAAAATAGAAAAAAATAAAAAAACCCAGAAGAGCAACCAAACCAATAAACAAATCCACCAATGATAACAAGCACTAAAACATACACTAAGGTAAGCATAAAAATCAGAAACAAATCAGTTGCAGCCAGCAAACCCGAAGTCTACAGTTGCTCCCAAAGTCCACTACCTCAATATTGGGTTGATTCATTGTCTATTCAGGTATTCCACAGATGCAGGGTACATCAAGTTGAATGTGGAGATTTAATCCACTGCTCCTGAAGCTGCTGGGAGAGATTTCCCTTTCTCTTCTTTGTTTCCACAGTTCATGGGTTCAGCTTTGGATTTGGCCCCACCTTTGCGTGTAGGTCACCCTTAGGCATGTATTCCTGCCCAGACAGGGCAGAGTTAAAGCAGCAGCTGAGTAGGGGGCTCTGGCTAACTCATGCCATAGTGTGGGGGGTGGGGGTGGGAGTGGTTAGGTAGTTATAATTGGAATGCAGGGCCAGCCTGTGCTGGCAGAGGCCAGCATGAAGTGAAAACAGCCTGAGGCACACTGTTTGTTCTCCTGGGAAGTTATCCCTGGATCATGGGACCCTGGCAGTGGTGTGTTGCACAGGCTCCCAGGCGTGTAGATAGTGACCTGTGCTTGCATACAGGATTCCTGGTGGCTGCAGTAGCAGCCTTAGCATTTCATGCCCATCTCTGGAGTCTGAGCTGATAGCCAATGAGCACCCATATCTGGAGTTCATTTAGGTGGTGCTCTGCTTTCTGTGGGCAGACAGGGAAGGAATCCCCTCTCCTCACGCACCCTGAAACAATGGTCTCTTGCCTCTTCGGCAGGTCTAGACTTTCCCCGACTCCTTCCTGGCTAGCTGTGGTGCACTAGCTCCCTTCAGGCTGTGTTCACACAGTCAATTCCAGTCCTCTCCCTGGTGTCTGCTCCCAGCCCCAACCTGCCCTGGTTGCAGACAAGCCTCTCGGGCTGGTGAGTGCTGGTCGGCACCGATCCTCTGTGCAGGAATCTCTCCGCTTTGCCTTCTGCACCCCTGTTGCCGTGCTCTCCTCCATGGCTCTGAAGCTTGCCCCCCGCCCACTCCCCTGTCTCTGCTAGTGAAGGGGATTCCTAGTGTGTGGAAACTTTTCCTCCTTCACAGCTCCCTACCAGAGGTGCAGGTCCTGTCCCTATTCTTTTGTCTTTTTATTTTGCCCTACACAGGTATGTGGCAATTTTCTTGCCTTTTGGGAAGTCTGAGGTCCTCTACCAGCATTCAGTAGGTGTTCTGTAGGAGCTGTTCCACACGTAGATGTATTTTTGATGTATTTGTGAGGAGGAGGGTGATCTCCACGTCTTAATCCTCCGCCATCTTGAAGGTCCCCTCCCACCATATGCATCTTTTCCATAAGGTTATTCATACAGTATCAAACCTTAAAAAGTCATCAGCATAATAGAGATTCCATTCAATGAGGTATTGAAATTTAGAGATTTTTTAAAGTAATGGAAATTTAGTTTCAGTAGAATTTTAAACATGGCCTTTCTATTCTCATCTTTGATTCTTCAGAAATTTTATATACAAATTTTTTTCTCTGTCAAAGACTTATTTTAATAAAGTATATGCAGATGGAAAAATTCTACATTCTGATAGACATTTAGAAATCTCTATTAATACAATGATTTCATGTTAATGATGTGACTACTCATGCATTCTTTTTATGGCAATAGGCAGATGACTAGGACCAGTTATCTCATTAAGCACAGTATTAGAAGTGCCTTAACACCCACCTTCCCCACATCCCCAAACCCACATCCAAGTATATTTTATAGATATACATTTTTCAAGTTTCACAAAGGGTAAGAAGATTGCTCACTTTTCCTTAAAAATGTCTTTTACTTATTATGCTTAACTTTTATGACATGAATAAAAATTTAAAATAGCTGATAAGCTTAACCAATAATAATAGACAAGTCAAATACTGAATTAGTAGTGAATAACAATACAGTGTTTAGTACTAAATTAAAGTTATTTGGTACCTCCATGAAGGCAAAATCAAAATATTCATATTCTCTCATTTAGTCTTTTACTTCCTTCCCTCTTTTAACCGTAGTCTTCATAGGTAAATATAAATGGAATGAATAAGCCTACCTTTCAAATTAAAATTAAGAAGTATAGAAACACTTCTAGCATAAAGGATAGTCAATTTATTACACAGTAAATGGAATAGATATCACACATGCTAAAAAAACACACTCTCACTTATTTCAAAATTTAACAGCATCGTACTGTGAATTCTAACTCCCCAAACATAAACCATTTAAACTTAAAATAGTACACGGAATTTTTGTATATATCAAAGAATAATTTTTTAAAGAAAATCAACTTCCTTTGAAATGAAGACAGGTGAATCCAGACATACTTTTCTCAATATAAGTATCCATCACTTTACATCCTACACCACTGATTCCAAAGTTCAGCTGTGACTTCATTAGAGAAATCTTCATGAAATGAGTTCAACGATTTGAGGGTTCATACCTCATATAATTTATTCCCTAGAGAGCCAAAGAGTCTTCCTAGAAACAAGTTATGCACTGAATCTGACTGATGCTCATTTTTATTTTTGATATGTCTCTTTTATGAGTGCTGTTTCAATAAGGATAAGACCATATATTTGGTTTCTTTTTGTAGTTTAGGTACTTTCTGCCCAGCTGAAGATACTCCACCTGGGAATTACTTTCTCACTGAGCCACCTTGTTAGGACCTGTGTATCTGAATACAGCCAGAGCTTCTGAGTCCCATGATGAACACTTATCCCCTGTCCCCAGGATGTCAGAACCTGGAACTCAGTGAGTGCATCTAGCCACCCTTATACAGCAACTAAAACTTTAAGATTTAAAACTCTAGAGCTATTGGTAGCCTTGGCCATATTTTCTGCAGCCTTCAACAATACAGGTGACAAAGCTAGTACACATGACAAAACAGAGAGAGGCAAACACACATGCGTGCATGCACACACACACACACACACACATAGAGAATTCTAACAATATACTCTATCCCTGAACATGTAATTACTTTTATTCTAATGTAGGTAGAAGTGTGTGATAAATAAGGAGAAAAAATCAATTTTGAATTGTTTTTGAATTAATGTATTTGTTATAAATTTTCTCAATTGAAAAAACAGTAACACATTTTTTGTGTTACTGTTTTTATAATTGAGAAAATTTATAACATATATGTATAACTGATTCAATTTTCTGTACACCTGAAACTAACATTGTAAATCAACTATATTTCAATTAAATACAATCAACATTGTAAATCAATTATATATTATTATATTATTTATTTATTTATTTATATATTTATATATATTATATTTATATATATAATATAAAAAATATATATTTCAATTAAAAAACCCATTAAGACTGAATTATCTGCAGTGTTGTTCATGATAGAGGGAGAGGGCACATGACAATTTTTGGATGTTCAAATACTGATATATTATTATTGTATAAAAAGATAGAAACCCATGGCAAACACCTTCCAGGACTCTGGTCTCCAAACAGTACATGGCACGGAGGTGTTACATACATTTTTCAAGTGCTTCTCATATCCCCAAGCTCTATGAATAGTGAATCGCATGTATGAAGATCTTCTAATATATCACTGAGCTACAGTCTTTACACATATTACTTCATTTAGTCTCCATAACAGCTTTTTGAGGTAGTAATAATTATCTCCATCTTATAGTTGAAGAATCTGAATTTTAAGTAGAAGGTCCAGCGGCAAAATTCAAACCCTGGTTTAACTGAATTCAAGGTCCAAGCTTTTACGTATTGTATTGCACAATCTCAAAATTCTTTATCCCCAGCGGCAATATGGTGGCTTGGATTGGCAAGCAAACAGATTGGGAGTTTCACCTGACTCCTACCATTTAGGCTCTGAAAAATTGGCTAAAAAAGTTTAAGTAGCTGAGTGAGAATTTCAGCTCAGCTATGCCCCAGGCTCATTCATTGTGAACCATAAGGACTCCTCAGGAAAATATGACTCAGCTTTTTCAATACACTCCTTGGAGTGTAATGCATTAAAATGTTTATGCATGATTCTCTATCTGGAAATACATAAAAGAGACCACCAAAAAAGATATTTAGCAAAAGCTAAAAGGGGCAAGGGATGCTTCCTCGAGAAAAAGAATAACCTATGAGTAAGAAATCTAAACAAAATTAAGTGACTATTTTAAAGCAGTGCATGTCTAACCCCAGGAATAAAGTTGATTGTGATATCTATTTATGGTGTGTCGGTGCTGTGTTACGATCCTGACATGCTTTTATTTTATATGATCTTCACAGCAGTTTATGAGGTACATAGTGTTATTTTACCCATTTTACAAATGATTTAATGGAAGCTGGAGTAGGTTAAATAATGTATCCGAATTCCAGAAAATAAATTTTATGTGTATATATATATATAAATATATATACCACATTTTACATATAAATTTTTGGTAGGATTTCATACACAACAATTAGGCTGACTTCTTTTCATCCAATTTCCATCCAATTTATTATAATATTTCAGGTCATTAAATTAATCTTGTATTTATAATATTAAATTATATTTAATTTGCCAATAAGCCTACGCTCTTTAAAACCTAGATTATATTTATCATTACAAAATAAGAAAGCTAAACCTGTCTGATTTAGTATTACTATGTGATTTACTCTATTACCCAACTGATGATGTTAAAACCAAAATGAACCAACCATGCTGCAATCAGGTCCAAATGGTTACAGTGTTCTCTGCCTGATTTCTTCGGCAATAAATGTGGATACGGTGAAAATCTTCCAATGGTCCTATATGTTCCTCACTCTAATTTTGTTCCTAGTGAGAGCAGAAAGTTTCATCAAATAAGGAAATTATTTTAATTGAAATGTTTCTTAAAAAATATAACGTTAACATTGTAATATTACTTCTGCCACTATAATTCCCAACACACTGTTAACCAGCAAGAGAAGTCACTTTTTAAATTGCAAATGGAAATACTCCCAAATTCACTACTACAGCTTCTAGGATGAGCACTCCACTGGTGAGTGTGTGTGTGTGTGTGTGTGTGTGTGTGTGTGTGTGTGTGCGCGCGTGCGTGCATGTGTGGCTTTTGGTCAAAGTACATCAATGTAATAACAATCAAATAACAAATAACAAATGTAGGGTTCCTATCTGCAGAGAACTATCATGTTGGAAGTGTTTTATTTGGAAAATTCAGTTCTGTGTTACTGCAATACCAAAACTTTTTTGGATGATGATGGCTTTTGTAGGACAGATTTTAAAAGGAATTTGTCCAGGTTCAGATAATTTACTGGGTAAATATCTCTCCCATGCTTAATAGAATTGTCACCATAGCAAAGAAATACACAGAAAAAAATAAGTAAAAAAAAGTGTATTTTACAAAATCAGAGGCAAGATTTAGAATGAAAAAACTAAAATTTTATTATCTTTGCCCAAAGTCTGTGATTTGCCTCCACTGGAAGAAAGAATTCTTTAAATATTACCTATACACATTTTTACGGTTAAAATCTCAACATAAGTAACACTATTTAAATCCAAAATGGCAAACTGAATGAAGAACATCATATACAAAAATCCAAGATACACGTTGTTTTGTTGAATCAATATATCTGTGAAATCTAAGTATGATAAGTATTATTAAAGTTTATCACTCAAGCTACTTGTTAGAAAGGAAATCAAAATAAATTAGAAAAAAAACAACAAATTGGGAGAATTACATTATGAAGACAGAAAACTTAAAGATTGTTTCTTACTCTCAATAGTTGAAATTATTAATTCAAGTGAATTAAATTGAGTAAAGTAAATTGATATGTATAATGCCTTTTGACGTATGATTGAAGGAGGACATTTTACATCTGGGAGGAAGAAGGGTAAGCAGAGATAAGATAAGAAAGTAAGATAATTAAATAAGATTAAATCATTAAATAAGATAAACTAAAAAGACTGCTTTCTTGTTTCCTGTCCTGAGAAAGCAGTGCTACTTTTAGGCCCAGGTGAAAAAGTAATTTTTAATATTGTGATGTCATCTAAAAGTTTTCACATATTAAAAATCCACAGAAATATTTATTTTAATGGAGAGAGAATACAAAAAAATACCTTTAGAATCTAGTGGAGTAGGAGAGCTGATTAAGATTTACTTTGCTGGAGCAAACAGAGGACAATTTTCCTCCCATTTCTCCTTCAATAGGTAGAAATGTAAGACCTTTCTCTCTAAGGAACTAGGGAGAGAGCTGTCTTTATTTCTCACTCTTATTATTATGGGAGATCTCAGACATTCATTTTCTTGCCATTGTAGAATATTTATCAACGTAGCTTTCAAGAATCTTATTTTTTTAAGACTTTAAAACACATTAAACAAGAAAGAAGACAGGGATTTAGTGATGCCATGATGCAACGTGAGTAAAAGCTCATCTGATTATACACTAGAATACTGAAAGCACCGTAAAAGATTCTATCTCCAGGCAACACCTTTAATCAAGTTAGCTACATTTATTTAAATCAAGAAGAATCACTTCCATACAAAGTAAAACAGCCTTGCAAAATGTGAATTACTACAAGTGCCTATTCAAGTTCACGGTTTCTTAACTGAATTCTTTTCTCTTTGCCTCCCTTTGTATGAATAGAACAGACTATGTCTAATTGAAAACTGCAGTCAGAAAGTAATCAAGCTGACATGGTTAATAGCAGGAGTTTCTATTGAAGCATCATCACAAACTAAATTAATATGACATTTCTTTACTAAATATGAAATCTGCTATTGTTATCAAATGTGCAATTCTCCTTTTTAAATTGGACATAAAAGTAAGAAAAATTAATAGATTCTAAGATATTTTTCTTGGTGTGAGCCTATCTTTAAGTAAATACATTTTCAATGTATTGTTCTTAATATCTTTGTATATCTTGTTTAAAATCATCAATAAAAAGTGTGAGCAGATGAGTGATAGAGAGGGACACGTTTTCTCTCTCCAGGTAGTTTGGTGAATTTTCACATGACATGTATTTTATAAAGAAAATTTAAAAGTTGGTTACTTCCTAAAGTAGCACTATGCAGTTAAAAGAATGGAATCAGTAGTAGGATTCATTAGAAAAAACATTTACTAGTCCATCTACCAGTGGGATCTGGAGTATTTTTGACATCTATATTCTGGTAAAAAGTAAAGCCAATTATTTATTATATATTGAACATAATGGTAATAAAATCATAAAGACCACAATAAGCACTGTAATCTAACTGATATAAAAATCACACATAACATTTACACAGTACATATGTTAGGATCTAGACTATTCTGTTTCCCTTAGTTACAGAGATGGACAGTTTGGTCTACAGTTGGTTCCTCAATTCCCATCCCCCACCCCCCTTTCCCATTTAATAGTAGCTGTGCAGTTTGGGAAGGTCTGATCCACTTGAGGAGTTCAGGTGTAGTATTGCCTGAGAAGAGGCACTGGTTCTGAGGTGGGCCAAGCATTTAAAATCTTAGGGGATTTTAGGATTCGGTGGAAGTGTTGTCAGTGTTTTGCTACAAGGAGAGGAGCCAAAGTAAAAAAAAATAAAATAAAATAAAAAATTCAAACACAAAGAATAAAAACAAGGTAAAGAGATTTACTATATATTGTTTGTGAGAGACACTGCAGTAGCTTTCAAGAAAACTTGTTTTCAAATATGCATACACTACGTACATTGTACACTGCGTACATTGTTTTTATTTCCTCACTTTCGAGGAATCTCAAGGCCCTCACTCCTTACTATATCATTTTAAAATAAGTCAGATTCCTTAGTCCACTCCCTGGTCTGGCTGATAAAATTACAGAATATCAGAATGAGTCCACAGTTAGTGGAGCACCAGAATGGGATGTGCCGTTTGTATGGCTTCCTTCTTCTCATGATCCAAAGTGAAAAAGTAGAGAGGACTCATTGTCTGAGTGGTCTCTCTTTCTCTCTCTTGCCCCTGAGTGGGAGCTAAGCCTGGCTTTATGGTTCCAGATGGAGAGGTTCAAGGCAGACAACTTGTACCAGCTGCAATGGGGCGATCACTTCCCCCGGTATGTGTGCTGCTCTGGCACAGGAAGGCATACACGTGAGTGCACTGTCCTTGCATACAAACGGGCTGCTCTAAGGCTGGTTATCTTCAAAACAGAAATAGATGAAGCAGACCTTATCTACACTTTCCATTCAGGATGACCGAACACAGGGGAAACGTTTTTTTTTTCTGAGATCAGCTCATGTCAATAGAGTTCTGTATTAAATTTTGAAGCCACAGTTCTAGCTAATATAACTGACATTCTGTCCTTGATTATATCTTAGGGGCCTCAAAGAGAGAAAGAAGTAGTTCTGGCCAATAGCTAAATCTGATTATCCTTATATCGCCTTGACAAATATATGACTTTAAGAAGACCCTCATGTACTTCTAATATTTGAAACAACAGGTCCCAATGAGGGCTGCAGTGGTTACCCCACGTAGAATTACAACCTTCCCCTTCTCACCACTGTCATTACTGATTGTTTTAACCTGCTCCACACTTTTTTTTCATAACAGATACCACAATTAACATTTTATATATATATAATGCTATATAATATATATTGCTTATTTTTTTATCTCTCCTTCCATTAAATCTAAGTTCCATGAGGGGGAGTTTCTTTGTTCTATTTACAGATGCACTCTAGAAATCTAGAATAATGTCTGGCACATTATAGGTGCCCAATAAATACTTGTAGAAAGAATTATTAGTCAAGAGTTTTTCAGCTACAGTTCTTCAACTGCCGAATACTCAAAGATTGCATTTAAGAAATTTACATTTATAAACCTTAATATTATGTTGGATCTCAAAATGAGTTTTAATGTTTCTATGTCTTATTCACAATTCAAAGTACATTTGAGAATATATTTCCTGCATTTTTTGTTTGGTCTTGTCTCACTTGTACCATTGACTCATTTTTTTTCAAAATCTTTCTTTGGATGGATTCAGTATAATAGAATTCAAACTGTTGTTTGAACTGATTTAAAAAAAAAAAACTAGGTTGCTGTTCGTTTGTGGCTATGGTTTTGGTGATCTCTACTGTGTATTTATTTTCACATTAAACTGCACTTCCTATTTGTTGTTATTGAAAACATTAGCAAGCAAACTGACTTAGGGGGCATAAATCCAAATGAACAATTAAGTAGCTCTACTGATTGGCTTTTTTAAGTGTTCCCTACTTTTTTCATAAAACTCTTGGGAAGGTTCACATGTCTCCTCACAAGCAGGAAGTGCAAAGGAACAATATTTTATAACTGTCTGTGAGAGTCTTCTTGTTATACGCTCTTAACAGCAATTTTTAAGCCCTCAATTTCTAAGAGTAATGACTCTTGATAAGCCCTTATTTGTAAGTGATAGGACCATGCAGGAAAATATATACAAAGGAATAATTTAGTATTGAATGAGGTTCACATAAACTTCTACATCAGGTCCATGACCTCTGTTAGTAAAATTCATCTCCAATATAGCTCTGCCAAGGGCCCTGACTACACATAACTGGGATGAATGCTTTACAAACAAAATTATAGATGCAGTCTGTGTCCTCTACAGACAAGGAAAACAGGTACTCTGCAATGTACAGGGCATAAATAAAAGAGAAAAAAGGAGATGAACATTACACTGGGGGCAAATTCGGGATAATTCCATTTTAGTGCTTTAAGACCAAGCTCAAGATAATCACATAAATGTGTAGGTCAAGGAGAATCATCACATAAATTCTAAGATAATTTTACTAAGAAGAGTTAAACTCTGACCTAACTATTCAGAAAGGAGTTTCTCATGGTCATATTTTAGTAACTATTTATCTGTGGAGACTGGCATCACTGTGAGAGACATGCAGGCTGGACTAAGTTGTGATAGGCAAGCAAGATTCTATTAGAAATTATTGTAGTGGAAGAGCCAACTTTCAGAGGCCTTCCATATGCTGCTTTCTCCTTTCTCACAATACTACCTATGTCTCTACTCTAGTCATTTGTCTAATTCATTTTCTTTATTCTCAGAGCTGTCTTCATTGTCTACATATGCAAGGTGATCAGTAAATGGTGATGGAAAGAATTATCCTTTGTGTCCAAAAATAATAAACCTTTGACTCAGATGGGTGAAAACATAACTAATATACTTTTTCAACATTCAGGAGATGTATCCGGAATTGTTCTGATGTTAATACTATTTCATGAAATCTCACAAGTTGTAAAAAGCTGAGAATAAAGAGTATCACACTGGTTAAGTGTAACACTCCAACAAAATGTTGCTATTACAAACTTGTAAAATTGCAGAATAGTTACTTTATCTGTTTGAGATAATGGAATTACTTCTGGAAATATCCACATGTCCCAAGCACATCTAAGTCTTTCTCTCCTTCTGCACTTAACTCACCAACCAATTCATTATGTCATCTGCTTTTTCAACTACAGCTCTTTCTATCCAGGTGCCACCAATTTTTTAGGCTACTTCCAGGGCTGCCTGGCTTTCTGAAAGAGAGGTATGGATGGAACCAGTATAGACATTCTTTCTTCTTCTCCACTTACACCTGAGGGTTCATGGAATATATATCTCAGAGTAGTCTGGACTCTTGCAGTATAAATCTTTTCTTTAAAATTAAACAGTCATTTGCCTGTTACATAAAAATGTGGCAGAAATAACTTTCCAGACCAACCTCTGTTTTGAGTACAATAGAGAGAATGAAGTATACTTTTGGTTCCATAACAATACTAACCAGCTAAAACAACTGCATGTCAAAACATAATCAGAACCTAAAAATAAATATAATTTTGTTAATAAACCTTAAGATCCCTAGCAAACGGTCACAGATTTGATTTTACTATTATTTTATGAACATATGTGCCCATTTATAAGGATCTATCAACTGAGTGGTAACTGTAATATGGAAATCACAATTTAGTAAGTAAATACAACTAAAACTTTCCATACTAGTTGCTTTAAACGTGTTAAATTTGATTTAAGTGTGAAGATGCTTTAAAAGTGTCGATTCTCCCAGTAACTCTAGGAATGTTCTCTTTCTATGGAGTATATAGAAATATTTCTATATATCCCATTATGCCCACTTCCAGTAACTTTGTTATTGTTTTCACACAACAGTTTTATATGTTGTCTTAAATTCTTCAATTTATTATAGTACAGGTGTTCCAAATTGAATTGTTTTTAAACATATTGAATACCCAGCTGATTTTTCACATTAGGAGTAATAAGAAACTACTAGGATTCTTCATTACTAACAAGAGTCTAAATACAGTGATAACAAAATTTCATAAGTCAATTATATGTTCCATTTAAAGATTTTAGAATTTTAAAATCCAGTAGCTTTAATTTTTTTCTACATGATTGTTTACTGTAGCTACTTTTTTTTATTTATATGGCTGATAAAGTGTAACTGTGTTTATTTCTCTCCCTATGCACATATTCAGATATGCTAACTTTACAGAAGCATATACAGTCATTCACCTGGCTTATAAAAGCTTGTATGTAGAATATGTGCCAACGTCTTGTAATAAGTTCTTCCTGTACGGTGTGGTGCTTAAGCGAGTGACACCCACAGGGGTTAGTCTCAGGAATCCTTTGGCAGTCCTCACAGCTTCCTCCCTGCACTTTGGGATTGCCCATATTCCTCAACTCCATTGTAAGTGCTGAAATTCCTTTTTCAGCCAAGTCAGCTTCTTGTCTGATCACTTTATAGGTTTTAGCATTCTCCCCTCTCTTCAATAATTTCCTAACATAAGATAATTACTGCTAAGGACAGAAGCCACAGACAAATATTCTCAAGTGGTATCCAGTTAGAAGTTTAATCATTCCTGAGAAATCTAGGATACCAATCAAAGTGTGAAATTTCATATTAAAAATTCAGTGCCTTGGACACTGTGCAATGCTGCAGTAAACTCTGCCTTACACATTAAAATATGTGATAGGCGCACAGGCAAATAATATTTCAGATAAGTAACCTAGACATTAAATAATTTATTTATCATTTCTTTATTTTCTTAGAAAAAATTTTTACAGTTGAAATGCAATTAGTATTTTTAAAAATTAAAGTACACCTCTTTGGGGAATATTATGCATCTGTTAGAAGACTGTATACTTACATATACTGACAACCAAAATGCTGCCCAAAAAAGTATACTACAATCACATTCACATAAAAAAATACATAGATCTATTTCCGTGTGTGTGTATGTAAAACTCTATTTGTAAATGAACAGTAAGTGTTCTGGAAGGATTTCATACCTGAGAAACCAGGTTGCCTCTGGGAAGAAAACTGGAGACAAGTGAAAAGTAAACTATTTTTTTCTGATTGTTTGAACCCTTACCAAAAAAAGAAAAAAAGTAAAAAAGAACTTAGAAAAAATTCTATTTTATTTTTCTGTTTGAGGTTGTTTTCTGAAGCTTAGGTTCTTAAAGCTTCATTTCCCTTTGGAGCCAGTCTCAAGACAACCAGAGTATATTTTATATTTTAGTACAGCTTTGGAAACAAAGTTTATCCCACAAAATATCAAATGATCTTTAACTAAAAGTCCAGACTATGCTCTTCCACATGACATGGAGTAAACAGCCTCTAAGGACTTCTTGCTTAAGAAGGTAACAGGTAAGCTGTTAACATTCTGGGAGAGTCCGGAATGTTAACTGGACTTGATTACCTTGTGTATCAAAGTGACAGATCTACAGCCGCTGTGACAGTATTTCAGCTCACAAGCATCCATGGCCAATTAATCCCTTATGAATCGGACCAGTTGTGACAGCTCTGGAAGTGTGTCAACTCTCCTTCATAAAGGACACCACAGTATTTAAACTCACATTAGTGAAAGTCCACAAAGACGTCTTAATACAACTGCTTCAGGGCTATTTTAAAAGGCAGAAAGGTTAGAACTCCACAATGAGGGCCAGGTCCCAGGATCAAAAGAGCAAAGCAGTCATGAAGACTTGACTCTGGGACAAATCTCCTTTTTATTTAAAAACTTGTAATTAGAAACAGTTTTCTAAGAAAATCATTAGCTCTTGAGTGGCGTTTTAAAGTCTGCAGTAGAGTTTCAAGTATATTTTCATGGCACAATGCATCGAGTTTAACTTCTCTTTTCATGACAAGCACAACTGCTCTCAAATTGAGGGGGAGATGTATAGTTTTGTGTTTCAAGATCTCAGACCCCATATGCAAACAAATCATCCTTATGCCCAGAAATAGTGATATTACTTGTGGCTTTGTTAGCTTCACCGAATAACCAGAGCATGATAGGAATAAGGTAATCCCTGCATATTCATTTATACTCAGTAAGTAAATAAAGGAGGAAATCACTAAATAATACTATTTGATAAATAATTCAAAGACACTGTCAATTAACAACACGATGGAAGAACTGCTGTTCGATAAAGACTTGTGGGGATTTAACTTGTGTTAATCAATGAAAATCATGAAAATATCTGTCCTTCTTTTAAAACTAGATTGGGGGAAAGTATATATCCTCAGATGCATTTGCTGGCCTTAATAATGCATGCACTAGAATACAAACATCATTTAACAAAAAATGTTAGGAGTGGATTTCATAACCAGAGAATGACATGTAACCCTCATTTAACCTGTTTGTAGTGTGCGACTGGCAAATTATTTTTATAGCTTAAAGTTAAACAATAAATATTTACCTGTGGGACTAATTCAAATTTCAATAAAATTTGTAAGCACTTCCTATATTCTGTGGGGATAGTGGATAGAGTACTAGTTATATATATCCTCTAAAAACACATCCAACCAACAGTTACTGAGTGTATTGCCTTACAGGAATCATCTCTAATGTTGCAATATTTGGGACTTATTTATACTACAAAGCTTATTCACTGTTCATCTGAAATTCAAGTTTAACTGAGAGCTCTGTATTCTTATTTGCTAAATCTGGCAACCTGAGTCATCTTAGTGAATTCAAAAAAGCACAGAAACTCAGGGTATATTTGGAGGACTTTTAGTTCAAAGTTTTTCTTAAACTTTTAAATGTCAAATGTAGGTTATAAGAAGTAGGGGGGATGGTGAAGATAAGTTGCAGGAAGATCCAATCATTAATATAAAGCTATTATTTTCACAGAGTAATGCCCTAATCATCAATTTTTATCCATTTATGTAATTAGTATAATTAAAGATAATTATTCTGTCACAGTGCTTTCATGGTCTTCATTAATTCAAATATATAATTGCATGAATTTTGGTCAGCTGGAAAAGGGAGATTTAAGAATTCACACACAGGAACTTCCCTGGTGGCGCAGTGGTTAAGAATCCGCCTGCCAGTGTAGGGGACACGAGTTCGATCCCTGATCCGGGAAGATCCCACATGCTGCAGAGCAACTAAGCCCATGCGCCACAACTACTGAGCCTGTGCTCTAGAGCCCGAGAGCCACAAATACTGAACCCACACGCTGCAACGACTGAGCCTGCACTTTGGAGCCTGAGAGCCACAACTACTGAAGCCTGCACGCCTAGAGCTTGTGCTCCACAACAAGAGAAGCCACCGCAATGAGAAGCCCGCACACCACAACAAAGAGTAGCCCCCGCTCGCCGCAACTAGAGAAAGACCACACGCAGCAATGAAGACCCAATGCAGTCAAAATTAATTAATTAATTAATTAAAAAAAAAAGAATTCACACACAAAAAATTACTCTAACAAAGCCAATTTCTAAAAGTTTATTTGTGATGGCCGTAAATATTATATTGAACAGCTCCCAGTTGATATATCATATTGATATTTAAAGTAACACTGATATGCTCACTAAGGACACTTAAACGTTTACTAATCTCTATAAAACAAACCTTATTGTGTTGAAAAAGAAAAAAAGCTCTTCTTCCACAACACCCACAAGTTGTTATTACATCCTGCTTTGATCTACGACTCTTGAATGAATTGTAGATGTTTCTAATCTAAACACATTTACAACTCTAGGGCTAAAATGTCCATCAGCAGGTTGCCCTGAAGAGACCACCTTTCCAGCTGCATAGAGCCCAGAACTGCACCAATTTCTCTAAGAAGCTGTGAGAGGAGGTTCATGCCAGCACATTTCCAATAGACTGAACTACATAATGGAAAGTTTTCCTCAGGTGAAAGCTGATGATGTTGGTGAATGTCAAATAGATGTGGATGTCACAATGACATGAAATTTTGAAAGCCTTGTTTTGCAGCACCGAACCGTTCTATTTATGCTAGAGATTGCAGAGATATATTTACATCCTGGATATTGAGTTCTTTTGATTATTGAAAACATCTGGGATTAAATCCTGGCATTGAGATTTATTAAATATGGGATGAGTCATAAATGTATCTCTATGAGCCTCTCTTTCCTCACCTGTAAATTAGACACATGATGACCAATCCCATCACATACATGATCTAAATATGTCATTCTTGCCTATATGTAATATATACAAGTAATTACTTTTAGTGATAGATCATTTTCAAGTCATGACAAACTGGTAATACAGAGAGGGAAATATTGGAAGACAATTCTCTATGGATCGCTTTCATTTCTGCTCATTTTGTGGGCATAAACACTGATGTCCTCTCTTGAAGATTAAGTATTTAAAGACATTTGTAACCCTGGAAGATAGAGATAGTGTCTCCCTCCCCTCCGGGGCAGGATTTTTTTTACTGTCCAGTATAATAAAGAAATAATTCCCTCTGGGACATATGCAGCTTGCTATCTCTTCTAGAGGATCATCGAATTTCTTAAACTCAAGATCCCTTGACTGTAATGAAAATCCATCAGTCCTCCTCCTGGGGCTGCTTCCTTATGGCCCCCAAGGGACTTGGGAGGCACAGGGAATGGATGTGAACATAAAGGTCATGCTGCTTGCTGTTTGCCAGTCATAAAGCACTTTGTTTCCAACCCAGGAGTCTTGATCTTCTACCATCATGTATGAAACTGTGGCAGGCCAACGTGTTTGCTTGCAAGAAGGCAAAATCTCAGACTTTTTATGATTTTTGGCAAGGTACAACCATGATACCTTGAATATAGTGATAGGAAGTATTGTCAGAGCTTATCAATGTATTTCAAGGGGTGTTAAATCCTTTTTTCTAATTAGAGTAAATAATTTAAAAGAGTCCTCTTTAGAAGTCAGTTGTGTAATTTCTTTGGGTCAATACCTATAACCTAAAAAGCTCCACAACACCCACATCAAGACTAAATCACATCTACTGAATCTCCAGGTTTCTTGCTTATAGATCAGTGTTACACAACATACAAGTGTGTAAGCTCCATGAGGGAAGGTGTTTTATCTGCTTTCCTCCTTTCCAGGGCCTAGAGCAGTGCCAGGCACAGAGTAGACAAATTATGAATCTTTGTTGATAGAACAGAGTAGTATGATTCAATAGAGTAATATATCATAAACCAATGTATCTGATTTGAACTACTGTCCAGAAACAAAATGAATTTTTTGCCTCTTTTATCTTCCCAAATTATCATAATATTTTGATTCAGATCACAGCTAAGAGTATATATTTGAAAATAAGTGCTTTGAATCATCTAATTATACAATGCAACTTCCCATTTTTAAAAGAATAGCAATTTTTAAAAAAATTATATTGACCAGAAAGCAGTAAAATCTCACAGAGGAGGGCTGTATAAAATGAGAAGTAAAGAGCACAGGATCAGATACTTACAGTGCTATTTGATAGAAAGTCATTTAACTTCACCATGCCTCAGTTTCCTCATATGTAAACTGGAAATAATAATTCACATATTACAGGTTTGCTGTGAGGTTAATGAGTTAATTTATACAAAGTAATTAGTACAGTGCCTAGTATAAGTGCTGAATGAGTAAGGAGGAACATCACACAAAAATCTGAGAGCTATCTTAATACAACTAAAATCAGATTCCATAACTAGTTGTTAGTATCATGATAAATTCAAGGCAAACCAAAAATACGAAAAAAAAAAAGTAGGGATTTCCTACCCTATGATTCGCTGAACTCTGTGTTCTCTCTGTCTTTTAAAGTTCATTATGCTTATTTGCTGGATAAATGGATACTCAGTTTACTTTGATCCTTTTATAAATAATGAACTATATGTATAAGTTATCATAGAGGAAGTAAACATCAGTGGGCTTTGCACAGAGATATTTCTCTATTCTAAAGAACAATCAGTATGGTGGAGAAGTCATGGGGTTTGAAGTCAGATAATGTTAAATTCAGATTTAATCTGTGACATTATTAGCTGTGTGACCTTACAAAACTTGCTGAACCTCTCTGATCATCAGTATCCACATTTACAAAACAGGATTAATAACATTTAATTCGTAATCTAGTATATAGGTTAGATAAAATCACATATCCAACATAGTAAATGTTAAAAATAATAACCACCTTTATTAGTTTAAAAAAGTTATTTAAGCTAGTTACTGATATTTCCTAAGTTCTTCAAAATGTCATTTATATGTTTGGTTCTCCTCTACAGTCAGATACTGGTTAACACAGTCTCTGAGATTGCTCTGCTTGTCAAGTTCTTAGGAAAGCCCTGGCTTTCAGCCTTTTAGAAGCATTTTATGCTATTACAAGCCTGTGAAATATGATTCAATGCAGTCAAATTTTGAACCAAAAAGAAGCTCAGTGTCTTTCCAACC
Source organism: Stenella coeruleoalba (assembly GCF_951394435.1). Lineage (NCBI taxonomy): Eukaryota > Metazoa > Chordata > Mammalia > Artiodactyla > Delphinidae > Stenella > Stenella coeruleoalba. The sequence continues at coordinate 16,820,597 of NC_137167.1, forward strand.
TAATAGTGTGGAAAAGTTCATTCTCCAGGGCTGCTGAAACAAGCCACAGAGCCTCCAAATCCCTCACATCTGCTCACTTACAAGCACAGCTGAATTCACTGTCCCTTTCTTCTCCAGGCCTTCATAACGTTCAGCTCTGCATCCTACTGAGCTTTTTTATTTTATTTTTTTTTTAGCGGTACGCGGGCCTCTCACTGTTGTGGTCTCTCCCGTTGCGGAGCACAGGCTCCGGACGCGCAGGCTCAGCGGCCATGGCTCACGGGTCCAGCCGCTCTGCGGCATGTGGGATCTTCCCGGACCGGAGCACGAACCCGTGTCCCCTGCATCAGCAGGAGGACTCTCAACCACTGCGCCACCAGGGAAGCCCCCCTACTGCACTTTTATCTCAGAAACTCTCTTCCTTCTGGATAGTAAGCACTTGATGTTCTTAGCTCTTTGAATGTCTACAGAGGAGACACCGTGTTGTAGACCAAAAGACTTTGAAGAATAATTCCCAACCCAGTTGATATCTGCTCACCAAATACGTAAGTGTGGAGAACAGTGGTAAATACCTGGAGATGTACTAATACCACAGAGCAGGTATAAAGAAAATTCAGTGATGGCTTAATACCTACCCACAATAAGTAAGATTTAAATCACAAAAGGAGAGAATTACCTAATAGTTCCATATAACCTTAGTTCTATGTAGCCCCTGCAAAGAAGTATTTAATACTGAAAATACTTTGAGTATTATAAATGAGTATACACAAAGATAGTTGGGAAATATGGGTTTCACTTTGGGAGAAAAAAATACAGCATGGGAAAGGTGAAGAAAAACCCTATAAATGCTGGATTTGAATTGCAGCAAGCATAATGCACGGTCATTTCTATACAGCTCAAGAGTTCTTTGAAGTTGTTTTTACTCTTAGAATATAGTCATCCTAAAACCATCCATTAAAGTAACTTGAAGAAATGACACTCAAGCAGCAATGAGTATATCTAGTGTCCAGATGTTAATTTCTAAATACTATTCCTTTATCAAGTGTTCTTGGAGAAATGGCTAATTCCAGGTCGGTGCAGGGGAAGTATAAGAAAAACATTTTGTTTTACCAGAAAATGAGTAAATGCTTAAATGGGAAAGTGAGTAAATGCTTAAAAATGCAACATATCATAAAGCACGCAGGAGCCACATTAAAGAATTCTCCCTAACCAAACTTGAGATTTGGGGGGAGTAAAGCACTTCTTCGCAAAAAAATTTCAGATACTGAACACAGATGTAATACTAGAACTCAGATAAAATACCAATGGATTATTGGGAAAAAAGACTGATACACAATCTCAAAGTATTACCTAAGAGATTACTTCTTAATTACAGGTGGAAATGCACAGCCTTAAAATGAGGAAATCTAACGGTTAACACATTAAACAAGTGATCACACAGTTTCCTCAATAATGGAGTAAACAGACATAATTTCTCCTGATGTGGTGCAAAAATAAGTGTAAATCAACACCAATGTAATATTCTTGCCAAAATGAATCTACACGTGAAGAAACCATAAGCTACATCCAAATACGAGATATTTTAAATAGCAACTGGCCTCAACTCATCAAAAATGTCCCTGTCAAGAAAGACAAACATCATGGGAGTAAGGGCAGCTGTTCTAGGTTAAAGGAGACTAAAGACACATGAACAAATGTAATGCTTGCCCCTTGATTGGATCCTGGACCAAATTTTTTAAAAAATTGAGAACAATTTGAAAAATGTGAACATGGACAAAAAATTAGGTAATATTGAGACACTACTACATATTGGAGAATGATAATCATGCTACTAATATATAGGAAAATATCCTTTTTCTTAAGAAATACTTAGGATAATATTTATGCATGCAGAATCATGATGTATGTAGTAATGTATGAACCATTACTTTCAAATGGTTTGACAACAGAAAATGTGGTAAAATGTTGCCAGCTGGTGAAGGGTGGTCATTGTACTATACTATTCTTTTAATTTTCCTAGAACTTTAAAATCTTTTCAAAACAAGATGGAGAGGGGATGGGGGAGGGGGAATTGGATGAAGGTTGTCAAATAGTACAAACTTCCAGTTATAAGATAAACAAGTAAAAGATATGTAATGTAAAACATAATAAATGTAATTAACATTGCTGTATGTTATATATGAAAGTTGTTAAGAGAGTAAATCCAAGAGTTCTCATCGTAAGAAAAAAGTTTTTTTTTCTTATGTCTTTAATTTTGTATCTATATGCTATGATGGATATTCACTAATCTTATCATTTCATGATGAATGTAAATTAAATCATTGTGCTGTACACCTTCAACTTATACAGTGTTGTATGTCCATTATATCTCAATAAAAAAAATAAAAAAAACACAAGATGGAAATAAAAATAATATGTAAAATGCCTAGCAAAGTGCTAGATACATATCAAGTACACAAGATTTCACATCTGGTATGATGTCCTGGGTCTCATAGTTTCTGACAAGTTTCTATGAATCAGCCTTCCCTACAACCTCAATAAATGATGCCCCTAACCTATTTTAGAGACCTGATGTATATTCTCCTATACCCTCCCAGAGTCATCAAAAAAGAAGTTTCAAATATATTTAATAACCTTATTTTATGATAGAAATATAAATTAAGTAGAATAAAATTTTCCATCAAAGTGATTATATTTTGAAATTTTTTGAAAGGGCAAGCCTCTGTTATATAAAATACTAATATATAAAACATTTTATTTTCTCATATGGTACAGAGATGAGGCCTATACAGACTCATAACTGGAAGCCTGAAATATAATTTAATTCTATTGCTATGAAACTAAATAAATTTCACCCTTTATCCATTCATAGACAAGTGCACACTGTCTTCTGGCAGAAACTCCCACAGAATGGAAAGGCAGATATGTAGACAGGATGAATATATCACCCTACTATATATACTGCAGGAAAGAATGTTGTACAACAATAAAGTACCAGTTACACATAAAACTATTAAGCAGGAGACATAAAATTACAATTATCTAAAAGCCTCAGTAAACAAGTGCATTTTATAGCATGACAAAAGCTAACAGAAATGATGAGACAAAGTGTGGGGAGAAAGCCTTGGTAAAGAGCAGTCATCAAATTCTTTTGCTATAAAACGGTTCAAATTATGCCCATGACTTATCCTGCAAAAAGTAAAATCAAAGTAAAAAATAAAATAGAAACATTTAAAGGAGGCATTTAATCTTGGAGGAGATAAGATGCTAGGTACACCATCATCATTGCCATATTCACCAATTATTTTTCGACCAACTCATGTACAATATTCCTATTTTAAAGAAATCCCATTAAGTATGGAAAAATAAAAATTATTCTTAGGCTTACTTGTGGTATAGTTTAACAGGGTTATATATGACCTAGAGAAATGTTGTAATTCAAAACAATGTATTCATTTGTTCATGTATTGGACTTTTTTCCTGAATGATGAACTTCTTAAGATTTGAACTGTATCTTCTCAACTTTAGCCCAGCATATAAGAAAATTCCTGGCTTATATAAACTCAATAGATATTTGTTTAGTTAGGACAATAACAATAATCCATTTTAATATAGTCTTCATTAAGCTCGACTTGGTTTAACATCAAAGGGAGTTTTACAGAGAAGCACATTAGAAAAGAAATATCTTGAGAAGAATATAAAGTTCTTGCAGAGGCTAATTTTGAAACAAACAAAAAAACCCTATGCTTAACAATAAGGTGTAGAATTATATAAATTCTATTATATAGTGTTGTATTTTAAAACACTTCTCTTAATCTTCCTTCATAATACTTAGAAGCTACTCCTACCCTTGAATCTGGGCTAGCTTTTCACCACTCTGTCCCATGAGATGATGAGCTATGGCAAAAGTGACACTGCTCAAGTTCTAAAGCTTAGGCCTCCAAGACCCTGCAGTACCCTCTTGGTGCAGCCATTTAAGGAAACCCAGGCTAGTATTGTGGGATGCGTGTTTTAGTTTATACATAGTCTGCTTAGTTCTAGACCAAAGTAAATTTAAATAAGGAAGCTATTATCATCAACAATGCAGAAACGGTTTTAGTGGACCCAGGAACAACGCCAGTACAACACCATGACTGTAGCATTAACATCACATTTTCTCAATTTTACAATCACTCACCATCAAATTTACGTTAGCGTTTTGGGGAAAGAAACTGAATAATTTAACTAGTTAGACAAAGGAATGTGACTGAGAATGTATAATGAGCTCCCCAGTAGCAGAGGGATGAAGGTAATTCTGAAATCTGCCTCTCTACTTTCTAGCAGAAATTTTTTTGCACCCTTATTTCAAATGAACGTTATTCAGCATCTTAATACAGAAGTTAGGCATGAATGGAACGTCTAGAGTCACAGTAGAGGAAAGGGTGTCAACAAGCAGTCCTGGTGCAGCACACAGCCTCGGGCTGTTTCTGAGACACCTCTGCAGCTCTGAATGCTGTGCAAGGCACTGTGAAAACAGCTAAAGGCTCTATGAGAGTAGAGATGATCTAATTCATATTTAGATTCTTCCTCACTACCAGAACAATGCTTTGTGTGACACAGATCCTTGGTTGCTATTTGACAAGTGAATACAGAGAAAAAAGCTAGAGAACAACAAAATAGTAGTAACAAAGTCCATATGATTTTTAACTATGCCTACCTATACATTATGGGGATTTATGACATCTGTGTGAAATTTCTGATTCTATAAAACGCTTTCACATGTGACCTTCAAATGTTCTCTAAAGGAAAACACTGAATGAAGAAGAGGCTGTGTTCTTCCAAGACTGAACTATTCAGAAAAATGTATTTAGAGACTTTGTGAATTGCAATAATTTTTTCTACTGACTGAGCTCCTGTGTAGTGTCCTATAGTGAAACTGAACTGAAATAATTCTTCCTTTTCATTGCTTACCCCAACACCAAGGAATGACTTAAGCACTGTGGGGAAAAGAAAGAAAGAAAATAATATTTTATCTATCTAAAAGTATTTCTCCAAACCTAAAATTTTGTTTTGATATTTAAATAAATATCTGTTCAAGAACAATAATCATAAATGCCAGTTAACATTATGTAGTTTCTTGACTATGACCTCATATCAGCCAGTATCCCTTCCCCATCAGGATCCAGAACCAAGCTGTAGGCAGTCACCATGTCCCATCAAATTCATTCACCTTACATAAAGAGACCCTTGAATATGATTTACTCTTTTTGTAATACAGCATCACAGGACACTTGGGGAGGGAGGAAGGGAACAGAAATATGTTGATCCTTCACAGAACTCCCATTTGAAATGAGTCTCTGCTTGTCCCATTGTGGCCATTGTTCATGATACCAGTGAGTAGATCATTAACAGAGCATTCACTTAACTGATGGAATAATGCCAAAATATTTCTTATAAATCAGATGAATATCCAGAAACTTCACTGGCAGCATAATGGATCTTAAGTCCTGACCATTATACACAGATGCAGATACTGGATGAATTATTTAACATGCTTGGACCCCCTCTGATATATTTGCACACACACACCCCACTCACCGGGTAGGTGGAAACAAGGCAGTAAGAAAATAAAGAAGATAAATCTACCAAATAAATTCCTAATAAGGAATAAAGTGTAGCAGAAAAACCTTAGGGAACAGGGAAAAACAGATGGAGAAAGACAAATTATGCTAGTAATGATAATGACAATTATGTAAATAAAAAAATGAGAATAATGAACATACCTTTTTATGGTATGTCTCATCTAAGAAACTCATAAGGGGCTTAGCATATGACAAACAGATTGCAGATAAACGATTCATCATGTGGGAAAATTTTGTGGATAATGGTAGGAAGCACAGTTTATAAGATAGAAAGATGAGAAGAAAGGAAGAACTCTTTTTAAAAAGATAGAAAACCAACATGGGTTAAGCTTAAAAAGCAAATCTACTTTTATTTATATGTACTTAGGAAAGGAAGGACTGGCCCATTAAAGCAATTCAATAGTTCCCACTCTCTGCTGAAAAAAAAATCAAATTTCTTTCCATAAGCTGCAACTCAATTGGCTGGTCACATTAACTATGGTCAACTACCTGTGGTTTCCTGAACACATCTTACTCCTCCATGTCTCCATGACTTTGTATTTGCTCATACTCTTCCTCCCAAAGTTCACTTGAAAAATAACAAGTCTCTAGACCAGTACCAACAGAACCTTTCTGTAAAGAGCCAGATAGTAAATATTTTAGGCCTTACAGGCCATGTGATCTCTGTTGCCATCATTCAACTCTATTGTAGCAGGAAGGGAGCTGTCCATAATACATAAACAAATGAGTGTGTCTGTGTTCCAATAAAGCTTTATTTCCAGACATCAAAGTTTAAATTTCATATGATTTTGCATGTCAAAAAATATTATTATTTTTTTTTGTTTTTCTAATAACCATTTGAAAAGTGTAAAAAACATTCTGGGACAGTAGGCAGTACAAAAACAAATGGTTAGCCATATTTGACTCATGGAGGGCAGTTTGCTGATCCCTAATTCAAACAAATATTGATTTGTGAAACTGTCCCTAATACACTCCAAGGCCAGGTACTCCTTTGCCTTATTTTATAGTACTTTGTTGTTTATATTGCCTTTCTCCAAGCTACCATTTCTTCAAAACTGAATTCCTTGAAAATATCAGCTCACAAATACGTAGTGGTTAAGAACATAGATTCTGGAGTCAGACTTACTAGGGTTGAATGCAAGTTCCAACAGTGACTGTACTGTGACCTTTAAAAACATTTAAGCTTGTTTTTTTTTTTCCTTTGTTAAAAACAAAATGAAAACAATAATTGTCCATATATAACAGAATCATTTTGAAGCATGCTTAAAAATGTAGTTTATATAGTTCAATGACACTAACCTAGATTTGAAAAGAGCTCTAAACACATTGGTAGTTGAAAATGAGAATGTTTTGAAAAATTATACTTGGTAAAATTTTATCTTCAGTTTGTCTAATATAGAACCTGATACATAAGTGGGGCTCAGAGTACTTTTTGTGTTGAATGAATGCATTTAAAATTTAACTATTTTCTATTCTTTCCTCCAGTGGTCAGTATATTGGGAGGGGGATGGTCAAGAGGTAAACTCATGGACAATTTACATAGTTAAATATTATAAAGGTTTTTAAAAATATACCCATGGTATTTTTGCATTTTCATTATTTGTTTGAGTAGGCGCAGATGACCATCATGAGCACAGATATCCATTATTTGTTCACTAATTCAGGAAACTTCCACTGAATGTGCATTCTATGTCAGATATATTGTTAAAATAAAGAGTAAGACATGGGGACTTCCCCGGTGGCGCAGCGGATAAGAATCTGCCTGCCAGTGCAGGGGACATGGGTTTGAGCCCTGGTCCGGGAAAATCCCACATGCCACGGAGCAACTAAGCCCGTGCACCACAGCTACTGAGCCTGCGCTCTAGAGCACGGGAGCCACAACTACTGAGCCCGTGTGCTGCAACTACTGAAGCCCGTGCGTCTAAAGCCCGTGCTCCACAACAAGAGAAGCCACCGCAGTGAGAAGCCCGCACACTGCAACGAAGAGTAACCCCTGCTCACCGCAACCAGAGAAAGCTCGCATGCAGCAACGAAGACCCAATGCAGCCAAAAATAAGTAAATAAATAGATTTATTTAAAAAAAAAAAGAAAGAATAAGACATGGTATCTACCCCAGAAAGTTCACAGTTCTGCAGTTAAGATAGACACATAAACTAATGATATCAATAAAATGCAAAAAGTGCCATTTTTGGGGCAAAAAAGGCAGAAGTAATTGAACATGTGCATGGTGTATCCAGGGAATCCAGGGAACTCATCAAAAAATATATTTTTGTAAATAAATAAGTTGAAAATTGAAAGAAGTATTGAAGATAAATAGAATGTGTCAGACTGACAGATGAGTTTTCCAGGAAGAAGGACATCTTTTACAGGAACACAAGTGCATTCAGCAGCTTTGCTTTTTCAGACCAAAAAGTCAAAACAAAAACCAAAAAGTGTGAGGGAGAGGTTAAGATGAAGCTGAAGGTGGAAGTTCCAATCATGGATGTATGGTATTTCATGATAAGGATTTGACACATAGAAATCATAAGGATTTTCAGAAGAGAACAGACTTTGGTACCCAAGAAGAAGGACTCAGGGCAAAAGGAGAGGCAGGCAAGTCTAAATCACATATCAATGGTGAACCGGCAAAGGAGCAGTACCTTTGAGTAGTCTTCTGGGACTACTCAAAGATAAGGAAAGAGGGGAAAAACAGAAGATAACCTAGTGAATGAGAAAAAGGGAAGGTATTCAATAGAACTGTGTTACATTCAAATGACCACAGGACATCCCCAAAACATTTACACCTAGTGAATCATTTAGACATAACATAGCTTATATACATGACAGCCTAGATGCAATCTGCTCTTTATTTCATATTGATTTAATAATTACCTCTAAATTAAGTTGAATCACAAATGAATTGTAGTGTAAATGAAAAAGGAGCACACACTTTGGAGCCAGTGAGACCAGGCCTTATTGCTATGTGACTTGGACAAGGTATGACCCTCTCTGGGGCTGTTTTTTAAGAAGTAGCTTTTATCTTTAATTTCTTCATCTATAAAAGAAAGATTCTACCTGCTTTATTGAGCCATTATAAATTAAGTGAGATGGTGTCTATAAAATGCCTGGTGCAGGGCCGATTATAGAATAAATTCTCCATGTCTGTCATTCTCTTTGTCTATCTTTCTGCTGTGGGAGTCACAGAATAAAGAAGAGGCATGGCGTACACCTACAGAAAATTCATGGTCATGCTGGGGTGAGAACTATTACAATGTAAAACTGAATAAGACAGTAACTACACAGTTTAAAAATTCATAGAATAGACAAAATTGTGAAGTGGAAAGTGGTCAGCAAAAGACAATATAATTTTAAGTGAAAAGTTATAGATACAAGCCTATAAAGTTTATGTGTGTTTTTACACTGAAAAGAAATGCAGTAAAATGTTAACTGCAATGTTTTTTCTCTCAGCAAAGAGAAAAAAACCTAAATGAAACTATATATTCATAGTCATTACCAATATTATATACATCTAATTACATTAAAATGTATATTTAATAATATAATAAACAATGTTTAATAGCATATATTATATTGTGTATACATAATATAATATTAAATGATATATATATTATCAATGATATATAATTATATATTATTAAAATGCAATAGATACATATAATATAAATTATATAAATATAAATGTAATAATACATAGTATATATAATGTAAATATAAAATAATATATGATGTTTTATATATATATATTACATATATTATGGAGGGAGAAGATTGAGATGCTTCTTTTAAAATTTAGAGTAATGTGTATAATATTGAATATCACATAGGAAATTTGAAAATTAAGCCAGGCAAGTTTATGTTCATGGAGTGAAGTGAACTCATTTTAGATTTTCTAGAATTACCATATTAATGTTTCAGTTTTTCATGTCACATTTACTATGTCAACTCAATCCAAGTTTCTGAGTTAAACCCTTTTTTTTTAACTTCTGTAGAACATAAAAGAATATTGATTCAATATCAGTATAAATATATTGAAAGTGATGCACTGTAAAATATTAGTTAAGATATATTATTTTAATTCATCAAGTTATCTAAATATGTTTGCAGTCAAATGCATTTGTGAAGCAGTGACATGTTCTGTTCTTTTTGCAAAGACAGACAGGCTCAGGAAAAACTAAGTTTCATATTCCATTACTTAAGGAGAAAAAGACTTCCATTATTCAAACCAAAGATACATTAATGATGAATTATTTGTATTAGAACACTACATAGGGAAAAGTTATTTTTTTCTAGAGAAATTTTCGTGCAAGTGGTTCCAACTTGAATCAACATAATATTGTCATAACTGGGAATATTCTTAACATCTTAGATATATCATATATTTCATATAATATACTATAAACATTATTTTAAAAGAACATAAATGTTTGCATATTTTCATCAATCTTAATTAAAAAAAAATACATGTGGCTCCTAATATTTCAAAGAATAAGATGGACTTTTCAATGTGCTCTAAATTTTTTCTGGACCATAACTTCTTGCACATTCCCCCTTGCAAGTTTTCATATGTAATATTGATTCATATTTGCCCTCTATGCCCAAACAAAGGGAAAAACAAAACCCTGTTGTTCCTGCTCTTGGGTTTTCTATCAAGATTAATGATACCATTATATATCCAGATGGGAGAAGCTAAGCCATGTGATCAACATTTCAAACTCTTCTGGTTGCCTGCCTAATTCCTGCCATTCAGGGGACAGAGTGCACTTTCTTTTTAGAAAGGGTCATGCCCTTCCACTGTAACACAAGCATTTTTTAGAATAGACACAATGATAAAAATCAAATTACTTCTAATCTTCCTCTATATTGCCAACACTACAATGCATCCTTTCTGCTCCTGAACAAAAGCGGAAAAGCAACACACACCATATAAAGCTGTAAGACTGACAAGGTGAGTGAAGGTCCATAAGTCACAGCAGAGCCCCTTAAACAAAGAAGGAAGAGAACACTCTACACACAATTGCCTCAATTTCTCTAAAAATTGGAAAAAGGCAAGAAAGGAAGTGGGATGTTATGTTTAAAGAAAGAAGGTATTTAATATTAATTTTAAATACCTGACAGTATTAATTGAAACAGGCAACTGAAGGCTGATCTCACTCTCTCCTAAGTGACTGCCTCTCTTATTGTAGCCAAAGTTAAATTAGCGTGGACCTGGTGAGCATATAACCTTCACAGTAGTCTACAGAGCTAAGAATATTTCCACCAGTTAGTCTGTAAAAATGATTACATTTTACACGTTAACATAAAGAGCTGGCTCAACATTTTAACTCAGATGAAATAGTGTTTTGTTCCTATAGTTGTTTGTTTTTGTTTAGTTTTAACGTCTATATATTTTGCACAAATTGAAAGGAAGAACTGATTGAAAACCACTTCTAGTTTCTTCTGGTTTTCAATGAGAAACAGGAACACAGGATCCTGGCATAGGATTTCCTTACACTTCATCACGACGTCATCACATCCCGTCAAAGTCAGAGATCTGACAATTGCTATCTCCTTCTTATACCCTTGCTCTCTTCCACCCCCCTTGTTATTGCTCTTGCTCAGAGCCTCACTTTATTTTACCACCACTGTTGCCATTGTATACTAGCTTGTTGGTTTCCCTCCCTTTTCTCATCTACTTTAACCTCTGCCCTCTTAATGCAGACAGACTGATTCTTCCAAAACTCAGGTAGTATCACTCCCCTTCTCAGAAACTTCACTGTGGTCCATTCTCTTTAGCACGACTTTTGTATATCTTTGTAATCAGGCTGCAAATTTGGCTCTAGGTTTACTTTCTAATGAATTTCTCTCCAAACAACCTTCTTTGGTCAACTTACAACCTACCATCCCACAGATACTTCCCTGACTTTGTGCTTTCATTCATCAGGTAACATCTCTCAACGCAGAATGCCTTCATCCTTGTTTTTCTTTAACCCTTTTTATTATTAAAATCTGAATTGAAATGTCACAATCTTCCTGAAGAGGAGAGAACACAATCGTCTCACATATTCACTCCACGTGATGTTTAATATTATGTGTCAACTTGTCTGGGCTGTAGTATCCAGATACATCATCAAATATTATTCTGGATGTTTCTGTGAGGGTATTTTTGCGTGAGATTGACATTTAAAGCAGTGTCCTCTAAAATGAGGGTGGGCCTCAACCAATCAGTTGAAAGTCTTAATAGCACAAAAGACTGACCTCCCTCAAACAAGAAGGAATTCTGCAGCCTGACCGATATCCCTCAAACAGGAAGGAATTCTGCAGCCTGACCAAGTTCAGACTTGCACTCTTGATTTGGTTCTCTGAGCCTCCAGCCTGCCAGGTTAATCGGCAGAGTTTGAATTTGCCAACCACCAGAATTCTACAAGCCAATTTTTAAAAATACATCTGTATATAGGAGATTTATGTGGATATACTCATACACAACCTATTGTTTTTTTTCCCCTCTGGAGAACCCTGATTAAACACCCCACAACATGCTATTGCCATCTGGAACTTAGCTCATACTCTTTTCAGTTAAGGTGAATGGTTGCCCATGCCTCCCTCCCTGACTAAATAATAAATCTATTAAGATAGGAACCACATTTTAGTGCCTTTATGGCTAGTTCCACAAAAATGTCTGGCACATGGTAGGAGCTTAGTGTTTGATTAACTGAATCAATCCACATGGTCTATGAACACAACTTTAAAAAGATACCTGTATTAAAATGAATAATATATGATTATTTCTCCTTGCCATAGATGCCCTCATCAACTCCAGGTTTGGAGGACATCCTGGATATGACTTTGTGCAAAGTATTTAAAAATCATTAGCTTGAGATGTCATTAACTGAACCAATGATCCTTGTTAGCATGAAGGCGATATAAGTAAGCCAACATGAACAAGTATTACTAAGCTTTCAAAAGGTTCCCTAATCTCTTATTATCCTTACCGATTTGCTCCCTAATTACTTCTTTAATCAAATGATTATCTATTAAGTACTCATTTAATTACCTTACATGTAGGTAATGGTTATACTAAGAATCTTTGAAGGTTTCATTCCAATAGTCTACGAAAATTATCACTGTAGTGACTTTGACTCAAACACCACGTGAAGAAAAACATGCTTACAATGAAAATATTCAAATATGTAAACAAATATTCACAACTATAATGTACTAAATTGTGAAGACAATTACACTAAACAGATGTGCAAAAAGGGCAATGGGCCTCAGCTGGTTACAGCTTCAGTAATGGAAGGATGCAGGATGGTGGGAGAGAAAGGAAGATGAATTCTCTTGCATATGGGCTTTCCCCAACTAAGTCCATCATGGGAAAATAGAAACATTATAATTTGTATACAACAATATCATTAAAGGGATGCATATGGAAACAAACTGAAGCATTTAAAAGCTGATAGATAGCGGGACTGGAGGAGAAAGAAAGTGAACTCCAAACTCTTACTTTACAGAATTTTTAATATGGTAGATTAAGGCCTATTTTATGCTTTTTAATTTACTTTTCAAAGAAAATATCTAGAAAGTGAAAATGGCTATACTCTTCATTTTGTTAAAACACTGAAATTAATTAAATGTCAAGTTGTAGAGTAACTAGTAGATTAGCCTCAGAAAAGCACAATCACTTGATGTGCACCTTAGAGAGAAGACAGTGGAATGAAATACAATTTTCACTTTACTAAATAATACCCAATGTTTAGACAGCTTTGGAGACAGCCAGATGCAGTCCCGCATGTATCAGGCCTGCAAGGAGGAAGATATGAGTCTCAAGTGTGGTGAATCCCCACAGTGAATGTAGACTATCAGATTATGTCATTGTGACTTAAATTTAGCAAATGCTTAAGGATGTAGCATTTGAAATACATGGAAGTTTATTTAGAATTAATAAATTTAATTTAAATTTAGAATTAATACACCCTAATAGAAGCTAGAGTATTTCACTAAAAATTTCATTACTAAGACATGAATTAGAGCAGTAAAATAAGAAATATGCCCTTATTTCAGAAGCCATAATATATAGCAATATTATAATTACAGATATGATCAGCTGATCAAATAAATGACATATTCAGTTTTTTAAAGAGACACTGGGATAACAAAGAATGTGTCAGTATTTTCACGGAGGAAAAAAGTTCACAGTTCACGGAGGAAAAAAGTACTTTGATTTTAGATGACTAATGCAATCCATTGGAGAAATTACCACAGCTTAATTTAAAAATATTAAAATCACTTTCCTTAATATCTTTAAAAGAATTTCTTTCTTTTAGTTGAAGATCCAGTCAAGAATTGTGTACTGCATTTAGTCCTCACGTATCTTTAATCTTATATATTCTGAAATGCTTCATTAGCCTTTTAATAGTTGCAATGTGGTACTTAGGACACATGCATATCCATGTTCACAAGAAACATGCGCTAAACTATTTACAAGGCATGACGTCTGCTTCCCAACTCGTGACCCACAGAAACCAGGAAACAATAAATTATTGTTTTAATCCACTAAGTTTTAGAGGTACTCGATAAGCAGAAATAAATACCTAATGCAAATTAAATTATGGTAAAATTTTATAAAGCTCAAAATCAACTGAAACTAAATATTGCTAAACATATATACATATCCTGTAAGACTGTTTTAATAACATCGAAAATTAAGAATAATGTTTACTTTTTGTGTGCAAAGGAAATGGGATTGAACAGTTGAGGAGCACATAAATAGAAGAAATGTATCAGCAATGTTCTAATGAGTAGTGCTTTCATAGTTGATCACTGAATTATTAATAATTACGTTTAATTTGATTTTAAAAACTCATGCATGGACCAAAGAATACAGTGTTTTCTCATCCAGGGATTATGTGTATTTTGAATTCTGTGAATTGCAGATCCACTGAGAGTTTTTGAGGGACATGGCAGGGTGGAAAATAATATTACCCCCTTAGAGTCAGAGTGCTTTACCAATTTTTGTAAGATATAATCTATCAGAGGTTGGCCATTCAAAAAGGGAAAATGAACATGAAAAAATATAATGCCCTAGTTATCCCTGAGATAGAAACATATTCGGTTGAGAGAATTTAATATTACCCATCATTTATCATCTATTTTTTATCATTTTATAGTATCTATTAGACTTGTAACAAAGAAGATAAACACTTTTCCTGATGAAAAGAAGAGGGTCTCCTCCTCAGAAAGGCAGGTGGTGGTAGAGAGATGGGAAGAATAATGAAATTTACCTTCTTAAAGTAACTTTCTAGACCCAAGATGATGCAACTCCTATTCAGGGTACTACATCAATAAATAAAAACTTAAATAACTTTCATGTTCCTGTAAATTCTCTGCTTGACTAGAAAGGTAAATATATCCAGTCAGCCAATCCCCAAATGCCAAGCCAGTGCTAGGCTTTCTTCTCATCCCAAATAAGGTTGACTATGTGGACCCAGCCAATCAGGTATTTCCTATTATTCTCTTCCTTGTTCTTTATTCATTATCCTATAAAAGCTTACCTTCTACCTCATTTTGCAGTTCTCCACAAGAAGACTGTCTGCTTCACGAAGTGTCAAAGTTTGTCTGTATCACCTAAATTGTCTTCTTCAAACATTCTTTTGAGCTCTTGGTGATGAGGAATGGGATCAAGAGCTGATGGCTAATGGCCTTTGGGACAAGGAGACTCACAGGTGAGACACTTAACTGAACCCTCTGACTTCACTGCTCCACTCTTCCGTTCCCCATAATGGAGGGCCTAGGGTAAGCCACTCAGATTTCAACTCTGCTCCTTTGCATACAGTTCTTGGATCCAAGCAAACTTGATTTTTTAAATAAAAATTGTTCCCAGAACTGTTCTGGGATCCTAGAAAGGCTCTGTGCTTTGTTAAAGTTCCCAGAAATGTTGTGGGTTCTGGAAAGTTTCTGTGGTAGTTCTATTAAGAGTTCCCAATGAGTGGTAGCTGTTAGGGGACTCACAAAGCCTCAAGGTAAGTCCATAGCATAAACCACTGGGGGACTTGAGGGTGCCATTAGGGTGTCCACCACCATAAAGAAATCCCTTGAAATGAAAAAATAGGTCTTTTGCTAATGGGAATTGGAATCCAAGCCACAGAATTGATGGGCAAAGACAGAGCACTTAAAAGCTGTCAGAGGACTCATTACCTAACTCTAAGACTCTCATGTCTTAGATAAGTTGGTCACAGAGTGGGTCAGATTCACACTAGCTCAGCCTTGCCAAATTCTGGTAGATACCAGAGCTACATTATCTACTTTAAACTCCATTTGCTCAGGACCTTGAAGATGGGATCCTGGTAAAACCAGCAGAAGCTGGGAAAGGGTGAGAATCCTTACAAGAGTCAGCTCTCCTGGATCTCTGCAGTGCCCAGTCAAGAAAGGAAGGTAAGATTTCACATTGTTCCTTTCTTTCCGAATTCAGACTCCTGTGAATTTGGTTTGGGGTACCCATTGGTGGTCAATCTTTTCTCTCCTAGGGGCAGCTCTTTCCTTCTTGTTTGTCTCCTTTTGTGTCCTGAGAACTTGGCTTAGCTTTCTTCCTGCCTGGGACACACAGGTTGTCGACATTTGTGTACACAGGCAGCTCAACTCTCAGGCTGGGGACCCCAAAGTATGGCTGGACAGAAAGGTGGGTTTCACTCCATTTGTGGTTAGGGTCCTACCAACTGTTGCCAGGTCTCAGGGGAATTGTCTAAATCCTCCTTTCTTTTGGCTATGTTAGAGTATGGCTCTAGATCTTGGGAGGGTAGCAACTTCTGGGGTTGGTCAATACTACCAGGAATATTTACTGTCTGTCCCAGCTGAAACTTGACAAGATATTTGAAAGGATTTTGTTTGTTTGTTTTAAGTAACTCTATGTTCGGAAGTTGGCCGAATTGAAAGCTGATATTCAGAGCCTGACAGCAACTATTCCTAGGCTTTCTCCCCTAAGCTAAATGAAACTGTGCACACAAAAGGGTAAAAATTTCAAAGACAAACAGCTCTAATCTAAGACATAGGAATCTTTGGATTTCTATCTTAGTTGAAGATCTTCTCCTTATATAAAAAAGCACACTGAAGATAATATTGTGGGATAAGTATCAATAGATCAGCCACTTGATTATCATTTAGGTTGCATCCCAATTCTTTGAGAGAGTAGAAACAACTGTCCTACAAACTGAGGACAATTTGTATAACTTGTCTTACAAAATGAGTCTTTACAAGAACAGAAGAAGTACACCTTTTTTTTTTTTTTTTTTTTTTTTTACCAGTCTCCAAAACCTCCCCTGTTCATCTCAAAAGGCTTGTAGATATTGTCAAAGATCTGGATATAGGGAAGAAAGGTCCTTCTTGGTGGAACTTACATTCTTTCTCTGTATCTTTTGAGATGTAAATGTTCTATCCTGTGTTTTCTAAGAACTGAGGGGCATCCCTTTGAAATGCAAACCACAAAGGTAATTCTTATCAGAAGGAAAAAAGAAAGAAAAAAAGGAATAAGTTAAGGTTACTTGCCCAGATGGCTTAAACTTTTCACTAATATTTATGTTTAAGATTTTTCCTTCACCTAGTTTCCAAATAACTTTTCATTTGTCAGAAACACAATTTAGATCCAACACTTGTATTTATAGACTAGTTTTGCATTATTGTACCTGTCTCATGGTTGTATGTTTATGTATGTCTATGTATGTATGTTACAGATGTGTGCCATTTTCTGCCCCATGATGGTATTGCCAAAATTAATGTGTAAAGAGTTGTATTTAATTTGCTTAAAGACAGACAAACATTTAAAAGAGTTTAAAGTCTCAGAAATATAGAATCTAACTCAAATGTTTACATTGAGGCAGGAGACAGATGGGCCCCTGGCTGAGCAGCTGCAGTTTGTCCCCTGTGGACAGATACTCCAAGATGAAGAGGGGGAGCAGCTGAGTCCCGCCCAGATAAGAGACAACATATTTCTTATTCTTGAGGTCAAGGAGACCTTCCTGACTATACATGTGCAGAAAGGTTCCTTGGAGGTCAAAAAGGGAGCGATGTCAACCTACCCATAGGCCTCATCGCTAGAATCCATCTTGGCTAAGAGATGTGCGCGTACATGGGAGGACCCTGAGATAAACCAAATACAGACTCAGAACCAGGCAAAGCAAGATGACTGGCCAAAGGAAACCTGGAAGTAATGCCCCATATAAGTGATTCAAACTACCACAAGGGCACTACTCTTTCTCTGAGCATGCCCGTATGTCTACCCACACATACCCTTTTTCCTCCTAATAAACACTTTACTTGTTTCACTACTTTCTCTCTGTGGAAATTCGTTTCTATACAGCTGATGGGCCAGGGCCTTGTCACTGGCCACTGGTCGTGGCTAGGATTCAGCATTCTCACTGCCATGGCCTGACTTCAATCTCTGGCCAGGGAACTGAAATCTTACTTCAAGCCGCTGCTGGCCGAGGCCACTGGAGATCAACATGATCTACGATAATCTTTGGTAAATAAAAGTTAGTCTATGTTTGTTGGTTTAACTAAACCAAACATGTCTTTAGAGTTATCAGCATCAAATGATACTTTTATTCTACCAATGTTTATTAAAAGTCATATAAGCTCATGTTATTTCTGTTACAGAATTTGTCAGCAAGGAAGATGACTTAAGATGATGGTTAGCTGGTTAATGTCTTGTGAAATTTTTATGAGTAATATAAACATAATTGTTAAAAACAAGTAAATTAAGTGGCTGTAAGTAAGATATAAGTTTACAAATGAACATTGCAACAATAATTATACTCTATGGTATGTCTACTTAAAAATAGTTCCCCAAATCTTTTTGATAACTTAAAACCTTAAAGTTATACTGAGATAAGTTAAATGATAGATACTGATTGAATATCTAGATTATTTCTAAATAAGATAAAATACTGAAACACTATTTAATGAACATAGATTTATCCACTTTTGGCTTCCTTTTACAGAGGAACTAAAGAACATGCTTTGTGCCACATTAAAAATTTTATTATGAGGAAGAATATATTTCTAGAAATTATGAAAGGTATTTATAAATTTTTCAGTTCACAGAATGCTAGTGTAACAGGGTCCACAATTGCTTATATCTTAGTTTTCAAAAGAAATTAAGTATCTTAAGGGTTAAGAATTCTAATGATTTAAAGCTACTTAGAAATAAAAAAGGGTGAAATAAGACAACTGTGTATGAAAAGTAGGTAAGGAAAGTAGATTGTGGGTTTTACGTAGGAAAGGCATGGAAAATAAGTGTTCGTTTGTTTTGTTGTGTTGTGCTCTGTTTTGAAGGAAAAAAGTAAAGTGGTTTTTGTCCTACAGTGAAATGACTGTTCCAGGATGAGAAAAGAAAGAAAGAAAGAAAGAAAAGACAAACCTGAATGGATATAAAAGAATTGTAGAAGGTTTGTGAAGAATGAATCTTGGGAAAGGAAGTTTACCTGTGGTCAAGCTGGCTAAGATTATTTAACTTTACAAAAAAAAGAGTTTTAATATCAAAAGGACACTGGTGCAAAATTAGATGTTGGTCTCTCTGTGTTAAAAGGACAAAGTTGCCTTAGATTATTGGTCTGCTCTTAATAAAAAATTGTAAGTAATGTTTTTTCTTTATCTTTTAAGTAATCTGCCTGGAAAGCAAAGATTTTGTGTCTTACCAGAATAATTTACTGTACTTCACCTTGTCTTTAGCAGGCTTTTCATCACTTAAAAAAAAATAAATAAATCTGTTCTAAACATCAAGAGAGCTAAGGGTTTGTTTTGTTTTTGTTCTATTAACAACTATGTGATGTTCTATATTTGCCTTCAAAATCTTAACTTGTCACTTTGATTAAATGGATATTTTTTGAGAAACTTCACATAAATCAAATTCTAAATGAGAGCTTTTTGACCTGGAGCTAAATTTGGGATTTTCCAGAGGGCCCTGGAGCATCTCAAATCATTTGTTCACTAACCTTTATACAAAGAGAAATATTAAACTTATCAGGCATTTTTGATATGCCAAATTACAGAGGAAACACTGTCAAACAAGAAGTGATGTTTAAGCTTCTTAGTTTGTATTTGTATAGGTATATGTTATTAATATAAGTGTTTCAGAAACTATATGAAACTCCTAAAAATCTTATATATCCCGGTATACTATTGGTCATAATTCCAGTTATTAACTTAAAATTTGTGTCACAGAAATAGCCAAATTTCCTTGTCAATTTCATTATAATGAACTCTCATCAGATCTTTAACTGGGCACTTTTAAGTCTTCTGTTATTTACAGACTGTTAAAAGTTTACTTTGATGCTTTTGCATGAAAGTAAATTTCCTGAAAAGGACCCTACCAAATTACCTGCTCTTGATCATTGACCCCACTACCAAATTACAGTGTTTCAAACCTTAGGTACATATTTCACAAATGAAGAAGGTCCCACCTGATATCTGCAGGAGACCCTCAAAATCAAACTGACTGGGAAGAGAAGTAGCCAACATTGGGGGTAAACTAGTTCCTTCCAAGATGTCAGATCAAGAATGTTTCTTTCCATTCCTCCTTCCCTCTCTGACTGTCATTTTCCTAATTCTTAGACCGTGAAAGGCTTTATGATTCTTTTGTCCACCCTTTGCCTTGCCCTGGCCTGAAAAAATAGAGTCATTGTTCATGTATCTCAGGCCACTACAAAGAAGAGTATTCCAAACTCCAACCAGCTGTTGAATTTTCTATGATGCTGGTGATCTTATAAATTTCTCCCTGATTCTCAGTGCCTCGGATTCTCTGAAACAAGCTCATTGGATAAACACTTTGGGGGAAGTGGAGATACAGTTACACAAAATCCATAAATAGGACAACTGGCTTAAAGAATGATCCCTCTCTTTGGGATTTCTTGACTTATTTGATTCTAGCTGGTTTGGGTTATGGGGACCCTTTCTCAGGATCACTCTCCAAACCGTGGGCATAGTTTTGCTGTTAATGATTATTATTGTTTCCCTAATACTCTACATTCTCTCAAAACTTTTAAATGCATGAGGGCAGCAACTGACCCACAGACAAATGGTCTCTCTCTGACTGGAATGACAAAAGGAACAGAAGAACATAACCAGCTCCAAGAATAGGGGTCTGACATCATTTCTTGTGAATACAGTACTGAGAATTGAAAAGGCTCAGCATAACTGAAAGTCATGCTACTACCTGTTTGTTTGTGTTTTTTTTTTGCGGTACGCGGGCCTCTCACTGTTGTGGCCTCTCCCGTTGCGGAGCACAGGCTCTGTACATGCAGGCTCAGCGGCCATGGTTCACAGGCCCAGCCGCTCCGTGGCATGTGGGATCTTCCCGGACCGGGGCACGAACCCGTGTTCCCTGCATCGGCAGGCGGACTCTCAACCACTGTGCCACCAGGGAAGCTCTACCACCTGTATTTTTGATCAAACTGCTTGAATGGTTGAGAGAATGATCAAAAAGGGGACTACTGACATAACTTTCTTGGCCCAAGATGGATCTGCTCCTGCTCGAGGTACCCTGTCAGCAAACCAAAACTCTCACATCCCTTTAAATGATCCACTCACCCAGCAATGCAGTACACCCAGTCAGCCAATCGCCAAATGCCAAAGCCAACTCTGAGTCTTCTCACCCCAAACAAGGTTGACCTTCCCCAGCTAGTCAGATATTTTCTACTTTTTCCTTGCTCTTCATTTTTTATCCTAAAGAAGACTCCTTGCCTTTTGCCCTATTTTGCAATTCTCCACAAGGAAGCTGTTCACTTCATAAAGTGTTAAAGTTTGTTTGATTCACCTAAATTGTCTTCCTTAAACATTTTTTAAAACAGTCTTTAGAAGCAGGCAGAATAAAAGTTAAAGCTCCCCAGGATCAACCCGCGCTCCAGGAAAGGAGCTGCTCACAGAAACTCAAGTAAAGACAAAGTAAACCTTTTTCTTTTTTTAAAATAATCTGAATACAGAACAGGAAGATTGATTTTTTTTAATATGCGTAACTTCAATTTCACTGTCCTGAATATTTTCAGCCTCTCTGTTTCACTCCTGAAATTGGTAAATTACATTACCTAGATTTAATTTTTCTTTTTGGAATAAAGAATTCTAAAATTTAATTGAAAGAAGAAACTCTCAGGAAAAGAGAAAATGCTCAAAGTTAAAGAAAATGAGTAAGTAAATTTTCTGTTGTCAGAGATAGATAAGAAACAGGATATCATCTTGAAACTAAGACCTGAAACAGTTAGTTTACACCAGCAGAATTTCTTAATCAATTCAAAGATATTTTGTATGGAACTAAATTATTACATATCCCTGAAGGATAAAGCCAACCCTTTGATAGTGGTACCCTTGTCCTACATCATTAGAAAGACAATTCATTGAATTCACTGTCCCACCTTCTAAGTGGCTGTGCTCTAAGAAGTCTGAAACACAAATAGAAGTCTCTTCTCTTTTAAAATATCATTTTTTTCTGATGGCTATGTATTAATAATAAGTGTTTGGGTATTCTGATTCATTCATTTTTAATAATATAACATATACAGTGACCAGTTAATAGATACTACTTGACTAGCAGCTAAGAGACTTAGGTAACATGTTTCAATGATGCCACTCTGACGTTGATGTCTTCAGCAAATAACTTCACCCATCTGGGCCCAATCCCCTTATCAATAAAATAAAGAAGTTGGTTTAAATATTTGCTGAATATCTGTCAGAACAAAACTTTAGGATCTATGATCTATGCTAATAATTATTGAGCACTTCCTTAGTTTGCAGTAATATTCTGAAATTATTTGAGTAAAAAATCTGCCATTTTAATGAGGAAAATCAGATTTCATGAAGACGGGTTTTGTCTATGTGTGAAAAATGCAAATCCCTGCACCCCACCTTTCATCACAAATGTGCTGAATCATAATGTGAGTCTCTGGGACTTTCGTGTGTGTGTGTGTGTGTGTGTGTGTGTGTGTGTGTGTGTGTGTGTGTGTGTTTGATCTTGTATTCATCTAAGGTCTAATGTCCCTTTCCTTCACATTGTAGAACTCAAACTTCAAAAAAAAATACATCTCACAGAACTGTCACAACATTTTGCAGAAATAAAGAAATTAACCATCTGGAACACCTAAACAACACTCATTCCAGCACTGACAATCTGCTATATAAACATGAATAAAGAATCCAACTGTGACCCAGACTGAGAAAAGATAAGGGTTTTGAATGAACTACTGAGATGGTTATAGAAGGAAATTATTACCAGATGAGACAACAATGAACAGAAACAAACAACAAGAAACTTCTCACTCCAAGGAGACTATCCATAAATTCTACACTATATTTGCTGGTGTTTATTACGAACGTAATTTGATGCATTTCTTGAACACAGGTACACTGTAGCCCTGAGAGTCTATGCCATTGATCAAATTGTTGCTGTGATTCAATACACAAATAGTATCTACATTAGTCAGGGCTCTCCAGAAAAACAGAACCAATAAAACAATATAGATATTTAAGAGGAGATTTATCATGGGAATTAGCACAAGCAATTATCGTGTCTGAAGTATGGTATATATGCTGTCTGCAAACTGGAGAAGCAGGAAAGCTGGTGGGATAATTCAGTCCAAGGCCAAAGGCCTGAGGACTAGGAATGGGGAGGGGATTGCTGGTATAAATCCTGGAGTCCTAAAGCCTAAAAATCAGTAGCTCTGATGTCCAAGGGCAGAAGGAGAAGAAAATTCCAGGTCAAGAAGCGATAGCAAATTAGCCCTTCCTCTGCCATTTTGTTCTATTTGGGTTCTCCACAGAGTGCATGATGTCAGCCCACATTGGTGAGGGCAGATCTTCTTTACTCAGTTTACCAATGCACACTCTAATCTCTTCCAGAAACACTCTTATGAGCACACCCAGAAATAATGTTTTACCAACTATCTGGGCATCCCTTAACCCAGTCAAGTTGATATATAAAACTCACCATCACAGTATCTTATGTAGTCTAGAAATAAGATGAGTAGAAATTTATGTGTTTTTTAATAATTTCTCCTTATATGCTTTTAACACAGGCAATAATGTATATGATAAACTTAAATATTTCTACAGAATAATTTAAGTAAATAAACTTAGGGTTTTATAATTTTAAATTCAAATATCTTACAAGTTCATTCTTAACACATGAAATCTGGGAGCTTATGGTCACAGACAATTGAAAATAAAATAAATGAGTGAATTTAGAAGTGATAGTGAAAAAGCAGAAGAACAGTACAGAAGAAAAACAAAATTACAACTGAAAACTCAGCCTTTCTAAAAATGAAACAACTGAATGTAAAATTTAAATATGACTGTAATATAGTACTATGTTAGCATTTTCCTCAGATATTGACAACAGTGTTTCCTGCTAGTTTCTTGTGTGGGCTAAAACCTATTTGACATATGCTAATGTAGTTTTTCACTTAAATGATTAAATTTCAGTTCTGAGTTTAGGTTTTTTCTTTCTAGGACAGTAAAGTCATCAATCATTTGGAAACAACTAGCAATCTGAGACACTGGTTGTTTTTTGTTTCTAATTCCAATTTTTTTCAATTTCCCAAATTTTATTCAAAAGTTGTTGTTTACTATATAGTGATGAAAAATGCAGAATCTATACCAAATGGGACACTTTGGAGTTTATTTTAAAACTTACGTTGTAATAAATTGGAGTATTTGAAGGATCATTCTCATTTTTCAGATTTATTGGTCAATTTCACATATGGGGATCTTAAAATAATTCTCTTATAAACTCTGTATGTATGCATTTTATGAATTAATTTAACATACGTATATCAGAAAAAGGCATGTCATCTTAAAAAGCAGTTTAAGATTTTGAATAAAATAGATCTGGAGTCATATATAACTCATACCAGTCACTGAGTGATTAACTAGTAGTACCACTATTAAGAAGAGTTAGCTTGACATTTGATGTATGAAAATTTTTAGACAAATGCTAAGATGCACGGTAATACTGCTTTAGAAGCAGAAAATATCCTGACTTAAAATCATTTTTAAAAAAGACAGAGGGTGGCTTCCCTGGTGGCATAGTGGTTAAGAATCTGCCTGCCAATGCAGGTGACCTGGGTTCGAGGCCGGGTCAGGGAAGATCCCACATGCTGCGTAGCAACTAACCCCGTGCGCCACAACTACTGAGCCCACATGCCACAACTACTGAAGCTCATGAGGCTAGAGGCTGAGCTCTGCAACAAGAGAAGCCACTGCAATGAGAAGCCCATGCACCACAACAAAGAGTAGCCTCAGCTCACTGCAACTAGAGAGACGTGCACAGCAACGAAGACCCAATACAGCCAAAAATAAATAAATAAATTTACTAAAAAAAAAAAAAAAAGACAGAGGGAATCAATCTAGATAGCTTCCACAAATACAATATAATTTAAGACTATCAAGAAATGAGTTTTAATAGTATACAAAGCCAACTGATAGCAAGAAAATAGTCAATAAACACTTTTAAGGAATTACATTGTTTTATTCACAATGAGATCTTCCTTTAAAAGTGTTCAAAATATATTCAAAATATATTATAAACACATTCTAAACATATAATAAATTTAACAAGATAAACGTAAATAGAATTAATTATAATTTTAAGTAAGAAAACATATCTTAGCATTTATTCATTCATCCCTGTGGTAGTATTTATCACTTTATTAAAATGATATTAACTGAATTAGATTGGTGAATTTTTCTTCGCCTATAGAAAATTAAGATTAAGAATATTCTGCAAAATTTTTTATTCTAGTAAAAAAATCAATATTGCTTGATATTTAATAAATAACAACATTAGTAGCTTACAATAATCAAGGCCATTCCTTTCTGAATAAATTAAGGAATATATTGCCAATAAGTAATTAAAGGAGTTGGCAATTATGTTGAATATTTCTTAATATTTTGAAAACTAATCTAGTGGTAATCAAGGGAAAATTAATGAATTATGTTAGTATTTGTTTTATGTCATTACTTTAAAATGTATTATATTGCTGTATAAGCAAAATGATTTTATGGGAAATAATACAGATTATACACACCAATAGTTAAATTAATTATTAGCAAATCACTCTATAACTTGTGCCAAGAATGAAAAGATGGTACAGCTGGGAGGATGGCCAGTAAGAGGAAAAAGCAACAAGGGCTTTCAAGAAGTGATACTCCGGATTGCAAGTTGAACATTCTGCACCGATCACTGTCCAGTTCTAGAGAGGGATGGATTTACTCCCACATTTCCTTGAGTGTGACACTGCACCATGATTATGCAAGGTAAAGACTTTAGTTATTTCTGTATTAAACATAAGGATATTTTTAAATCAGGAAAAATTTGATCTCCATTTGAAAAAAAATCTATAAAACTTGCATTATCCTCAATAATAATTTTATAATGGATTAACTGTTTAAAATCTGGAATAAAAAATACCAGTATTATAGGAAATAGAAAATATTATTTAAAAAATCTTTAGATTTGGAAATAATTTTTTATCAGTACACCAAAAATTGATATTCTAAAGGTAAAGGAAGATGTATCTACATGAAATAATATCATTAATATTAATTATATTAAAACTTATATATGGCAAAGAAAATACATACCAGTGCCTCCCCTACCACACATGCAAAAGCAGTCAATAAAGACACGAATGCAAATTGAGAGACATTTGATATAATATGACAAAAAAGGGTTAATGCCTTTACTTTTTAAATGTCAAATAATTTTAAGTGAGAAAAATAGAAATTATCCAAAAATATAGGCAAAGACATAAATAGGTAACTTACAAAAGAGGAAACATATATGGTCAATAAAGATATGAAATAATACTCAGCCTTAATGAAAATGAAAAATGTCAGCTTAAAATAAGTTGTGACTTTTGCATATCATTTTGGCAGCAACTGAATAAAATGATAATTCCAGAGTTTATCTTGACTGCTTTCTGGAAATGAATTTATGAAGTTCACAAGTATAGACTCAATGGTACAAATTCTACTACCAAATATTTTTCCAATAAATATTAGTGGACAAGTATTGGACTAAAAGTTGAGATGTATACACAAGGTTGCTTACCACAATGCTTTTTACAATGAAAAATTATAATCATGTTAAAGATGTATGAATTAGGCATTGTAAATTATGTTTTATGTAAATAATGGGATATGTTAAAGTAATTAAACAAGAGGGCCATCAGACTGAGGTGGCTCTAACGCCCTCGTAGCCAACATGGGTAAACCAAAACTTAAGCCAGAGTTAATACACCAGAATCTGAGAAAATAAAACTTAAGAATGACTAGTCACAAACAACCAATTAGGCTTTTCCAAATGATGCCACTGCTTAAATTATGACCAATCTGATAATTCCCTTGCTTTGTTTCTGTGTCCTCTCTATAAAAACCTCTCCACTAGCTCCTGTTGTTGGAGGCCACTAACCACTTCCTGTTTGGTACTACCCAATTTAAATCAACATTTTGCTCAGATAAAGTCTTGAAAATTTTAATGTGCCTTAGTTTATCTTTTAAGAGATAATATACATTTATTTAGTGGGATGAAATATATATATACGTGTGTACATATATGTATATACATACATGCAAAATTTATACATCTACACACACACACTACAAAATATTATAGCACTGATTAGAAGTTGTTGATGAATTCACAGAGTTCATTTCTCTTTTTTTTTTTAAATCTAACATCAGAAATAGTAATAGTTTCTAATTTTGTATTTACTATGTTTCCATCCTTGACAAAACAAACCCTAAACAAGAAGTGTCAGGACATGGGTGGAAGGTGAGAAGTGTAGCTATAATACATAAGAGTAACTTAGCACATTTATATATTAGTTGAGTTTTTGTTCTACTCCTAAAATTAAAAAATAATCATTCTCTATTAAGAAATCTGATCTCTCACTTTTACATACTTAATGAAATTCAAGTGTATTATCATTTGAAATAATTAATTTACATTCTATTGTAATGTATATTTAGAGTTTGGATTAAATAAATATCTGAATATAATAATTGCTATTGTTGTAGGCTCCTATTTAACATTTTCCAGTGAGATCTTTATAGGATAAACAATATATATTTTGATAATTTAACAACACTTTTAATATTAAGTGTATATTTTAATAATGTATACAAAGTACACATTTACCAAGGTGGTACAAAGCCACATAGTTGTCTTTCCTCAATTATGAGAGTATAAGAGCTTAGTTTACATGCGTAATTTGAAATATTAAATATAATGCACTGATGAGAATGCAAGGTTGCAAGAAAACTAAAAACCTCTATTTTTAAGCATTTTTTACTACACACACACACACTCAAAAAACAGACATCAAAATTTAAATTATATGGTAAGAAACTTAAAATTAGTCATTATCGAAAATGTCTAATTGTCAACAATTGATCTTGAAACTTTCCTAACGTTTCAATGAGGTACTTATCAATAGTTATTGCTTTGTTACAGGTAAATGGTTCTCATCCCCTGACCCCTGCCCCCTCGCAGCGTCTGGATTTTTTCTTTTTTTTTTTTGCGGTACGCGGGCCTCTCACTGTTGTGGCCTCTCCCGTCGCGGAGCACAGGCTCCGGACGCGCAGGCTCAACAGCCATGGCTCACAGGCCTAGCAGCTCCGCCGCACGTGGGATCTTCCCAGACCGGGGCACGGACTCGTGTCCCCTGCATCGGCAGGCAGACTCTCAACCACTGCGCCACCAGGGAAGCCCCCAGCATCTGGACCTTTAACTAAAAGGCTAACACAATTCTGACTATTTTTGCAGTATCCTGATCTTGGAGGTTTTAGTTTAATTTATCCTATTTATAATAGAGCCCATTTGGTATTTCTTGAGACTTCCACTACTCACCCCATCCCAAATAAACAGATTTGCATAGAATCTGACTTGTTATTATTTCTGTACATTTCAGTTCTTTTTAACAGGCAGAGAATTGTGGTATACATTATTTATTTTGACTTTCTTGAAATTTCTTCCTTTATCTTAAGGATAATTGCATATATTTCTATTCCTGCTGTGCTATTTGCTTTATGTCTTTTTTTCTATTCCCAGAACCCAGTTTCCATTTTAAAAATCATCTCCAAAAGGAGTAACTCACAATCTGCAGATACTTAACATGAAAATGCAAGAAAATTTCTGTTTAGAGGTACATTTCTATACTTTTAAGACATTTTCTAGTTTCTAACATTATCAGATAATAAGTAGTATACAGAAATAAAATAAAGTTGTTACTTTAAGTTCTCAAATCTTGGGTCAATAGAAATATCAGTTGATTTTTTTTTTTTTTTTTTTTTTTTTTGCTGTACGCGGGCCTCTCACTGTTGTGGCCTCTCCCGTTGCGGAGCACAGGCTCCGGACGCGCAGGCTCAGCGGCCATGGCTCACGGGCCCAGCCGCTCCGCGGCATGTGGGATCCTCCCGGACTGGGGCACGAACCCGTGTCCCCTGCATCGTCAGGCGGACTCTCAACCACTGCGCCACCAGGGAAGCCCAGTTGATTTTTTTTTCAAATGTATCTTTGATAGATTTTACTCGACAATAGTTTTTATTCAGAATGGTTTGTAATGTGTTGTTAAATATTTTCTTTTTATAAATTTATTTATTTATTTAATTTATTTATCTTTGGCTGTGTTGGGTCTTGATTGCTGCACGCGGGTTTTCTCTAGTTGCAGCGAGCGGGGGCTACTCTTCATTGCGGTGTGCGGGCTTCTCATTGCGGTGGCTTCTCTTGTTGCAGAGCACGGGCTCTAGGCATGTGGGCTTCAGTAGTTGTGGCACGTGGGCTCAGTAGTTGTGGCATGTGGGCTCAGTAGTTGTGGCTCACAGGCTCTAGAGCACAGGCTCAGTAATTGTGGTGCGCGGGCTTAGTTGCTCCGCGGCATGTGGGATCTTCCTGGACCAGGGCTCGAACCTGTGTCCCCTGCATTGGCAGGCGGATTCTTAACCACTGCACCACCAGGGAAGCCCTGTAATGTGTTGTTAAATATTTTCAATACAAAGGGGCATTTTAAAACCATGGTTGGCATACTGGTAGACAATATATAATACTCTTAACTTTTCCTCTAAAGAATTAGTATGTTTTGTGAAAGACGTTCAATAATATATTTGAGCAAAGAAATATTTGTAAGAAATTATGTTGAAGATTTGAAAATACATCATTCAGAACAGAACTGTTCAATTCAAATCATCTCTAGTGGACTGACAATAGTTTCACAGAAAATGACATACACATTTTGTGTATAAGTTTCCATATAACTTGAGAAAAAATGACCATATTTCATCACAGTTCAGTTTTATGTACAATGCTGCAGTGTACATGAACATGATGGTATGCAGTGTGCAACCATTTTCAAATGCTAACCAACGATTTGGGTGCTATTTTTCCTTTCCATTCAAATATAAGCTATCTTAAGCCTTCTTAAACTATTCACTGCCTCCGGGAAGAAATGCAGTGCAATAAATAAATAAGTAGGCAAGCAAACACACAGAAAATGTGATGGATTTTTAATACTAGTGGTTTTTGGAATTACTCATCTCTAAAGGGACTCAGGGAATATAAATATGTCATAAGTTAGAATAAGACTTTCTAACCCAGAAAGGAGATAAAGATTCCACATTTTAGGAGAGTGGAAGAGTCAGAAAGGAGGTAAAGAATGCATAGATTCAGAAGGTCATTGATAAAAAAAAAAAAACACAATCGTCTCACACACTGTGTATGGGGGGGGAGGTGGGGTGAGAGCAGTGTGTGTGTATGGGCGGGGGTGGAAATAGAAATGTCTGGGTATCTGGTAGGTATGGGGAATTAGAGCATCTGGGAGCCTGCAAGTTCCTTAGGAAGCATATCTGGATGGTGTATCTAAAAAGATACATATAGCCCGAGCTTCCTAACCACATTCTCTATAACCCAGTGTGACCCAGGAGCAACAGTATGAACTTGTGTGACTGAAAATGGCAGGAAAATAGAATGCATAGAAATATATGGAAATGGATTACAATAGCCCACTTAAGTTTGCTTGGAGCAGTATGATATGGAAGCAGCAGAAAGATCCCCATGTGCTCAAGAGCTGAGAGAAAGCCAGTTCTTACAAATCCGTGATCAGTAGGGATGATGTAACCAGAAGAA
This sequence comes from Stenella coeruleoalba, assembly GCF_951394435.1. Classification (NCBI taxonomy): domain Eukaryota; kingdom Metazoa; phylum Chordata; class Mammalia; order Artiodactyla; family Delphinidae; genus Stenella; species Stenella coeruleoalba. Next base: position 16,851,329 of record NC_137167.1, read on the forward strand.
ACCAAGAACTTCTGTGGGATGTTAGCATCAGTGCAGAATATTGAGATTCAAGTGAGCCCCCAAAATACAATAACTTGGAGCTTTGTAAGCCTGCAGAACTTATATGTGATCCTGAAGAAAAAGGTGAACTGAGATTATGATTTTGTCACTTAGCAGAATAGGGGTTCTTCATAGATATTAAACTGAGAAATAGGAGATTATTAAATGGCTAAATTTGTATCCTGAGATTACTTACTATACCTAGCAAACTCAAAAATATAAATTTTATAATCTCCAAGAATCACTCATTTTTGTAAAAAAAAAAAAGGAGTATCTGAGTTTCATTCTAAGTTAAAGGGACTATTCCTATTCTGTATAATAGAAAAAATATTGCTAAAAATCTCAACAGCAAATACAAACATATTGAAGGCCCCTTCAGGCAATCCCTAGTGGCCATTTATTAAAAAGATATTAAATAGATCAGAGGAACCTACTTTTACACAATCATTTGTTCTTCCAGTCAAGCTCTTTACTTTTTTTTCCCCAGAAATGTTGATAGATTTTGGATAAAGATACATCATGTTTACCAAGAGGGAAATTATTGTGTATGGAAGAAAGCACTTTGTGATCCTAACTTTTGTACAAATCATGGAAGTATTTTATTCAAAAATTTCTTCATTCTTTTTCCTTCCCCTGGGGATAGAGAGCTAAGCACTCTCTCTTTTAAGGTCCTTTTTAAGGTCTCCAGAATAAAGCACATAATGCAAGTAATATGGGTATGTATTCCATGCTAATCACATCTTAGCTCCAAGAAGTGTAGACTGCGTGGAAAAGAGCCCTGTACAAGGTGTGTTGGGAGAAGGAATTGGGCAATTAAATTCTCTAAGCTTTGGCTTTCTGCCTAGTCAATTAGGAGAAAGAATGTCCCCTATCAGCCTCAGAGAAGTGTGTAGGAATTGAATGACCTAGAAAAGGGAAAATATTCTGTTAACGGTGGGATTTTGTTGTTGCATTTGCTGTTGCTGCTGTTATTGTTGTTGACTTGGACAGTATCTACCCTAAAACCTAGCTCCTAAGTTTCTTCATTTAAAACGTGAGGTGTAATAATTATAATACCAACCTCATATATTAGTGGGAGGGTTAAAGAATTAGTATATCTATAAGCACAATAAATGTTAGTGATTCTTATTATTTTTAATAAATACAATATCTTCTCTTTATTAATAATAGTTATGTTCTATAACATTGCTATCAACTATGAAGTAGTGAATACCTGAATCACTTTTAATTCTAGTGAACAATTTAGTAAGTACTCTGTCTGATGGCAGAGAGATTTGGCCTAGAAGTTAAAATACTGGATCAAGATTATGAATGTTTTTAATATTTTTGATACATATCGTCAACCAATCAATATGTAACTTTGTTTTCTGTGCATTTCTGTCTAAAGACACATTATAGCATATACTGATTAACATTGAACTCATAGCTAAAAACACTATACCTCATGCCTGAACAAAGCTTATATAACACACACATTTTCTCTGAAAGGCACGTAACAGCCTTCTTGCACTCAGGAATACAGGAAGTACTTGGTACTAAATTTGGGGCTTATTTTAAACTGAGAAGTCACCAACAGAAAGCAAATGAAAATGGTTAAGTAATCACGTGATTATCTAAAATCATTTAAAATAATGATAACTATACTAACACTGGAAAATGATTATATTGTAGCTGAAAAACAGGACACAATAAATATTATGTATCCTATAATCATTATTGTTATAACCAAAAAAACAAGTTTCTGAGTGGTAGGATCATGGATATTTCTTTCGTTTAATTTTCAACACTTCCTATAATGTGTATATATTAATTCTTGGAACAATCATTATTTTTTCAAAATCTTTTCATTCTAACACATTCTTCAAATTCTGCATTATTTCTTAGTTTTGCAGAGGTTACTCTTGAGTTAAAGAGTTTCAATCAAATGCTTTCAGACACTGACCATGACACGTGTGCCAGGTGTGCTCTATGCAAGCACTAGCAGGCCCCATTCACCTCACCATGATGTAAATGCTGCCCTGGAGTTATCCTGTGAGGCAGATGACCAGCTGTTAAGTAGTTTTCTGTAACAGGACTAGTTCACAGGCAAAAACAACTCTCTATTTGTCTTTTGACAGCCTGAAATTTATATCTCCCTGTAGTTACCTGTCTAAAACCATTTACTTACTAGACATCTCTGGATTTGGCTAAACCATCTCCCACTCCACTCCCGAATCCCATCCTCAGGTTTTACTTTATAATATGACCAACTGTATAGCTCAAAGTAAACACTCTATGTTTAAACAATCCTGCACATCAGCAGCAGCCTTTGTGGCTCACAGCAAACCAAAAGACTATTATATTCATATGATTCTGTAGTTTGGATCCAACTCTCAGTAATCCCCGTGAAGCAATAGCAATAGGGTCCAATGAGCAGTCCTGAACCACCAGCAAATTAGACATCTTCAGGGTTTTTTTAAAAATTAGGCAATAATAAACCTGTGTTCTGCTATGCATTACAATGGTGTAGAAGGGTTACCTAAATCATTCTAGCCACACTGCTAACATGCAAAGCACAGCTTCAAGCTTATTATTTTGCAAAAGAGAAGTGAAATGAGGGCTTCCCTGGCGGTGCAGTGGTTGAGAGTCCGCCTGCCGATGCAGGGGACACGGGTTCGTGCCCCGGTCTGGGAAGATCCCACATGCCGTGGAGCGGCTGGGCCCGTGAGCCATGGCCGCTGAGCCTGCGCGTCCGGAGCCTGTGCTCCACAACGGGAGAGGCCACAACAGTGAGAGGCCTGCGTACCAAAAAATAAATAAATAAATAAAAAATAAGTAAAATTATAGGATGTAAATAATGATGTAATCTATTTGAAAAAGTAATAAGGCAGTATAGCAGGTGCTCAGGGGTGTCATAAAAAACAGCTACCAACACATAGAAAGGAAACATTGCATTAATCCAGGATTTCATAGATTCTGCTTTTTCACCTACTGTCATAAAAAATAGCAACTGTGCATAGAAATATATAATCGACATATTTCATCTATAATTGAATGTCACATTTTCCATGAAGTGCTATAACCATATAGCATATGGTCATTTGGTCATAACAGTTAGCAGACATTTGGTCCTGTTCAAAATGTCCATAAGACATTTGGTTCTTAAGACATTTGGTCCACACCAAAAAGTCCTTGATATGTAGTCCTCTCCAAAACCATTTGTCATGGATCAAATATGCTCATGGATGTTCAGATAGGACTAAATGTCCTGCAAGGAGTTGTAACATATATGGATATAAATGTTCTTTCTTAATATTAAGATGACTTCAGTATCCCTAAGCAATATCTTTGAAAAAAATCCATCATCTGATTGCAGATGTTGTTCCTGTTGTCAACTCTTTTTCTATGGAAAAAATGTTTTCTTTTTTATATAAAAGAGAAGACTGCATTAAGTCTCATAATCACCAATTCTATATCCAACCCCTTTCAGACAAGGTTCTATCCTCTGCACTACGCTGATCAAGGGTAACAATAAGTTCCAAGTTACAAAATCCAATAATCACTTTTTGCCGTCATTTTACTTGACCTGTCAGCATCTTTCAACAGAATCTACATCCTCTCCCTCTTTAAGCACTTTCTCCTTTGGCTTCCAGGGTTTTCTTTCTCTCTCACTAACCACCTTCCAATTCCCTTTGCTTGCTTGTCATTTTCTTCCTTACCTTTAAATTTTGGAGGTCTAAGACCTTGCTCCAAAACTTTTATTTGATAGACTCTCTTTGTACATGATCTCAAGAAGATCTGTAGCTTTAAATATCTTTGACATGCTGATGACAATCAAATATATATTTCCAGCTCTGATCTCTCAATCTTTAACTATTGACTCTAATATTCGTTTGACATCACTATTGAATCTTTAACAGGCATCACAATAGAAAATATCCAAAATACGATTTTTGATCTATACCCTCACCCTGTTCTTATTATATTTTTTCCTATTTCAGAAAAATAATACTCAGCTGATTAAATTAAAAACAAAAAGCCAAACTCCCAGACTCTCTTTTTTTTTTTTACTCCCAATATTTATCAGCAGTTTTGGATGGTATCTCCCGAATAAATTTGAAACTACTCACTTTATCTTCACTGCTACCATCTTGCCCAAGGCATTATCCTCTTTTGCACTAACTACTAAAATAACCTGTAACCGTTGTCCTGCTTCCACTTTCGTACCATTTTAATCCAACTTTCACAGAGCGACCAATGATAATTTATTAAAATGTAATCCAGGAACTTCTAGATTAAGAGGACTGACCAAATACTTCTAATCTTGCTCTTTTTAAAAACTGCATAAACTACATCAAATAAACTATTTCAAAAATGCACAAACCATAAATATGGTACAGCAGGAAAGGAGACACAACAACAAACTTTTGAAAACTTGAAAGCAGGTGGATAGCATGTTGGAGAAAGCTACTTTCTTAACTGGCAATGAGGAAAGCTGAGGAATAATCCAATGAAGATGGGCGATAACTCAAAAGTCCTGGGAACTGGCAGCTCCAGGAACCTTAGGAACCTGGGGTAAAGAGGATGCTAGATGAGGACACGTGGGTGAAAGCTATTTGAGAAGCACCTAGATTACTAGACAACTGCACTCCTCGAAGCTACTGGTTACCGGTATTTCACCTGGGCAGAAACCTAGGGATATTCTCTTTAGAGAAGGTAAAATAGAGAGTCTTTGGACTAGAGGACCTGAGATATATCAAAATATGAGAAATAGAAAATACATGCTTAAGGAATACCGAATTCTAAAACTTTCAGACTGGCTCTCCCACACTGCTTCCAGAACTGTGCCAGCCATATTTTACCTTCTAGGAAAAAGACTGAAATACTTTACTTTTGGAAATCTGACCATTCCAGGAGAGAAGAATGCAAAATAATAGAGACTGTTTCCCCAATAAATAACCCACCAAGATCGTCTTTACAGAAATTCAAAATCAACATATATAACTTATATAATTTGAGCTTCATATCAGTTTTTGAGTCCTCCACTCAGTCATGACTAGATGACACAACAAAAATATTATGTAATATCAAAAGAAAGCTGATGTGGAAGATAAAGACCAACTTATAAAAAGAGAACCAAAGAAAACAGCAACAAAGAATATGCAGGGGGAAGAAAACTTAAAAAGAAATTTTTCATGAATATTCAGAGAATATCATGAATATTTCTTTTATAGAGGCAAAAGGGGCTACAGAAAATTAAAATATTTTTAAAACTCTGAAAACTCAATAGAAGGAATGGAAAATAAATTGAGGAAACTTCCCAGAATTTTTTTTTTCAGCTACTATAGGGATTTAATTTTTTTAATTAATTTTTACAATTTTTACACAACTTTACAATGTTGTGTTAGTTTCTACTGTACAGAAAAGTGAATCAGCTATATGTATACATATATCCCATCTGTTTTGGATTTCCTTCCCATTTAGGTCACCACAGAGCATTGAGTAGAGTTCCCTGTGCTATACCGTAGGTTCTCATTAGTTATCTATTTTATAGATATCTATAGATTTCTATATAGATATTTATAGATATTATAGATATAGATATATTTATAGATATCTATATAGATATCTATATAGATATTTATAGATATTATAGATATAGATATTATATTTATAGATATCTATATAGATATCTATATAGATATTTTATAGATACATATCTATAAAATAGATATATCTATTTTAAAGATATATAGATATATATAGATATAGATAAATATATACACAATAGTGTATATATGGCAATCCCAATCTCCCAATTCCTCCCAACCCCCTTTCCCCCTTGCTATTCATGTATTTTTTCTTTACATCTGTGTCTCTATTTCTGCTTTGCAAATAAGACCATCTATACCATTTTTCTAGATTCCACATATATGCGTTAACATACTATATTTGAAATAAATACCACCAAAGGAATATACAATATAAAAAATATATTGTGATAAAGCAGAAACTAACACACCATTTTAAAGCAATTATACTCTAATAAAGATGTTAAAAATATATACATCTATACAAAATTAGAGGACCAGTCCAGGAAGTCTACCTTCCAGATAAAAGTAGGTTCACAGAGACAAATTTAGAAAATAAAGAGGATGTCATCATCAACATTTTCATTATGTTTTCCATGAGTGAAAAATATGAGACCCAGACTGAAAAGTTCCACACATCCAGCATGTAGGATGAAAATGGACTCACACAAATTTATATCATTCTGAATTTTCAGAACACTGGGATTAAGAAGAATACCATAGAATTATCTTAGTGGAATAAAACTGACCTCATTCAAAAGATCAGCAATGAAATGGCTTCAGCGTTCTCAACAATAATGGAAGTTAGACAATACTACAGAAATGCCTTACAAATTCTAAAAAAAAAAAAATTATTTCCAATGGAGAATTCTATATCCCAGTTAACTATCAACCAAGATAAGGAGCAGGATATTATCATTTTCAAATAAACACCCTGTAAAATACTCTTGGTCAAAAATCTAATGGAGAATTTGGTTTACAAAAATGAGGAAGTAAACCAAGAAATAAGAATTCAACATGTATGAAAAATGGGAGATCCAACACAGATTAAAGGTAAGTAGAAGCCCCCAAAATCAGGATGCATGACTGAATGGTTAATCAAAATGTTGATTAGAGGGCTTCCCTGGTGGCGCAGCGGTTGAGAGCCCACCTGCCGATGCAGGGGACACGGGTTCGTGCCCCGGTCTGGGAAGATCCCACATGCCGCGGAGCGGCTGGGCCCATGAGCCATGGCCGCTGAGCCTGCGTGTCCGGAGCCTGTGCTCCACAATGGGAGAGGCCACAACAGTGAGAGGTCCGTGTACCGCAAAAAAAAAAAAAAAAATGTTGATTAGAAAAGATACGTGAGAATGTATGTATATCTATTCCTTAAACATTTTATTAACTTAAACTGTATGGATCTATATTTATTCACACACAAAATATTTTGATGCATAACCAAGGACATACTCTGAACAGGGAAAAACTGACTGGAAGGCCAGGTAGTATTTCTTGCATAAACCACATCCATCGCTTACAATTTCTGGCTTCAATTTCTCTTTAGAGAACCACTCAAGTAAAGACTTTTATGCATTCTTTCCCAATATTTATATTATGAAATAATTCCAAAGCATTCAATTTAATTTTCATAAAAATTCTCTATACATACGTACAAATATTGTATTCTCTTATGACTTAATGGAAATCACATATAAATTGGCAGATCATTATGCAAATAAAGAAAACTCATAGTAAACACACAATCCAACCGGACTGAGCTAAGGGAATTAAAAGTATTAGCCATGAATATTTGTTGTTCCAAGGACATCAGTCAATATATTCTATATTGAAAGTAGGGACTATCCAGGCTGTGTGATAATTGGAGGCTAGTTAAGAGAACTCATCCTGCTGTGTATCTTTGCATTAATGGAATTCTGTATTAAATGTTTCAGTACAGTGTCCAGTACATTTTAAGCAACAAATAAACATATGTTTGCTTTCAAGATTTCCCATAACATTGTAGGTTGGTCATTTTATTTTTAGAAAACTTTATTATGTACAGAAATATTTTTTAAAACTCCCATCCGGTTGATCTAAAAACTCCCAAATCAGGTTCCCTAACTTCAGACTATACTACAAAGCTACAGTAATCAAGACAGTATGGTACTGGCACAAAAACAGAAATATAGATCAATGGAACAGGATAGAAAGCTCAGAGATAAATCCACGCACATATGGTCACCTTATCTTTGATAAAGAAGGCAAGAATATACAGTGGAGAAAAGACAGCCTCTTCAATACGTGGTGCTGGGAAAACTAGACAGCTAGTAAAAGAATGAAATTAGAACACTCCCTAACACCATACACAAAAATAACTCAAAATGGATTCAAGACCTAAATGTAAGGCCAGACACTATCAAACTCTTAGAGGAAAACATAGGCAGAATAATGTATGACATAAATCACAGCAAGATCCTTTTTGACCCACCTCCTAGAGAAATGGAAATAAAAACAAAAATAAACAAATGGGACCTAATGAAACTTCAAAGCTTTTGCACAGCAAAGGAAACCATAAACAAGACCAAAAGACAACCCTCAGAATGGATGAAAATATTTGCAAATGAAGCAACTGACAAAGGATTAATCTCCAAAATTTACAAGCAGTTCATGCAGCTCAATATCAAAAAAACAAACAACCCAATCCAAAAATGGGCTGAAGACTTAAATAGACATTTCTCCAAAGAAGATATACAGATTTCCAACAAACACATGAAAGAATGCTTAACAGCATTAATCATTAGAGAAATGCAAATCAAAACTACAATGAGATATCATCTCACACCGGTCAGAATGGCCATCATCAAAAAATTTACAAACAGTAAACGCTGGAGAGGGTGTGGAGAAAAGGGAACCCTCTTGCACTGTTGGTGGGAATGTAAATTGATACAGCCACTATGGAGAACCCTTTGGAGGTTCCTTAAAAAACTAAAAATAGAACTACCTTACAACCCAGCAATCCCACTACTGGGCATATACACTGAGAAAACCAGAATTCAAAAAGAGTCATGTACCAAAATGTTCATTGCAGCTCTATTTACAATAGCCAGGACATGGAAGCAACCTCAGTGTCCATCAACAGATGAATGGATAAAGAAGATGTGGCACATATATATACAATGGAGTATTACTCAGCCATAAAAAGAAATGAAATTGAATTATTTGTAGTGAGCTGGATGGACCTAGAGTCTGTCATACAGAGTGAAGTAAGTCAAAGAGAAAAGCAAATACCGTATGCTAACACATATATATGGAATCTAAAAAAAAAAAAAAAAAAGTGGTCATGAAGAACCTAGGGGCAAGAAGGGAATAAAGACACAGACCTACTAGAGAATGGATTTGAGGATACGGGAGGGGGAAGGGTAAGATGGGACAAAGTGAGAGAGTGGCATGGACATATATATGCTACCAAATGTAAAATAGATAGCTAGTGGGAAGCAGCCACATAGCACAGGGAGATCAGCTGGGTGGTTTGTGACCACCTAGAGGGGTGGGATAGGCAGGGTGGGAGGGAGGGAGACGCAAGAGGGAAGAGATATGAGGACATATGTATACGTATAACTGATTCACTTCATTATAAAGCAGAAACTAACACACCATTGTAAAGCAATTATACTCCAATAAAGATGTTTAAAATAAATAAATAAATAAATAAATAAAAATAAAAACTCCCTTAGAAACAATGAAGAAAGCAGAGAAATCCACTAACCACTGGACTGCCAGGGAATTCCCTAGCCATTAAGACACTGATTTGATAAAAATATTTAGAAGTACGCCAACCTGTTTCATTAAATAGAATGTAAAACACTGAAAACCAAAAAAAATAAAAATAAAAAAATAATGTATTTATGTTCAAACCAATATTTATTAAGTACCTCCTAGATTCAATGCCCCTTAAAAATACTTGGCTACTTCTGGGGGATCAAACATTGTTTGATGAACGTAAAAATTCAAATCCATTTACTCTTGTATCAAGATAATTAAAAGTGTTTTGGGGGCTTAATGAAATCAGACTTTAATGACATATTAAAACTTTTGATTTTTCTAGTTAACATACTCTTCAGCAAAAGTTTGATTTATTTTGTAAAAATAAGTCCTCCAAATCAGGATTGGCTTTAAGACAAGGTGTCTCAGGACGTCCCTTATTTTCCTTTCATATCTGATAGGAATCCATTTGCCACTTGTAATAGAATCTGAACTACCTCTCTCATGAAAGAAAGATCGAGAATTAACCACTCTAGTGCTGGCATGGAGACTGCAGAGTCATTAGGGACTCAATAGCCTTCTGTCCTTCACTCCACTATCCTTAGCATTTGGCTTCTAACTCTAGGTCATCTTTGCCCTAAGAAGTAAATAAAAAGATCAGCCATCATCTCTACATTCTAGGCAGGTAGGATAAGGAGTGAGGGACAAGGCCCCCATGCCAAAAAAAAATGTAGACCTTCCAGCTAAATCAGCTCCTTTGAATAAACCTTCTCTGAAATCTCACACTCTCTGCTTACTTGTCACTAGCCTGAAGTTAGTCTCATTACCACATCCAGTCCCAAGCTGGCAAATGCAGTCTTCTAGCTGAGCTCATGTTTCTTCTACTAGAGAACAAGGGGAAGTGGAGGCTGGGTATCAACAAGCAGTCTCTGACACATTCCCTTTGATTTTCATTATTCTTATCCTCCCAGAACTTGAGTGTTTTCTAACATCCTAGTACAAAGTCCTATTCTAACACTCTCTCCTCAAGAGAGATACAAAGCTTACACCTGTCCATTCACTTTACATGATCCACATGGCTTTGTCTCCACCCAATAAAAGTTGATTTTCTGATTGTTCACTCCTTCCAGTGAGTGACCTGAGTTAGTTGTGACTGTAAAGTTATTTTGGATCAATTGATTTACCTAATATGCTAACGGAGAATTGTGAATTACTATCCCTCAGGTGTTAACTGTGTTAACAGAATTAATCTGTAGACATGGAAAACCAAGTACTGTGGCAATTGGAGATGGCAGTTGAGGCAAAAGATTATTTCAATAAGCTGCGGATCATCCTTTGATCTTTGCAGATCATACTTTGATAATACTCTGTTGTTCTGTAATATTAGATTGAGTTTTAAGTTATATAAAGGGATGTATTTCAGTAAAAAGAAAAAAAAGTATTTAATTCATAAATATTTAAAGAGGAAGAGTGGATAAGCAGTGAACCCCTGTCTTACTTATAGGCTACCTATTTCAAAACTGTTATGTGTCCCACCAATAAAAAATACTCTTCAGGATTAAATCTCATGATCGAGCCAGCATTTATGCTTCTCAAGACTTAAGTATTACATCTCCCTTCCTTTTCTATTTGAACACTATAAACTTTAAATAATGATTTAAAAATACATGATCATATTATATGTATTTAGAAGAAATCAGGTGAACTTTAAACACCAAAAAGACATAAAAATATTTATCACTCTAGTGAGTGTCTAAATTATTTTTGATACCTACTGCATATACTTAATACTACAAACAGAGCAGAAAAAGAATAGGGTAGGGTTTAATCCTGGTCCATATGTTTATGGGTGGCACATATAAAGATGGAAAGGGGCATTTTCTGTTTTACATCACTTTGAATTTCATTAGTTACCCTGTTCAGCATTAAACTAACTACAGAGGCAGAATGCTGGTCTCATTTATAAACCAAGCAAGCAAATGGAAAAACATCAACAAAACAAAAAGATAATCAGAATGGCCCTATCCTCTGCTCATCTCAGTATAATAAACACCAAAAGACATCAAGAATAAGGGAAACTGGGTCCAAATACTATATCTAATTTTTTTGGATAATTACAATTCTAATTATGAATAACTCTAAGTGGCATTGAGTGACTGACAGGTTACAAGGCAAAAGAAGAAAAGTGGTATTCTCTCCAGCCAACCTTCAAAAGATCTACGAATACTGAATACTGGGGAACTTAGAGATGTGTATGCATGTATGTGCACCTGTGTACAGGAACTCAGTTCATTAAAACAGAGATGGTTAAAAAGTAATTATGCAGGCTGGCCATTACAACAGTGAATATATACATATACTACTGACACTCAGTGACTATTGGAATATGTAATCTTATTTGTTTACTAAGGAAACATTGAATCATTTTAGATGAACAACAATTTCTGTGAAGTGTGGTAAAATAGTATCATTATTTTCAGTCGTTTACAAAGCAAATAATAAATTTGGCAAGTCGGTGTTAAGCACAAAATAATCTAACAATAATTTCCCTATTAACACTGAAAGGCTTAAACTCCCAAATGTAAAAGTTACAGGTAGATAAATAATGGTGATTTTCATTCTTTCTGTTTCTACAGAGAGAAAAGATGATGAAAGAAATGGCCAAAATACAAGCAGAGTGAAGATCAGAGAGCCACCGTATAGGATAGCAAAAATAATTACTGAAGAAAAATTACTGAATTGTATTTGGAGGTGAAGGAAAATCAGGGAGAAAACTAAAAGGATAGAGAAATATTGATAGAAGGATTAAGATGATGTGGTCAGCAAATTAAGAATTGACTGAAATGATTCACTGACAAAAAATCAAAATGTTGAGATAAGGGAAGAGAGCACTGAATTTTTATGGGTTTCAAAATACAGAAGAGGAGGCTTATAAGGACAACCCCAAATATGCGAAGTCCTGGCTAGTTACATATATCCAAGGGATAATCTGACAGACTGGAGACCAAATACCAACCAAATCACATCAAATGCAGTTCAAACCGGAGAGAAGTAATCTCTAGCAAAGCTCAATCCTAGGTAGGGCCAGTTTTGAGAATTCGCAGAAGAAATTATGAAAGAGAACGGTGTTAGAACAGGAACAAATCATCCCCCCGAAGGAGAGGGAATGTTGAAAATGATGAACTGGTTAGGCGTGTTTTAACCAGGAGGTTGAAGATCTTGAGTTAAATTCAACCTCTGGCATAAGCACGCTGGAAAGGCAAGAGGAAGACCTTGGAACCTGCTGCCGCCCACTCCCACACACTTCACAAAGGGGAAAAAGAGAAAATGTTTAAACCCCTTAAGTGTATTTAGAAGGTGCTAGTCAATAAGTAAATCACTCAGCTGCTGTGCCTCAGCTGCGACTAAACAAAAACAAAGAGTCTTGACAAAATAAAGAATACTGCCAGCTATCTGAATAGGCTAGTGTTTTAGTGACATCACTTTTTAATTCAACCGTTGAAAACTAATTTTAAACAGAGGCATCTCACGGATACCCACATTCAGGATACACTCCCGTGCAGGTATCTACATTTTACGAAGCGTTCCCTTAAACAGGCAAGGAAATAAGCAGTCCAATGGTTCAAAACCAGCATTTTATTAAAATCAGTAACGATCACTTGCTGTTGACCTGTTTTCCGTAAATAAGATAGGCTGCGTATATTTTCAGCATCGAACCTACTCTTCCTTCCCCTATCCTTCTCAGAAAAGGAATGTACAAACATTGGTTCTTGAGGCTAGTATATTTTAAAATGTTTTAGCACTTTTCAGTTTGGGCTTGGGGGAGGGTTCTTATATAACATATAAAATAATGTATATGAGTTATATCTTTAATAGAAAATCTAAAATAATTACCTGTGAAAGAATAAACTGGTTAGAAAGAATAAATGCACAAGTTCATACTGCATCTATGTCAGGCTCAAGACGAAATGAAAAAAATTATACTATACTAGCACCAAAGGATTCTTTAACTAATGCTGAAATATTGATAGAAGGATATAAAACAGATGTTTTGTGTCAAAAACCTGAAGACAAGATATACATATATAACGTATATCTATAATTTGTCAATATTTAGATATATTTTATATAAATGTCAGTAAATATGTATTTATAGATACCTGCATTTATATAATAATGTAATATATATTTATACTTATGTATATATGTAATTTATTAAATTGTATATATATAATTTGTCAAAGACTTCACTTTCTATGGTAATAAATATTAGCAGCTTTGAGTTTTTTTAGTGAAAAACGTTTTGACAATATTTCCGTGGTTGCCATTAAACTGTAACATCACTGTAAGGTAGAACTGGACAGAGCACAAACGTAAGACACTAAGTTCTCTGCAGCTTAAAGTGTATAGCTTTAACATTATCAAACAATTCATGCATTTGTAATTTAAATATGAAGACAGAAATGCAAGTTAAGTGACTGCAGCATACATGAGGAAGAATCACTCACTCTCAGGGAAAATCTTTCTCAATACTATACTATTGATAATACAACATATATGTTAACATTAGCAAGACACTACAAAAGTGTAATGAATTCTGCTGTTTAAAAATACAAGCCAGAAGAAATGTTTTGAATAGTTAGAAGGCTAGCATTTGACTGATCTGGTGAAATATTTAGATGTTCACAATCTTTCTATTTTCCTGTGGTCTGTTTTTCAGTTTTAACGAACTCATGCAGGCATATATATGAAATGCTTGACAAATGAGAAAATATATCTTTCAGATCAGCTTTAACAGACCCTCATATAATTTTAGAAAATTTCAGGCTTTTGTTTGTTTGTTTTCTATTTGGCCTGTTATTAAGCATTTACCAACACATCACTGACTATAACACAAAATATTTCAAGTTGTTTTCTGCATAACTTGGAAAATTAAACCTGCTTAAAAGCTGCCATTAATTCCCTCCACTTGGAAAAATTTTAAGAGGAATGCGGGCAGTTTATAGATATTGTGAGTGACTAAACTTTGACATAAAATTTTCCTAGTGCTTCCTTTATAATTTCTGGATTCGTTTAGAGTATCCTGAAATAGAAAGCCAAGCTTAAAAAAAGAAAAACAAGTTTTTAAAAACTGGCAGGATTTTCTGTAAATAGAATACAAAACCAAATTGGAATCAAATATTGATGGAATAATTTGTTAAGCATAAACTTAATTTCATTTTTTAATGTTCATTAAAATGAGTTGTATTTCATTTAATGCCTTTATAATATATAAACCTGATGAATTGGAAAGTATAAGAAAAATTTACACTAATAAAATTTCACTGGTATACTAGGTATTTATATATAACAAATTACAGTAAAGACTTCATGTGAATAAAGGAGTTATACTGCTTAAATAAATTTGAAAAGCATTGGTCTAATCCAATTGCCTTGCTTACAGATTAAGCATAAACCATACATAAACATGAAACAGGGTGCCAAAGATATGAAGTGACTCACCTACAGTAATATACTCACAGATAGACACAGTGTCTTTTTATTTTCCCCGCACCACACTCAAGCTTTACACTTCATATTTCTTATAGCAGAACAGGATAATCTTTGCTTGAACAAACCTTTTCCCCACACAAATTGCATAGAAGAGGTTAGGGAAAAGCCAATGAAATCACCCATCGTCTCCTCTTCCCAAAAGCACAGCTCCTGACTGTTAGATGCACTGCTCATGATCAAAAAGGAGTAATTACAGATTTGAGAAACTACCTATGAAGCTATTCACCTCAGTCATTTTCAAAGCTATCTTAATTCTCTTTCAGATGAAACAGAACCTTGGAACAATGAATGTTTTTAGTGGAACCACAAAGGTAGCCGTCCTTGTCTTTCACTTTTAGATAAGCTTTTGGTTTTAAAGTAATTATAACTCTCTTCCCCTTCCATTCATCGACTGATTCTAGTAGAATTCAGTCTCATAGGCATTAGATCTATGTTTAACAGATGGTGGCTTCCTCTTCTTATCTGTTTTTATTCTACTTCACCCCAAAAGGTCTTGAGGTGGATATCCTTTTCTTTAGGTTGTGCACTCCTGGGGTAATGGTTTCATTTTTCTGAGCTGTAGTCCTCATCTGTACTACAATGGCAATGAAATGTGCTTCAGGAGTGCTTATGGAGAAGAGTTGAGAAAATGGTTATGGGGATAAATAGGGGCCAGGCTCATAGTCAGCAAATATTACTTTTCTTAAACCCAACTGAAATAATACAAATTTTGAAAGTAATTTACAATATTTTGGTATGAAAAAATTTACTTTTAAAACAATTTATTTTTTGCCACAATGATCCACATTTAACTTTTAACCTGTGTCTGGAGAAAAGCTCTGCCCTGATAAAGCAAGAAGAATATTAACAATTGGTAGTCATTTAAAATTCAAATGTCTGTACATTGATACACAAATCATGCAGTTCCTTCAGATCTTTTGAATATATGACTGTGTACTTTTCTGTCAGCAACAAACGTAAAACGGCAGCCCTGAATATGACCCAATGGAATGACTCAGAAAAGCAACTCATTTGAATATTTAAGCTCCTCAAAGGCTTAGTTCATTTGAATTCTTCTCATAATTTGAGACTATCTTGTTTTGATAGTATCATAACCTAAATGGCTTCCAAATATAATATATACAGCACCAAACTATATGAGTCAGCTAAAATACCATATGATCCATGTGCATTATAATTAATGAATAACTAGATGATTCTGGAGACAATCAGATCGTTTAAATGGCTAATCTGCATTCACTATCCTATCTAACTTCTAGGAGATTTAACTTAGCAGTATTTTCATAGTAACTGCTGAGTGTCTCATTTATTTAATGTATGAGCTTCCACAATTATCAGGCATGCTTATTGAACTTTGAAAAGAGCACTGCATTTCTGCAAACCCTCAGAAAACTCCTTTGAGTATACTCACTAATGTTCTTAAGAAATATGCCAGACCTACAGAGCTATAAAATGCAAGAAATGTCTTTCCAAGGCCCTGAATGCTATGTCTCAGTAAATCTGAAGAGAGCCTAAAATATATTGGGATAATTGAAATGTTAAGTGTTTTTAAAGTTGAAAACTATAAAGAGTGTGAGGTATTTTGCTGGCTGTGGAAAACTGGTGCATTGCAGATACTGGGAGAGGGCTATAACCAGCTATCTGACACCTCCAAGAGTTCCAATATGATGATTTCTTTTTATTGGAGTATAGTTCCTTTACAATGTTGTGTTAGTTTCTGCTGTACAACGAAGTGAGTCCGCTCTACGTATGCATATATCCCCTCCTTTTAGGTCCTCCCTCCCACCGACCACCCCCATCCCACCCATCTAGGTCATCACAGAGCACCGAGCTGAGCTCCCTGTGCTATACAGAAAGTTCCCACTAGCTATCAGTTTTACACATGGTAGGTTTGCTTATGTCAATCCTAATCTCCCAATTTGATGATCTGTTTTTAATGCATGAAGTACCCTGAGATACTGAGGATTATCACTCATCTGAAATTTTCCCCTCTAATATACATTTCATTCATTTCATTGAAATTTCATTGGTCTTTTATAATCTCTATTTTAAGAGTGAGGAAAAGAATTCTGAATCTTAATTCACCCATTCCCAGAAAGAAGAGAATAGAGAAAATGCAGGGAAAGGCATGGAAGGCGGAGTGGGCAGGTTAACCCACATCCCCTTCAGGGATGTGCACCCTGAAATTTTTAGTTCCACAGTGTTTCTTTGCTCCTTTGGGGAAACTATATATATTTATTTTGTTTAATAATAATGAAATTAAGTAAGCTCAAGTAAAAGGGAAAGTCTAACGTCATCATAAAAAGCTTTAGATTGAGAAGGCCCATCTCTGGAACTCGAGCTTCACGATGCACTGGGGTTAGCCAAGTCCTTTCAACTTCTGGGGTCACCATTATCTGATCTGTGAGCTGAGGGAAATAACATTGAATACCCACTAGTACTGGAAAGGATAGTTAGGTTCTGTGTGTGGAGTCCCTAGCACAGTATCCAGTACTTACTAGACATGCCTTCTACAACACACACAGTAAATAACTTCAAACAATATTAAGGACTGAACATAGGAAAGAGAATTTCACCTTGAGACCTAAATCGCTGATAAGATACAGAATAGAGACAGCTCAGAAAGAAATGACTGGTGTTAACATTTCATATCTCAGAACAAAGAAGCCATATTTGCCTTAGTTTTGAAAGTCTGAGTCGACCCGATGTGCTCTGCCTCTGCAGAGAGCCTGAGGGAGGGGAGCAGGAGGGGCTCGAGCTCTAGAACAAGGGAACATGTTTGAATTTCTCCTGCGCATGGGGAGCAGGTGGGAGAGGAAAAGGCAGAGCTTCAGAGCTACGGCTCCACTTGCTCAGAGTTTGTTGCCAAAGAACAAATCGATCAGATACCTCTTCTGTTACCTGGCCCTACTAAGTACAGGAATTCTTGTAAGGGTCCAGAGAACAGAAGGCACTTGCTAGCATTGTATTTCTTGCCAAATTATATATATATATATATATGTGTGTGTGTGTGTGTGTGTATATATAACCTTTTTGTCCACTAATATTTATAGTCATTACACATGGGTAGCATAGAGTCCTTGATATTCAGGAGGCAAGAGGAAGACACTGTTCCCTGAGAATGAAGAATGGAGGCTTCCAAGAGAGAAAAGTCCTGAGAAGAGAGGTCTGGTAGGTCTTATCCAAAAATACCTGGCCTCATCACTTTGCCCGGCTAAGCCTGGTTGTTCTATCTGCCCCCCAAATGTCCCCATGATCTTGCAGAGGTCAATTAAGGTTTTGTTCCTTTTTTATTTGAGGAGGGTATTATGACTTTGAAATATAGTTTTTTTTTTAACCAAACCCTGGTAATTCTATACTTACAGCAATTTGTGTCACACATTAGAAATAGAAATTTTAATAGATACAGTTGTTATTTTAAATATCATATGATATCACTTATATGTGGAATCTAATAAAAAAATAATACAAATGAACTTATTTACAAAACAGAAACGGACTCACAGACAAAGAAAACAAATTTATGGTTACCGAAGGGGAAAGGGGAAGGGGAGGGATAAATTAGGAGTTTGGCATTAACAGATACTCACTACTATATATAAAAGAGATAAGCAACAAGGACCTACTGTATAGCACAGGGAATTATATTCAATATCTTGCAATAACATATAATGGAAAAGAATCTGAAGCTGTATACCTGAAACTAACACGATATTGTAAATCAAATGTAGTTTTAAAAAAAATATATATATATACATAGTTGCTATTTTCTAATTAATGTTTACTGTTTTCACAATAGCTCATTGCAAAAAAACTACTCTTTCTAACTTGATTACTTGCTCTTCCTCCCCCTTTTCTTGTTTCTGATGTGTCTGATTTTAAAGCTGAGATTCTCTGATGTGTGGTAATTCACTTTATTAATTGGAACAATTTGTCCCAACATGACATTCTGTCAAAAGCCAGTCTGTTTATGCTTCACTTACTCAGTGTACATTGGGAAGAAAGTGCTCAATATCTTCATAGATTGCTTGGATTATTCTACAGAGTCATTCACTTACTGAACAGGTTATATCTCAGGGGTTTTTTTAGACTTTTAAAAGGAATTTAGAAGCAAATAAAAAAATTGGATAGGACGAATCCATTTAATAACCTTTGTTTTTAGTGGAAAATGGTAAAAGTAAAATTTGCCAAATTGTTATAACATTTGACAATTTTTCAATTTGTATGATATCTTTTGCATATGGTTCATAACTATCTACTTTAAAAAAATAGAACTACATCTATTTAGCAATGGAGAAGTGGGAATAAGATCTTTATGAAGAAAATATCCCTCTGTCAGTGTTTCTGACAGAAGTAAATCTCTCTGGAATATTCAGACACTGTTGCAGCTATGCCAGCACTTTATCTTTAAATGTCATAGTAATATTAGACTCCAGTAGGGCATTCCTCAGTTTTTACTACCTGTGCAACAATTACTGCTACCACCACAGCAGGATAAGTAGGCAAATTTGGGCTCTCTCTTCCTGTTCAAGCTATTGCATCAGTAATAGTGCAAAGCGATCCCATTTG
This sequence comes from Stenella coeruleoalba, assembly GCF_951394435.1. Lineage (NCBI taxonomy): Eukaryota > Metazoa > Chordata > Mammalia > Artiodactyla > Delphinidae > Stenella > Stenella coeruleoalba. The sequence continues at coordinate 16,870,801 of NC_137167.1, forward strand.
GCATGAGGCTTCCAGGCAGATGGGGGAGAAAGACAGGTGAAGATTCCTTCACAATTGAAGGTGATCTAGAATATCACATGATAATCTGTGATATTAGGTATGATGTTATAGAGGAAAACTGGGATTATGTAGGAAAGTATATAGGAGATTTTCAAGACTTCACTCAGTGTGGTGTGCATAAATAACATATTCCTATCAAAAGAAACACGAGGTCCATTTAATCCATTAAAGCCAATATTTGGCTTTAGTTCACCCTCTCTAGCAGCACTGTCAAATAAAAATATAATACAAGCCACATATGTGATTTTGAATTTGCTAGTAGTCCCATTAAAAAAATTAAAAGCTGATGAAATTAATTTTAATGTATTTTATTTAACATAATATGTCAAGCATATTTCAATTATTTCAATGTATAATCAGTATTTTAAAATTTTTTAATAAAATATTTTACCTTCTTTGTTCATATTAATTCTTTAAAATCCAGTGTAAATTTTACACTTTTAGCATATCTCAATTCAGTCCAGCTACATTTCAAATGCTCAATAGCTACATGTGACTGGTTATTGGGATTGGACAACATAGCTCTATAGCACCTGTTCAACATCTCTTTACTTGTTCTTGTGCTCCCATTAGGCTAGGAAACACATCATCAGACATTTTTTAAATACTCTGAAAATTAGTTAAAATTATGTGTTACCAGTACCTAATACCGGTACCTCAGACCTTACCGATTAGTCAGAGAGTTCAATGTTATAATCATTGGTTAGTCAATTTTTTTCTTTCATGTGTAGGCATATAGCTAATTATGAAACCCAATTTTTTGTTTATCAATATAAGTAAATATGCAAATGATATATCATGAAAAGCAAACAATGGAAATGAATTTAAATGAACAAAAATTTTCAAGATATTAATTTCTTATAACTAAAAGTTACTCTGCTTCAGTTCATGGCTGTTAGACCATGAGGTGAATATAAGAAATATAAGAATAAACCATATAAAAGTCAGAGGAAAGTTTAGCAATACTGAATTCACCAACACAGGAAGTCTACTAATAAAATAATTATAGGCTCTGTCTAGCCTCCCTGACATATATCTTCCTGACTCATTTGATTAGCTAAATGTACTGAATAAAGAAAATGCATCTACCAATAGAAGAGGAAAGTTTCTCTGTGTTAACATTTATTAATTTCAGTCCTAAGACCAATATACATATATCACAATTATTTTTAATATGACTATGTCTAAATTCACGATTGATACTAGGGATTGACATAGAAACTGAAGGTCAGATGATGTCACTATTCCTCAAATTCATATTAAAAACTGTACCCATATTACGACCTGAGGTGCTAGCGCTTCCCACACTCCATAGTGTCCTTGGCTTCCTCGCCCCTCCCAAGGATCACGCAGTGCTTCATTACACTTTGCACACTCAGTCCCACTGCAGAATGCTCCTTCATACTCTTGCTGCAGAGAAAAGTTCCTGATGCTGCATACACTGTTCCCCTGTCCTTATTTATCTCTTCATCTATTCATTCTTTTCATCTACTGAGCTCTTCATATTTCCTAATGATCAGTGAAATGTATGACTCCTGGGTTATAATGTTTTGCATTCTTAGGTTCTGTTACCATCACAAGCAACCTCAAAATTACTGTGAATGACCCATCTAGCACCTAACAGAAACTCAGACTCTTACTTTTCTAAAGTTCAAGAACCTTTATGTCTACTCACCCATACCAAAAACCAAATATACCTTGTCATCACTTGAAATTTTTCTGTATAATAACTCTTAAAATCCAGAATCTTAGTCTCAATATAATCTCCTAATTCTCACATGTCCTAACTCCCCTAACAAAGACCATTTGCATTTTTAAAGACCCCATTTGTTTACTTACCTTGTCAAGACCAACACCATGTATAAATTGCATCCTGTTTTCACATCCTATTTGTCTAGCAAGACCTAAATCCTAAAAACCTTTGCTTTTCAGACCTTATTAACAAATGTTCCTGCTATTTGGGGCAAGATTGATCATTAATATGTGTGATCATTTGTGCGTCTTTGAACCTATTTTCCCTGGATCTCCTTATCCCCAAATATCTTCTACATGAACCCCTTAAATGTGCAGGGGCATTCTCCAGGCATCCATCTTACCACTGCCCTTCTCATTCCATCGATTCTCCTGGACCAATATCTTCCTACTCTGAATTGTTAACTATGGTTCATATGCTTATGGACCCCAAGTTTTGGTCTGCATTCTGTTTGGTCTTGTGAGCCTTAGACTCTGTTGTATATATTCATCTACAAGACCAACAAACAGCCCCGAATTAGCACAGTCCCAAACTGAAAATATTATTTTCCTCACTATTCCAAACTGCAACTCCTCCTATGTTTTCTTTCTTAGTTAATGTAAAAAAAGTATATTAATATAGCAAAGTATAATAAGCTCACATCAATGACATTAAATAAAAATGTAGCAGTGTGGTGGGTTTAGGTAGAGATCATAAATTCAAGTATCAACAGAGTGTCACTTATGACTGAAACAGCTGCAGGCAGTGGAAGATGAAGTCAACTGGAGAGGGAAAATTTGAGGCACTCGAATTCACATTTTATTAAAACTCTGAAAGGACCAAACAATACAAACCTACGGCTGCATCTTGCCTGTAGGTTCCTGTTTATAATGTACTTTAATGAATGTTTCTGACCAGTTGGCACAGGTACAAGAAACATGAGGCTGCAATTTCTGGGCACTTCTGTGAATTGACATTCTTGCTAGGATTGATCTCATTTATTTTAGTACATGATTTGAAAGGGAGAATACCCTCAATACCTCAGGTTTTCAGTTGATTCTCAGTTAACATGAATAAACTACAAAGTGCGAATGTCCTTGTAGATGGAGCAAAAGGAAAGAGTTCACTCAGGCAGCTGCATTCCACTCTCCTGGAATAGAGAGAGGTACCAAAAGGGGCTGAAGAAGGGGAATAAACTCCAAAGAGAAGAGGTGAGTAGGAGTCTTGAGGTCTAGGAAAACAGGAGATATAATGGAGTTTGGTATGGTTCAGAAAGAAAAAATGCATTAAATTAAATCAAATCAAATGAATGGATTCTCCTATCCAAGAATGCCTACAAAAAATTAAAAGTCAACAGTTTGGGGGAAAAAAAGGTGAAGAAAGTATGTTTTTAGCCTCACCTAAAAATACTGGGAAGCCTACTTTGAAAACAAACACAGCCTTATTCAATAATTTCCAAAACACTAAAATTGTGTCTTATTAGGAAATTGGACAAATGACAGGAAATTTACTAAGACTGAAAATATAAATGAGTTGAGTTTAGATGTTTTAAGACTCATGACTCTTAAGACATTAATGTAACTACTTACTGGTATTTTACAGAACAATTATGTCCTTCCTTAAAGAAATTCCTGATGTCAATAAATAAATGATTTTAACTTGGATAGATTGCATGGATTTAAGTTGTGTGAAATACTTATAATGTTTGAATTTAGCCATTTTGTTTATATCGTTAGGGTCACTGTACTTCCTTCTTTGGTTACTCATACTGTATCAGCCAAAACAGGCTGAGAAATACTGAATTAACAAATCAATTCCTAAGCACAGCCAAGGTTTATTTTTCATCACAGATTGAACAAATTCTTTTCTACACATAGTTGCTCAGGGATTCAGGCTGTCAAACAATTCCCCATCTGGAAAGATGCTACTCCTCATAGCAAGGGGAAGAGAGAAACTGGAGACTATTTTATGAGCCTTTCATGGTCTCATTCTAGACAACTTCTGCTCCCATTTCATTGACCCACGTTCATCACATGGCCCCAATTAATTGTGAAAGAGCCAGGAAACATAGGGAAGCAAACAGAATGTTTTCAGATCATACCTTCCCTGATAAAATGGAAAGAGCAGAGAACCAGGTGGTCAAGGGACCTAGATTCTGGTTGTATCTCTGCCAGTCCCGCCACACAGGAGCCTGGGCAAGTCATTGTCTCGCAGTGCCCAGGACTGGATTGCCTACGAAAGGGGCCCCTCCCTCTCCCTGATTTTTAGCAACATCTTCAGAGGAACTACAATAACAAAGAAGCAGATAAAAATAAATTCTCCTCTTTAACATATCTCCCCAATTGCCCTCTGAGACAACTGAGGTGTCTCTGCTGGTGGCTCTGAAACATCTTTCTAAAATTAATGTAAAGTTAAAAGGCCCCAAATTTTAGTCTTCCCTCCTGAACAGGTGTATTTCCATATCTAATCAAAGGAATTAGCTTCCTAAGAGATTGGCTCCCAAATGGATTTTTCCTAGAGCACCGCACATTTTTCCTTGAATGGGTGGGTGACAGATGTGGGGAGGTGTCTATTTTCTCAATGCTTGAGCAGCTAGACATAGCCCGTGGCAGCTGAAATCTGTCATTTCCTGAACAAGCTGACCCCTCCTTTTACACTAGGGTTCCACAGAAATGCTGTTATGTCTTTTATGTATTAAAAAGTTGGAAAATACTAATCCAAATGATGACCTGTATATTTCATTACTTACTTTCCAATTCTATACATCTAATTAAACAGAGCTCCAAACTGCATAACTGTTTTCTCCCCACTCACTTGAAACTAGACTGTATTTTGGAATTCAAGGTGTCTGCAGGTGATTGCATTCCCCTCTGCTTTTTACAGCATCTCTTCAAGCTTGACATACTGCTTTACCTGCTTTTCCGGTTCATTGACGAGAGTGTTAAATTTAAGTCTGGGCCCAGTACCAATCCTCGAGGCCTCCCACTTGACACCTGTTCTAATTTGATATCCCATGATTTATCATTACTTAGTTTGCAGTTCTTCAGCCAACCTGTGATTGGCCTCGTAACAGAATCTCTGTGATTCTTGATAAAACTGACTGTGTGAAAGTATTTACAGTGCTGAGGCCAAAAGCCAGTGATTCTCAGTCCAATGGGAGATTTCTTTATGTGTTCATTGCTAGGAAGTGTTGTTGGTAGGACTATTAATCACAAAATCTTAAAAATAATAATCTGTGAAACTAAGGCTTGCAGAATAAAGCTGTTAACTAATCTTCATCTGTAAATTAGTAGTTGGAATCAAATTTCCAACACTTGGCTACACATAAACACAGAATAAGTTGCTCAGAATTTGAGACCTAAAGCAAGGCAGCTGAAGTCATCCCTGCCTTCCTTGGTGAATCTATTCCTCCCGTAAGCCGTCTATCTTGATTAATACCATCAAGTGCCGTTAACTCTTCACCCCATCCTTTCCACTGCCTCACCCACAATTCGCCTCCCACACCATCATCAACTGACACTGATAAATAGGCCCTCTTAACCTTGGTAGGATCTATTGCACTGTTTGCTCTAATTCCTAAAAACAAAAATTCAATTTATAGGCACACAGATCTGAGCCAATTATTAACTCTATAATCTTGAGCAAATTACTTATTTTCTGAAATGTGTTACCCTTACCTTTAAAAGAAAGGGAAATAATCACTATGTCACAAGATGGTTGGGAGTCCATATTAAGGAAGGGACCATTATTAAATCCTCAGTATCCTGTCTGGAAAATTGAGGTGTTATAATACATTTTCCTTTCCTTTTCTATACAAGTCCCTGTATCCCTTCTTCCAGCCTCTCTTCTCTCCCTCTGTGCATTCAAACGGCACTCACAGTGACTTTTCTGGATAACAAATTAAATTATGTAATTTCCTGCTCAAAAATATTGTATGGCTACTACTTCTATGGAAAATAATATCCACAGTCCAGAATGGCATCTCGTATGAACCCACTTGTACAGCCTGCGATTATAATACATACTTCCCACTTCTGAGACTATATAAGTCTTTGCATGTTTGTTCAAAGAATTTATACTTCCTTCCCTATGTAAAATAATCATTCTTTTCTTAACTTTCAAAGCTCTCAATTTAAATATTTTTAGCTCCCAGAATTTGCTAGACGCTGGTTTTGGCACTGAGGATATGGCAGGAAATAAAACAGGTCATCTTTGTAATTGTGGAGTTTACTTTCTCTTGGGGACAGAGAAAATAAACAGTAAATATGTGCTACAGCATCAGTTAGAGTCAGGTGCTATTGAGCTATAGCGGGTTGTCAAGAAAACCATTGTGAACAGGTGATGTTTAAACAAAGAACAGAATAAAGTGAAGAGATGAGCCATGAATAGGTCTGAGAAAAGTGTTCCCAACAAAAGAAATGTCAAATAAAATGACCAACAAGAGAATGTAAGGCCCGTTGGCCCGGGTGAAAGGAGGCCCGGGGGGTAAGAGAAAACATCGACCAGTATGAGGTAGGAGAGGCATCGGGACATAACGACCTCACCTGTTCTGGGAATCAACAAGAGACTCTAACTTCCTGCCCAGAAAACAATGGGGCTGACGGCAAAGGAAAATGGGCTTACGCCCCACAACAGACCAACCAACACCTGGCCCTGCTGTATCCTCACCAAATAAGGAATTACCGTGTATAGCAAACCACCCCCTCCCCTTGCAAGCCGCCTTCTGCTTTTACCCCAATAAAAATCCCCCTCATCCAGTACTGGACGCGACTTCTCTGGCCCCTTTCTCTCGGACCAGTGAACCTCGCCCGGGAGCGCTCCCTAATAAAGCTCACTTGAAGCTTTCCTCTGTTTCACGGTGCCGTTTGTTAAGATCCAACCTTACAGAGAACATTCCTAGTGTTTTAAAGAAATAGCAGGAAGGTTAATCAGGCATGGGGGGCTCCACCCAAGATTCCAAGATTCAAGTGCTCCCCTTCCAGAATGTAGACTTGTTTCTGGGAATTGGCTGCCCATCCATGGACTACATTTCCCAGCATCCTTTACATCTGTGTCCTTGTGGCTAATTCTTGAAAATAAGATGTAAGCAAAACTGATACATATGGGGTGGGAGGGCAAAGCTGGGGCGAAGTGAGAGTAGCATCGACGTACATACACTACCGACTGTAAAATAGTCGGCTGGTGGGAAGCAGCAGCATAGCACAAGGATATCAGCTCTGTGCTTTTCGATGACCTAGAGGGGTGGGATAGGGAGGATGGGAGGGAGGCTCAAGAGGGAGGGGATATGGGGGCATGTGTGTGCATATGGCTGATTCACTTTGTTGTGCAACAGAAACTAACACAGTATTGTGAAGCAATTATATTCCAATAAAGATCTATTTTAAAAATACCCAAACGGATAAGTGACACATCCTGGCCTAAATCATAAAAAAAAAAAAAGGTGTGCACCCCACCCTCTATTCCCTCATTTGAATGCAGAAAAATCTGTGCTCTTGTATTCTATATTTTTTAAAATTTTGTGTATTATAATGTTTTAAATCTTAAAAAATCCTTTTTGGTTGGGGAGAGACTGTCCCTCCTGGGGCTAGCCAATCCTTAGAGAAAGCAAAGGACTCAGCAGGAAGCATCACCTTTGATATGCAAATGAACCAATTCAGAGCCTTACCTCTTCTATCGGGCCCATGCATCCCTGTAGGCAAAACTCCTCTGCCCGAATCATCCCTAGGGCCAAGTACCAGGTATCTAGCGACCACCCCTATAGTTTAAAATCCTCTGAAATTATTCAAACTAGCCAATCCCATTGTAACCTGTTTGCCCTGCTCTGTCTTGTCTGCCTGTGAAAACCCCAATAAAGGTCCTAAGCTTTCCCCTTACTCCTGTCTTCTACTACCTGACTAAAACCTGGCATGTCTCTGTGACATTGTATGGCATGTGGTAACCCCATCTCTAGGACCTGCGACTAAAACAAACTGTTTTCTTGTGTCTCCTGTGTCTCCACTTGTGGTTACACCTGACTGACCATCACATAAAAGAACACAAAACAGTTCTTCAGGATAGATGCCAGAGCCTTTCGCCAATGAATCCAAGTCAACACTGCTGGGACAGAGTGAACGAAGTGATGCAGAAGTCTCTGAAAGGTGCCCAGGAAGTAAGCAGACCAAGTAAAGAAAGATTCTGGTTGAATTTAAGAAAAAAGAAAGAAAGAAAGAAAGACTGATTTTATTTTGGAGGAATAATCCTGAAGAGGACTGACTGTCAAGGGGCTGTGGGGTGTGGGGTGTGGGAGACTAAATTCCTCAAGAGTCAAGAGACTCACGCAGTAACCTACCTGAGAACTGACTGCCACTCAGAACAGATTAGTACAGTAATGATGAAAATGTGGCAAAGTCATAGTTCAATGACATTTTGAAAGCAGAGGTTAACAATATTTGATATGGGACTGTGAGAGAGAAATGTCGATAATAACTCCACGATTTATGCATGAGTAGTTGGGTAAACAGAGGTGCCACTTACTGTGAAAGTAAATATTAGTAGAGGACCCATTTGTGGGGGCATGTGTAAGAGCTCTGTTGAGAAATATTCATTTTGAGATGTCTCTGAGACATCCAATGATAGATGTCAAGTAGGCAGTTGGATTTGTAAGTCTGGAGTTCAGGAGAGAGGTTAAAATAAAGATGTAAGTTGAGAGTCATCAAAGTACCTGTGTATTTATGGCCATAGAATGCATATTTGTTTTTACAATACATTATTTTTCATTTATCTGCATGATACAGTGTAGTAAACACTTTTCTTATGCCATCCACCGTGTTACAGTGAATGCCTTGTCTTAAAGATCCATTCACCCAGCGATACGCTGATTTCCATCCTTCTTAAAGCTTTACTTTTTTAACTCTGATATTTTGAGTTAATTCTAATAACTCAAAGAATTATTGAGTTATTAGAATTCCAAGAATAACCCTTTGGCTTAAGCCATCTCAATTTGGTATCCATTATTTACAAACCAAAAGAATCTTAAGACAACAGCAGTCATTCATTTATGTACCTATTAATTCATCTATTTTAGCCTATTTACTTGGATTCGTCTACTTGGCAAGGGTTGAAAAGGATGAATGTGTGCAAGGCATCAGTGGCTGGACAGGTGAGGAGGAAGGGATACTTAGAGTACAGTTTCTATTGATCATTTATAGCTTCGATATTAGCAGTTACCTATAGACCGTAAAGGCTTAGCTACAGACATAGTCTTAAAATTCATTAGGGACTTTAATGAAAGCCTTAATTTTTGGTGGCACAAATACACCCACTGAAATGATTAGCATGCTACTAGCAATGCTTATTTTACCTATTCGGCCTCTTCTCAATCCATTCTCTACTGTTGGAGTGAGCTATCACTCTTACCACCTCTCTCAAAGCTGACAGTGTGGAGAAGGGGCAACCACTGTCAACCACTTGAGTGTCATAATTTCTTATAAAGCATAAAATATGAAACTAGGAAACTTTGATGCATTTAAATGTTTGGTATACAATACTACAAACTAGAATGTACAATACCTTACAATATAGACATAGAAAAAGTTCCTACTATTTTACAATGACTCTTGTAATTGTACCAATATTACCTCTGTGTCATGGAGGATTCATACTCTTACATATTTTCAGTCTCCACTGGAGAGTCCCCTTCAGTCAATCAGGGACATTCTCATCTATTTATTAGTTTCACATGTTATATCACCACCCATTTAATAATTTACAGTATGCTTTCAAAAATAGTGTGCATCCTATTCTTCGTCTACTTCTCACAGTGTTGCTTGACAACTTCACAAAGGAGGCTTCTCATCCAAGTTTTCAAGTTAACCATTTTCCACATTTTCTGACTCTTCCTTATTATCTTTGTCTACCATCTTGTCATTGATAGCTGTCCTGTATGTCTGCTTTCTCTTCAAACCGACTGTATAGCAAACTCAAACATTATACTATTTTTGAAAATCCTTTTTCAATCTATAGTGAGTGTCATGAATACTCTCAATACCTATCTGTCTTCTGCCTATCCCAGGGCTCAAGGATGCTAACCCCTGGGAGCCCTGATTACTTTAGCGAGGAATTGGATAATGGATAAAGCCCCAGTTACTGCTAAAGAGAAGTAGCTTCTTCCTCCATCCCATTCACTTTCTTACTGAATCACTGCCAAGCAATCAGCTGAGCCAGTGAGTAATCCCAAAGCAAAGGGCATGGTATGATTCCTTCGATTTTTCACATCTTTTAAAGATTCATGTGCTTTGCACTTCAGCACTGATGCAAAGGAACCAAACATCACTATTAGACCTGCACTGCTCACATTTTGTAAAGATCTGAATTAATGAAACACATCTTGACAAACAAGTGAGCCTTAAGTATAGTAGATGCCCAGTGAAGTCTGTTGATATGACTTGAATATAATTATCTGCTTGAAAGTGAAGAAAAGACTACTTGTGCTTAAAGGATTTTTAAACACAAGAGAATTGACTATTGATCAGAATGATCAGGAAAGTTTCTTGCCAACTATTATATTTTAAGGGATAGGTATTAGAGCAGTATTAAAATTCAAAAAGGAAATATCCATTTGAGACATTAAAGACAGTATTTGAATTTGAGGTAATCATGCTTCAGTGGTAATAAGAAAACAATTTTAAGCAATATAATATATATGATGCTAGAGCTAGTAAAAACCACAATACATAGTGCTTTATCAAATTCTAGAAAACATTATTTCTGATATTGCCCATTAAAATTCTGTATCCAGGTAATTGGGGCTAATGGAGAAGATGATCAGAATCAATGTCAAAGCAATCCAATCTTCTTTCTCTAAAACAAGCCTGTCTCCTTTACTGAGAACTACCTTCAGGTCACTGAGATGTACAGCATGACACATAAATTAAGGAGACCTAAATCATATTTTCTTGTCAGGAACTATCTTTCATAAGCTGTTTAATCTTCATAGAACTTAGTTTCATCTATAAAAGGAGGGGATTTGATTAGAATATATCTTAAATGTATTTTTACCTCAGCCTTATAAGACTCTAAAAAATGTCAAATATGTTGCTGCGTCATTTTTGTGCATTTACATTTGGTAGCAAGATATCAATTCTGTAACAATGATTATTGTAATGGGGACATCTATATATAGATATATAATACCTGTATTTTAGATGTTGTATCAAGAATGTTAACTTAATCTTCCCATCATTTCTATGAAGTTAGTCTTAACTATTTGCATCTTATAAATGAAGAAATATTATCAGAGAATACAAATATTTTGCCTGAGGTCCTAGAGCAGGATAATGGAGAACTGAATCCATTCTAACACTATTAAGACTAGGGTGTAAGAAGAACAAAAAGAAAACCAGGCTACAAACTGGACTTCTTCACTTTAAATATTGCATGCTGGGAGACGGGCACAATATTGGAAATCAACTATATTTCAATAAAAAAAATAAAAAATAAATATTGCTGCTAGAAATATAGATTAATGCTATGCTATGTCTTGACTGAATCTTCAAAGAATAATAAAATATTTCAAAGAATAATAAAAAGAATATTTTACAATCTTCAAATGCAAACTAAAGAGCTATGCAAATAGATTCTTCTCTTCTACTGTATTTACAAACACAAGCTTAAAAAAAGGCTTACATGCTAACCTAATGAAAGAGACAAACAGTTATAAAAGTCTACTATCTAGAATTATTAATTGGATTTTACCTTGTATTTCTGCAAATATTCTAATGGGAGAATTCATATTCATGGCATTTAAAAAACTAAAATTCTATTCTTTCTGAGAATTCTACTCTCCACATAATTACATGATTGGTCAGTGGGAAGTTTCAGCTACTGGAGCAGGAAATGTAGTAGCTTGGGAAAATTTTAAGTAGTAGATTTCCAGAAAAAAATAAAAGTTTCATATCATATAATAATCATTTCTTCCATCTTTAAAAAATTCTTGGAATTTTAATGTCAATGGCTAAGACTTACATTGTGGGTGGTATGGAAAAAGCAAGCTCATGTAAAATGGAAACAGAAAACACAAATAATCAATTGAAAATTGTCATAAAATCAAAGACTATTAAGGGATTTCCAAAATCATTTTGTCCGGGGTTCTCATCCTACAAGCGAGGAAAATTGAGAGCTGGACAAATTTTTTCTTATTCAAATCAAAAGGTCAATGTTAAGGGGACAACCAAGAACTGAACCTCCTAACACACAACCAAGGGCTCTTTGCATTGTTCTGATTTTCATCCCAGGGTCCACATTCGTGACCAGTCCTTCATTCCAGGTCTGAATTACCTGGGTGTGGGTGTGGGTGTGCGAAGACAATTTTTATTCATTTCGCAAGTAGCTGCTAAGCATCCACTTTGTGTCAGACCCTGCAGGAGACTCTAGTAATATGGTAGGACAAAAGTGATAAGGAGTCAGGCATGCAACTTTTGTCAGTGGATAATTACATATGAGGATAAACGTTGTGAAGAAAATGGAGTTGGAAGGGGCAAACTGAGAGCAGCGAAATATTTTCCTGAATCGATGATACCCGAACTGACATCTGAAGGATAAGTTAAAAAAAAAAATACAAAAAACAGATGATGAGTTTTAGAGGGCCAAATATGAGCAAGTACCACGGGCAGGTAAGAAGATTTTTTAGAAAGGAAGGAAGAAAGTTTACTTAACAGGGACATAGAGGACACAGGGCAGAGTCATACAGGATGCGATGGAGCCAGGCAAGGTCTACAATGCACAATGCTTATAAGCCTGTGGTAGTGAATAATTTTTTGTGTCAAGGTGACTGGGCCACCAGGTACCAGCCTCTTTGGTACTCTGATATTAGGTTAAATGTTATTCTGGGTGTGTCTGTGAGGATATTTCTGGATAAGGTTAACATTTGAATTGGCAGAATGAGTAAAGCAGATTGCCCTCCTCACTGTGGGTTAGTATCACCCAATCCGCTGAAGAAGGTGGAGTAAGAGAGAGTTCACTCTCTCTGCCTGTCCTCGAGTTGGGCTATCACTCTTCTGCTGCCTTCAGACTTGGACTAAAACTGGAATTTCTACCATCGGCTCTCCTAGCTCTTGAACTCAAACTTGGACTAGAATTTGCACCTCAGCTCTTCTGAGTCTGAAATTGTCAGCCTCCATAATCTTATGAGCCAATTCCTTATAATACATTTCTTTACACACACACACAAACACACTCACACACACCTTTTTGGTTCTGTTTCTCTGGAGAATCCTAACTAATACAGCTATTTAAGAACTGCTTTTTATCTTTATGGAAAGAGAAACCAGAAACTTTTAAAATGTGTAAGCCCAAGAAGTAACATGATCAAATTTGCATCTTGCAAAGGCTGTTATGCTTGCAGTTTGTACAGCTGCCTTGAAAAAGCCCACACAGGATAAATGAAGACCTTTCAGGGAGAAAAGCGTATTTTAGCAGTTCAGGTTAGTGCTGATGGCAATTTGGAAGAGAGGTTCCCAGGGAGACTCCGAGATTCCTTGCATTTTTTTCATCCACCAGTGGTAGTTATTTTCTTCCAAGTTATCAGAACAATAATTTTCTATGTATGTAGATATTTGCAACAAGAAAATCAGTTTAAGCCTTTTTTATTTATGTAAAGAATTTAAAATATTACCCACAAGTACATTCTCAAAACTATTGTTTTATTGTTTCTGATTTACTGTCTTATATGTAAATGGTAAAATCAAGACAGACTGATTATAATTCTACATATCTGTTATGTGAAAATGACTTAGTATCTATACACATACCTTGTGGAGTGTGTGGCACGTGGTTAAGGTTTTACTAAATGCCCTTTAATCATTCTGTCCATTCATTCATGGTAACCAAACACTAAATTAAGTCTTCCTGTTTCTTCTAAAGTCAAATTTTAAAAATTGTTTCAGTTAGAATAAAAAAGACACATGTGTAAGTAATAAATGTGTCTGTTTATAGAGAAATTTGAATATATATACACACACAGCATATCCTAATTAACAGAACATAATTGTGAAAAAAAACACTGAAAATCAAATACTACAAAGAGATGACTGAATATGGTATTTATGAAATACTTCTAAGAATTTAAGAAATATTCATAGATAGTAGACTTAGCTTATTATTCTTATATTGCCTTATCAACTTTTAAGCCCGATCAGAATCAACATTACTTGTGTTCCTAGCCTAACCTTAGTTCTGTTCAGCAGAAGGCTGCCCAAATATCATCCATTTTCCTATGAACAGTTGTATTATGCCCCAAATAATTTTAGGAAGTGAAAGAAGTTTTATATTATTGGGGAAGTTTGTTTTGTTTGTATTCCAATGGAATATATATCATATAAATTATATATATTATTTACAAATATATATTATTTATATAATTTATAATTTGCAAGTTATATTTATATGATATATATACATATATAATTTACATATTATTTATAATTATTGGGTTGGCCAAAAAGTTCACTTGGGTTTTTCCTTTGTTTTTTAAATGTTAACCACATATTTGTCTTTTTTTTTGAATTTTATTTTATTTTTTTATACAGCAGTTTCTTATTAGTTAATCATTTTATACATATTAGATACATGTCAATCCCTATCTCTCAATTCATCCCACCACCACCACCCTCCACCACTTTCCCCCCTTGGTGTCCATCCGTTTGTCCTCTACATCTGTGTCTCAATTTCTGCCCTGCAAACCAGTTCATCTGTAACATTTTTCTAGGTTCCACATATACGCGCTAATATACGATATTTGTTTTCCTCTTTCTAACTTACTTCACTCTGTATGACAGTCTCTAGATCCATCCACGCATTCCTTTTTATGGCTAAGTAATGTATCATTTTATATATGTACCACATCTTCTTTATCCATTTGTCTGTCGATGGGCATTTAGGTTGCTTCCATGACCTGCTATTGTAAATAGTGCTGCAGTGAACACTGGGGTGCATGTGTCTTTTCGAATTATGGTTTTCTCAGGGTATATGCCCAGTAGTGGCATTGCTGGGTTATATGTAGCTCTATTTTTAGTTTTTTAAGGAACCTCCATACTGTTCTCCATAGTGTCTGTATCCATTTACATTCCCACCAGCAGGGCAAAAGGGTTCCCTTTTCTCCACACCCTCTCCAGCATTTGTTGTTTGTAGATTTTCTGATGATGCCCATTCTAACTGGTGTGAGGTGATACTCATTGTAGTTTTAATTTTCATTTCTCTAATAATTAGTGATGTTGAGCAGCTTTTCATGTGCTTCTTGGCAATCTGTATGTCTTCTTTGGATAAATGTCTATTTAGGTCTTCTGCCCATTTTTGGATTGGGTTGTTTGTTTTTTTTTAATATTGAGCTGTATGAGCTGTTTATATATTTTGGAGATTAATCCTTTGTCCATTGATTCATTTGCAAATATTTTCTCCCATTCTGAGGCTTATCTTTTCGTCTTGTTTGTAGTTTCCTTTGCTTTGCAAAAGCTTTTAAGTTTCATTAGGTCCCATTTGTTTATTTTTGTTTCTATTTCCATTTCTCTAGGAGATGGATCAAAAAAGATCTTGCTGTGATACGTCAAAGACCGTTCTTCCTATGTTTTCCTCTAAGAGTTTTATAGTGTCCAGTCTTACATTTAGGTCTCTAATCGATTTTGAGTTTATTTTTATGTATGGTGTTAGGGAGTCTTCTAATTTCATTCTTTTACAGGTAGCTGTCCAGTTTTCCCAGCACCACTTATTGAAGAGGCTGTCATTTTCTCCATTCTATATCCTTGCCTCCTTTGTCTTAGATTAGTTGACCATCAGTGTGTGAGGTGGTGAGCATCCTTATCTTTTCTATAAGACCTTATAGATCTTTTTCTATAAGATCTTATAGAAAAACCCAAATGAACTTTTTGGCCAACCCAATAATTTAGAGTAAAAGTAAGATGTCACAGAAAATTAGTTTATTTTGTAATAATAAGAGCAAATATGCATCAAGTACTTATTTTGTGCTTGATAGTAAGTGCTTCAAACATATTAACTCCTATAGTATTTATGTCAACCCTATGAGGCAGGTACTACTATTATCCTTTTACACAGATGAGAGAACATCCTCAGTGATGTTAAATGACATGCCTAGGTTTTCCCAGCTTCTAAGTAGAAGAATGAAGATTTAAATTCAGAAGTCTGTCTCCACAACTAGCCTTGCTGGACTGTTTCTTCAGGTTAAGACTGCAGCACAGTTTTAACTGATGCAATTCTGATTTTTATCTACATATTCTTTGAATGTTCTATAATTTTTACTAAATGTGTATTTCTCTTTTATTTCTCTTTGTTCAGATAATTTTAAAGGGGTTCTACTGAAAAGATAAGTAAGTGTGGAAGAAAAAGTATTTGATGCTGTTTCCATTATAAGCATTTAAAATGCTGTACAGGAAAACAATTTATTGTTATTCATTGTTATATTTATTCCCTACATACTTTTAAAGAATAGTTACAAGAATAGGTATGTTATTGTTGCTAATTATTTCCCTTCTCTATACAAGAATGATATATTCTTTCCCACTGCCACGTGATTTACAATACCTCAGTGGGAGGAGTACATGTCTCTCTACTGGGACCAGTTTTTCCAATGGGATATAACACACATGACGCCAAAATATAAGTAGCTTCAAATTCCGCGATGTCATTGGTTCCGTCTGCCTTGCTTTTTTCCTCCTACTATGAAAATTGTTTGTCATACTAGGCGGCCCCTTTCACCTAGATATTGGAGTGAAGAACACACATGCAGCAGAGATCCTCAGCTGACACGGAACATGAGTGAGAAAGAAATTGTTGTTGTAAGATGAAGAGATTTAGGGCCTGTTTTACCAGGTCACGGTGAAGGCAGAGAATATCCAAAGAAAGCCCAAGTAAGTAGATTCCCTAAACTGGGGACATAGAGTCTGGGATGAAAAAGGCAGACTTTGCAGTACAAAGTTTGAGAGAGACATCTCTGGAAATCTGCAGAGTTCCCACATGAGCAGTTACCTAATCATAGCAGGAAACTACCCAACACTAAGTAAAGAACACCAAAAAGATAAGAGGTTTGGTGCCCAGCACTCACGTTAGGGTAAAGTGCCTATTCCCTCCGCCAGACTGGAAAAAGTTATGACTCACAGGTATTGACTGGAACACAGAGAAGCGCCTTGCCTCATTAGTAGGGAATAAATAATCCTAAACTGAGTACTATTCCAGATATGCCTAACAACTTTTAAAAGGAGATGAAATGATCAAACTATTTTCAAGTAACTTAACTGCATACTAAACAAGGCTAATAACATTTATAAGAATATAAAAAACAGCATCCAAAGAGCAAAATTCACAATGTCTGGAAACTAATAAAAATTACCAGGCACGCATAAAAGCAGAAAACGATGACTCATAATGAGAAAAGTCACTCAACAGAAACTTACCTGTAATTGACAAAGATGTTAGAATTAGCAGACAAGGAAATTAAAACAGTCATTTTAACAGTATTCCATATGTTCTACAATTTATGTAGAGACATGGAAGATGTTAAAAAAAATACATTAAACTTCTAGAGATGAAAACTACAGTATTTGAGGTTAAAAATTCACAGTATGAAATTAATGACAGATTAGATATAGAGAAGAAAAGATTAAAAACTCAATGATGGAGCAATAAAAACTATCCAAAATAAAACACAGAGAGAAAATAATTTGTCATAGGAGATTAAAAAAAAAAAGTAAGACATAACTATGTGCTTCCTAAAACAATGCACTCCAAATATAAAGACACAGTGATAAATGGATGGAAAAAAGACATAACAAGCTAACATAAATAAAAAGAAGTAAGGAATGACTATATTAATATCAGACAAAGTAGACTTCAGAGCAAAGAATACTACCAGAGATAAAATGGCCATTTCATAAGGATAAAAGTAACAGTTCCTCTGGAGACATCACAATGCTCAACATCTGTGCACCTCATCACAGAATTTCAAAATACAGGAAGCAAAAATTGATGGCATTGCAAGAAGAAATAGACAAATCCATAATTATAGTCAAAGACGTTAATACTCTATCAATAACTGAATGAACAAGAAGACAGAAAGTCAGTTAGCTTTTAGCAGACTAGAATACTATCAACCCACTTACTTAATTTACATTTATGGAATGCTTTATCCACTAAATACTTACGTTGGAAAAAAAGAAAGGTTGTAAATCAATTTTCTTAGCTTTCACCTCAAGATACAAGGAAGAGGTAATTAAACCTAGCATACACAGAGAAAGAGATATAATAAACATCAAAGTGAAATTCAGTGAAATAGAAAACAATATGGAAAAATTTTTAAGAAGCTGGATCTCTGAGGAGATGAATAAATTAATATATCCCAGCCAATTACCAGGAATGAAAAGAATGAAAATATAAATTATCAATATTAAGAATGAGATCATAGCACTACAGATTCTACAGATATTAAAAGGAAAATAATTATTATAACTTTGTACCTAAATTTGACCACCAGGAAAAAATAGTAAAGTTTCTTTAAAAACACAAACTGCTAAAAATCACTCCAGAAGAAACAGAAAACTTGAATAGCCCTATATTTACTTCAAAAATTGAATTTGTATCTAAAAATCCTTCCACAGGAAAAGAAACTTCAAGCCCATATGGCTGCACCGGTGAATACTACCAAACATTTAAGGAAGAAAAAAAAAGTCAATTCTATACAAAATTCCAGAAAATAGAAGAGGTTCTACTTCCCAATTCATTCTCTAAGTCTAAATTACTCTAATTCCCAAACTTGATAAAGCCATTCCAATAAAAGAAGATTGCAGACCAATATCCCTCATGAACACAGGTATGAAAACCCTACTTTCTTTTTCAGCAGATTGAATCTATCCAACAAAACATAAAAAAGGTAATGCAATATAACTAAGATAGGTTCATCACAGAAATGCAAGGTTGACTGTGAAATTAAGTGAATCTGTGTAATCTATCGTATTCACAAAGAAAAAAATAAAAACAGGAAGGAAAATCATGTGATCATCTCATTAGACACTGAAAAATCATTATAAAAATCCAGAATTCATTCCAGATAAAAATCCTCAGCAAACCAGAAATAGAAAGAAAAATCCTCAACTTGATAAAGAACATATATAGATAGATAGATAGATAGATACACACACACACACACACACACACATATATATATATATAAAACCTGGAGCTAATATCATACTCAATGATAAAAAAATCTGAGTGCTTTCTCCCTAAAATCAGAGTAAGTCAAGTATGTCTGCTCTCACCATTTCTTTTTTTTATTGAGATATAATTGACATATAACATTATATTAGTTTGAGGTGTACCACACAATAGTTCAATATTTGTATATATTACAAAATGATCACCTCAATAAGTCTAACTAACATCCATCATCACACATAGCTACAATTTTTTTCCTGTGATGAGAACTTTTAAGATCTATTCTCTTAGCAACTTTCAAATTTACAATACAATATTATTATTACAGTCACCATGCTGTAGATTACAGACCTATGACGTTTATTTTATAACTGGAAGTTTGTACCTTCTGACCTTCACCCACCCCTCACCCTCTGCCTCTGGCAAACACCGATCTGCTCTCTCTACATATATGAGTTCGATTATTTTGGTTGCACCATTTTTACTCAACATTTGTACTCAAGGTGCTAGGCAGTGATTTCATAAAAAAATAGAAATCATCCAAATTGGAAAAGAAGCAAAAATGTCTTTGTTCCAGACAACATGATCATCCATCTAGACTATTAGATGGCATCTACAAAGAAGTTACCAGAACTAAAAAGTGAGTTCAGCAAGATGCAGGATAAAAGATCAATACAAAATAATAAATGTCCGTAAACTAGCAATAAACACTTGGAAAATAAAAATTTAAATTCCATGTACAATAGCTTAAAACTTCTATCTATGATAGCCTATTAAATTCTTAGGAATAAATGTGATGGAAAATGTTACACACTCTATAAAATATTTCTCAAAGAAATAAACAAGGACAAAAAATAAATGAAGACATAGCCTGTGTTCATGTGTAGGAAACCTCAATACCTTGTTAAGACATCAATATATTGTCTCTCCAAATGGATCTACAATTTCAATACAATGTCAGTTAATATCCCAGCAGGCTTTTCTATAGAAATTGAGAAAATCATTCAGAATTCATGTTTAAATACAAAAGGCCTAAAATAACCACAATAACACTGAAAAAGAGGAAAGAATTGGAGGACTAACACTGTCTGGTTTCAGAGCGTATTACAAAATTATAAAAATCAAGATGATGTTGTGTTGGAGAAATGACAGACACACTGATGAATGGAACAAATAGAGAGACCAGACAGACCCACACATATATGGCTATCCCTTGCAAAGACGGAAAAGCATTTTCATGGAAGAAAGATAATATTTTCAATAAATGATGTTGGAACAACTAGGTAGGCATATGCAAGAAAATGAACTCTGATTGATCGCTCTCACTGTATATAAAAATTATATATATATATATATATATATATACACACATATTTTACATTTCAGACCTGAATATAAATCCTAAAACTATAAAAAATCTAAAAGAAAGCATAGGCTAAAATATCACATTGTATCAGGCAAAGATTTCTTAGGTACAATTCCAAAACTATGATCCATGAAAGAATGAATTGATAAAATGGACATCAGCAAAGTCAAAAACATCTCCTCTTTGAAGGACTCTGTTAAAAAATGAGACAAACCACAAAAATGGGAAAGAATTATTACATCACATAAAGGATTTGTATCAGAATATATAAATGACTATAAAAATCAATAATAAGTAAACCAGCAACCCAATTAAAAATTTAGTAAAATATTTGAACAAACAGCTCACCAGGGAAGGTATATGGATGGCAAATAAGCACAAAGAAAAATGCTTACTATCATTGGTTATTAAAGAAATGCAATTAAAAATCACAATTAGATATCACTACACATATACTGGAATACCTAGATTAAAAAGATTGATCATGGCAAACAGCGCTGAATATGTAGAGGAACTGAACCTCTTACACAATACTGGTGGGAATGCAAAATGGTAAATCCACTTTGAAGACAGTTTGTCAGCTTCTTAAAATGTTAAATACACACCAACCATATGATCTAGCCATTCCACTCCTAGCTATTTATCCAAAAGAAAATAAAAGTATATGTCAATAAAAATACATTTACCTTAATTTTCAGAGCAACTTTAATTTCAATAGCCAAAACGTGGAAACAACAAGTGAATGGATAAACAAGCTATGGTATATCCACACAATGGATACTAGTCATCAATAAAGAGAAATTAGTGATATACACTACAACATGGATTAATCTCAAAATAATTGTGCTAACTGAAAGAAGCCAGACAATAAGTAGTAAATACTGTATGATTCCTATTACATAAAATTCTAGAAAATGACAACTAATGTATCATGACAGGAACCAGATTAGTGATTGCCTAACACATAGGTGGGGGAGAGGCAGGGAACAAGGAATCTTTGGTGAGTTGTATATAGGTGCACTATTTTGAAAGTGGTAATTATTTCCTGGATGTATACTTATATCAAACTTATCAATGCTTACATTTTAAATATGTGCAATTATGCTTCAATAAAGTTGTTAAAAGAGAAAACAAAGCGAGGTTGAAATTGGAAACTATATAGCTCCTACCCCTACCTAGGATAGAAATATATTTAAATTAAACACAATAAAAACAGCAATGTGTCTTTTTTCTTTATCATTTTTAAATCACCTTAACACAGAAAGTTAAAGGTTTTTTTACTTCTTTTTATACAGGCATTGAGAAGAGTATATTCTATTAAACAGTCCTACTTTGGATTTTGCAAGATGATATACCCATTTGCTCTCTTCTGCATATAGGCTAAATCATATCTCCCTTTGTGTTCAGAGAAACAATTTGTTTGCAGTGCCTTTGGACAATTACATATCTGATGTTTGCTTTATATCAAATAATTTCATATTCCCTCACTGTTAAACTTCATATATATAGTATTCATGTAAATTTTTCATTCAAATGTTCATTTAGTAAGAGCAGCCAAACTATGCAGGCACCGTACTGGGTTGTGAGGTTACAATAATGAAAAATGGCACGGCCATTGTTCTAAGTAGTTAAGAGTCTTTTAAAGGGGAGAGTCCCATTCAAATGAATAATTAATATACTGTATCATACATATAATAATCGAGAATCATAGACAGAATTGTGAGAAACAAAATGAATGGTTAATTTTGTCTAGGGAGTTGATGGAGTGCTGGCAGGTATGTTTCAGGGAAGGCTTCTGGAATTAGAACCAAATATGCTGAGTTTTGAAGGGTAAGAGTTGGTGGGGCAGTATACAAGATAGTGGTATGATCACATCTATGTGGAGAAGAAATAAACACATTAATGTTTAGCCTTAGTTTCTTACAATATAGGAACACTTTTACCAAACAATTATCAATGGCTTATCTAAATCTCTTAAAGTAATGATTTGTTGATGACTTTGAAACCCAAATACTTTCATTATATTGTTGTTCTGTCACAACACATTATTGACTAAAGAGATGGCCATAACATTTTACATAAGAAATATATTTTAAAACTGTTTGCATCTTTGAGGTAATCCATGTGTATAATAGTGTTTTCCATTTGTATCCATCCTCTTTGTAATTACTAGTCTTAGCCTATTGCTGGACACTTCTGGGCTTTAGAGGAAACACTTTCTTGGGAATCTAAGTTGATTGAGAAAGGAAATTGTGCCCATCTTCTCTAATTTCATGACTTTTCTTTCCCCCCACCCCAAGAATAAAAGGAGGATTATGCACAGGATAACTAGTTTTATTCAAGGAAAACAAAGGTAGCTGTGATCCTTGAAAACACACAGAAGTAAAGTATTTGACATAAGGATATTCATTAGACCAATCTTTGACATTTCTTCTACCAAGGAAATACACTTCAGCAATCTATTTGTCCCCTCAGGTTAAAGGTTCCTTTGTCTCAGTTTTTGCAGTTAAGGGTACTGTTGATCCCTAAACTTCCATGATCAAACTTTTAAAAGAGACCATATCTTAAAGCTTCTCTGCCCAAGCCATCTTGGGAAATAAAAGCACAAACATTCAAGTGTAATATTTCTCCAAGTGGTACAAAATAATACCTTTAAATATTTGGAACATGTACAGTATAGCCTTAAGCTTTAAGTCTAAGAATCATTTGGAACATAGAAACATCACATCAAAGTACAAAATATTTTACAAAGTCTTGACACTTTGTAAATAGTTGATAGAATATAAAATATTCAAATATGTCTCCAGTTGATGTATGCCTATAGAAGATTCTGATTTTTTCTAAATATTAGGAAAATATTAAGAAGGGAAGCTCTTATTTTTTATATGATTGAGTAAAAATCTATCAAAATGAAAACGTCATTCAACAAGAGTTACTATTGGATACATGTAATCCTGAGGAAATGCCTCCTCAACAACTGCCTGAAAACATTTCTAGAATTACTTATTTTTCATATCAATTAAACATTTTATTGACTTTTTTCCTTATCACCAGGTATCTGTAATCTTCCCTACAAACATCTTGTCTTTTCCATTTTTAATCATATTTAGTTTTTGGCAACTGAAGCTTGTATAATTATGTTGGACCCAGGATCCAATGTAGAAAAATTATAAAGTCCAAAAATTTTTTCTTTGGCTTATCTCCCACCTCTAGTGTTTCATAGAGTAAAAGCATTTCTATCAATGTCTTTTCTGGATACCCGGGGTACTATTCCCAGATTCTCTTTGCTAAACTCTACTGAGGGGTTAGCTCCTAAAAACATATGTTTATACTTCTATGAGGCTTTTGCTTTCCTGATAATGGGAACCAGAATGGAAATCTGATAATAGAAGACAAGATAGGCACTGCTCATGAAGGTAGCCACATTCACCATCAAAAAGCCATCTCTGCCTTCTGAGTATACATAGAAAGTGTCTTCCAATAATAACCTGATTGTTCATTAATTAAATCAGCATTCATGTTCGAAGAAAGTAAAATGAAAGCATGCATATGTAAATTTGTGCTATTGGCAGTTTAAATAGTTTTGCCCATGGATTTCTAACTTCTGCATGTAACCTCATTTCCTCTTTATAGTATAAAACTTTCAGAGAATGGTAAGAGGAAGTAACAATAAAAGTGCTCCTGTGAGTAACAATTAGTTGCTTTATGAGAAAGAGAGGCTTCTAAACACAGGTCAAACATTGTCCTTTGCATCTCACCTGAAGCACGCCGGCCACTCCAGTCCACCAAATGCAGTTCCCTTGGGACCTACGCTGGATGGACACACAAGGTCTCATGAGGTAAAAGGCTAGGACACTTGCTCTTTCTGACCAGGCAGTGCTGTGGCTGATTAATATCCACCCAAAGCCACAATCACCTTCTGATCTGAGGAGCAGGTGACGTGGAGATTCTGAAGTGTCTTGATAAATTATGCAGGCATATCAAACAATACACACAGCAGGTTAAAAAAAAAAGTCAGTCCCTAGAGTGGTTTGCTTTGTCCTTTTATAAACTGAATCTAGATAGCTCATCATCAATCACTGACAGCCCTTAGCATGACAATACTGGGAAATTAGTACTACATTGGTACCAAATAATGAAATGTTTGGGAAAGGAGAGAGGAAGGGAGGAATATAAACAAGGTTATTTTAACAGCCTTTGAAATTTTACTTTTTCCATTCTTTCTCTGAATAAGAAGACCAATTTATGCACAATATACGTCTTTCCTACACACCATTTTGTCCTAAGCCTTCCTTCCTCCTTGCCAATACAAATTATACCCATCCTTCAAGCATTTTTCAAGGCCTATATTAAAGGTCAAATGTTATCTGCTCCACAGTCATCCATTTTGTAACAACGCCAATTTTCCTGTGATTCCTCTGACAGTTATACACATGCTGTCAGAACTTCTAATAATCTCTTCCAGTTCAGTCACAAAGCATAACTGAAATACATCATTGTTCTTTTGCTTTTTTTGTGTTTACCTCATTTCCTTAACTATTCAGTAATTCTTAGGCACAAAGACTTTCACCTTGCATACACTGGGCTTTTAACAAAGAGTTAGTGCTTTAAAAATTATAGGAAAAATGATTCACCATACCACTTCGTTCAAAATTCACAAAACAGAATGTTAATTTGCACTACATGAGTTAATACATGGGAATTAAAAATATATATATACATATAAAACTTATAGTTTGTTAGACTCCACATTGTTCTATAAAGAATTCAAAGCAGTAAGAAACTCACAAATGTACACATTTATTTTAACAATATATACTAAGAATAAATTACCAAGTTAAACTAAGTCACTTCTAAAACCAATATATTAAATGCAAAAATCCCTAAATTTGTTCTCATCATAGGAAACCAGTTGTTTTTGCTGTTGTCAACAGTCTTTCTAAATATTATGATTATGATAAATGTACAATATCTATATCTATCTATCTATCTGTTTCTATGTTACCCAGGAGAAAGGGCAAGGATTAACTGGTTCTTCTGACTATATAAATATTTTTGTGGATCTTCTCAGAAACATCAGCAGGACATTTGTCTGAACATTTTATTATTTCTTTAACAAGAAGGTATGGGGAGAGTAGGTCAACTGACATCAGAGTCCTAGCTGGGCACAATAAGCCCTTCAAAGTGTGCCCCTCTCGGGTCTCCCCCACCCCAGCCATCAAATGCCCATGACCACTATTCACAAGATAAGACCCGGCAGAGTCATCAAGGACTGAGCAGTCCTACTCTGTGGCCTTTCCTGGGACGTCCTGACCTTCCCTGTATTTGGCTAGCTCACTCTTCCTCCAGGATCCAGCTTCGATGTGAATTCCTAAGAGTGTCTATTCTTATTTTCCCCACTTTGGGAATCAAAATTCTGTACTTAGTGCTCTCACTACACCTGGGCCCAATCCTGGTTTACGCTTGGTATTCTCATGCAAACTCAATACCCATTTTACTTTCAACAGTGTCCAGGTTGAATGACAGATGATAGTCATGAGGTTCAATTTAAAACCAGCCTTGACTGGAAGGTCAACTCCTGGCCTCTCAACTCGAGGTACCTCTGCCAGGTACCTAGTGGCTTTTATCAATACTGACTAACTGAAGCCAACTCTGAAAACTTATCAAAAATTCTGAAAGGAAACATACGGTCAGATTGTGGTTGTATTATTGTAAAGGCCCACAGAGGCAGGAGCTTTAGGAAGTTTTCCCAGGAATGTTGCCCTTTTGGTTTTCATGAGCTTGAAAGCAGAAACATAATAGTGCCCAGTAACACAACAGTAATGTCAAATTCCAAAGGCAGCCTTGTGATACCTTTGCCAGCATATAATTCACTTAATAGAATTCTAAGGCTTTCGTTTCTCATGATTCTCACTGTTGGTGATTTGAGATTAGGGCCACAAAAGGAACAGACTCAACTTTTCATAAGCGTCTACCTGAATTTTGCAAGACATTTTCCAGTGATAAACAAGTCTATAACATAGTCACTGACAATTCACTTCCTCTTTGCAGTACATAATTTCTCCAGAATTTTTTTTTTTTAGTGGAAAAACCAGTTTTATTTCTATCAGCAGACCAGCCCTAATGGTAATACAAGGGTTAACAAATCAATTTAACCTTTATAGATTAATTTCTCCAGAATTTTTATTTGAAGTGTTTAAATCCATGACTAGTATTTTCTGAGTTAATTGAAATAAAGCATATCGTTAACTATTTAAGTTGAGGGCAGGGTTAAGGATGGTACCTGGAGTCAAGATATAAGTTCAATTCTTAACGCATGTCTTGTAATGTTTAAAACTTGGCTAAGAGATGATGTAAGACTGCTATGTTATGATTCAATTAGAACAAAAGGAAGAATCACCACACTGGCACATCAATAGTATACACTGCCATAAATCCCACATCAACCGCCAACAGTTCAGGTTTGAGGTGAAGAGATTCAAAGAAAAAGAAATGTAAATGGATAATAGTACAAAATATATTAAATGCTATCTAGTTCCCAAACAACTGCAAATTATTATTCTTGAGCAACATTTTTCCAATATCAACTCGGTAAAGTTTTTTAAAAGATGGCAATATCTGCTGTTGATAAGAAGCTGGGCACCCTTGTAATCTACTGAGAATGTAACTGAATAGAGCTTTTCTAGAGAACAGTTTGACAATAGTAAAGCTCTCTCCAAAATAAAGACTAAAACTTTTAGTTCCACAGTTTCTGCTGGTTATTCCAATAGAAAATAATTAAAAAATTAAATCAGAGTCTCTGGGCATGAGGCCCAGGAAGCAGTGTTTCTTACCTACCTCCAGCCCCAGGTAATTCTGAAACAGCAAATATAGTCTTATTAACATTTGCTTAGAGTCAGAGAAGTAAAGAGAACAGGTGACATGTACAAGAAGAGAAATTCTACCCTGATTAAGAAGATATTTCTCCAACTCTTAAATCCAGTTAAATTAATAGAATCAAGTGATGGACTCTTGTAATAGAGTATTTCCCAGTGGGAAGAGAAATTTCAATCGAAACAATGGGAAACAAGTAATTTAACTGCATGTAGGTAATGAATTATTTTAGATATTTAAAAATAGTCAAAAACTTATTTTTTATAATTAAGTTGTTTTAAAATCACAATACCTCTACCATTCTCTTTAGCATTATTACAGTATAAAATAGAAGGGATGGTTTAACAAATGGTTAGAAACACAAAACTTTTTGATAAATACAAAAAAAATCAAATTCTCCTCCTGCTCTAGTCTGTTTCCTGGTTTGTGGTGTTGCCAGTCGTCTTGTGGTCACAGGACCAGAGAGCATAAGGGTCTCTTCCCTCTCCTCCGCAATCCCTATCTAGTTGGTCTGCAAATTCTGCACTTCTCCTTTTCATACAGCATTTCAATCTGTTCCCTATCTTCCCTTTTTAATGCTGATACCACAGTTCAAGTCTGTTATTCTCTTTCAGATGGGCTTTTATGAAATTTTCTCTCTGTCCTCAATTACTTCCTATACTCTGTTGCAAGAACTCAAGTTTTGGTGAGGAAAACCATGATATAATCACAATACTCAGTTATTGAAAATGTTTAATGATACCTGCTACCTATAAAGCAAAATATAGTATCTTCAGCATTGCATTCAAGGTCCTTTACCATCGGACTCAAGCTACACTATCATTCCTTTACCTTCCTCTCCTCATCCCATTGTCCCACCTCTATATCACTTCTGCCCCTTACTTCCAGTTAAACTGCTGTCAGAACATACCCCATGATTCATAAGGATCCTCTTTTTTCATGCATATCTTCTTTCTAGAAAGCTCTCTACCTCACCTCTTTGTGATGTCTACTATTAAACCCAAAGAGTTCTCCTCTATAAGTTAATAATTTCTTCCCCTGCTAACAGAAAAGAAGCACAATAAACCCATGTGAATAACTCACTCTCTGCATTATTCTGGCAACAGAGCTGGATGAGGCTGCCTGAAAGAGGGTGGTGGCAGTGTATCTGTTCTTTGACTGCAGGTACAGGCATCACTCATCTCTGTGTACTCCTTGACCTAAACCAGAGCCTAGCATGATGTTCAGAGAATCTCTGTGCACTTGGATAATGTAAGGGATCAAGCAGGAGATCTACAAAAAGACAATACTTAATCCAAAAAGTTAGAAACAGGATCATCTTCTAAAAGGAGCTATGAGGCTTGGAACCTTCTTCTCTACTATTTTACATGCACTTAGGGAGCTAGCTAATTAAAGAAACCCTCTGGCGAATATCCTATAATGAGAAGAATTCTTTGGCAAAGCAAATAACCAACCCTTAATTTATAAAGTACTTATGAAGTTAGGTGCTTACAGTATCACCAAATTTAGGGACCCCTTGTCATTAATCTGCCTCTGTAAACACCTAACTCAGAAGGAATAGCTAAGATTCTGGAGAAAATTGGGTTGTAGATGATTTAAGCTGTTAATTTTGATATTCTACAGAAGAATGTTAATAAGACTGTATTTGCTTTCTTATTTAAGCCTTAAAGCATAGTATAGACAAAAGAATCTCCGCAAGTAGCATTCTAATATTAACTTCCTTTTGATTCAGGCAAAAAAGCAATAAAAGTTTTCTATGATTAAAAGAAAGAGTCTATTGTGTTATTTATATATCTTTGATTTGGAGCAAAACTTTGTTCTCAGTCTAAGGAACAATAATTTTTAAAGTCTACTGTGAAGTTTATTGTTGTTCTTCTTCTTTTTAAAATAATTCTCCTCCCAAGGGCAGAGGAATTGAATTCTTCCTATGGATTAAGAGTTAAAGCTCTGGTTTTACTTTGAGTATTTTATCAACAACATTCAAAAGCTTTGAAAACAAACGTGGTTATTAATGCTGGTACTATGAATGTAAAAAAGAAAAGGAACACACTCATCAATCCTTGTTTATTGAGCCCTATTTTTCAAAAATTGTAAGCTCCAGAATTTCCATACATGACAAATTTCTGGGGGTGGCAATATGCCTAGGGCAGGATGAATCAGAGCAAGCACTAGGATATCGCCTCCAAATTGCAGTTTCTCTGTAAGCACACTGGTTTTTGTTTTGTTTTGTTGCACCTAGGATACACATGTATATGGGTGGTTTTGGTAAAAGTATTTGAAATTCTAGAGAAGCTAAAATTTCCATAAACCATTTATTGGTTTCAATCTTATTTCCCCATTTCTAGGCCAATCCCTACCACAAATGCAATTTATTTGATATTCTCCCGCCCTTCCTCCCTCCTTTCTTTCTTTCCTTCTTTCTTGGAAAAACAGAGATATGTTTCTAAAATTTGTGCATGCATTCCATGTTAAGACAATCAAGTTGAAATGCCTGAGGAAGTTAGTAACCACGTGGTGAAAATCTCTGCCGGAAACCCTATGTGACCTGGAAAACGCCCCGCATCTGAGTTTCTGCCTCCCTCCTTAGCATCCTCTCTATATTGTAGACATTCTCAGCTAATGTCACTTTTAAGAATCTGTCAAACTGTTTCATACTCCCATGCCTTTGCCTTTGCCATTTTCATTGCCTGGAAATCATATATTCACTGAATATTTTTACTGAAATCTACTCTCTGCAGAGAATGGTGCTAGGTCCTGGGAATACAGCAGTGAAAACGATATGATATTCACAGTTGCTGCCCACACATGACTCAGCATCCTTCTTCCCTGGCAAACTCTGTTTGCATGTTGCATCTTTTGTGCTTCTTTCTCCGGGACTTGTTCCCTGACCGTCCAGTCAAGACTTATCAATCCTTCTTTTGAGACACTGGTACAGCTTTAATAGTCCTATTATAGTCCTGACCAACATGCTTTTAATATGGTTATTTCCCATAATTTCTGATTCCCTCATGAAACAGTGAACTTGCTGTATCTCTTTCATTTTTGTATTGTTAGCACAGTGCTTAGCACTGAATGAATTAATTAATTGATAGAATGACTAAACTGCATAACTGATTTTTCTGGGGAGAGTAAATTGAATTTCAATCTGAATATTGTTTTAACATGTACTAATCTAAGCCTTTGCAAAGCACATATTGATCTGAAAGAGACAATTAGCACAGAATTTTAAAATGTGAAGTTACAGAAGCTACAATGAATGTAATCTCTTACATGAGTATGACATGCTCTTATAATAAATCTCAAAATTCCTCAATTTTGTTACCTGAAATATAAGAGTTATGATGCTCTTCTACTATTCTCCAAAGTAGTCACAATTATTACGTGGTTCTGTCTGTATATGAGGGTATTTTATTACAAAGGTGGTTATTATTAATATTAGAGTGGTTGAACTCTTCAGAAGAAATATGCTATTAATTGGAAATTCACAATGGTAATAGAATCAGCATCTTTTATGAAAGCTGAAAAGTTGGGTTTGGAGAAAGAAGACTCCTAATTCTCTATGAACAGAATGCAGTTTAGAAATTTGTAGGCAGCTCTTTCAACCACACAATGTATATATACATTAGATTTCAATGGAACCTAAAGGCACCATACACACTGCTAGGTTGGAGTCATCAGCTAATTTTTTCCGTCCTTCTTGGAAATTTTTTTTTAAATATCAGAGTCGGATACTTTATTGAATTAATTGTAAATTCCTTGAATATCACTATATTACTTATTCATCTTTTTATCTACCGCACTTCCTAGCACACTGACTTGACCACAGTAGATTCTCAGTAAATAGAAGTCAGTTTTATTTGGGTTACCTACTCCTACTAAAAGAAACTTGGGCAGATTTCACTGATTTGGGGACTTAGAAATAAAACAGGGGATGAATGTTTAATACATTTTTTGCAAATATTTGACAGATTTGGAAGTATGTGTGGTTCCAAAGAGCCATGTAGATCCATGCCATAAGTTAGATGAAGTTAGATTTTGGGTAAATTTAATGGAAACTGTTTTCATAACAGCAGTTACCTAATAATAGAATGGATTTCTTGTAAGGTAAGCTGTTTCCCACTGGTGGACATTGTGAAAAAGAATGTCTGGAGGCAGCAGAGGACTATCTTTGGCCAGATTCTGTGAGACAATAACTGTTCTTTAAGTGCTGTAAAGAGAAAAGGGCATAGATGGGTACAGTCATCCCTTGGTATCTGCAAGGTATTGGTTCTAGGACCTACAAGAATACCAAAATTGTCAGATGTTCAAGTTGCTTATATAAAATGGTATGGTATTTGCATATAACCTACACACATCCTCAGACCTTAGATTCAGTATTATGAGTAATGCAGAGTCATCATTTTTAGATTACTCATAATACCTAATATAATGTAAATGCTATGTAAATAGTTGTAAATACAATGTAAATGCTATGTAAATAATTGTAGGCATGCAGCATATTCAATCTTGCTTTTTGGAAATTTCCAGATTAAAAAAAAAATAGTTTTGATCTGGGCTTGGTTGAATCCACGAACATGGAACCCAAATATATGGAAGGCCGACTATATATTCAGTTCATGTGTCGGTTTATTCTGTTATCTTAATAAAGTGATACCATATATTTTTATAGTCTATAATACATGTCCTCAATATTATTGAGTTGTAGATTGCCTCTGGACAACTTCTGGGACTCTAGAGTCCTGTGAACTTCAGGACTGGTCATAAACTACCCTACAAGTGATCGCAAGGTAGGGTGGCTGGAGTCCTGAAAAAATTCCTCAAGTTGGAATATGCGGATGTTCATTATATAAGATCAAGAGTAGTCATTACTGAATTACACATTTTCAGAGTTAAAACACTTAGATAAGTTCATGGACCTAACTCACTGATAGAACAGAATTTCCTCAATCAACCAAGATTTGACTACAGTTCCTACAAGGATAAAGATGAGAAGAGGTTAATTTTCATTAGAATTTCATGAGGAACCCCAGCTCCTTCAGCTGATGCTGGCCAACCAATATTCAGATACTATTTAAGGAACATCATTTTACTTTTAAAAACCCTTGGCCACATGCATACCTAATTAGGAAAAGCAACCTTTAAAAATGGAAATTAAATTTCAGAAGGGTGCTTCTATAATATTATTTGTCCACTACCATTCTCTTACGCTGCTTGGAAGCAGTAGGAATTTATAACTTCTGGAAAGAAAGGTATGAAATTAAGACATTTGGCCTTACTTGTACCATAGTCATAAGATTTAGCAATATTATAGGGCAAAAATAATTATAAAAAATGCTGAAAGCAAAGGAAAATTGTGATTGATCTTTGGAATTCTGAAGAAAAAGATTAAAGTGTAGTAAGTGTCAGAAACATACTTTTCAACTGAAAATACTATTCAGCAATTTGAGAAGTTCTAACTTCATTTTCTTTCAGTGACAAAGAAAATGTTTTCAGTAATGGGACTTTTTAGTTTGCCCTGGACATAATTCATGTATTTCAATATCTTTGAAAAGAAAATGGTCTTCTTATAGTCAACCTGACAATTGTGCTATATTGTTTAATTAAACATAATAATTTACCTTGGACTGCTTAAAAGTTAATTGTCCAGAGCTAATGTGATTGGGTCGTAATTGTTACCTGACATCTTCTACAAGCACAATTTTGTAGATCATTTTTGATTACAATTTTATGAAGGAAATTTGTTTCCAAATATAAATTCTGTGGGTGGGGTTGATTTTTTTTAACTCATCAACTGATGTTTAACTAATCAACAAAAACTATTGGCTTAAATTTGACTAAATTTGATTAAAATAGGGAAAATATATATTTATATTATAATATGCATTATATTTATATTATAATGTGTTTTAATATTATGTTATAGTATATATGCTTTACTTTGTTTCCCCTATGTGTCCTTGATATGCAGATTCTCTTCTATCTACTAATATCAAACCTAGACTGAACCTTAAGCTTTCTGTCTTAAACCTAACGACAGCTGGACATAGTGAATTCCAGAGCGTGTATCAGGTGATGTACTATTATCAGTGAATGCATATGGTCCTAAGTACTGTTCTCTGAAAGCCAAATAAAATTGTTATAAAAGAAAAGAAATGCATATCTATCATGTTAGAATTTTAAGATGGTTCCCAAGATTTCCACACCCTTGGGCACATTCATTTTCTCCCAGTTATCCAGTTAAAGGGTAATCTACACGCCTCCGTGAAACCATTTTTGGGTATAATTATGGTCCCAAATGAACTGATTTTAGAAAAGGATATTATCCTGGCCTATTCAGAGGTGAGTTCATGCTTAAAAGGGGCTTAGCTCTTCCTAAAGAGACTTAAAATGTAAGAGGGATTCAATGGGAGGAAGATTTTTCACTGATGGCTTTGGGGCAAGAACTGGGAGCAGTCCAAGCTAAAATCCAGAAAGATAACAGAGACCTCATTCCTACAATTGCAAGGAACTAAACTCTGACAACAACCTGAATGAGCTTGAAAGAGTACCCCAAGTAACACATAAGAATGCATCCTTTCAACACGTTGATTTTTTTCTTTGTCTGACTACAGAGCTGTGAAGTAATAAATGGGTATTGCTTTCAGCTGCAAACCTTGTGGAAATTTTTTATACAGCAGTAGAAAACTAATAAATCTATGATGTAGCTAAATAGAGCATCACCATTTTAGATAAAGGAAATTTGTGTGGCTGTACTGAGACTCAAATCAGAATAAAGAATTCATTTGAAGATAATAATTGTCTCCTTACGTCTATAACAAACTTCTTCATTAACTCACCATTCAATTGGGGTCAGTGGGAATAAAATACAAACAGCATATATTAGAGTGGCTAGCAATAAAATCTCTTGCAAGGCACTTTACCCCTTTGGACTGCAGTTGTTTCTAACTGCAAAATAAGAAGCTAGATCCTGATTATTTCTGAGATTTATTCCAGGTTAAGAAACGTATGATTTAACTAAATAGTAGTAAAGTGAAGAAGCTATGATATGGTGGAAAGAATACAGTACTAGAGAAAAGGAGAAAAAGACTTGGGTTAAATTCTATGTCGTAAACAAGGAGCATTGATCTTAAATAAACTGTTTCATTTCTGGACTGTGATTCACTTGGTTGAAAATGGGGATAAAACCACCATGACTCAAAACCCTTTGTGAAAAGAGTTATTCTGGGTAACTTACTTCCAGGATGGCAGTGAGGAACTTTGTGAACTCACTCACTCTCTAAAACAATGAAAATATGGCCAAAACAACTGCCATGAACCATTTCAGAATCCTGGTATTAACAAAGCCTCAGAACAAATGAAAAATCATCTATTCAAGAGAAACTGCTGAATCTCTATAAGAGAGAAGGTCTGTGACATTTTCACTTGGGACTATTCCCATTCTTTCCTCCCACCTCCTTGGTGTGGTAGCCAAAATCTGGAAGCAGACAGTATAGATATCTGACCATCTTTGGAACTCTGTTAAAAGCACCATCCCCAGAACACACTTAATACTTTGTCCAAACATTTAGATCTCTGTGAAATACACAAATATGTAGAAATCAAACAACACACTTCTACATAACTAGTGCATCAAAGAAAAAAAATCACATGAGAAAATACTTTGAGATAAATGAAGACAACAACACATTAGGCCAAAGCTTATGCAATACAGGTAAAGCCATGCACAGAAGAAAATTTATAGCTCTAAATGCCCACATTGAGAAAGAAGAGCTCAAATCAATCTCATCTTCCACCTCAAGAAAAAAGAGCAGCAAACTTTATCAAACTTTATATATTTTGTTCTTTTTAAACTTCAAAAAAGAACAGCAAACTTCTCCTTTATCAAGGAGAAGGCAGGAACTGTAAAGATTAGATTACAAATAAGTGAAATCCAGAATAGAAAAACAATAGAGAATATCAAAAAAAACAAAAGTCGGCTCTTTGAAAAAATCAAAAACTTTCTATACATTAGCAATGAATAATCTGAAAATAAAATTTATAAAACACTCTTAAATAATAAAAATAATAAAATTTCTAATAATTTTTTAAAGTACAAGACATATACTAAATATATAAAACAACTGAAAGAAATTAAAGATGCTATAAATAAATAGACATACCAGGTTCATGGGTCAGAAGACCTAACACTGTTAAGATGGCAATACTTCACAAATTGAGGTACAGAGTCAACACAATCATTTTCAATATCCCAGCTTTTGGCAGGGGCAGGAATTTACAAGCTGATCTCAAATTCATAACCCCCTTATCTGAAGCCCTCATAGAAAAAATACAAGGGACCAAAATAACCAAAATCTTCTTGAAAAAGAAAAAAGTTGGAAAGCTCACAGTTTCCAATTTCAAAACCCAGTACAAAGCTACAATAATCAAGTCATCATAGTACTAGTGTAACAACAGACATACACATCAATGGAATAGAATTGGGAGTTCAGAAATACATCCCTACGTTTAGGGACAATTGATTTGGACAAGGATGCCAGAATAATTTATAAAGAAAAATATAGCCATTCAGGAAATGTTGCTGGAACAACTGGATATCCACATGCAAAAGAATGAATTTGAAGTCTTCACACCACACACACAAAAATCATTCAAATCTTAGATTTAATTGTAAGAGCTAAAACAATAAAACCCCTAGAAAAAAACACAGGAGTAAATTTTCGTGATCTTGGGTTAGGCAATGATTTCTCAGTTATGACACACAAAGTAGAAGGAATAAAATTTTTACAAAGATAAATTGACTTTGTTAAGTTAAAAAAAAAAAACCTTTTTTGTGTCAAAGGACACCAGTAATACAGTGAAAAGAAAACCCACAGGATAAGATAAAATATTTGCAAATCATATATATGACAGAACTTCTATACAGAACATACAAAGAACTCTTACCATTCAACAATAAAAAGAAAACTAGCCCAATTAAAAATTGAATAAAAGATTTGAATAGATATTTCTCCAAAGAAGACATATAGTCAACAGACACATAAAAGGATGCTCAAATCATTAATCATTAGAGAAATGCAAATCAAAACACAATGAGAAACTACTTCATGTCTACTAGATGTCCAAAATATAAAAGAGAGAAATAATAAGAGTTGGTGAGGATATGGAGAAACTAGAACCTTCATACATTGCTTATGGGATTGTTAAAACAGTGCAGCCACTTCGGAAAACAGTCTGGCAGTTTCTCAAATGTTAAATACAGAGTTAGCTTATGACCCAGCAGTTCCACTCCCAGATATATATCCAAGGGAATTGAAAACATGGGGACAACACAGAAACTTCTGCATGATTTCATGCAGTTCCACTTATGACCCAGCAGTTATGACCCAGCAGTTCCACTCCCAGATATATATCCAAGGGAATTGAAAACATGGGGACAACACAGAAACTTCTGCATGATTTCATAGTAGCATTATTCATAATAGAGAAAAGGTAGAAACAACCTAAATGCCCATCAACTGATAAGTGGATAAATAACGTGATATATCCAAACAATGGAATGTTACTGAGCCACAAAAATAAATGTAGTACTGATTCATGCTACAGCATGGATGAACGTTGAAAATACTATGCTGAGTGATAAAAGACAGTCACAAAAGGCCACATATTGTATTAATCCATTTATATGAAATGTCCAGAACAGGCAAATCCAAGGAGAAAGTAAACTAGATTTTAGTGATGGTGGCACAACTCCACTGAACTGTGTATTTTCATTGAACTTGTATGCACTCCTGCCCTACTTATCAATATGGGACTATCTCATGGACAATTTAGATAAGAGCACAAAACATGGAGTCAGAGTCTTAGGTCAAGCTCTGTTATTTACTAACTGTGTGACTTAACCTCTTTGAACTTCAGCTTCCTCTTTATAGCTAATGGAAATAATAATGCCTTCCACTTACTTTACATAAGGAAACTGAAATGAAAATACAATTTCCATGATAATATTATGCTCAGATTATGCAATTTCTTTTAGGAGCCTTTAAATGGATTAATCATAATCATTATATAGTGGCACAGTATCATTATCAATTAGTGCATAAAAACTTTATTTGTATTTACTTCAAATAGACATTACTTTTTGTTCCCTTTGTTCTATTCCCAATCCCCTTCTCTCTCTCTCCTCCATACACCCTGTCATTGGTTGAATTTTCCAGGAAACAGACTCTGAGACACAATGTAATGGATGGGATGTTCATTAGGGAGTATCCCATGGAAGAGAGTAGAAGGGAAGCAGGTTTGAACAGAGGGAGAAGTCCAGCTGGGATGCAGGCCATGGCAGCCTCAGCCAACTTCAAGAGGAGCTCTGGAGCTCTGGCCCCTCAGAGTTGTCCTGCATTGGCCAAGTGGCTGAGACTCTATACCAGTCTCAGTGTGTCATAGGTTGTGAGACCTTGGGCAAGGTGATGCTCTGTGGTTAAGGCAATCCCTAAAGGGATTAACAAATGGCTGGAGGCTATCTGCTCACAACATCCCCAGAAGTTGGAGCAATTCGTCCTTCCTTGAGGGGACATTTCAACAGTGTATCACAGTACCCATCAGAGGCTCCGAATTCTAGGTATTTAAGTACATAAATGGCATTGTGTAGGATATTTCGCTCTGTTTCTATTTTACCTTTGGTGTATGTCTGTCAGATCTATCCATGCTGACAGTCATAGATCTGGTTAATATAAAATTCTTTTCTATATTTCCTTCTACGTAATAGAATGAACACTGCTGGTACTGTATCAATAGACACAATCCCAACACATTTATCATTGCTGGGTAGAAGAGACAGTGTTAAACTAAAATAGATTAGTCTGTTGCGCACACACTGCTTTGGTTTTATGATCAATTAACCTATCGCTCAGAACAGCAATTCTGCCACTCCAGTTTGCTTTGCGTATTGCTCACTGTCTGTATTTTTTCCCTAAGCCCCACTGTTTGATTAGACTAGCGTGGTTCCTGACAGTAGCATGACTCCTTCCAATCCCTTCTTCAGTTCACCTCCTGTTTTATATCTTCAGTTCCACTCTGTTTTGGCTTTCTCTTCTTTCCTACCTGCCTTCACCACTGCAGTATCAGCATCATTTGGAGTCAGGTCCAACTTCACAAATGTTTTCCCGCAGAATATAACAAAATATATGATATGGAACAAGGGCACAATATTGTTGATTTGTGATGTTTGAGCATTCCTAATTCTATTGATTGCATCTCTTTTTACATCTATGTAAATTATATGTAATTTTAAATGAAAGGGAGAAATAAAGATTTTTTTGAAATAAATTATATGTATCATTTTTGGAAAGACATTGCAAAAGGTTAATGCTTCCCTAGTCTCATGTTTTTGTTTGTTTTCTCAATTCAGAGGCAAACTCCTTCTGATTTTATACATTGTCTTTCAGACTACTTCATCTTCTGACATAAACAGGGAAACCTATGAACCTCCTTCATCTAGTGTTGGCCTATCTCTAAACCCCAGAGCACAAGGTGAGAACCAGAAGGAAGCTCTCCCTGCGTTTCTCAGCTGTGTTCCTTAGACTCCTGGGTTAGTAAGGATTCAGGGACCACTGTAGGGTGAGAGGCTACGGAGAAGGCAGGACTCTGGGCTCACCTGGGTTTACGTCTCAACTATATTAAATATAATGTATTAAATATCTGTAATATTTAGTTTAAAAAATGAGTTTCCCTGCTGAAAGAAACAGAGACAGAGAGTTGAAAATTACTAAGCCTTACCTCACTTAATATTGAAATACACAGGCCCAGCATGGAATTCACTTGTCCAAGATCCAATGATATTCTCTAACTTCATATTTTACTCTATTTCAGAACTTATTATTAATAGCTCTTTGGCTGTTGGCTTTAGTAGCCTTATGTGTCCTGAAATCATAACCCAGCCCAGTTTCTAGACTCCAGCTCCTTCTAAGCAAGACTGTGGCTTTGACCTGGCCTGAAGCTCACACCTATTCCTCATAGCTATTCTCCCTGAGATCTGGTTTTGGTTTCTGTTTTTGCTAATAGCAGTCTTCCCTTGCTTGGTTTCTCTTCTACCGTTAAATGTCATGGGCCTTGACAGTAGCATTAAAGGTTATCTTTTATGTTTAGGGAAGTAAATACTTGAAGGCAACTTGGGATAGATATAATGATGGAAGCATTATCCTCTTACTATATATTAGAATAGCAATCAAGTAATAACAAAATGAATTGTAATGGAGCCAATCATTTGTTTTGTCATCCTTAAATTTCATATGGGGAGTTTAGCATAAACTAATTACTCTTGACGATTATCTGACAGATTGGTTTCAAAGACCATGGAAAGAGATAATTTGAAGCGTTGGGTTGAATAAACAATCACTATGTTTCTCTAAGAGTCTGATTAATTCTAAATATAAACGTCTTGTTTAGAATGCACTAAAAGATATGCAATGCACATCTTTCCCTTAATGCCAAAAAGCTTTCCAAACAGGTCCTGTTTTTGACGCATCTTATAGGACTGAGTCTACTGTAAGGTTTATAAAGACACTGAGTTAAGGACAATGTCACATAATCTGTATTAATAACGTTCACAAATAATTATTTCCATATTAGCAGAAGGTAAACGAACTATTTCCTTATGCAATCAACTATAAATAAATAGGATTTTTTTTCTTATGCACTTCCCTTCTTGGTGGGTGGATGGTAAAGAACTAACATGTACTCAGTGTCTAGTTTAGACTCAACATCCACATATATAAAAGTTTCTACAAAGTAAATCTCAATCAAAATTAGAAACAGTATTATGTTCATGATTTTTAAAGGCCCTTCTGCTTGCAGAAAAAAGTGTTGGGGATTTCCTAAGTGTGTATAATACCAACAGGATAAACATTTAGAATTCAAACATTTAGAATTCAATTACTTTAAAAAAGATAATTAGATGTTTAATATGTTGCATAAAAATTTAACCACTTTTTTTTGTGTGTGTGGTATGCGGGCCTCTCACTGTTGTGGCCTCTTCCGTTGCAGAGCACAGGCTCTGGACGCGCAGGCTCAGGGGCCATGGCTCACAGGCCTAGCCGCTCTGTGGCATGTGGGATCTTCCCGGACCGGGGCACGAACCCACGTCCCCTGCATCGGCAGGCGGACTCTCAACCACTGCGCCACCAGGGAAGCGCTTAACCACTTTTAATACATATTTTCACATTGTATTTTATGTTGCAAATTGTCAACATCACAATATAACTAATATTAAAAGAAAACTCCAGAGTTATGTCTCCCTATTTGTCCTTTTTTTCAATCCTCCGGTCTTCTTGGTTTCAATCATACTGAAGTCACTGTGGTTCTATTTGTTTGCAGGTCCTCGTTCTCTCTCTCGCTCCCTCTCTCTCTTGCTCCCTCTCTCTCTGTCTCAGCTAGCCTGTGCATAATCTTTCTTCTTCCAGAAAGTATACAGTATTCCCCACCCACTGCTATGACCTCTCCCTTGCCTTCTTAAACTCCTAATTGTATTTATTTCTCCATTCAAATATCACCTTCTCTGGAAAGCCTTCCCTGACTCCTTTACTGAAAATCCCATCCCAGGCTGGGTTAAATGTTGTTCCAGTGGGTTTTCATAAGCAAAATCTGCTAGATACCCTCGCTTTGTACCACTTACCACTTGCTATTTAATATTCCCATGTGACTATGTGTTTCCAAATCAGTTCAGTTATCCCCTTGAAGAAAGGCACTGGGTCTTGCCCAGCACTGTATCCTTGGCACCCAGCATAGTGCTTGATTGACAGTGGTACTTGGTGTTGTAGGATTAATGGATGCCCCTATGGTTTTAGATAGAGTAGTATATTATCTATTTGTTATGCCTATGTACTAATACCAATTTTACTTGTCATTTCAAGAGCTCTGTAGTGTGATTATTGAGTATGATACATCAAATACATGCTGTCAGGCAAAATGTGTAATTACCTGGGTTGCACCCCTGTTTGACTGAAATTTTTTTTAAATAAGAGTGATCTCATTCTCAATAGCTCAGCCAGATGGGATCACTGTTTCCCCTGCCTCGTCTGACACTTCTTTGAACCTCCATCACAGCCTGCATTGAGATCCCTTGTAGTTGACGGAACGTGTCCTTGCTCTCTTCATTTAGGCCTTGAAGGCAGGAAAGAGTCTTTTTTCAATCTTATATTTCCCACAGTGCCTGGCACACAGAAGAGGTGCAGCAATTATAGAACTGAGCTGGTACCTGATTACGCAAAGGCCAAGCCAAAGTCAGATTTTTTTTTTTAATCAGTCCTTTCAAAATAAGTACAGAACTCTGGGGGGGTTTTGTTGTTGCTATTGTTGTTTTTACACTTTTCTGATTAAAAAATAATGCAACTCGTATTTGGAAAATTTTGGAAAGAACACAAAAACATATAAAGCAGAATTAAATTTACCTGAATAGTGGAGATCAGTTTATGTTAGAATTTTAGTACATTTCCATCCAATCTGTCTTCTTCAACCAATGATAACCTTATATCATATAAATTATTTTATACTTAGTCTTTTCACTTAATATAATAGCATATTATTTTCTACCACTATAAATTTTTCGACATTATATTCCACCCCATAAATGCCCATGGTTTTTTAAGCCACTTCCTTGGTAACTGAATACTGTTTGTTGAAGATTGTTTTTTAATTTTTCACAACTGTAAGTAATTTTGCATTATTTCAATGAATAACATATTATTTCTATGTACCTGGCTTTCTGTTGTTTTATGGGCTGGGATATAGCAGAGAAGAAACTGACAAAAATCCTTACCCTCATAGAACTTACATACTAATTGAAGAGACAAAAAACAAACATGATAAAATAACATGTGCTACATTAGACAGAAATGGATGCTGAGGGGAAATAAAATACAGGAGGGAAGTGTAAGAGTGTCAGAGGGTGGTCACACATTTGGGTTGAAGTGGCTAAAGAAGGTCTCACTGAGAAGAAATTTGGGTAAATACCTCCAGGAGGTAAGGGAACAAAATCATCTTGAAATGGGGTGGAGTTGGGGAAGGGAGAAAGACCAATTGCAGGGGAATGTATAAGCAAGACCTGAGAAAGAGTATGCCTGGTATGTTTAAGGAGCAGCAGAAGCTCACACTGATTGAGGAGGAGGGAAATAAGAGATAAAATCAGAGCTATCTCAGGAGGACTAATTTTTTGGCTTTTCAGGCTTGGCTACTACTCTAAACGAGCTGAGATGTCACTGGAGCAGCACGACATAAGTGGCATTTGAACAAGATCACTCTGTTTCTGGGATGAAATAGACTGAAAGGGGAAAGTCACAGGCAGGAATGCCAACTGAGAAGCTTCTGATATAAAATCGGGGAGGGCATAATGACATGGGCCAGAGTGTGGTGATGGAGGTGGGAAGGAGAAGTTAATTGTGGAATTTATTATTAGATTGAATGTGGTGTATGAGAGAATAAAAGGGGTCAAGGATGATGTCAGGTTTTTAGGCTTGAGCAGTTGCAAGAAAGGAGATGCCATTTAGTGAGACAAAGCAGATTGGTAGAGGAACAGGTTGAGAGTCAAGGTCATGTCCATTTTCCACATCCTTCAGTTGGATATCTAAGTGGAGATGTCAAGTAGTCAGTTGAATGCATGAATCTGGAATTCAAAGAACAAGTTCTTACCAGAGATATAAATTTGGGTGTCTTCAGCATAGAGATTATATTCAAAATACAACACTTTCATGCATAAATATTTATTCAGATTTTTTCATCATATGATTTCAATAACTATGCCTGGGATATTGGAGTTGGCGTTACCTGATTAATTCATATAAGTTATTTCCCTAAAACACTGTGACAATTTAAGTTTTCTACCTGCATTATCATTTTGCATCTTTGGACACGGTAACTTAAAGAACAAAAACTACATATACATATATAGTTTTGTACCTTCATTTTGCATTACTTTGATTATTGATGAAGACATTCTTAAATTAGACACTAAAATGGGAACATGATTCCATCAAAAATAGCAAAATCTGCAAACATGTATGTATCCATGCAGCCACAGAATTCCACTTTGCAATATTTAAAATATTAATCTAGAGTTTGTTTGAAAAGATAAATGGGTTTAAAAAAGGCCTAAGAGTAATGGAACATTACCCCTATTAAATATTTAATCATATGTGGAAGCTAAAATAATTAAATTAGTACAATACTGTCCCCCAAAACAAACAGACAAATTTGCAGACAGGCCACTGTACTTATTTAAATTACTATATGACAAAGGTGGTATCACAAATTGGGGGAAAATATGAGAGAGTCAAGATATAATGAATTATTATTCCATTTGGAAAAAAATAGTTTAGTTCT
Organism: Stenella coeruleoalba; assembly: GCF_951394435.1. Classification (NCBI taxonomy): domain Eukaryota; kingdom Metazoa; phylum Chordata; class Mammalia; order Artiodactyla; family Delphinidae; genus Stenella; species Stenella coeruleoalba. The sequence continues at coordinate 16,914,393 of NC_137167.1, forward strand.
TTGCCTCCTGCTGAATACAACATAAAGTACATACATAATTATAATTAAAGTAATTAATTATGTAAAAATCTATCCATATTTTTTAAAACTAGAAGAAATTTGGAGGATATTTCCTAATTTCTAATTAGGGAAATACATTTCTAAACTTAAATAGAAGAACTTACAAAACAATAAAAATAGTCCTGTGTGTATGTAAACAATATTCAGTGGTCACCAACAAATGGAAAAACAGCTGTAATAAGTATGACAGGAAAGTTAATAATCTTGATAGTCAAAGCTCATATAAACTTATTAGAAAAGCATTAAGGTTCTTAAAAGAAATGGAAAAAGAATATAAACTGGGGATCACAAGTTTTTTTTGTTAAGTGAAGGACCAATACACAAAATAGTGACATTTATTCTTAAATGAGAAAGACGTTAATTGATAAGTTTCCAGGACACTGTTTTGTGGGTGAAGTGAATGAGCTGATTAACAGAAGTGAATACCTGAAAGGTACTCTTTTGCCAAACACGATTTCATCACAATCTCTAGTTTTCATTTTGTTATGCCCGTATCTGAACCTCACCAACTTTTATCAACCCTTCCTGCACTTATTCAGTGATTTTGATTTTAAAAAGTTGTCTGATCAGATTAAAGGAATGAAGGAACATAAGTGAGAGACTGAATATAGAAAGTATGCATGATCACTTTATGAGCAAAAAATAAAGAAGCAAACAATAATAATATTCCTTATTATAATTTTGAAAGACATAGAAAGTTTATGAGGGACTTCCCTGGTGGTCCAGTAGTCAAGACTTCACCTTCCAATGCAGGGGGATACGGGTTCAAGCCCTGGTTGGGGAACAAAGCTCCCACATGCCTCATAGCCAAAAAGCCAAAAACATAAAAGAGCAGTATTGTGACAAATTCAATAAAGACTTTAAAAATGGTCCACATCAAAAAAAAAATTTAAAAAGAAAGTTTATGAGAAGAATCCATATAAATCATTAGCCTAAGAACCAAAGAAAACATTGATTTCTTTCAAAGTAATTATGCAAATGCATATTAAATTGCCTCACTGTTTGTGCGAAGCAAAAGAATATTACAAATATCAATTCTAGTTCATTCAATAAAGCATAATGCCTTTGATCTGCCAGTGAAATCCACTGTCTCTTTTCTCATGTTTGTTTTTCTCAAAACTACACAAGTTTAAAGCAACTCCTCCTGTAATAGGGAAGTAAGGATTATTTTCCCTTATAGGTTTATTTTTTAGCAGGTTGTGATGGATATGGTTTAAAATATTAATTTAAATGATATGGTACATGGCTACATGATCTTTCCCTTTTAATAAAACTTGGGGCACATTTCCAGTAATCATCTAAGAGGAATCAGAATATTATCTAGTCCATTTACCTTTGTCCAAGGTGGATTCAAATTAGCATGACTTTCTGGATTTCCCCAATCCCTTTCCCCCACCTCCAACAATTTTTCTTAGAGTGCTTGAAGTAAGCATGATACTCCTAGAACCTACTACACACTCTTCAGTTTCAATTTAAAACATTTAATATCATACCTTCTCTTACTCAAAAGAAAAAAATGCCAAGAGTACAATATATCATCAGAATATGAATGTGTGGTATTTGTGACAAAAAAACTATTTTTAAATTCCACCCCCTCAGCTTTCTTTCACCAAGTTCAGCTCCTCTTTATAGAGGGAGGACTAACGAAAAAATGTAGATAGATAAAAATCCTGTAAAAAGTATTTTGCCTGTAATTGAATTTTTTAAAATTGGGTTTCATTAGAGGCTCTAATTACCTCTCCCTCTCCCTAGGCTCATTGTTTCAATTTTAGGAGATCCTAGGAAACATTTATGGAATGGCAAAGTAAGGAACTCTGAAAACCTGCTCTTCCATAAAAGCAATCAAACCCAAATTGTTAAACTCTTTCAGAATTCTAGAAATTAACCAAAGGTTTAAAACACTCTGAGAAGCATGTATTGAACAAAAATGGATAAATCTTGCTAAGAACAGTGAGCTTCCTGGCATTTTAAACTGCCATTTTGGAAAACAATCTGGCAGTTCCTGAAAAAGGTTAAATACAAAGTTATCATATGACCCAGCAATCCCACTCCTAGGTACAGCCCATGAAATTTGAAAACATAATGTCCACACAAAAACCTCTATACCAATGTTCATAGCAGCATTATTCATAATAGGCAAAAAGGAGAAATAACTCAAGTCTCCATCAACTGAGAAATGAATAAAATATGGTATATCTATACAACGGAATTTTATTTGGCAATAAAAAAGATAGAAGTTCTGACACATGCTACAACATCAGGCACCTTGAAAATATGCTGAGTGAAAGAAGCCAGTCCTAATAGGCCAAATATGATATGATTCCATTCACTGGGTTCATTTTTTTTCCATAAGACAGCTCTAGTAGCACTTAGATGTCTTTAACTTCATTCGAAACAATTTTGTTAGATTACGTTTTGACAGCTTTCATATCGGCATGCACTTAAAAAAAAAAACCTCATCAAAACTGGTTAATTTTTGTGTAGCCATTTTAGTATTGAAGATGGAAGAAAAAAGCAACATTTTTGGCATATTATGCTTTATTATTTCAAGAAAGTTAAAAACCCAACTGAAATGCATAAAAAGATTTGTGCAGTGTTTGGAGAACGTGCTGCGACTGAGTGACTGTGTCAAAAGTGGTTTGTGAAGTTACATGCTGGAGATTTCTTGCTGGGTGATGCTCCATGGTCGGGTAGACCAGTTGAAGCTGATAGCGATCAAATGGAGACATTAATTGAGATCAACGTTACACCACGTGGGAGACAGATGACATACTCAAAATATCCAAATCAAGAGTTGGAAATCATTTGCAGCAGCTTGGTTATGTTAATCACTTTGATGTTCTGGTTCCACATAAGTTAAGCAAAGAAAAAAACCTTCTTGACTGTATTTCCACATGCAATTCTCTACTTAAACGTAATCAAAATGTTCTGTTTTTAAAACAAATTTTGATGGGTGATGAAACGTGGATACTGTACAATAATGAGGAATGGAAGAGATCACAGGGCAAGGGAAATGAAACACCACCAACCACACCAAAGGTCAGTCTTCATCCAAAGAAGGTGATGTTGTATATATGGTCAGATTGGGAGTTCTCTATTATAAGCTCCTTCAGGAAAATGAAAAGATTAATTCCAACGAGTACTGTTCCCAATTAGATCAACTGAAAGCAGCACTCGACAAAAAGCGTCTGGAATTAGTCAACAAAAAACGTATAATTTTCCATAAGGATAATGCAAGACTGCATGTTTCTTTGATGACCAGACAAAAACTGTTACAGCTTGGCTGCAAGGTTCTGATTCATCCGCCATATTCACCAGACACTGCACCTTCGGATTTCCATTTATTCATATCTTTACAGAATTCTCTTAATGGAAAAAATTTCAATTCCCTGGAAGACTGTAAAAAGCACCTGGAACAGTTATTTGCTCGAGAAGGTAAAAAGTTTTGGGAAGATGGAATTATGAAGTTGCCTGAAAAATGGCAGAAGGTGGTGGAACAAAAGGGTGAATACATTGTTCAGTAAAGTCCTTGGTAAAAATGAAAAATGTGTCTTTTATTTTTACTTCAAAACTGAAGGCAATTTTGGCCAACCCAATATATGAAGTGACCAGAATAGGCAAATCCCCAGAAACAAAGGAAAGTAGATTAGTGCTTGCTAGGGCTGCAGGAAAAAGGAATAGGGAATAAATGCTAAAGAGCATGGGTTTCTCCCTGGGGAGGTGAAAATGTTCTGAAATTGCAGAGTGGTGATAACGGCCCAACTTTGTGAATATACAAAAACTCACTGAATTATACACTTTAAAAGACTGGCAGGACTTCCCTGGTGGTGCAGTGGTTAAGAACCTGCCTGCCAGTGCAGGGGACAAGGGTGTGATCCCTGGTCCAGGAAGATCCCACATTCCGCGGAGCAACTAAGCCCGTGCACCACTACTGAGACCACGTGCCACAACTACTGAAGCCCGTGGGCTCTAGGACCTGCATGCCACAACTACTGAGTCGGCACACCTAGAGCCCGTACCCTGTCTGCAACAAGAGAAGCCACCGCAACGAGAAGCCTGCGCACCGCAATGAAGAGCAGCCCCTGCTCACCGCAACTAGAGAAAGCCCACGCGCAGGAACGAACCAAGGCAGTCAATAAATAAATAAACAAATGACTGGCATTTATGGTATATGAATTGTATCTCAATAAAGTTATCTTTAAAAATAAAAAATTGCATTTAAAAATATTCGTTTAATATTAATTTTCTATAGAGAAAAAGCTCCTAATAAGGAAATTCTAAAATGGGATGTAGAGTTCACACTATTTCTTTCATATTAATTTATTATGTTGGTATTAGTTCATACGTACAAACTAATTGGTTAAGGAAAATGGGAGGGTGGTTAAGGGGTCAAAGACTGGGCAAGTAACTTCGCTTGGGCTCAAACTGTTATCTATAAGATGATGACAAAAACACCTGCCATAAATATGCTCTCAAGAAATATGCTAACATATAGTGTTAGTATATACATTTCAAATAAGCATAATATTTCTAATCAGAATTTATCTCAAATTTAGTTTACATCTAAGCTTAGATAAAAAAATTATCTTATGGCTCCTAGACAATTTCAAAATATTCTCCAATGAGTGTATCCCAAGTCCCCCTCCTTTCTAGACCACAGTTCCAAGCACTCCCTGGGTTATCAAGTAATGTAACATGTGACATCAGGATGCATCTCCTGAGTGTGGGTATATCACAACATAGCTCATTTTCTCCTCTGATATTTCTCTCATTCAATAGCATGACACACAATGTAAATAAGAGTGAGCTCACTGCACTGAAAAAGAAGCTGCCTATTCTTCCGAATAACGGATTTCTGTGAGATATGACTGCAAAAAATAACTCTGAAACATTAAAAAGGGAAGTCTGGAAATCCTAGCTATCACACACACACACAAATTTTTATTGCATCACTCTTCTTTGGCAAAAGCCAAAGTTCTGTTCTCTTTTCTTAGAAAACCAAAATTAAATGTTTGTTTTCTTAAGAGTTTATCAGTCAACATATTACAGGTACACCTATATCACTAGGTTTTAGACATGTGTTGAGGAAAAATAAATATACTATAGAAGAATAAATAAGGCTTGTTTCCACATAAAACTGCACTGGAACTTATTTTTTAAATTATGATGAATTTTTAACAACTTAATAGGAAATTAAATTGGGAAACATGGTCATCACCATTAAAGAGTCAATGCCCTGTCCACACCAAACCTGCACACGGATGCTGACAGCAGTTTATTCATAACTGCCAAACTTAGAAGCAGCCAACATGTCCTCCAGTAGGTGCTATAGACCGAAAATTAGTGTCTTCTCACAATTCAAATGTTGAAATCTAATCTCCAATGGTGTTAGGAGGTAGGGCTGGTGGGAAGTGATTCATGAGCAAAGCCCTCATGAATGGAATTAATGCCTTTATAAAAGAAACCCCAGAGAGGTCTCTTGCCCCTTCTGCCAAATGAGAATGCAGCAAAAAGACTGCCATCTATAAACGAAGAAATGGATCCTCACCAGACATGGAATCTGCCTGTGCCTCCTGGACTTAGCCTCCAGAAATAAATTTCTGCTGTTTATATTTCTCAAGTCTATGGCTTTCTGTTATAGCAGCCTGAATAGACTAAGACAGTAGGAATAGATAAAGTATGGTACATCCAGACAATGGAATATTACTCAGCACTAAAAAGAAATGAGCTATTAAACCTTGAAAAGTCATGTAGGAAATAAGTGTATATCACTAAGTGAAATAAGTCAATTTGAAAAGGCTATGTATTTGTGTGATTCCAACTACATGACCTTCTGGACAAGACAAATTATGGAGATCACAAAAAGATCAGTGGTTGCCAGCAGCTGGCAAAGAGGAGTGATGAATGGGAGGAGCACAGAGGATTTTTTGGGCAGTAAAACTATCTGATACCATAATTATGGAGATATATATATATAATTATATATTTATCCAAACCCACAGAATATATGACACTGAGAATAAACCCTATAGTAAACTATAGACTTTGGGTGATAATGATGTGTCAGTACAGGTTCATCAATTGTACGAAATGTACCACTCTGAAGGGGAAGATTGATGATGGGGAATATATGGGAAATCTGTGCACCTTCTGCTCAGTTTTGTTGTAACCTAAAACTGTTCTAAAAAAGTCTTAAAAAAAACCCACAATTCCTGTGATCAATTACTTTCACTGGTGAATTTCATTCATCTCCCCCTTAAAATGGAATGTTTGAACTAGTTGAGTTCTATGTTTCCCTTCCAAATCCAACATTCTGTGGTTCTAAAATCTGATATGATTGAGTGGTGATTAGAGAAAGAAGTACCCACACTACACGTAACAACCGCTAAGCCAATAGTCAACTACAATGGAGCTATTCTTCCATATAGTCCATGTGTTTGGCAGAATGATGGCAGGGTCCACACCCTGCACCTTACATGGCTAAGGTGATTAAGTTATGTGATTAAGTTAAGAACCTTGAGAAGGGGAGGTTTTCCTGGATTATCCAAGTTGGTCCAATCTAATCACATGGGTCCATAAAAGTGGGAACCTTTTCAGTCAGTGGTCAGAAAAAGAGATCAGCGACAAGCGTAGGGTCAGAGAGATGCTACCTTGCTGCTTTGAGGATGGAAGGAGGGGGCTAAAAGCCAGGGAATGTCAGTGGCTTCTAGAAGCTGGAAAAGGCTAGGAAAGAGATTCTTTCCTGGAGCTTCCATAAAGGAAACAGTCTAGCCAACAATGTGGATTGATTAACCCAGTAGGACTCTTGTCAAATTTCTGATATCCAAAATAGCAAGATAATAAATTTATATTGTTTTAAACTATAAAATGTGGCAATTTGTTACAGGAGCAATAAAAATTAATACATTCCAAAAAAGTACCAAATGTATTTATTTTCTCTCTTTAAAAGAAATGGTTTGTGCTAGATTGTGAATGATTAGCTGAAGCTTTCATCTGATCTCCATAATTTAAAATTTTTTCATAAAGTTTTATAAATGTTGCTGTCCTTTATCAGTGATCCCATACTGAGTCCCAGGCAAGAGACAAGAACTGCACTGACAAGTACTCATGACCTTCTTTAGCTATGATAAATATAACTTACCTACCAATGTTACACAGAATCTTAAATAGTATGTTAAGTAATTTAATGCCCTCACTTTGCTGATCTGAAGAAAACATCGCTAATAATCATCTCTTCACAAGACTTTGGTATTTTTATAAGATGCTAAAAGTCTAAAGTGCCAACTTGACTTAATAACTTCAGCATTATTCATGCTATTTTATTTAGCTTTATTATTGCAGTAGTGACAGTTTCCTCCCTCAATTCTTACTCCTATGCCATTTGTAAATTCTTAAGTCCAGAGAATAATTGATGACTGTTATCAAAAGCAGCTGCTGCTTGGCTTGAATTTTCCTTTCAATAAGACTGAAACGCTCTCATAGAAAGCATGGGAAATATTTAACTTAATAAACATAACTATATAAAGCTTAAATTTATAACATGCAAATGAGTTTTAAGATACTTAAGAAAATTCAACAAAACATTCAGTAAATATAAAAGATGTGCAATGATTCTACATTATTTAGACTTTTTAAAAAAAAATTCAGTATTAGTTTTCAAATGAAAAACTGCTTTGAGAAATTAAGCCACTACGATTAATGAAGTAAATGCCTCTGTCATAACCTGTCCGTTGTTGCAAACAGCATACTTCAAACCTATATGAATTCATCGATATAAAATCGATTTCCATCTGGCATAGATAATTGAATGTCAATGTGCAGACTTAAAGGGAAAGATCGACTATGCTCTTTCACTGCCTTTAAAAAGCCTGTCAGCGTCCCCTTGGCAATGAGTCCAGACAGAAATGGACAAGGATTCTCCAAATTTGCTCCGCAAGGGTCCTTCCTTCAGGTCACAATGAACATGAGTTTTTATTTTTTTGTTTCTTTTTGTTTCTTATGTTTGCTGGGTCTCTCATATTGGTGATACAGTTTTTACATTACCCAAGGGAGACATTACTGATCTCACTGAGCAATCTTTTAAATTCCCAGACAAACCAGTAGTTTTGGAAACTACTTCAAGTAAAATGTTTGTCACCTCTTTACCAAAAATCAAAAATAAATAAACAAATGACACCTAATTAAAATCAAACACAAACATTTCTTTTCAGAGGTTCTTGACAATTCAAAGGCTATACAATGAAAGAGAGGTATGTTAAAAATATAAATAGTTTGGGCTTCCCTGGTGGTGCAGTGGTTGAGAGTCCGCCTGCCGATGCAGGGGACACGGGTTCGTGCCCCAGTCCGGGAAGATCCCACGTGCCGCGGAGTGGCTGGGCCCGTGAGCCATGGCCGCTGAGCCTGCACGTCCTGAGCCTGTGCTCCGCAATGGGAGAGGCCACAACAGTGAGAGGCCCGCGTACCGCCAAAAAACAATTTTAAAAAATACTCCAAGTAAACAAAAAATCACTATTTTTATTAATCCCCCTAAATAAGAGGTGAAGAAATTACTATAGGTAGGTGAGTTGAATTTTGGTTCATCTGCTTTTATTTTGGTCATGTTGTAGGTTCTCTTTCTCTTACCCTGGAATGTTGACTTTCAAGAAAGAGAATGTACCTCCTTAGTTGCCTCTTGTCCCCCTAAATTAAGGATATCTGAGGGGAAGAAGAGTGCCTGGTTCCCAGGTGCCTGCCTCCTATCCCCATATAGCATGATGACAGCTCTGACGTCAGTCAAGGTTATCGGGGGTAAATACTGACTCTACATTTTGTGTTGACTGATCATGGAAAACCTTCTTAACTTTTCTAGACCTTTCTTTCCTCATCTGCAAAAAAAAGAGGGGTAATAGTACTAGTTTGATAGTGTTCAAAGAAATAAATGAGACATTCATGTAAATATTTTGGTTAATATAATGCCTAACACAGAGTAAATGGTCAGTGAATATTAACACATAACGATATACATAATGAGCCACTGATGACAAAATTAATGTCTGGTGCTCCCTAGGAAGTTCTTATCTGATAATAGGCAAACACTGAAAGCTTAGCTTAAGAAATAACAGTTAGAAATTGAGTTATTTGTAGTGAGGTGGATGGACCGACCTAGAGTCTGTCATACAGAGTGAAGTAAGTCAGAAAGAGAAAAACAAATACCATATGCTAACACACATATATGGTATCTTAAAAAAAAAAAAAAGGTTCTGAAGAACTTAGGGGCAGGACAGGAATAAAGACTCAGACATAGAGAATGGACTTGAGGACACAGGGAGGGGGAAGGATAACCTGGGATGAAGTGAGAAAGTGACATGGACATATATACACTACCAAATGTAAAACAGCTAGTGGGAAGCAGCTACATAGCACAGGGAGATCAGCTCGGTGCTTTGTGACCACCTAGAGGGGTGGGATAGGGAGAGTGGGAGGGAGATGCAAGAGGGAGGAGATATGGAGATATATGTATATGTATAGCTGATTCACTTTGTTATAAAGCAGAAACTAACACACCACTGTAAAGCAATTATACTCCAATAAAGATGTTAAAAAAAAATAAAAGGAAATAACAGTTAAAGCCAACCTGTTATACTGAATCTCCCCTAAGAATAGTTTGTAACATCTAGATTCTCTCTTTTTTCAGGGTTTCCTTGGATCGATACCCTATAGGTGGGGATGATTTATTTCTTCTGTCTTCACAGAGTTCCTTCCCTCATCAACATGTGGATGGTTAGGCAGGCTCCCAAATTATGTCTTCAACCCAATTATTGTACAGATCAAATTAGAGTTCAGTGCTATTTCTAACCACTGACTAATCACCAGGTATAGATTATTATGAAGATTATGAGACATAATGCATATATCTCTGCATAGACCACACAACCATGATACTAAACTCTATTTTTCTACAACTTTATCTTATCAACTAAAGGCCATCGTTACCCTCTCCAAAAGATTTTGGCATTGGTATACATATCTCTGGCTTTGAAAGTATCTGATGCACACCTATCAACAAAAGAGATGCACTCCTTGTCCTCATGAATCTTATATCCTGTTTTTAAATTAATGGTAAGATAAAATTATTTAATTAGCACTATGATTAAGTGAAAAGAACAGATGTGCTTAGGGTGTATAGATTTGGGTCATCAAGTAAGGTACTCTGAGGAGGTAACTTTTAGGATGAGTTTCACCAAAGAGAAGCAATGATCCAGGAGCAGAGAATGATGGGAAGAAACACCTGTGTAATGGGAAGAGCCTGTGCCAAGGTGCGGCGACAGGAGGGAACAACAGTGGGGACAGCGGCTGAATCTCAGAAAGCAATAGGAACATGGTCCGAGCGCGTACGAGAGGTTTGAAAGGCTGGACTTTGCATAAGTATGCAGGTTCATTTAAGGATTTGGCACTTTATTCTAGAATCAAAGAGAAGGTATTGAGTAGGGGAGTGATATGATTAGGCTTGTTTTCTTAAAATATTCTTTGGGTTTCAGTGTGAAAAGAAGATTTTAAAAAGCAAGAGTAAAATGAAAGATGATTTTTGGACTTGGATGAGAAGAGTAGAAGTGAAAAGATTCTAGAATGTGTATGAGTAGAATCAAAGGGATTTGATAAAGGAGAGGTGCTCTCACATATTTACATGTGAGAGGTGAGAGAATACTTTAAGAATAATCCCCTGCTGTTTGGGTTGACAGGATGAATAGGGGTGCTAATCTGCAATATAGAGAATACTTGTTGAGTACATAAAAGGATGATTCGATGGTGATACCTTCTGTTGAAGACGTATATTACAGGCATCCAAGTGAGAAAGTTGTGTAGGCAGTTGAATAATTGAGCCTGGAAGTTGGAGAAGAAATTTGTTAGGGAAATAAATTTAGGAGATTTTGGGTTATCAATAAGTAAGTGTATGAGAATGAAGAGAACATAGGGTAATAAGAGGCTGCCCAGATGATTGGGTCTATTTGAATAATAGGTTTGTTACCATATGTAATTTTATTTATTTTTGAAAAGACAACCATTTTATTTAAAAAGGAATTGTCATTATGTTCCTGGAGTCAAGGTTAATGACATAACAGCTCCCTTAGTCATAATTTATCAAAAATCCTTACATAACACCAACTGGGTGCAATGACCATATATTTTAGGAAAAATTATGAGTTAAAATGTTTGATAATTGTCATAACCACTACATCAACTTGCAGTTTAAGCATTTCCTGTAGTCCTTCCATCCCCCCTCCCTCCCTCTCTTCCTTCCTCCATCCATCCATCAAATATTTATATAACAATTACTACAGTTTGAAGATATATGAAATGAGTAAAGTATTTCCTGCCTTTAAAGATTTTATAGTCCAGTTAAGAGATTTGTAAATTGCTATAATAAAGGAAGACTGACTGTGACTCGGCGAAGGCTCTGCAAAGATGTTGATCTTTGAAAATAAGTAGCCATTTCCTCCACAGACAAGGGAGGTGCACTGGACAAGCTGGAGAAAGCTTGCCATTCCCTTAGCCCTGCAGAGAAAAGCAGCTATGGGTTCTGAGGTTCCCTGCAGTGAACCGCTATGCTAGGGACAGTAATCTGGAGAGTTTACGGAGTTAAACAACAAAATAGGTTTTTGTTGTTGTTGTTGTTGTTGTTGTTGTTTTTACCTGGGAGGTTGAATAGGAAGGAGGGGCGTAGGAAGATAAGGCAACATATATACAAGACTATGCCTCAGAATGAGGAAGGAAGGAAGGAAGGAAGGAAGGAAGGAAGGAAGGAAAGGAGGGAAGGGAAGAAGGGAGGGAAGGAAGGAAGGTAGGAAAGAAGGAAGGAAGGAACGAAGGGAGGGAGGAAGGAAGAAAGGAAGGAAGGGAGGAAAAAGGAGGGAAGAGATGAGAAAGATGAGGAGAAGAGGAGAATGTTTAAACACTGCAACAAGAGCAAGGAGATGAAGGGACATGGACACCCTGTGAGTGATTGTAGCTCAGGGTACCCTACTGGTGAAAATGTATGACATGAGGATCTTCCTCATTCTCTGAGGGGAGACCCTTCAGTGAACCCAATTTTTCTCTAGTTACTCTCCAGAAGCTGAATATTTTATGAATACCATAAACTCTTCCAAACTATCAGAGTAACTTTTTTATACATTTTCCATAAAAACTTTATCTATATAAATGATATCTATTTGACTCTAGGTAGTAGTTTTAAAAAAGAAAATCAAACAGAACACTGATAACTATAAACACTGATACATTTTAGAAGGAATAAGTTATGAACAGAAAGTAACATTTAAAAATCAAATTATTTACTTTCCCTAAATAATAATTTGATAAATCTCCAGTGATTCTAGTTTCTACCATTTCTTCATACATTTGATGAGTGAATCGTGGTGAAAGGGATACTATTGTCAATAACACTGCACAGGAAGCTTATACCTAAAAGTGATATTCAGTAACCTGTACGGCACAGAGAAACCAACCCATCAAAATCAACACACCAACAGCACTGAGGATTGTTTCCTAAACAACCAACTCAACTATTCTGCTGTGTACTGGCTGAATGGCAGCGCTGATTATATCTATTAGCCCATATAAAAAAAATCAGTTTATTCATCAATGCTGAACTCATTGAAGGTTTGTCAGTTTAAACTAAATATCAGGTTTGACTTCAATTTAGACATCAGTGAAACTCATGCTGAGTCTCATTTTTAGATTACAATAGGAAATCTGGAAGATATTTGATCACTGAAGTCAAGACAAAGTGCAGTTGAATTCATTTAATAATCATGAATATCACTGGCTTTTATTTACACTTCCAAAGATAACATACTCCAAAATTCAGAATCCCTTAAAAAATAGGCACTTTGCATATAAACACATTGTAGGAATGTTGAAATTAAAATGTTTTTGATTAATTTGTACTCTCTGATTGATAAGATTTATGCCATGAATTGAAAACCCTGTCTACCAAATATGATTTTTTTTTCCTCTGTGACTGTTTAAATAGCTCAGACTTTGAGAGTTTATAATCTAATTTATTAACAATAAGATTTTGTTTAATAAGTTGTAATTTATGTTGGGCAAGAATGCTTACTCAAAGGAAGAGAGCTTTAATTCCTGTTACATTCGCAGCCTAAATATTCCTTCAGTTATACATATGAACTACAAAATCTTGGATCAAGTTACAACTTCTAGTTGGGAGACTCTTCTATCATCCTTAATGAACCCTAAATTAGATAAGCATAGTTAGGAAGTAATTGGCCAATAAAATCCTCCTGTGATGACTCACTGGTGGCAGCAGTTTTATGATGAGTTGAAGGAATGAAAAGAAAACTCTCCATTATCCATGGAGGTGCCTCACAGCAGGTCTAGTGAGTCACCACACACAAGTTCATTGCCCTGTGCTGATAAGAAAACAAGGACATTAAGAGAATAAAATTTAGGGGTATAAAATTTTTCCCTATGACAAAAGAGCATTTTTAGTTACTATTAAAAGTTTACCTGGTTTCAGATTGAAAAAATTGCTAAGTCAAAATTTTATTTAAAGAAGACTGTATATATACAATGTGTGAAGGACTGCAATTATTTGGGAAAAAAATTCATAAAATTGTGCCAAGCAATATATCAGACAATATACAAATGGGACTTAAACAACAGATTGTCCAACTTAGAGATTTTATGTATTTTTTTCTTTTTTCATGTGCAGGAAATGTCACATTAATGTAAGCCAACTGTGCAAGAGAAGTGTTCTAACTAAAATAAGTGAAAATAAGACATGAAACAAGTTATGGGAAAATGATTCTTGTTTACATCTAGTACCAGGAATAAATGCTGACAGTCAATTTTTTTGGAGGGGGCAAAAATCACTCACTAATTGGTAATATCTATCAGTAATTATGATTCACCATTTTAGTATATACATCAGTGTAAATATTAACAGAGGCATCTTATTTATTTTAAACTATTCTGCTCAGTAAATGGCTATGCCCACAGTAAGTTTAACTAAACCCTGCCTCTAGATACTATAGCATTTGCCTCAATGAGTCTTTCATACAATATGTTGTCAGGGCAACTAAAAGGACAGAGAACTGCAATTTCATTATTAAGCAACAGGTTTTAAAATGTTCACAAGACTACTGGCAAATAAATGATGGTATGTGTACCAAATTCTAAGACTTGCCACCATATCTAATAGTGATACAGCAGCACATAAAACTTACGACCCTCACCTCTAATCACTGAAGGATACCAGTAATTATCAAAAAGAGCCAGATAATATATTGGCTTAGGTTAGTTTGTAACAGAACATAAATCTTAAAATTCTGACCCCTCCAAATAAAAGTATTGACCAGAAAATGTATATGCAAATGGATGGCTATTAAAGTAACTTAGGGTATATTTGAGTCTACATGTTGAAGGACAGATAGATGGATAGATAGACATTAGCCACTAAGATGGATAAAATATTAGAAAAGTTTCAGTTTTAAAAAAATAGGAAAATTATCCTGAAGGACTCAAACCTCAGAATTTGAAGGACAGCTGGTATGGGAGCTACGTGTAGCCTTTAATAGTGGTATATAGGGCCAGTTGGGCTACATTATATAGTAGACCAAGTATGATGATTATTACAACAGACCATGAAACAATTCAGAAATATAAAGAGAGGAGATACATTGCTGGACTCGGGTAGAAGTGACAAGAACTCAGATGGAAGAAATAACAGAAAAGAAGAGACTTATTGGATGCATTTACCTCAGGAGGGTTAAAACACAAACTCTAATCATGACCTTCCTCATAATTAGTAATATTATATCAGGAATTTTGGGTCATTTATTCAATATTATTAGACGAGGGAATGGCCATTTGGAGTCTGGAATAATTGACAAAGTCAGTTAAAGGAAATAATTTATTAAATTTTGTGTAAAAATAGTCATATTCTTTCTCAATTTATAATCTTACACTGTTATCTACCTTAAAGTGTTTTGTAAAATGGGTTTACCCTAAAATAGGTTAAGCTGGACATACGGGAAAATACCCCTTGAATTGCTTTTTCTGCAAATTCTTTCCCCTGACTTTGTTTCTTTGGGAAAACACACTTTATCTGTCAATCCCTTGTGTCTTCCCTGAAAACAACATTGCTTCCAAGTATAGAGAGTATAGCATAATGTTTTGGTACAAATGTCAAAGTTATTCCCAAATAACTTATTCCTTTTCAGAAAAGATTAGATATAGTTCAAAATGTCATGCAAAACATCTCATTATCAAATAATATACATACTTCCCCTTTCTGTGAACTAGAAGGAAAATTTTATCTTTCATTTATATCTCAAACTCATTAAAAAATAATTTCAGCAGAAATGTTTTAAAATTTATCTGTAAAATTATATATTCTTATCAGAATAAAACTCCTGATGAATTTGTAATTTGGCCAACAGCACAATTTGTTGATGTTTTTAGTGAAAGAAATTTTCTCAATAAGATTAATTCAAATTAAGTATTATACTATAAAAATTTTGAATCACTATGTTATACACCTAAAGCTAATATAATATTTTAAATGAACTATTCTTCTAAAAAAATTAAGTTTAATTAGATAATATTCAATATTTATATTTTATAATTAGATATTCTGTTATTAGATATTAGATATTCTGATATTCTGTTATTCTGCTAAGGACATCTGTTTTTTGAATTATTTTACATATTCTGTCAATAATTCTTTCTTCTTAAAACTGCTTTAGTATTTCTTTTGTTATTTCATTTCTTTATGATTTTTCATTGAGTATTATTTCTTCCTTAGATAACCATTATTTTCATTTTAACCTTCCTGATGTTTCTTTTTTAATGTTAATTTTTACATTTAGGCAAAAGTAGATGTTTCATAATAAAGATTATATTAATAAAGAAAAAGTAAACCCGTAAAGCTAATCAAAGAAAATACAAGACAATATCCTTGTGACTTAATGAAATGGGAAATACTTCTTAACACTAGTCCCACTCCCATTCTTAAGTCACAGATTATAAGGAGAAAAATTGATGGATTTCATTTCTTCAAGCTTAAATATTTTCTTTTGTCAAGTAGTGACACCATAGACAAAGTTAACAGATACGAATTTACTATCTAAAATATACTAGGAACTTCTTCATTCATCAAGGAAAAGATCTGGAATCCCAAAAGGAAAACTGTCAAGGTTACGAAGAGGAAATCTGCACGAAGGAAAAACTGTGTAAGCTGGTAATGGTTCATGGTAAAAAGATGCTCTACCTCAATAATAGTCAGATTAATGATAGTTATGAAAGAATGTAACATGACATGTTATGTTAAACGTCATGTTAACATGACATTTCTCATTATTGGAAAAATAAATAAGTCAGATAATATTAAATCCTAGAGAAAAAAGGGGACTAACGACCCTTATCCACTATTGGTTGGAGTTGAAACTGGAACAATAAATCTGGGGCACAATCTCCAGTATTTGCTGCAACTGAGTATGTGTACATTCTATCACCTAGAAATTTCTCAAATATACCAGAGAAACACACACACACACACACACACACCCCTATGAAAAGTAGTGTATGATTAAACTAATCACGGTGTTAATCATCATATCAAATAGTTGGAATCAACCTAGGAATTCATCTAGGGAAATGCATACATAAAGACTTATAAGAAGTCATAAGCTACAGACCAGAGGGTAACAGCATGGACAAATGTTCAATTAAACACTGAGTTGGAAAAAATAAGAATAAAATTTTAAACTCAAAACTATTTATATAAGCTAAACACACACAGAAAATAATATCTATATGCATTCATACACATATATACACACATACATACTTACAAGGATATACAAATATCTTAGTACATGTAAGAAAAGTACACTGCAAGCACATTTATAAATACAATAAAGGGTCTACCTATGAGGAAGAGATAGTGTTAGGGTTTGGGTGAAATATAAAACAAAACAAGGTTTTAAAAGCCCAAAGAAAAGCTTCCCAAAGACACAGTTTTTGTGCCATTCACTGAGATAAATAAAATGCTGTGTGTTTGAGACATAGAAAGAAAAATAAAAGCAATAAAGAAAAGGCTAATAATATATTGAGTATCAGCACTCTGTTTCACATACTGCAATAGCTACAATTTATTAGTTTTAAGATGTCCCCTATTATTTTATATAATGAACTGCTTGTGGAAACTGAGGATCATAATAAATGTGCATATTCAAATAACACTTGAGACTATTTGAACATTTTGTAAATGTTACTTTTTGAAGATTTTAAAAAACAGAATACTTTTACATAAATGCCTACAAACCTTAAAAAAAATAAATATTCAGAAAGATACTAGGTGTCTACTAAACCAATAGTTCTTAAATCATGCTCTGGAAAACTTAACTACTATGAAGATGTATCACGTCATCCACAAGCAAAGGGTATTTTTGCTTGTTTCTACCAAACGATGAAAATTTACACTGCTACTAATTGGCTTCTAAAACATTTGAAAGTTATTCAGTTGAGTAATTGTCCTAAATCTACAATCACTTTATGTCTCTCATCTATACTGAAATCAACAAACTAGGACTGATAAGAATGAAGGTTAAACCACAGAACATTGTGTGATGCACACGTACTTCTGTGAAATCTACTGGAGACCATCCATGAGGTGTGTATAGATCTGTTTAGCTTTAGAACATTATCGTTTGCCTCACTTGGGTCCTTATGAGAAAAACCTTTCTTTGTGAGTAGTACATGTCACAAATAGAGCAACTAAGGTAATAAACTATGCTCTTGTTATGAAGTCAGAGTACTTTCAAATATATACAAATATCAGTGATATTTCTGCCACTCTGAATTTATAACAATTCAATAACTTTAAATTATGTCTCATAGATAACTCAAACTGTCACCAAAACATATTCTTTTAATTTTATTCTGCCTGCAAACATGATACTAGTTTTATACATGTTAGTGGATCATTGAAATGTAAATCATTTGTTTATAAAATGATGGTAATTTACTTTATCCAGGCACCTCCAAGGTATGGGGTCTAATCTTCCCCAAAGTTTTTTTTTTTTTTTTGACTTCCAGTTAATTATTAAAAAGTACTGCTTCACCTATGACTAGATGTCTCCAGTAACTAACTTGTGCTTGTTAGTAAATTTTTTTTCTTAATGAAGAATGAAAACTGCTTGACCTCATCTGTTACCTCTTGCATCTCTCCCTCTTCCCTGGGGTGTATGTAAGTTATGAGAATAGGGGGAAAAAAAAAAAAAGCACAATTTACTAACATTTCTGGAATAAGATGGCTAATTACACCTATTCTAACTCTTATTATCAAAAAATACTAAATAATATTTAATATTCATAATGTATACAACCAAGGGCAAACAACAATATTGGAGCTAGGAACAGTGTATTAATATCATTAATTAATGCTTTTTGGAAAGGATAATTTGTACTAGGGAAAGTTATACATTAGTTTAAATCATGTGAAATCAGTGTACTTATTTTCAGGTCAAAGCCAAACAAATAGGAACCATTAGAAAAGAAAATTTCTGGCTTGTTATGTGCTGCTGTACACTGTGTCTGCAGTTAGACTGAAAAAGATTGTTGATAGAATTTTCCACATCTCTTTGATAAGCTGATAGGAATAATTTATAACAATTATATGATATATTTATGTATTACAACAATTTCTTTTAAATTATTTTTATCTAAGTTACTGCAATTGGTACTCAAAATGTTCAATAAGTTTAGAAAGATAGGTATGATGCTTAATTTTGAAAATAAGGGGAAAAAAAGTTTATTTATTCAACACGTATTTAACTAATGGCCATTGTATAACATGTACTGACTGAGGACATGGCAAACTCCCCATGAGGTCACATCCAAGGAGGGAATATGATAAAGAAACACAGGAATGGGCAAGTTACAGATTTTTATCAAGGTTCAGAGAACCCCATTCAGACTGTTAGCAAATATAAGTCAAGAAAACAAAGTTTCTGATATTTTGAATTCCTAGATTCTTATTATACTAATATGAGACCAATAATTGGTTACTTAATTTTCTACTGCACTGTTGTGTGTCCTCTATTTTTTTCTTTCAGATATTTATCTCCCTAATTATTCTGTAAGATTCTGATAACATGGGCCATGTATAATATGTCATTATCTCTCTCATAGCACCTAGGACAATGCTGGGCATAAAACAGGGACTTTAGTGATGTGGATCCATTTTTCCAAAATTACTAAGGAGAGGTTTGCAAATTACTTGTATCACGTTGATTAAGTATCTCATCCTGTTTATGCTATTAATCCATTCAGTTAATCATTTTACCTTACCTTCCAGCCCACTCCTCATGTCAATCACTATAATTTTCAATTAGCAGAACCCAAATTAAACAAGGCTTTTTTTATGTATTGATATCTACCTGGCCTCAAGGAAAAACTGTTAAATTCTGAAGCTATCTGAGTTTTAATCTAATTTTCTACTTCCCCAAATAAATCACTTTTAGGTAATTCCTTTAAAAATATTTAATATTTTCCTTGATGTACAGTTCTTTAGCAAAATGAGTAATTCCATGTTTTAATTTTGTTATGTCTTTCCTCTATTGACTAGAAATATGTCTCAATTAATTTTTGCTTGTTTTTCCTTTCAAAATCTGAAGAAATTACCTTAACTTCCCCACATCTGGTTTATCCATGCTAAACATTCACAAGTCTTAACTTTATGTAATATTATTTTTTCAGTAAATTTTGTGAATAAATATGATTTAATTATTAGGCTTTTAAGACTTTTTTTTCTTTTTAGGCCATAATAGTTTTAACTAAGAAGGCACAAGTATAGCCCCTTACCTGCCAAAAAGATAAATGTAAATCAAAATCAAGTACAAATGGAAAGAAAGCTATACAAAGTTAGCACAGTGTACTTATTGTCTATCACTGAGGGTTTTCCGTTGCAGTATAATTGACATACAATATCATATTAGTTTCAGTTGTACAACATTGTGATTTGATATTTGTATACACTGTAAAATGGTCACCACAATAAGTCCAATGACCATCCATCACCATACAAAGTTAATACTATACTATTAACTATATTGTCCCTTCTGTACATTATATCCCCATGACTTATTTTGTTATTGGAAGTTTGTACTTATTAATTTCCTTCATCCATTTCCCCCATCCTCCAAAACCCCTCTCCTCTGGCAACCACCAAACTGTTCTCTGTATCTATTAAGTCTGGGTTTTTTTTGTTTGTTTTGTTTTTTAGATTCCAAATATAGGTGAGATAATGCAATATTTGTTTGGATCTGACTCCAAAGGCAAGAGAAACAAAAGCAAAAATAAGCAATGGGACTGTATCAAACCAAAAAGCTTCTGTACAGCAAAGGAAACCATCAACCAAATGAAAAGGCAACCTACAGAATGGAAGAAGATATTTGTAAAGTATATATCCAAAAAGGGGTTACTATCCAAAAAGGGATTACTGTCCAAAATATATAAAACTCATACAACTCATATAATACAAAAAAACCCAAATATGGCTTCCCTGGTGGCGCAGTGGTTGAGAGTCTGCCTGCCGATGCAGGGGACACAGGTTCGTGCCCCGGTCCGGGAGGATCCCACATGCCGTGGAGCGGCTGGGCCCGTGAGCCATGGCCGCTGAGCCTGCGCGTCCGGAGCCTGTGCTCCGCAACGGGAGAGGCCACAACAGTGAGAGGCCCGCGTGCCGCAAAAAAAAAAAAAAAAAAATCTGATTAAAAACTGGGGAGAGGATCTGAATAGACATTTTTCCAAAAAAGACATACATATGGCCAACAGGCACATAAAAAGACGCTCAACATCACCAATCATTAGGAAAATGCAAATCAAAATCACCATGAGATATCACCTTATACCTGTCAGAATGGCTATCATCAAAAGGACAACAAACAACTAATGGTTACTTGAAGATGTAGAGAAAAGGGAACTCTCATGAACAGTTGGTGGAAATGTAAATTGGTGCAACCACTATGGAAAACAGCACGGAGGTTCCTCAAAAAATT
The DNA here is from genome assembly GCF_951394435.1 of Stenella coeruleoalba. Classification (NCBI taxonomy): domain Eukaryota; kingdom Metazoa; phylum Chordata; class Mammalia; order Artiodactyla; family Delphinidae; genus Stenella; species Stenella coeruleoalba. The sequence continues at coordinate 16,935,512 of NC_137167.1, forward strand.
AAAACTACAGCTACCATATGATGGCAATTCCACTACTAGATATTTATCTAAAAAAAAACAAAACAAGAACTTAATTTGAAAAGATATATGCACACCTATGTTCATTGTAGGATTATTTACATGGCCAAGATAAGGAAACAACCTAAGTGTCCCTTGATGGATGAATGAATAAAGAAACTTGTGAGATATGTACACACACACACACACACACACACACACACACACACACACACACACACACACACACACACACACACACACACACACACACACAGGATTACCACTCAGCCATAAAAAAGAATGAACTCTTGCCATTTGGGACAACATGGATGGACCCTGAGGGTATTATGCTAAGTGAAAACTTTTTACATAAATACTTAAATTTGAGGAATTCCTTGTCAGCTAACATGTCAGATGTTGATCTGGGAAAATATGATGATTTTAATTATAAGGCATGGTTTTAACTACTAATCACCCCCCTCTAGGAACTCTGGCTTGTCCATTTATATTATTTTCGTGCTTAAAAACATCCCTCAATTCTGTCACCTAGAAATCAACAATTCTCCATGTATTCTTTGAGCAGTGTAGACATATAGTGAAACCAGATATTTTGGACAGCATATTTATATGTACAGCCAAAAACTGAATCATGCTTTGAGTAACTATTAGTGGTTAATAGAGCTTATACTCCACTAATTCCTCTATTTATAATACATGAACTTCTATCACGTCAACTATATCCACACTCCGTGCTTTAATAGTCAGCTTATCTAAATATAAAATGTTCTATTTATTATAATTACTTTTCATCTTACTTAAGTTATGGCAGTCTATTAAACTTATGATCCTAGTTAGTCTTTCAAGTTTGTATCATCAAAATCAATGATATAGTTTCCATACCCTCACTTAACATGATAAAAAATTAATAAGGTAACTCTCAATTGGTTAAAACAGAACTCTTCAATTAGCAATTACTGTCATCAACATATATTGGGATAAACTCATTCAACTGGTTAAACTCCATTATACATTCCTCAATCATTTTACACATAAGAATATCAGGGAACAACTGGCCAAATGACTGATTATTTGTGGCACGTCCTTAAAACTTATTTTTAGTAAATTTATAATCTTATTGCTATCTTTTTAAGTACACATAAACCTTGTATTTAATAATGTTCTCAAAATTTTGACTGAGATTAATAAATATTTTTTCTTAGTAGCTGAATCTAGAGTTTTGGTCTGACTTTGGTCTGAGTCTATTGATATATATTTGATAATACACATTAACAGAAAATGCTAAAGTAAAAACAGACTGAGTTACTGATTTCTTTAGACTACCTAGCCGATAATTTCTTCAAATTTATATTATTGTTAGATATCTATTATATCTCTTATGCTGACAAGAGGATGATAATCATGTGATGCCACGCTTTGTAAGTCATTAGAAAAGTTATTTAACTTGGTTTATATTGTACTTTAATATTCTTATTAAAAACCACATGGTATTTTTCAGAAGTGTAGAAGAATACATCCTAGACGATTGTCAGTTTGAGCAATAACCCTAAAGTAGATATAATAACAAATACATTTGGCAATCTATACCAGAATAATTATCTCAAAGGTTCTAACAATCAGATCACTAATTTGTTCATAAGTGATAAAATATTCTAAATTTCATTATGATGCCATACATTAGATGATACTTATGTGTTTTTTGTTTTATTCTGTTTTGTTTTGATGGGTGGTGAGATAGAGATAATTTTGCCTGTCTTCATCAGATGAGAAGCACTCTGAATTCTTTGACATATTTCAGGTTTATTTTTCCACCTCCTGAGAAGTGATGCAGTGAGCAGAAAATGCCTGTGGGCAGTGGGTGTACTTCAAATTGTCAGAGTGATCATGGTGTCCAGATCTGGATTAGTTAGATCCTAATGGCTCACATTTCTAATCTACCACAATCTATTACATCCCAATAAAAACAGTGATCCTGGATGATTTCCTGCTCCCCATATCTCACAGAATATGCTGACACCATAGCCCATTCTTCCTGTGGAAAGACAGCATCAAATCCAATCCGGGATACTAAGGTATCTATCGAATAAAAAGCAGTTACACACACACACACAAACACATGCAAGCATTTGGTAAACAAGAAAAAACACAGCATGCTGTCAATTACATAATCCCTGACAGCTAACCCTGGACTACTAATCATTTGTTAATTTAAGAATCAGATATAAAAATTTTAATAAATATAAAATTTCAGAAATAATGAATGCTCTATGGAGAAATTTAACTTCAGATTTCATACCAAAACCTGCTTGCAGAAATGCTTTACTGATTGTAGAAGTATTACAGTTTGTGACAATGAGAATATATCTTTATAGGACTATAAAGTACTGTTTGAAGTACTTTATATATGTATACATACTATTTTACCTCTATCTTTCAATCTCTCTTGTCGTTTATTTCCTAAAAAAAACTAATTAGTTTCAGAAACTAAGCATATTTTATATCTTACATACAAATTCAAATAAAATTTTGAAAGAATAAAAAATAATATGAAGTAACTTTTATCTCTTTATTGAAATGATAAAAGGATCCTGCACATGTCAAAGACTTTAAATAATGATAATCTTCTAATAAACCATCACTTTCGCTATTTGTTTCTTCATTTACATACCCAAGGTGAGGAGTAGCTGCTTTAATGCTGTGTTAGTTATCTGTATCTATTTTATTTACATATATTTTTTTCTGGTTTATAGACACTTAAGTATCAAAAAATAATTTTAAAAGATAGAGTGGTGTCTTAAATAATAAACTAGAGATATAACAAGAAAATATTCCCTTTCAAAATTCTTCTCTTATGATTACACACATTGGACAGACGCATGTTGTTGTTGCTCCACTTAATGACTTAAAAAATTGAAGTTATGGTTTATAGGTTTGCTATGCATACGCGATACACCAAAACTGACTTAAGACTCCAAAACGAAAAGTCTTCCAGATTGACACTTCATAAAATGTCCCTTTGTAAGAATATAAAATCCATCTCACTTCAGCACAGGAATCATTAAATATTACTTTATACTGTATGTTTAGAACTATAAAATTTTAGAACATAGATTCTTTCTAATGTTTCATCTCAATAAAATCATTTTAAGTAACTGTACACTTCAAATGAGGACAAAATAATGTGAAATATAGTAATGATGTTTCCAAGCTGTCATGGATTACTTGTCAAATAAGGTTTCTAACTCACAGGACCATGTCTGTCAGCAATACAACAGCATGGCAAAATTCTGAAAGTCACCCCTCACCTGAGAACGCCAAGATAAAAATGTCAGAAACGATGGCCTATATACAGATCTTGGCTGCAATGTGAAACACCACTGTTTTGCCAGAACCCAGAAGCTTCCAGAACTAATGAAAAATGAAATTTTGAGTTGATTGTGATCTCAACAGGAAATGAAATACATCTTTCGATTTCTTTGGAGGACTACCAACAACGTCTCCTTGTATCAGATCTGCTTCCAATTCTTAACTGGGTTCCAGAAAGGAAAAAGACTAACACCCCACAGTGAGAGAATACACTGTGTAGCTACCCACTTATTTAATCATTCTTGTTTGGTTTAGACTGCAATTTAGTTTGTTCTATTTAATAAAAATATTTTTATAAATTTTAATAATATGTGTTACCATAAATAAGTGTGCCCAATGTAGTCAACAGAAACAAAAATGTGGAAAGGTATATCTGTATTGGCAAATATTTTTATAACTCATTTTCAATTAATTAAAAATAGAGAAAATCTCATCCTAATTGTTCAGTGTAGCCTTTACAAATTAGGATTTTGACATTAACTAATAAAAATTTCAAATACTTATTTGCATGACTTTAAAAACTATACGTAATTACTTAATAAATACAATGAGTAGAAAAATAAGTACTTAAGTACCTTCTTATTACAATTCTAAATATGTAGACCAATATTTCCTAAACTGTGTGCTAAAAACCATAGGGTCTTTGAAAAGTAGGTCTTGCGTTAAATACATTTGGGAGAACTACATCAGCGAACAGTTCTAATTCATCTTTGCATGCTTTGAAATGTTAGAGAAAAATATAACAATACTAGTTTAACTTTGTTTATTTCATAACATCTTTTCTCATAACAAACTTTCATCATCTAGGCCTGAAAAGTTTATTGTTTCCCTGGAAGAATATACAAAGATGTCTGCAACCAAAGTATGAAGCAAGTGTGTCCTTCAGACAGACTTCCCTCCACCAGAGTGCTGCCCATTTATTTAATTTTCTCATGAACGTAAGCAAAACGTATTAATGCAACCATTATGGTAAATTTTATATGTGACATATTTAATAAATGAGAGTACTATGCTCATTAAAAAACATTTGTATATAATAACAGGTCTTGGAAAGATATCAGTCAGAAATCAATGTGGGAAAATGGCAGCAGGCAGAAAGGCAAAGAAGATTCTTTAGTAACAGGTTTTCCAAATGAAGTCCCTTAAAAGAAAAATCAATACAGCTCTCTGGTCATGAGGATGATAAAATTAAAGCTACCTTGTTTCAGAGAAATCCCTAGGACAGCTGATCTTCATAAACTTGAGACGAAAAAATAAGAATTAAGTTTTTAGAAGAATAAGCAAAAATGTTCTAGTTTAGAGCATACTCATGAAATTCACATTTCCCCCACATTTATACAGGTATAATTGACAATTTAAAATTGTCCATATTTAACGTATACAACTTCATGATGTGACACCGTAACGGAGCAGGACCCCCTGGGAGGCCTTCCCACAATAGACCCCCCCCCACCCATGTCCTCCGCCTGCCTTTTGTCTGTAGAAACACTTTAGTCAAAGAATAAATTTAATCAGAGAAGTGAGAAAATGCAGAAAGAGGAAAACAGTCAAGTAAGACAAAATAATAATACTTTAGCCATTAAACAAAGTCCAGGACCTTTAGTTCCTCCTCAAGTACTATAGATACTGTTCTGAGCCGCGTCCTGTGAGCTGTTTGGTAGATACTAAAACCCCCGCCAGGTGGGAGAAATAAACTGCCGCCCACAAGCACGCAGACGCCAGACTGATTGGCACCAGGTTGATGGTGTTGACTCCTGATTACCTCACCACCAACTAATCAGAACGTCCACGAGCTGATCACGCCCTGCTCCTTGAACACCGTAAGATTCCTCACTACCCCCTCCAGGGCGGGACACACAGTCTTGAGGGCATTAAACCCGCTGTGGCCCCTTTTCCCTGGCAAAGCAATTAAGCTATTTCGTTCTGCTTCACCCAAAACTCTGGCCCCGAGATTTAATGTGTCACTGGTGTACAGAGGCCGAATTTCGGCAATAATGTATGTATACATTGTGAAATAATAGCCACAATCAAGCTAATTAACATCCATCACCTCACATAGCAACCATCTTCTTTTTCACATTTTTAATAGTTAGGATGTAGAAAAATGCATGGATAATCACTGTTGTGAGAATGCTTTCCTTTTAAAGGGTATAAAAGATTATTCAGAAATAAACACTTCTAAAGTGTAAAACGTGTTCAGAGAAATTGTGCAACCTACAATCAAACATACATATTATGCAAACATATACCGAAGATGTACACACACACTGCATACATATACACATAATATGAATGTACTGATGTCATAAACAAAACAAAATAAGGGAGTATCTGGGGCATCAATATCTTAACTTCAATTTCTGTCTCTATGGTAGCCTCTGCATCCCTCCATTACACGCCTAATTCCTTCTCACACTGGCAATGTTAGCTTCTCCCAATCATCCTATACCTGTGCTCCTGGTTACATCTGAAAGCTTTTAAGTCAGGGAGTTGCCTCTGTTCATTTCCTGGCCAACAAAGAAATCTATTTGACTAAAGGTTGTTTGGAAGCAGGTAAGATACGGTGAAAAATGCCTACACTAGAGGCATATCAAGAGAGTTCTCTTAGCCACAGTACATACATTCCAAGAATAACCCCTACCTGAATAACACTTTAAAATCCAACGGAGAAAATATACAAAATAACACAGGCACTTAAAGTAATTTGTAAAATGCTCTTTCAAATGTTGTTCCCCAAATCTTATCAAACAAATAGGCAAAGGTACAGGAAGATATTCTCCACAATTATTAGTAATTCCTTTGTATACTTTTGGAAAACACATTATTCCTTTCAGCACACTGGCAAGCTATTTTGGGAAATACTGTTATACATGCAATTCAGAAGGTCTCACGTTGCAGAAGAACTTGTTACTTTGCTGGGAGCCGACCCAAGGGCCCCCAGATCATTTCTATTAGATTGCTAACACTGCAAAGCCTTTGCAAGGAAAAGGAGGATTGGCAGGTGGCATCACTTGGAACTGAGCATGACACATATTTGCTACATCTCATTTGTGTTTCTTACTGAAGTAAAAATAATTTTTTTTCAGCCAGTAAAAGCTCTTTCATAACTATCTTACTGTTTTTCCATCCCCTTTCCTGAAGAGTTCAGAGATTTTTTTTGTAAAAAGTATGGATATCTTCCATAGCTTTAAAGATGTACAAAGTTTATGCAGTTATCATGAATCTAGCACCATGGCACCATACAAAAGTATCTGTAAATTCAATAGCAAGCCATTTGGGGAAACAAAAGTCTATTTGTATGTGTACATCAGCTATCACAGCAATTTAACTTCAGAGACTGGGTACTTGAGAAATAAAATATAACTAGTTTTATATTTCCAATAAATGTTAAACATTTTAACAGGTTCTCCAGTAGCTTGATAAATAAATTGTTGGGATTTTTAAAAAGTCACAACTAGTTTTTGTATTGAAAGTACAACCTAAACACACAGTATGTTAATATACATGTAGGTTTGTAGAATAAGATAATAATGGCACTACTTATAGACTACAAGGATTAAAAGCATTTTTGCATGGTAGATACATTTCAAAAAGGAGGTTTTAAAATACCGTGTATGAGCAATTGGTAAATAACAAAGTAATATGCCAGACTTCTACTAAAGCTCTTTGATTTCTTATCCACTGCCTTAAGATTATGAAACATTTATAACTAGAAATAAAGCAATAGTCATGCTGTTTAGATAGCACAGGTGTAGCACAGAGAAACAAAACAAAATTCCGTACTCGAGAAAGCCAAAACTTTTTGACATGCTAAACAACAAACAATAACTTTTAGTGAATCCTTGATAGAAGTGCTACCAGGACACACACACCATGGAAGAAAGAAGGAAATAGTTCAAAAATAAGGTGAAGAAACAAGTGCCCCCCAACCCTTATCCCCAGGAAATACATTCCAAGACCCCCAGACGCCTGAAACCGCAAATGGCACCAAACCCTTGAGACACTTATGTTTGTTTCCACTGCAGACATACTTGTGATAAAGTTTAATTCGTAAACCAGGCACAGCAAGAGACTGACAACAACAATAATAAAATAGAACAATTAGAACAACAAAGTTACGTGAACACGGCCTCTCTCAAAGTATCTTACGTACAAATTTAAGGCTTTTTCCATCTTAGCACTTACTGCGCTCTGTGGCTGTAACTGTCAGTCTGAGGTGCGACAGCAAAATGAGCACAATCTTTCCTTTCTCCATAGTTTCACGAAGATTCAGTTTTACCGTAGATCTTAGCAATGTCAGAGTATGACTTTTCTTTTTTCCTAAGTCAAGAGCTTTCACCTTTTCACTTAAAGGAAGCGCTTTACGGCTTCGCTTTGGCATGTTCAAACTGCCAGCAACTCTACTTTTGCACTTTGGGGTCATTATTAATTAAAACGAGGCTCCCCTCTACCTCAAGCCCTGAGGCGGCTACTAGGTAACTAACGGTCGGTCGGGATATGCGGGGGAGGGGACGTTGTTACGTCTCAGGCAAGACCTCGCGAGATCATAATGCGACTCTGAACAGCAATGTAAAACTTATGAACTGTTTATTTCTGGATTTTTCCATGTAATATTTCAGATCCTGGTTGACCGCGGGTAACTGAAACTGCAGAAAGCAACACCGCGGGTAAGGGGTAATGCTGTAAGAAGATGTTTTTCTCAACCAAATGTTAGCAGAATTGTGGAATTGTTACTGTGCCAGGCTATTTTTTCAAGTATGTCCCAAATTTGCCAGTGACCTTATCACACCGCGAACCGTATCTAGTGTAAGGCAATACTTGGTTGTGGAACATTATATTTTGTAATCTGTATAAAAAATTTTGGGCTTCCCTGGTGGCGCAGTGGTTGAGAGTCCGCCTGCCGATGCAGGGGACACGGGTTCGTGCCCGGTCCGGGAAGATCCCACATGCCGCGGAGCGGCTGGGCCCGTGAGCCATGGCCGCTGAGCCTGCGCGTCCGGAGCCTGTGCTCCGCAACGGGAGAGGCCACAACAGTGAGAGGCCCCCGTACCGCAAAAAAAAAAAAAAAAAAAAAAAAAAAAAATTAACACACCTTTCTTTAAAGACAAACAAGCAATTTAGTTCTACAACTAAGATCCCATTCTGCAAGATGGCACTTTATCTTGATTTAACTTTGTCCATCTAGACGTGAGCAAAGTTCCTCTTTCTCTACAGAAAGCTGTTCTGGGTAACTAGTCCTATATACATAAGTGGCATTAACCTATACTCACATGTAGGTACATCAGAGGGTTTGGATGGGTGCACACCGCAGCTACGGCGTAACTATTTTCAAAAGAACAATTCCTAGTCCTTTGGTTATTTATGGACTTTGTTTACTGTATTAATCTGCTGCTAGGTTTCTGCACAGATATCTTTATCAGTGCCAGAAAAAGCAGTCGAACTGAAAGCATAATATAACTTTCCTTTAGGCAATATAATTTTGGAAGTCATCACATCTTTAAAAAGGGACAGTTGTAATCAGATTCATTAGATAAAATATATCCTATTGTACTCAGCAAGTATAGCTATTAGCTTATCAAGGTTTACATTGCCAAATAAATCTCTCTCTGCCTGAATTATAATTTATCAGCGTCACTGCAATCTTATACTTAATTTTATAATTTTATATAATGCTGTATTGAGAAAATTAACTTAAAATGAGTGAAACTTTGAAAATTCCAATAACAAAGTAGCCCATTTAAACATGAGATATTTTTCAGCTGACCTACGATTATTCCTTTTTTCCATTATAACTTTAACCAAGTAGAAGGAAAATTTATTGAGGGGATCCTGAATACCGATTTTATTTCTAATTCAGTTTCTCACGAAGTTTAATCAATAAAACTACTGGGCAAAAGAGACTTTCCAAATCATTCCTAGTAATGTAACACTAGGATTAGATTCTTTATTTAAATTTTCAATTCTTCCTTTGGTGTAGACATTTCACAGTGATCTATTGATCCATGCCAAACAACTCTTATTATAAATTAACCAACCAAATACAGACTCTGTCCGTTCTGAACTCTGTTAATAGATCACTAACTTTGCAACCTAACTCCATGTATATAAGGTTCCAGAACACTCAACAGAGCTGAACTGAAGGAGAAGTCAAAGGGAGATTATGTATTTGTAAAGTGCATTTTTCTCCAAGTGTATGTTCTGACTGCATTTAAAAAGAACAAACTAAATGATTCTTGTTGTCTTTTCCATTTTGTATCATCTGTACCTTTCTCACGTCATTAGAATAATTGAGGTGAATATAAAATATGAAGTCATAATGCACTGTATTTGTTTGGCTTTTAACATTTCAGGGTGATTTCAGTTCTATTATCTCATGGTACACATAGTACACTTCTGTAAGATTTTAGGTCAATTATTTTTATACTAGTTATTATTACTTCCCTTAAATATGAAAAATATATTCATAAAAAGAAACCAAAGAATTGTTGCCCTCTTAGAAGTCATGTCATATAGATAGTAGCAAAGCCAAGACTTCCATTAAAAGTGATTGTCTAATTTTGTACTTGAGATTCAAGAAGATACTGTGCAGTTTTCTTAAGGGACAGATGAGATGAATACCCTCATATTTCCTTCTTCCCAGTTTTTTTTACTCATCCGTCTAAGGGAGAGTGTGATTAGATTGCTGCATCTTAAGTAAGTGTAGCCATAGACTATCTATTGATATATCACCTGTTGGCTTCATCTTACTATTTCTCAGAACAAAGCCCACAGTTTCTGGACAGTTAAGAACACTTTAATTCATGAAGGATTAAACACACTTCTCTGGGTAGTATTCTTAGAGTCTCTTGCAACGTCATTTTAAAATAAAATTTATCATTTCACTTTCAAACAAATTTTACATAACAGTTTTATAAACCCGAGTCCTTTAATAAGAAGGATATTCCTATCCCTTTGAAATGTGCAATACTCTTCTGAAGTCTAAAGCTATTCATGTGTAAACAAAAAAAATGATAATAAAGTGGCCCATCAATTAAATGGAATAATTTTCTATAATGGAAGCAACTCGGTACTTTACATTCTCACTGAAACTTCTAAGAGATTAGTTCCTCTGATTAAACAACCAGTAATTTTGGTTCTTAATGTATTTGGGGAGGGCTTCCTTACTGTCCCATAGATCTTAGATGGGGTTCCTGCTTCTTCTACTGCTTTGTGTAGAGGCATAAGAATGTCCAGTTACCATCAGAGACTCAGTTTTCCTCATTGTAAGACCAATAGTACTGACCAGCATACATTACAGGATTGCTGCCAAGAGCTAGCTAATGGATTCTGTGAAAATATTTTGAAAAATGTAAATTGGTACATAAATATGACTAATTGATCTGGAGGCAGCATATGTTTTGGTTAGTGGTGTTGACTGAATGGTTTCAAGGCCTCTGCCATGATGTTCTGTGACCTTGCGTAAGATTTTCACATTTCTAAACATCAGTGGGGACAATAAAATACTTAGTTTTTACATTGTTAGGATGATTCAACCAGTTAACATTTAAAACTTATTTAGAATAGTGTAACTTACATGCTGGTAATATTTATGTTTGTCAAACAAATAAAAATATCTCAATTGTCAATTTTGTACTCATCTTGGAGAGCACACAAATAGTATTAGAAAATGTTAAAAGTTCAAATACAGATTCTGTTTAAACAATTACAACCGTTATCCTCATGATAATTTTAACACTAACAATGTCTACAATTTATTAAACATCTTCTAGTTATATTTACTACACTCTTGTCCTTATACATCTTTCTATTTAGCTTCACCATCATCCTTTACATACAGCTTATTTTTCCATTTGAAAAATGTAGAAACTAATACCAGAAAATTGTAGAGGTAAGATTCCCACTTATCTGGGCTGCTTTGAGTAAATTATATATTGTTTGAAAGCTGGATGAACTAAATAATAAATGGAGTGCGTTCTAGCTCACGACTTTGTGCCGGGCTGGGATTGCTCTCTACTGGACTAGGCTGTCAGACACCCAGGAGCACAGCCTCAGAAGATCATAATAACCCAAACTGAAGTGCTGCTATAATAAGACTTGAAAGTGACACTTAATTATTCCTGGATCACATGCCAGCAAATCTGTCACTTCAAGTATCACTGTCTGCATTACAAAGAAAACTGGGCAATCTTGTTGAAATTCACTGTTTTTATCAAAAAGTTGTGAACCACTTACAAAGACTATATTTACAGGAGAAAATGTCAGTAGAGGTGGGGCAATGAACATATGGGAGTCAACGCACCTCCAATTAAAAAAAAAAAAATTCAGAGAAAAGCAACAGAAAGATAGCATTCTAGTCCAGAAGATGGGCCAAAGACACTCTTGAGGAAAAAGAAGAGAAAATAATAATAAATTAAGGGGATAGTGTGAAGGAGGCTGTTAACATCTCTGAAGAGAGACCCAATAAAGATGGACAAACGGAGAGGAAGGAGCTCTGAAAATGTTATGAATGTACCCTAGAAATACACAGGAAAGATGAAAGTAAGCAGAGCTAGGCAGTTAAAAAGTTATACAGTTAACTTGTATTCAATTAAAAATTATTAGGATACTTAATTTTGCACCTAAGTGTATTTGTTTAATTCATTTTAATATACATCATTGATTGCTTATCCTGGAGTATTTTGTTAAGAATTATTTTTTAGGGACCTCCCTGGTGGCGCAGTGGTTAAGAATCTGCCTGCCAATGCAGGAGACACGGGTTCTATCCCTGGTCCAGGAAGATCCCACATGCCGCGGAGCAACTAAACCCATGCGCCACAACTACTGAGCCTGCGCTCTAGAGCCTGAGAGCCACAGCTACTGAGCCCACGTGCTGCATCTACTGAAGTTGCACGCCTAGAGCCCGCGCTCCACAAGAGAAGCCACCACAATGAGAAGCCCGTGTACCACAACAAAGACCCAACACAGCCAAAAATAAAATAAATAAATATATAAATTTATTTTTTAAAAGAATACATATTTTTTTAAAAAAAGAATTATTTTTTAAAAGCATACTGGAGAGACCCTGTGGTGGACACAGTGTCTTCTCTTCAGAAGTGAGGCAATAACCACCCCCCAACCCACCATCAGAGTACTAGCTTCTAAAGACTCAAGATATTGAGACAAAAGACGAGCTGCTTCACCCAAGCTCACACCCTCCATACCAGGCAACACACATCCATTTACCAATGAGTGTGATAAGGGGCCTAGCCCTCTTACCTCAATTCAGGACAGTCCTGAAGGGCCATCTCAGCTTCACAACTTCTGCAGATAGTCTGAGGACACTGTTACAATTGCATCACAGTTCAACCTCTCCTTCTGCCCAATTCAGCTTCCATCATTCCTTTAGGAAAGTTCTGGAGAACACTCTCCAATAGTGGCCCTGCATTCCAGCCTCCCTTTCAGAAACTAAGACAATATGAGATGTGGTTGAAGTCCCCCTGAAGAGTGGAGTGGTCAGATCTTGAACACTCAAGTCAGGAAAACCTGTGTTCAGTTATCAGCTCCTCACTTACAATCTGTGTGATCTCAGGCAATTTCTCCATTAAACGTTGAGGGGACTATTAGCCCCTACCTATAGAATTGTTGTGAAGTTTAAATAGCATAATGCATATGTGTACAACATAAATCCTTAATAAATATTGAATATTTAACAACTGTTAGCTGGAGTTGTAAAGTTAATATAAACTGTGCTTCTCTAAATCCACATTTTTAGAAAAAGCTACTCAGTGGACATTTGCTCCCCTAGATAAACAACTCCAGTCAATCATTGGCACGCCCAAAGCTGAAGCCATCATGGTCAGAATTTCCTTCCAGAGGGACTGCACAAGTCCCTGACATCTTTTACAGACAAAAAGTTTGCAACAATCGACAAACTGAACAACTCGTGTGATGATGACTTGTAGTTTTCTTTCTGTAGATTTTGTTACAATTTAATAAAAGATCCCTTTTTATAGGAGTCCAAATATTTTCAACCAATGAAAGGGCTGTAGACATGTAAAGGATTGGCTGAACGATGGAAACACTAGATTAGAAAATAAAAGCGAAAATGGCACTAAGCAATTGGCATGGCTTTTACATACGAAGCAATAGTAATTCATGAAAACATACTTTAGGCAATGCTATAGAATAACAAATCATTTCTGGTGGTTTAAGAGCATTCAACTCATGTTTACTTTCTCTGAATAATTTTATTATCCTAACCACCAAGATGCTGATAGGACTTGAAGCCATGCCAAGTCATGCTTATCCCTGCTTTGGCTGCTTTATTTCAAATATCCCTTAGTCAGCTTCAGACTTTGGAGAACCAGCTAAGTAAGAGGTGAAGCAGTAGCAGCTACAGAAATACACAAGTATGAAAGGACTGCTTACAACTATCTTTTATTATGACATTGTTACTGGGCTAGGCAATTAGTCTTGTTGCCACCATGCCCTAATATATTTGATATTGAAGGATTAAATAAAGATAATCTTTAAGAAATGATGCTTCAATTTTAAAATGATTCATTCCATCAAGTGTGTTTTCAGAACAAAAATTTTTTGCTCAATTAATATTATTTGAGAAAATAGTGATTCAATTGAATGTAAGTACTTTTGCATATATCTAAGACAAAACAACAGTTCAAGGCAATATGTATCTGTTAAATATGGAGAACAAAACAAGAGGAAACAAAATAAAGACTTAATTGCCAAGACCCAGGGAGGTTAAGGAAAGAAAGAAAGGTTCTTGGAGGAAGTTGTCTTTTTTATTGGCCACAGCACAAGGCTTATGGGATCTTAGCTCCCCAACCAGGGATCAAACCCCGGCCCTCAGCAGTGAAAGTGTGAGATCCTAACCACTGGACCACTGGGGAATTCCTGGAAGTTGTTTTCTTATACAGACTTATGTATTTTAAACTCAACCACAGAGGAAGAACTGAAATTTCCATCATTAATTTCTAACACTGGTTGGATTAATTTTACAATGGCAAGTTGAACTTCTACATATTAGGCTATACCTTTGTATTTCAAATGGATTTAAAACTGTTAAAAATGAAATATGTGGGCTTCTCTGGTGGCGCAGTGGTTGAGAGTCCGCCTGCCGATGCAGGGGATACGGGTTTGTGCCACGGTCCGGGAACATCCCACATGCCGTGGAGCGGCTGGGCCTGTGAGCCATGGCCACTGAGCCTGCGCATCCGGAGCCTGTGCTCCGCAACGGGAGAGGCCACAACAGTGAGAGGCCTGCGTACCGCAAAAAAAAAAAAAAAAAAAAAAGAAATACGTTTTTCCGAACTAGAATTTAAAAATGTTTGTGTTTGAAAGACCATTTTCTGGTAGGAAACTGTGAACTCAACTAAAATCGCTTGGTAAGTTCAGAGAACAGTAAGTCCCCTACATACAAATGAGTTCCATTCTGAGAGTGCAGTCCTAAATCCAATGTGTTCATAAGTCCAACTAAGGAGGTACCCAGCTAACACAATCGGCTATATAGTACTGTACTGTAATAGGTTTATAATACTTTTCACACAAATAATACATAAAAAACAAACACAGAAAAGTAAACACTTTTAATCTTACAGTACAGTACCTTGAAAAGTATAGTAGTACAGCTTAACAGCTGTCATGCAGGGGCTGTCATTGAGAGAACAGGCAAGTACCAGATACATCACTGCTGCTTTTACGCTTGCTTCTGGACATCCCGGGCTGGAAATAAAGATATTGTACTACTGTACTCTATGCAGTAATGTACATTAAAGTACACAAAAGCACAATCACTTGTAGAGGATGCACGCACGTGACAATGTATGCCAGACATGTGAACTAGCTTATGTGATTGGACATGCAAATGGATGTTTGCATCTTTGAAAGTTTGCAACTTGAAGGTTTGTAGGTAGGGGACTTACTGTGGTGGTTTGGGTGATGTGTGCTTTCACAAGCAAAATAGTACTGGCATCTAGAAGACTGACTAATCCAGATGTCCTTTAATTCTTGACCTGATGGAATGGCTGCTAAATATTATCTACTGTGATATTTCTAATAGAAAATTGAAATTTCTCCGTTCAGTATATTTTTACTAAAAATGTGTAAATTTAGCTTTCTTAATTTTCAGGGAAAAAAAATGAACCTCTCTGAATGTATATCCGGAACTACCAAGATAACAGAATTGGATATGCAGAGACAAAATATAGATATGGTAGCAGTTAAACAAATAAAGATTGCTCCCATAGTGTTTGCTTCTCATACGGAATTTTTCTACAGCTACAAAATGCCCCATTATAAACTGAGTGAAAGAACTTATTTCTTTTTCTTTTTTTTTGGCTGCATTGGGTCTTCTTTGCTGTGCGTGGGCTTTTCTCTAGTTGCGGTGAGCGGGGGCTACTCTTCGTTGCGGTGCATGGGCTTCTCATTGCGGTGGCTTCTCTTGTTGCGGAGCACAGGGTCTAGGCTCGCGGGCTTCAGTAGTTATGGCTCTCGGGCTCTAGAGCGCAGGCTCAGTAGTTGCGGTGCACGGGCTTAGCTGCTCTGCGGCATGTGGGATCTTCCCGGACCAGGGATCGAACCTGTGTCCTCTGCATTGGCAGGCACATTCTTAACCACTGCACCACCAGGAAAGTCCCAGAAGTTATTTCTTTTTATGATACTGTGCAAAGCTCCCAGGAGGTCATAGATTAATTGTACCCCTATATGTTCTATTTATTAAAAATCATTTCAAGATTCCTTCTGTACTTCACTATGTATGGGATGGAACTCAAAGCCAAAGAACACTTTCAAATCCATTGGAAACATAAAGTTGCATGGTAAACTACGTCACAAGAGAACAATTGTTGCTGTTTAAGCAAAAGCTTAGTCTTTTGCTTTTTTTTTTTTTGTCTTTTTTTTGATTCATGTTTTCAAATTTTATTTTATTAATCATCGGTACAGCTAGTGATTTTGCTACAAGAACATCTGACACAGAATTAGAGACTGACCCTTGTAGGACCCACTCAGAATCCCAGAGTTGGTATGACCATTATTTTAGCCGAAGACATTTGAAATTCGACAGATGCAGAAAAAAGCTTTCTCAGAGCTTCCCTTACCTGACTAAAAGCAGCTACTTCTAGAAAATGAGGCCTCCTTAAATTACTCTCCGGAGAGAGACCAAGAGTAAACCTACCATAAATATTCTCTGGGGGTGGGGGAAGGAAGACCAGTCGCACTTCCATAAACAAATATTACCACAGTTTTTTTTTTTTAAATCTCCTGTTAGTTCTCCTAAAAACACATTAGCCTTTCCTAAAGAAACTTATTTGTTCCTCTTCTAAAAGTCTTTTCTTCCCTTTCCCCTACTATATTAGGTACATATGCTTTCAACTATAACCATGTAGTGAGTTAGCTACTTCTTTTATTTGCTCTTTCATGCATATGAATAAATCTTTTTCTCCAGTTAATCGCCTTTTGTCAATTTAATTCAGTCTCACATTTACTAAACTAAGAGGGTAGAAGATATGTTGTTTTTTTTCCTCCCAGACAATTGCAATCAAAGCACATAAACAGCATTTCAAGTATCAGATACAGTAAAGTCAATTCATGTATCAGGACCCACAAAATGGAGGCTGCCCCACTGGCCCAGCTCACATCACACATCTAAACCCAAGTCAGCCTGTCAAGGAAACTGAACAGAAACCAATCACAATCCTCCAACTCATCTTTGACTAACTTATCTTCCCCTTGAAAATAGGACCTGATCACCTTATAAGGACATCCCTGACCTCCTGGCCAATTGTTCCCAGTTCTGGCATTGCCTCTCTAAGCTCTATAAAATCTGTTCTTGCCAAAAATTCCTGGGGAGGAGTACGCCACTCCTTGTGAGCCACTGTACTCCCCAATCCCTGGATTGTTCTCCCTTGAATAAAAAAAATCAAACTCGTTACTAACTTGTTTTAGTGTTGTCACTTCACAATTCTGGTGACAAGATGGAACCAGAAGGCAGTTGCCGAAGATTCCAGAGATGACTCCCAGATGCACGTGAAGGTACCCGAAGAGCCACTTTGATTTGCTGCCTCTGGCTGCTCTCCAGAATTTCAAGTAAGCTTTTCTCAGATGGAGCTCTGCTTATTTTGCGATCTGAGCTCTTTGAGTGTGTTGGTCTTAATCCTTCCTGGTGGAAAATTGAGGTGTGAGAGATTCTAGGTTTTTCTGGGTGAGACTATGGGCCACAACATTTGGGTTTGTGGCTGACCTCATTTACAAGGTAGTGCCTCCTGGAGGTCCTGAAAGGTCTACAGAACTGTGCAGAGGCAGCCAGAAACAGTAAATCTGGTTGAATTAGGAAGGGTCAACAAGGGGAAATAAATAGGTACCCCTCAATCTAAGAAGGCAAGATGGCAGTGGTGAGGGTAAGTCCCTCACCAAAGCCTCAGGTAAGTCCACAGAATAAAGCATTGAGGGTCTTGGGGAAATAAGACAAGTAATTCAAACTGTTTTGATCAATGGCGCATCAAAATGTTAGTAGGCACAAGTGGGACTATTAAAAACCATTAAGGTGTCACCACCAAAAAGAAATCTTCTCCTGAAAGGAATAACAGATCTACTGCTAAGAAGAATCTTAGAAGCCAAAGTTGCAAAATTGATGGGCATGGTGGAACACTTAGAAGCTGTTAGAGGGCTCACCATTTTGTCATTTGACAGAGATGAAGGATATTAGAAAAATGTAACTTAGCTTTATTAAGAGCAAAAGCCCACTAACACAACATTGTAAAGCAACTATAATCCAATCAAAATTAACTTAAAATAAAAGAGCAAAAGCCATTCATGAGTTTCACATATTTTGGTATCCTTTAAGGAAGATAATTCAAATAATCAAGACTATATACCAAACAAACAAACAAACAACCCATGCCTTCCAATTTACATGAAACACAGGCTTATCCATATAATTCTAGATGCTTTAAATAAGACAAAATAGTGCTCAGCGTGGGGATGTATTTGTTAGTGACATTTACTTAGTTTTTATTTTCTATATAAATAAACTTCAGAAAGGTAATAATAAGATGAAATACATTCCTTAAGTCTTTTTCAACATAGCAAACTGATTTTGAAGCTAAAAATCCCAACATTTTTAACAAAGCTTAATTTGTTAAAGTTTTAACAACAATAAAAACAAAAGTTTTAACAACAATAATAATACTAATAGTTATAATATTCATATTGTATTATGTTTATTTCAAGTATATTCTCTTATATTTTTAGGTATTTAAGAAATTTTCTGTACTGCAGCACTTAAATTTAAAATTTGATTGTCTTATTTAATGTATATGTATGCACACATGCAATATTAATATGGTCCTTATCATTATCAAAGATAATAAAAAGTACCAAAATTCTCTTTTGAAAAGAACACTATTCTACTACACGTGGCATTTTTTAATTTCCTAATATCAGAAATCTTACTGCACTCACAGCATGAGAGTACCAGCTTAAAAAAAATAAAAAAAAGGAAATTAGGTGCTAAGCGTTTTGTCCTTTACTTTTATATACCAAGAATCGACATGTTTTAAGAATTGACGTAACAGATAGAGAAATTCATAAAAAGATGCTTCTCAAAGGCTTTCTTCTCAAGAAAATGCATACTTATAAATAGATGGGCAGAAATGGCAGAGACCTGATGGCTGCCTGAGGTTGCTTGAAAAGGCAAGCAACTCCTTAAAGAACCCTGATATTACTGGTCCAGGTGACAAGATTCCTGGTCCAGGCACAACAAAGCTGCTATTTTTCTGGGGTTGGATTTGGCTTCACTTTTCCATAGCCACCCCAAATGGACAGAAAAAGCTTAGACTAATCAGTACCACGGTCCTTGTTTTCTGTGAGCATGAAAGAAGGAATGTGAGGTCTAATAACAGGGGATACCTTAGGAATTTAGCAAAAAAAACAATGCATAAAGGGAAGTGTAACTATTCTGGACAATATTTTATAAACACGATAATTATACCAGAGAAGAGTTGATTTTACACTGGTGAACACCAAGGATATCATTTGCAAGTAGATAGCTGAAGTGCAGATTATCTCAATGAGTCTTAAAGTTAATCATCTGAAAACTGTAGATGAATTCACAAGGGAAAATATAAATTATGATTAACGTATAGGACAGTCACTCTGAAGAATACTGGTCATCAAGGTTAAACTTTGATTTCAATGAAAATAATTCATATTTCAGCAACATAGATATTAAGTGAAAGATTTTTAACAACACATACATGTTCTTTCATTTGTAAGGCTAATTTTAGCCAATTTTATAGAAAATAAGCATACAGGATAATAAGTGGTTATAAGGAAGGATTTTTGTCATCATGTTTCACTTATACAAATTATTATACCTAATCCTGGTTTTTACATTAAATTATATTGGAAAGATAAATATACATAGAAACATTAATATTAAAAACTTTAAATATTTTTTTTTGCGGTATGTGGGCCTCTCACTTCTGTGGCCTCTCCCGTTGCGGAGCACAGGCTCTGGACGCGCAGGCTCAGTGGCCATGGCTCACGGGCCCCGCCACTCTGCGGCATGTGGGACCTTCCTGGACCGGGGCACGAACCCGTGTCCCCTGCATTGGCAGGCGGACTCTCAACCACTGCGCCACCAGGGAAGCCCCCTAAAAACTTTATTTTTTGACTTTACTAAGTTTTTGGATCTAGGTAAGCATCATTCCTATGAAAACCTTACTGGAGCATGGATACTTTTCATCTAAGCGCCTCAAATGAAAACCTTACTGGAGCATGGATACTTTTCATCTAAGCGCCTCAAATGCCCTGAGCTTCTTAATTCTAAACAATGAGACTATATTTTGTTGTCCTGGTTTGTTAGGACTGCTGGATGAACTCAGTTGATAACCTTGATTTTGAAAAAGAACTGAGCATCAAAAAATTAACTTAAATTTCCCGAAAGTCAGAGTCCAACGGACATACTATATAGATGGTCTCTCAGTATCAACTCTACTTTGATAGAAAATTTAAATTTGACATATGCCATAGCAAAGTATATGATTCTTAAACTCAAAAAGATAAACAAAAAACTTGAAAGCTGGGATTTTATTTATAGTATATAAATGTAAAGGAGGAAGAGAATAAAGAAGGAAGGAGGAGGGGAATGTCATAGAGAAAAAGGGGGAAAGAAAGTAGTATAGAAAAAAGGCAGGAGGAGAGAGGTATAAGGAGGAAGATGGTAGAGCGCTGGAAGGAAAATAGCTGGATATTTATTTGAGAAAAGTTTTGAAATAATTTGTCTAGGGTGTTTATCTTTTCAATACGTTAGCATATCGCAGAAAAGGAAAATTCTATTTGAGACTTAAAAGCAAAATGAGGTAACTTAGCATCATCCTGCTTCATTAAGGGGTTAAATTCTACCTTACGTGTTCCTACTGTCAACAATACTAATAAATACCACGATTCCCCACACAAATCAGCATAAAGAGAAACAGCTACGATGGAGTTCAACCATCCTCATTAGTACACATTTAAAGACTTTGGAACATCCCAAGAACGTGGCCATTATTGATAAATGTCCTATCATAGTCAACTCTTTCTGGCCTTAGTTGACCTCTTGAGACTTGATTACTTGTACATATCTGCCAGATGTCTCTGCTTTTATATAGTTTCAGGTCTTGGTCCCTTCTGAGTGGCTTGTCACACTGCCACCCATGCCACGTGAAAATATTTTTTGAAAACCTAGATGTTTCAGATACATTTATCTCTTGGCAGGACTTTTCCAAGTAATAAAAAATTAATATCAATGACATCATTCAAGATTGAAGGCTGACCACATCAAATATTTAAAACTAAATATTGGCATATAACTTATAGTTATGGTGAGCATATGCCTTGGAATTACTAATTAATTCTCAAAGTCAAATATTCTGGTGTATTGTTCCCATAAATATGTCTATGCTCAATGATACAACTGTGGTAACTCTTCTTATATCCTACAGAACTCTAAGCTAATTGATTATATGAATGTGAAAAGTAATATAAAATAAGACAAAGGGAGATAAAAAATAAAATAGAAACTTCCTGAAGGGTATAGAAGAAATATATATTACCAGACATAAGAGATTTGCTGATTCTTAGAATTTTATCTCTGAATTTGGCTTTAGGTGTGCTGCTAGTTAAGGTAAAAAAATGAGAACATTGGTTTACACAGTTTTCATTTTATTAAATTCTTGTAGAAAATCATATTGTTTGGGTCCTCACTGGCAGAAAGTATTTCACTGCAGATTTATTAAAGACAGAATTGTTATAGAAATTGACATTTTAAAATATAAAATTGCTATAAATGCTAAAGGCATAACAACTTTGAAGTATTCCTACATGTAGGACTTGTGACAAGTTAGTCTATGTATTTTCCTTCTTAGAGATCTAATTGAATTTAGAGACTTAAATGTGTTATTTTAATATAGAGAAATGGAGGTCTACCATGCCCAGTCGATCATCTCTCAAATATTAAATTTCTTCAAATAGCAAATGCCTTTGTTTGACAGGAGCTTGATTATATTCAATTCACAATTGCATTCTTAAAACTCCCCTAATGTAGCTACTCTGTGCTGCTGTATCAAGTAAGAGGCATGGGCTTTGAATACGAGAGGGAGACTGAATTGTTATTATGCAAGGGCTCAGCTTATATTCTCACCCCGACACAGTGTGATGGAAGTGCCTTACACAATGCCTGCAAAATAAACGCTCTATAAATGTTAGCAGAATCTGAGGCTGAGGCGGTCCAACACACTGATCATTGGCCTATGGGCCTCAGAGGGTCTGAGTCAAATCAATCTAAAGGAAGAGATTTTGTTAACCTATTGTTAGTCTTCCAAACCATGAAAACACACCTAGCGGCTCCCCATTAGTCTCTGAATCTACATTTTGGGACCACCTATTGTAATGTCCTTTGGTATGTCAGAAATAAACCACAGATGAAATCCAAGGCTGACACTGCGGATTTGAATTCAGGTTTTCATGGGTAATTAATGTCTTTCTTGCTCAGTAACAGATGGTGCTTTAACATTATAAGGATGTGGAATCTGGCAGAAACAGATCCTCATTATTATTTCAACAGAACGACAGGCACCAGCTAGGACCTAAAGTTGACGGCAGTCACTCACCAAATAATTATGGTCAGAAACCAAGTTACTGAATTTTTAAATAATAGCTCTTTCAATGTTCTAAACTTGGATTTTCAGTACTATTTCCCAGTTTCAGGGGTAAATCCTGGTATTTCTGTACCTTGAGAGAAGATTGTTTTAGAGTCCTAGTAGATATTTAGAAAACTCAGAGCTGTTATTTATTACCTCATGAATGGTTTATGAGTCAGATGAGTTGTGAATTAACTGTGATTTGGATAAATCCTCTTGCTTACCTTTCTCAAATAATTTACATTCCTTAATATCCAAAATCTAGAATAGGGTTTTCTGATACCTTTCTCAGATATAATATTGGCTCTATTACTTCCTTCACCATTTCACATTAATTTTTCATTGAGTTCTTTGATTGATTATTTTATTATTTTTTACTTTTTTAAAAGACTGTATTTTGTGTAGCAGTTTTAGGTTTATAGCCAAATTAAGAGGAATGTACAGAGATTTCCCATATACTCCTGGCCGCCACATATGTGTAGCCTCCCACATTGTGAACATTAACCAGAATGGTACATTTTTTAGCAAAGATGAACATACATCAACACAACATATTAACCAAAGTCCACAGCTTAACTTGAGGGTTCACTCTTGGTGTTGTGAATTCCACAAATTTGGAAAAAAGCATTATGACATATGTCCATTATTATAATATCAAACAGATTACTTTCACTGTATTAAAAATGCTCTGTGTTCTGCCTGTACATCTCTCTCTGCCTCCCAACTCTGGCAACCACTAATTTTTTTTGGGGGGGGGAGGGGTTCTAGATAGTTTTACCTTTTCCAGAATGCCATACAGTTGAAATCATACAGTATGTAGCCTTTTCCAGATTGACTTATTTTTCTTAGTAAAATACATTTAAGATAACTCCATATCTTCTCATGGTTTGATAGCTCATTTCTTTTCAGTGCTGACTAATGTTCCACCATCTGGATGTATCACAGTTTATTTATCCATTCACCTGCTGAAGGACCTCATGGTTGCTTCCAAATTTTGGCCATTATGAATAAAGTTGCTATAAATATCCGTGTACAGGTTTTTGTGTGGACCTAAGTTTTCATCTTCTTTGGGTAAATACCATGAAGTGTGATTGATGGATCCACAGTAGAAGTATGTTAGTTTCACAAGAAACTGCCAAACTGTCCTTCAAAGTGTCCATACAATTTAGCATTCCCACCAGCAATGCATGAGAGTGCCTCTTCCTCCACATCCTGGCTAGCACTTGGTGGCATCAGTGTTCTAGATTCTGGCTATTCTGATAGGTTTGTAATGGTATCTCATTGTTGCTCTGATTTGCACTTATCTGTTCACATATGATGAGGAGCCTTTTCATATGCTTATTCGCCATATATATATATCTTCTTTGGTGAGGTGTCTGTTAAGTTCTTTGGCCCATTTTATCATAGGGCTGTTTGTATTCTTCTTGTTGAGTTTTATGGGTTCTTTGTATATGTGAGATAACAGTCCTTTATCATATACATCTTTTGTAAATATATTCTCCCAGTCTGTGGCTTGTTTTCTAATTCTCTTGACATTGTCTTTCACAGAGCAGAAGTTTATAATTTTAATGAAGTCCAGCTTACCAATTATTTCTTCATGGATCATGTCTTTGGTGTTAACATCTAAAAAACACTCACCATACCCAATGCTATCTAGGTTTCCTCCTTTGTTACCTTCTAGGATTGTATAAGTTTGCATTTTACACTTAGGTCTTTAATTCAAGTTAATTTTTTGAGAAGAGTATAAGGTCTGTGTCTAGATTCATTTATTTGCATGTGGATGTCCAGTTGTTCCAGCACTATTTGTTGAAGAGACTATCTTTGCTTCATTGTATTACATTTTCTCCTTTGTCAAAACAAAGATCAGTTGACTATATTCATTTTGTACCAAATCTTAGTGGAAAACCTCGAGTCTCTCACTATTAAGTATGATGTTAAGTTTAGTTTTTTGTAGATATTGTTTTATCAAGCTATGGATGTTCCCCTCTATTTCTAGTTTATTGAGAGTTTTTAATCATGAATGGGTAGTGGATTTTGTCAAATGGTTTTTCTGCATCTATTGGTATGATCATGGTCTATCGATATAATGGATTACATTAATTTATTTCTGAATGTTGAACCAGCCTTGCATACCTGGTATAAGTTTCACTTAGTAGTGGCGTATAATTCTTTTCACACATTTTTGGATTTGATTTGCTAATATTTTGTTAAGGATTTTTGCATATGTTCCTGAGATATTTGTATGTAGTTTTCTTTTCATATGATTGCTTTGCCTGGTTTTGGTATTTGGATAATGCCAGACTCATGGAATGAGTTAGGAAGCATTCCTTCTGCTTCTATCCTCTGAAGGAGATTGTAGAGAACCAGTATGATTTCTTCCTTACAAGTTTGGTAGAATTCACCAGTTGAATCCATTCAGGTATGGTACTTTCTTCTTTGGAAGATTATTAGTTACTAGCTCAATTTCTTTAATAGATATAAGCCTATACAGATTGTTTATTTTCTCTTGTGTGAGTTTTGGCACGTTGTGTCTTTCATGAAATTGTTGTATTTTTTCTAGGTTATCAAATTTTCAGGACTTAGATTCTTTTTTTTTTTTTTTTTTTTTTTTGCGGTATGCGGGCCTCTCACTGTTGTGGCCTCTCCCGTTGCAGAGCACAGGCTCAGAACGCGCAGGCTCAGTGGCCATGGCTCACGGGCCCAGCCGCTCCGTGGCATGTGGGATGTTCCCGGACCGGGGCACGAACCCGTGTCCCCTGCATCGGCAGGCAGACTCTCAACCACTGCGCCACCAAGGAAGCACAAGGGACTTAGATTCTTAATCACATAATACACATCATCTATTTAATCTCAATTATACTGCTCAAAAAATCACTTTATTTACTCATAGCTTGTTGCTTCATAATGATATGAATTTTCATTCATTTTACAACTTTTTTGGTCAATTTTCAAATATTCCCATCTAATTTAATGATTTCTACTTTACTTCTGTTTTAAAATAAATAATTGATAAAATGAATTATTCCAGAAAGATATTCATATTGTACCTTGGGCATATTTACTAATGTTTCTAGAAACCCACTTTTACATTCTTATAATTCCCAGATTAGTGCCACTGTAAAGATCAGGAGCGAAAGTAACATGACATGCCAAATGATCTTTTTTCTTTATTATTATTGTTTAAAATTTTTAATTTTTATACAATTTTAAAGATTATACTCCATTTACAGTACAAAATTACAGAATATTACTTATACTCCCCATTTTGTACAATACATCCTTGTAGACTAAAGTGGAATTCTTCCTTCCCAAATGATCTTAATATATTTTAGCAACCTGGTCTTTCTTTGCAAGAAATCTGATGATGATTCCATCTTTCTTTCAAAGTGAGCTGTAAAGCCATTTAGATAATTTTCAGATTATTACACTGAAAATATTAATTTTCTTTTATATATGTGAATTATAGAAGTTTACAAAATTCATAAAGTAGCTCAAACATTCTTTCTTTTGATATTAAGGCTGTTTTTAGAGGTCCTAAAAATACCTTTGTCCACGAGATGAACATTTAATGGGAATTTTTGGATAAGTTACTTCCAACAATATTATGCCCTTTTTTCAGTAAATTCTTTGTTTCCATGTTTGTTTTTTAGTCACTTTTGTTTTAACCTTGACACTGCTGTGACCCCAGTTTGAAATACTATCTGGAACAATCACTGATAAGACGTTTCGTTAAGTGTGCCTTTTGTGGAGACAGCTTGTACAATATTAAAGTCGCATCCTAATGTATTGTTTATGGTTAAGCATACATTGTTGTAAATCTAAACTATATTAATTATTTCTTGAATATTTACAGTTGTGATAGCTTCATCATTATCACTGTCCTGCTGGCAACTGAATCTGACCTCTATGAATTTTATTCTTTGAAATTTGTTTTAAATTTCCTTTAAGAAGGAAAATTATATAGTGTGATAACTAAAAATTATGCCTGCCTTGATAAAATTAAATCCATATTAATAAATTATGTAAGTTAGAATGCTTAAATTTTTAAAGATTCAAAATAACATAAGACCACTGGTTCTAAAAGTTCTCAATTTGTTCTTAAGTGGCTTCTGGCAAACTCTAATAGCAATTTCATTTATTCATCTCAGAAGACAGAAATTATTTGTCCTTCTAATATAACTGATGAATTGCAACATATCTTCCATCATGATGCAAGGAATGCAATAAAACTGAATCTTACTTCATGCTCTATAAAGTTGGTACATTCATTCTGTATAAAGAATTTGGCCTTCCAAATTTTCACTTAATTTGAAAAGAGGGAAACAGCAATTGCAGATTCAATATGTCACCTTAGCTGTTGACATCATGACACATTTTACCCAAAGAATGAAGATCCTTGCAATGTGTACCCGCTAAATAAGGCAAAACAAAAAGAAGTAAGCAGAAAGAGCTAATAGTGTAGAATTGTGTATCCAATAGAGGATACACATTACTTTCAAAAATGTATGTAATTTTTAGAAAATTAACAACCTAAACAAACTTCTCACTTCAAAGTAACTAAAATTTCTGGATTAAAAAAAAATTTTCTAAAAAAAAAAAAAATTTCTAAATGCATTGCAGAGATTAAAATAAAACAGTAGATGTATGTACCTAGTGGTGAGAGAGCATTCAATCAAGCATTCGCTTCTAGGGCATCTGCCAAAATCTGGTAATTTGGGGCCTCCCTTTTGAAGACTGCACTAGACACAGCAAGAGGACTCAGAACCTAGGTCTCATCCTGGAGAGAGGTCTGAGAGGAGACCTCTAGAAAAATAGAACCCCAGATGGTTTCACCACTACCATTGTTTTTCTAAGACCTAATGCCCAATAATTCGTGTTAAATGTTCCCAAGTTCTTAGTACTTCCAAAAACACATCCTTTGTTGAGATACGTACTTTCAAATAATTCCCATCAATAAAGTTCTAAAGAGCATATACTCACAATCAAAAGTCACCAAGCACAAAACCAGAAATGGAACAAGGCAACTCTGCATGAAATCTAGAAGAAATAGTAGACAGCAGAATCAAATCTGGATGAACATTAAATACTGGGAATATCATATATGGAATATATATATATATATATATATATATATATATATATATATATATATATATATACACATAGACACACACACACACATATACACACACAGTAAGTCCCCTACATATGAACGAGTTCCGTTCCAAGAGTGCGTTCATAAGTCCAATTTTTTTGTAAGTCCAACAAAGTTAGCCTAGGTACCCAAGTAACACAATTGGCTATATAGTACTGTACTGTAATAGGTTTATAATATTTTTCACGCAAATAATACATAAAAACAAACACAAAAAATAAAGAAAACATTTTTAATCTTACAGTAGAGTACCTTGAAAAGTACAGTACTACAGTACAACAGCTGGCATACCAGGGCTGGCATCTGAAAGAAGGGTTACTGACTGGAGGAAGGAAAGGAGGTGGGAGATGGTAGAGCTGAGGGATAGTCAACAACAGGAGACAGAGGGCGAGCTGCAATTTCACTCACGCCTGACGTTGATAGCACACGCCCTGGTTCCTTGCTGGATTCAATTCTATCTACCCTATTGAAAAAACGATCCAGTGATGTCTGGGCGGTAGTTCTTTTTTTCTCGTCATAGATGACATCCTGGGCTTGAAATAAAGATACTCTGCTACTGTACTCTATACAGTATTGTACAGTAAAGTACACAAAAGCACAACCACTTGTAGAGGATGCACATACATGACAATGTATGCCAGCCACGTGAATTAACTTACATGATTGGACATGCGAATGCACGTTTGCATCTTTGAAAGTTCACAACTTGAAGGTTCCTATGTAGGGGACTTACTGTATATAATAAACAAATATAAAGATACACATTTGTGTCAGGACTGAATATGTGAATAAGGAATAAGAGACTATAAAATGACCAAGATTATTTTAAAAAGAACCAAAGGGAACTTCTAGTAATTAAAAAAGTAAAGTAATTTAAGGTAATAATTAGACAGTTGAAACAGCAATTTATCCATAGATGAAGAAAGAATTCACAAATCGGAAGAGAGAGCAGAAGTAAGTACCCAGGCTGCATCTCAGAGTTAAAGAATAGAGAAATATGAAAAAGAGGTTAAGACACATAAAGATAGATTAAGAACTTCCTACATTTCTAGAAGTAAAATAAAGACAGGATGAGGCAGAAACAGTATGTTAAGAAATAATGTTAAAGGAGAATTTTTAAAAGTTATGAAAGATGTAAATCTTCAAATTCAAGAGGTGTGAAGAAATATCATACCTAGAAGTAGCAAAGTGAAACTAAAAAGACAAGGAAAATGTCCAAATGCATCCCAGGAAATACCACAAGTTATCTACAAAGGAATAAGAGCTAGACTGAGAGGTGTCTCTTAAATATGAACAGCAAAAGCCTAAAGTCATTAAGTAATAATGTCACTGTAAAAAAAAAAAAAATCAACCTAGAATTGTTTATCCAGAAAAAGTAGCTTTTAAAGAGGAAGACAAAAGGAGGAAAAAAAAAAAGGACAATTTTATAAAAGCAAAACGGTGATAATTGCCAAACATTATATTTTAACTAAAGAAAATTATAATGAAAATCATATAGAAACATGAAAGGTGTAAAAAGAAATTATCATGTTTAAAATAGACCGATTTGTTTTTAGACAATAATATTAATGTCTTATTAAAAATAGAACGGCCGGGCTTCCCTGGTGGTGCAGTGGTTGAGAGTCCGCCTGCCGACGCAAGGGATACGGGTTCGTGCCCCGGTCTGGGAGGATCCCACATGCCGTGGAGCGGCTGGGCCCGTTAGCCGTGGCCGCTGAGCCTGTGCATCCGGAGCATGTGCTCCGCGATGGGAGAGGCCACAACAGTGAGAGGCCCGCATACCGCAAAAAAAAAAAAAAAAAAAAAAAAATAGAGCAGCCATGTTACCCAGCAATTCCACTCCTGGATGTATATTTTTAAAAAATCACTAAGTTGAAAAGATACATGCATCCCAATGTTCACAGCAGCACTATTTACAATTGCCCAGACATGGAAGCAACCTAAGTGTCCATCAGCAGATGAATGGATAAAGAAGACATGGTATATACATACCATAGGATACTACTCAGCCATAAAAAAGAACAAAATCTTCCCATCTACAGTAACATGGATTGAAAAAGTGAAATAACTCAGAGAAAGACAAACACTGTATGATATTACTTATACGTGGAATCTAAAAAGTACAACAAACAGTGAGTATAACCAAAAAGAAGCAGACTCACAGATATAGAGAAAAAACTAGTGGCTACCAATGGGAAGAGGGGGTGGAAGGGCAACACAGAGGTAAGGGAGTAAGAGGTACAAACCACTGGGTATAAGATAGGCTATGAGAATGTATTGTACAACACGGGGAATATAGCCAGTATTTTGTGTATTTGCTTAGCATAATTTATTTTACAAATCCTTTTTCTAAAAATTGGCACTTTTCATCAAGTAAATGTTTTGCCAGTTTTATTTTTAAATGTCATATAACATCCATAAATCATCTCATAAATGAGATTGTAGTAAATAAAAATATATATTGAAGTATCAAAAATGTTACAGAGAATAAAACCAGATATTTAAAATTTCATAATGAAGGGATAAGTAAAATAATACATTTTACTAGTAATATAGGGGAAGGTCACAATTTATGAGCTTAGTAGATATTTTCATTTTGCAAAGTCAGCTAAAGAAATATTTGATTTGAAAATACTTGAACCATTGGAAATTCATCTCTATAACCCACCCACTCTTAGAAAAATATATATACATTAACACACATATGCATAACAATGTATATTTTATTTATAAAATGATTTTTTAGTATTGTTCACTGTTGTACATTGGCTTATATAGATTTTACGTGTTAGAAGAAAGTGGAGTCACCCAATTTTATAGTGTAACTATAATGGAAACAACGGTAGACAGAGTAAGCCAGCAATGCAAATTAGCAGATATGAGTCCAAAAATACATATATTTGCAAGTCACTGTGTGTGACTTGAATATGTAAAAATACATATATATATATATAGAGAGAGAGAGAGAGAGAGTCAGCATTTTAAAGAACAAGCTCATTAAATTACTTAAATATATTTTTAGCACTTATCTTGGAAGTTAATTTATTTCAAAGTTTTGTCAGTAATAGAACTTTGAGTATATTCTTTAAAAAATAGTGACACAGGAGCAACGGATTTTTCTCTGTTTTCAAACGGCCAATTAAAATTTATTTTCTTAATGTTTTTATTATACTAGCATGGTTAAAAGCTGATACACATTACCAAAACTGAACTAATTTTTGAAAATTAAGATTTAAAATATATTTTAGTTTAAAAGTTCTATTGCTTCTGAACACACATAACCCTATAAATAAATTTTTATTAATTTCTAAAAATTGAAATATATAACTGTATTATTAAACTTTCAGCTAACAAAAAGAAATTTTGATTTTTTTCTACACTCATTACGTTTATGTTTCGTTCAATTTCCCACATATAATTACTCTCTTATTATACATGTTCTCATTTATTTCATATTTACCATGCTGCAAAATATTTCCTTATGTTGCATCAGCTGTTTTAGAAGAAAGAACTGAAACAGGCATGACAAATACCTGGCTAGTTCTCCACAATTCATCCCGGCTGAGCCAGAGGAGACATTACTAACAAAGTATTGCAGCCTTTCCCACGAAGCCCAGCACTGCTGCAGTGCCTCTCAGTCTGTGCCTCAGCCCTGGCAAAGCTGGACCAAAGCAATGGAGCCAATCAAAGTCAGAGCCCGCACCCACACAGAGAACTCATTCACTAGCCCCAGACACTTTCCAGGTACTTCATTCCAGGATTTCCGATTTCTATTTCAACTTAGATGCTCTTTGCCAGTCAGGATCCTATTCCAGTGTACACTAGGGACTAAGACGTTATGCCTGTTCCTGGTCTAGGCCACCTTTGGCAGAATAACTACAAGCTGGAATCCTGCACCTAAAGCTACTCTTGCCTCGATTTATACTCTTAGGATCACTAAAGCCAACTGTAAGCCTGATATGTACAAAAGTAAAAATTTAAAACTAGCTACAACTGCTAAGCACCTACCTTACAGTCAATATCTTCTTCAAAACATGGTTGGGATGAATATACCTCAGACTATAATGCTTTCTGAAACAGTGGTTTCTAAATTTTTGAATTTCATAGACCACCACACACACACACACACACACACACACACACACACACACAGACACACCCCTAAACAAATTTAATAAGATAGTAAAACAGAGCAGACTTTTTGTCATGTGAGGATAGTTAAACAAAATTGCACTAATCAAGCAACAAAAGTGATCACTATAGATTCATAAAATAAGTGGTATTTTAACAAAAAACAGTAAGGGAAATGACACCATCTCAGAATACTGGACCGCTGCAGATTAATACTGCCCTATGTAAATATTCATTTTGCTAAGAGCTGGTGAAAATTCATCACCGGTCTACAGACATATTTCACATGAAAACAAAGGAAGTGCCAGGTAAGACTAATGCACATAGTATTCACTCGGGGAAGCAGCTTTGGGGACTTCAAGGTTTCCACATTCTACCCTCCTGATTTCCTCTCCACTCTAGCTTCCACCCCACCTTGTCACAATTAAAAGAACTAAAATCACATTGATTTCAACTAGGTATTAGTAACTGTCACCCCTACCTAGTTTAATGGACTAGTTATAAATGGTATAATTAATTCAACTAGGCAGCTGTTTATAAGTTTTGTTTATGTTTATAAAGAGATATGTGCTTAAGGTCCATTCTTAAGTCACTGGGAAAAAATTCCCTTTTAACCTATTAATTCTACCTTCTGATACTGGTAATAATCAAAAATTCAGAGTAGCATAACCACCCAGTCTCTTGGGATTCACCCTAGAAAAGCCAAAAAGCCTGGCAACATCCTGAGATTTCTGGAAAGTAGCAACCTAGGAACATAT
The DNA here is from genome assembly GCF_951394435.1 of Stenella coeruleoalba. Taxonomy (NCBI): domain Eukaryota; kingdom Metazoa; phylum Chordata; class Mammalia; order Artiodactyla; family Delphinidae; genus Stenella; species Stenella coeruleoalba. The sequence continues at coordinate 16,968,118 of NC_137167.1, forward strand.
CACTATAGGGACAATAATATAACCCACCTTCACCTTTTGACCACCTAAGGTGTTTGTCATCTTACCTAATGCATTGTGCATCATATAAAATATTTACAACATGTCTTCAAATTTGAAGACCAGTAGTCTAAATAGACTTACTTACATAATAAGTTTATTTCTTGATTAGATGCTATATTTATGCTCTCAAAACTATACCAACAGGCAGCAAAGAATGTAAATCTTAATATCATTAGTAATGTTCTGAGTTTTTCTACCTATAATATACCTACTTGAAGAAAACAAACTTAGAATCCCAAGTCAAAGTATATAATTTAAATTGAGGTGGGCTAATGATTTACACATATAAATAAGAGGATAAAGTATTACAGGAAATTTATAAAATTTTCTGTTATCTGTTGGGAGAGGTCTGTAAGGCAGAAAACCTGAAGCCAAAAGGAAGAGATAAGCATATCTGACTATGTATGAGTAAAATGTGTGTATTTATAGATAACCAAAGACACCAAAAATGAAGTCAGAAGAGAAACCACAGAATGGGGGGAGAGATTTACAACATATATGAACCAAAAAGGAACTACAGTGTTAATAAATAAAGGGCACCTACAAATTAATAAGAAAAAGACATTCTAATCGGAAAAGCATATGAAAAGATAATTTATAGAAGAGAATGCACATCTCAAAAAAACATATTAATAGATGTGTAATCTCTTTAATATTTAGTAAAATGCTAATTAAGATGGCAAAAAAATACCATTTTTGCCCATCATATAAGCAAAGTTTACAAAGAGTTAACATGGAGAGTTGGTGAGGAATCTGGGGATTGGACTCTTTTATACATGCAGAAATGTGAAACACTAACTTCATTTTAGAAAATAATCCAATATAGCTTTCACATTTTTAAAAAATGCAAATTTTAACACAGTAACACCATCTTTGGGAAACTATCCTACAAATATAAAAATAATGGTGTGAAAGCATCTACATTTAAGGATACTTATTATACCTTTACTAACGGTGGCAAAACCAGAAAGCCATCTGAATATTTATCTAGACAGAATCAAAAATACATTAATGGTACAAGCATACTATGAAATAGTACTTAAAAAGTGCTCTTAAAACTTGTATTTGTATAATTAACAGGAAAATAAATACTTGTGGCAAAGTAGCATGTATAATATGTTTGTATTTTTCTAACAACTACTAAAACTCCAACACAATATGTAGGAAATTATGGGGTATGGAATAAAGATTATGTATATGTTAAATGTAATAACCATATAAGGTAAAGTAGTTCAAATTTTTAAAAGTTAAAATATAAAATTTAAAATGCATGAGCCTAATGTGATAGTTATATAACTTCACTATATTTATTATTGATATATGTTATCATACAACATTGGAGTTTTGCTAACCAGAAGAATTGGTTAAAACCCTTACAATGGATCCAGAATGTCATTAGGAATCCTCAGCAGGAGACATACCTTGAAGCTGGGCTGTTTCCACAGAAGACTCTTAGACTGGTGAGGATTGTCTGGGTCCCAGGTCTGGTCCTGTACCTTGAGTGTACCTTAACCCCGCTTTGTCCCTGTAGAGATAAGTACCCTTCTCTCATGGGAGAGCTCACGTTCAACCGAGAGAGATATATAAAATCAGAATGCTAATGTACTCCTTTAAAACATAGTTTCAATCAGAATAAAATCAAAACCCTAATGTATTCATTTACCATGAGAAATAACAGTAACATGGATTAGAGAAATTGACATGTGGGATGACATAAATGGGAAGTCAAAGTATAAGCAAAAGACTGCTTGATATCCAAGCAATCAGATATTTAAAGCCAATTAAATTACCAAATACTTAAATATATCAAGGTAAGACTGGCCACTGGTGAAAGTGCCTTCTGTTTGGCAGCATCTGAATGAGCCAGCTTTCCCTCTGAAATACTCCTTTTCCCATGTCTCCATGGCTGACAAACTCATTCTCAACCACATTTTCCCCTTTGAATATATTAATACATTCATTCACATTATAGCCCAAGTATTGCTGTGGTAAAAACAATTTTGTCTCTTTTAGGCGATTCCATACCTGCATATTGATTCATTGGGTATTCATCTTGCAGTTTAAAAAAAAGCCATCTTACATCTCTCATTTTTCTGTTCTTACAGGCATTTTATTGCAGTTCCCCAGATACTGAAAATAGGCTATATTACTACTCTTCAGAGAGTATTGCTTAACATATGCACCTTGATTGATTACTGAATCATGCCAGTCTTATTCAGACACATTCAACTCATATCTTCCAACAGTGAAAAATAAAACATTAGTTACAATGAAGAATCCTTATAATGCAGTAATATTTCACTAGTATTAACAGAATGTACAAAAAGTGATTCACAACATCGCATTCAAAATACTTGTACTCTTCCTTTGACTCACTAAATCTAGACTATTTAAGTGTCAGCAAAGGATCCATTTTCAAAGATATAAAACAGAGCCTCTGAATGAAGATGGAAGTGACATTTTTAAAAGGTGGCTATATACTTTGAAGAGGTGAAAAATAATTATTTTATTCTTCCACTGTAAACATGTAACAAACAGGATGTGGAGTGAAACAGGTTTGTTGCTCCTAAACTGTCAAACAAGATAAAAAACCCACGAAGTACCTCACATTCTAAGTCAAGCCAATTGACATTTGGAACAAGAAAACTGTGGAGTCTTTGGAAGCATGTTGACTCTATGGGGCTTGCTGGGTCCAAGCAAGAATTAACTAGCCCTTTCTTAATCTTTTTCCCCTCACTGAGACTGGAAGGGAAGAGCCAGCACATTTCCTGTTAAACTGAGAATTTGGGATTCTGATCCAACCTTTGTCTCTTCTTCATTCTGATCATATAGACTAGAGAATGGGGAGCCTGCAGGCTGAACATAGCTGACTCTTCCACCTCTTGGTAAGCTGTAGGGGGTCCTGCTGCAATTTGGGCAGCTCTCTTAAGCACATCTTAGTCCTCAATTTTAGAACCTCGTTGCCAGTAGGGTGTTAATAAGACAAGCCTTATTCCCATATAACAAACTGTATTAGTCTTATAAGTCCTCAAAGTCACAAAGTATGTCACTGCACAAGGTAGTGTCACCAGGTAGTCATGAATAGGAAGAGGTAACAGGACACTACAGTCGTTTCTGTCCAAACAGTCAACACAAATCCAAATCTGTGATTGGATTTTCTGAACAAAAACAATATAACACAGTCTGCCAGTAGGGGTGTGATTTTGATAACAATGGACTGAATATATGACTCATGAGTGTATTGGAAAATTGAAACATATTTTCTTTGATCATTAACCTGAAAATGAACTTTAGGTAGTTATGTCACTTTACCTTAATGAAAGAGAATAGGTACAAGATGTAGGTAAAATACCATAGAACCCAGTTTTCTAGTAAAACAATAGACCAATAGATTATACTAGTTGGTAATGGTAAACAATTACCCAAATTATATAAATAAAATAAATATATGCTTATATTTACATATATTTAGCTATATATATATATATATATACTTATGTATGTCCATATTATAATATTTTTAGTCATGAAAATCAAGTTACATGAGCTGCAGTCTCAAAATTCCTGTTAGGCTGCCCAGACTACATGCTACCTCAAGAACCAACAAAAATCTCAAATAAACAACCTAACCTTAGACCTAAAGCAATTAGAGAAAGAAGAATTAAAAAAAACGCCCGAAGTTAGCAGAAGGAAAGAAATCATAAAGATCAGATCAGAAATAAATGAAAAAGAAATGAAGGAAACATTAGAAAAGATCAATAAAACTAAAAGCTGGTTCTTTGAGAAGATAAACAAAATTGATAAACCATTAGCCAGACTCATCAAGAAAAAGGGAGAAGACTCAAATCAACAAAATTCGAAATGAAAAAGGAGAAATAACAACTGACACTGCAGAAATACAAAGGATCATGAGAGATTACTACAAGCAACTATATGCCAATAAAATGGACACTGGACAAATTCTTAGAAAAGCACAACCATCCGAAACTGAACCAGGAAGAAACAGAAAATATGAACAGACTAATCACAAGCACTGAAACTGAAACTGTGATTAAAAATCTTCCAACAAACAAAAGCCAATGACCAGATGGCTTCACAGGCGAATTATATCAAACATTTAGAGAAGAGCTAACACGTATCCTTCTCAAACCCTTCCAAAATATAGCGGAGGGAGGAACATTCCCAAACTCATTCTACGAGGCCACCATCACTCTGATACCAAAACCACACAAAGATGTCACAAAAAAAGCAAACTACAGGCCAATATCACTGATGAACACAGATGCAAAAATCCTCAACAAAATACTAGCAAACAGAATCCAACAGCACATTAAAATGATCATACACCATGATCAAGTGGGGTTTTCCCCAGGAACGCAAGAATTCTTCAATATATGCAAATCAATCAATGTGATACACCATATTAACAAATTGAAGGAAAAAAACCATATGATAATCTGAATAGATGAAGAAAAACCTTTTGACGAAATTCAACACCCATTTATGATAAAAACTCTCCAGAAAGGAGGCATAGAAGCAACTTACCTCAACATAATAAAGGCCATATATGATATAAACAGAGCCAACATTCTCAATGTTGAAAAACTGAAACCATTTCCATTAAGATCAGGAACAAGACAAGGTTGCCCACACTCACCACCATTATTCAACAGAGTTTTGGAAGTTTTAGCCATAGCAATCAGAGATGGAAAAGAAATAAAAGGAATCCAAATGGGAAAAGAAGAAGTAAAACTGTCAGTGTTTGCAGATGACATGATAGTATACATAGAGAATCCTAAAGATGCTACCAGAAGACTACTAAAGCTAATCAATGAATTTGGTTCCATTTGGTTCAATGAAGTTGCAGGATACAAAATTAATGCACAGAAATCTCTTGCATTCCTATACACTAACGATGAAAAATCTGAAAGAGAAATTAAGGAAACAGTCCCATTTATCACTGCAAAAAAAAGAATAAAATACCTAGGAATAAACCTACCTAAGGAGACAAAATACCTGTATGCAGAAAACTATAAGACACTCATGAAAGAAATTAAAGATGATACAAACAGAGGGAGAGATATACCATGTTCTTGGATTGGAAGAATCCAATCTTGGATTGGAAGAATCAACGATGTGAAAATCACTATACTTCCCAAAGCAATCTATAGATTCAATGCATTCCTTATCAAACTATCAATTTTTCACAGAACTAGAACAAAAAATTCACAATTTGTATGGAAACACAAAAGACCCTGAATAGTCAAAGCAAGCTTGAGAAAGAAAAACGGAGCTAGAGGAATCAGGCTCCCTGACTTCAGACTATACTACAAAGCTACAGTAATCAAGACAGTATGGTACTGGCACAAAAACAGAAATATAGATCAATGGAACAGGATAGAAAGTCCATAGATAAACCCAAGCACATATGGTCACCTTATCTTTGATAAAGGAGGCAAGAATATACAATGGAGAAAAGACAGACTCTTCGATAAGTGGTGCTGGGAAAACTGGCAGCTACATGTAAAAGAATGAAATTAGAACACTCCCTAATACTATACATAAAAATAAACTCAAAATGGATTCAAGACCTAAATGTAAGGCCAGACACTGTAAAACTCTTAGAGGAAAACATAGGCAGAACACTCTATGACATAAATCACAGCAAGATCCTTTTTGACCCACCTGCTAGAGAAATGGAAATAAAAAGAAAAATAAACAAATGGGACCTAATGAAACTTCAAAGCTTTTGCACAGCAAAGCAAACCATAAACAAGACTAAAAGACAACCCTCCAAATGGGAGAAAATATTTGCAGACAAAGCAACTGACAAAGGATTAATCTCCAAAATATACAAGGAGCTCATGCAGCTCAATATCAAAACAAACAAACAACCCAAGCCAAAAATGGGCAGAAGACCTAAATAGACATTTTCCCAAAGAAGATATACAGATTGCCAACAAACACATGAAAAGATGCTCAACATCACTAATCATTAGAGAAATGCAAATCAAAACTACCATGAGGTATCACCTCACACCAGTCAGAATGGCCATTATCAAAAAATCTAAAAACAATAAATATTGGAGAGGGTGTGGAGAAAAGGAAACGCTCTTGCACTGTTGGTGGGAATGTAAATTGATAAAGCCACTATGGAGAACAGTATGGAGGGTCCTTAAAAAACTTGAAATAGAACTACCATACAGCCCAGCAATCCCACTACTGGGCATATACCCTGAGAAAACCATAATTCAAAAAGAGTCATGTACCACAATGTTCATTGCAGCAGTATTAACGATAGCCAGGACATGGAAGCAACCTAAGTGTCCATCAATAGTTGTATGGATAAAGAAGATGTGGCACATATATACAATGGAATATTACTCAGCCATAAAAAGAAACGAAACTGAGTTATTTGTAGTGAAGTGGATGGACACAGAGTCTGTCATACAGAGTGAAGTAAGTCAGAAAGAGAAAATACCATATGCTAACACATATATATGGAATCTAAATAAAAAAACAACAGGGTTCTGAAGAACCTAGGGGTAGGACAGGAATAAAGACACAGAAGTAGAGAAGGGACTTGAGGACACGGGGAGGGGGAAGGGTAAGCTGGGACGAAGTGAGAGAATGGCACTGACATATATACACTACCAAATGTAAAATAGATAGCTAGTGGGAAGCAGCCGCATAGCACAGGGAGATCAGCTCTGTGCTTTGTGACCACCTAGAGGGGTGGGATTGGGAGGGTGGGAGGGAGATGCAAGAGGGAGGGGATATGGGGATATATGTATATGTATAGCTGATTCACTTTGTTATACAGCAGAAACTAACACAGCAATGTAAAGCAATTATACTCCAATAAAGATGTTTAAAAAAAAGATATACAGATCAAATTTGCATTATAATCTCCCCACTTCCTCTATGAGCTCTGCCACATGTTAGTCTTTCTTAATGAATTCTCTCACATCCTGTGCAAGACTCATAGTAGGTATTCAGTGATAATTATAAGATTGCGTATTCTAGTACTCTCTTAGCCTTTTGTGCGTGGAAGTCGTTATTCGAAATACCATGAACAGTTGGTTGAATTTCAAAGACTGGCAAGAATGACAATTCATTATTGGTTCAAGACTACTTTTATGTTGCCTTATTACTGAATGAAGAGCAAGCAGAGCAAAGGATAATATCACTTTCACAGTGAGGACGTGTGGATCCCTGAAGCCTCCCTAGTTCCTTACAGTGGTCAAAAGAGTCCAGAGAGAGTGCAGACCCATAAGCTGGAAAAGGTAAAAACCTGCAGGCCTACGGTCTCATATGATGCTAGTCTGGGGCTGTCCACATCCACTCAGCACCTAACAATAGTACTTTATGTTCCATTTCCAGCTGCTCCATGGCCAATCTCAGCAGGATATTTTCTGTGCACATGAGTGTGTTCTTTCACATTAGTGCTTCAGGTATTTGCATTTGGTAATTAGGTTCTCCATCTAAGTTGCAAAGTACCATGCAGCACACAAATCTTTACCTTTTGTACTCTGCTGGGTGTCTGGCCCCGTGCTTGTACACATATCCAGGGTTCAAATATGTTATTGAACAGCAGGGTTGAACTCACTTCATACTTAAATCAGAGGAATTATTAGAAATATGAAGTGTTTCCTCTTTCCATATTGAGTTCAAAAACATAACCTGTTTTGAGAAAATGAAACAAAACAAAAACCTCTGTATCTTCTTATCCCTCCCACCTCAAAAAAATTAACCCCAGTGTATGTACATCAAACCCAGTTTTGAGTAGGCACACTCCCATCCATCATGAGTGTTGGTAGCTGTGAGTGTTTGAGGAAAGACAAGTTGCTCCTACCACAAGGAGAACAAAATGTCTTGGAAGCAATTCAAGTTCCTTAACGGACAGTTAACCAACCATAGGTGAGGCAGAGCTCTGGATTTGTGTGGACGGTACTGTTTTGATCAGTGACTGAAATCTAAGAGTGAGATCGATTCAGACATTACGATACCCCACAGAACTCTGACTGGATCTTTTAAATGTATTTGTTCATTTATAACTGTTTCTCTGTTCTGATGTGGACAACCCCTGTAAGGTTTTAAAATTCCCAGATCTCTGATCCTTTTAAAAAAGATGTTTTTCTACTGGAAAAGTAGTGCAGTGGGAAGGTAGGGGGAGCAGCATGAGTCCACATTGCTCTATAACTACACTGAACATAAAATTTTTATGCTTATTTAGTAAAGACATAGTGCCTCTTCACTGCCAATAATCAGTTTTGCAAGGTGAGCAAGAGGAAATGTCATTACATATTTTATTCACTGTGTTTAATCCATTATAGATGACACTTGAAAAAAAAGCATTAAATATGATGCCATTTTACAAGGATCCTGTCATTTTAATGTATAAGGCATTAGGGCATCTCATTCAGCATAACTTTGACTGCAAGCACAGCATTAATGTTTTAATAAGCCATTTGATTTGCCTTGTAGGTGGCTACCGAGGAACAAAAAATTCTTTATAAAACTTATCGGATTGTATCTTAAAATCTCATGATGTGAGTTGATCCAATTATTTTTTCTACCTCTCTCCACTAAAGCTGTATTCGCAACGAGCAAAGGCTTTTTTAAAGGCATTTTTGTACTGTTTGAAGAAGGCAAGCTTCTGGGACTTTTATTGTGGGGAAGGGGAAGAGGGAAGGAGCTGCCAGAGGATTTGGGGGCTACAGGTTTGTAGAGGAACAGCCCTGACATTGTCCCCTTTTCTGTAGGCAGAATGTTTGTATTTATTCTCTCACTAGGGATACTCCTAGGACTGATCAAGATTTAACTTGCTGAGTGAAGATGTATGAAAAAATATCATATTTAACATTTCTTAGTTGGTTGAGATAGAAGCTATAAAAGGATTTTGCATCCTGAAAAAAAATGAAGGCCGCTGATTATTCTTCCTCCCTAATATACTGGCTATGGGAAATTTAAAATTAAGCAGACCATCTAACTCCTAAAATTTACTCACAGTACTAAGAAAGAAATGGAGAGATCATTAAATCTGTCTTCACAGAAAGGTATTTGGAAAGATTGTCCTCAAACTCATCTCTCTCATCTAAAAAAAAAAAAAAAAAGAAAGAAAAGAAAAAGAGCTATACCTAGCTATTACTACTTTTCTTCCCTTCACACTCAAGCTTTTTCATTTTTTTTTTCTTTTTTTTCATATGAGAAATTTTTATTTGGGAAAAAAAAATGACAAAATGGCTGTACTACATTATCTGACATATGCCATATATGAGTTAAAGTAAAGCCCAGAAGAATAGACTCTAAAATGTTAACACATTTTCTGAATAGTGAGCTTACAGGTGATTTTTGTTATTTTTTATTAAGTAATTTTTTACTGGAAAAATTAACGTATACTCTTGGTTTCAAAAAATCACAATACAGATGGAATACAGAATAAAACAAATCTATCTCCTTCAAATAACCACTTTTTCCCAGTTTCTTAACACTCAAGCTTTTTCAAAGTGGAACCTAAGTTTGTAGTCTTGACTTCTCACATCTCATTTATTCTGTAACCTACTCCACATGGTTTTCATTTTTCCTTTTTTTTAATGATTTTTTTTTATGTGGACCATGTTTAAAGTCTTTACTGAATTTGTTACAATCTTGCTTCTCCTTTATGTTTTGTTTTTTTAGGCTGCAAGGCATGTGGGATCTTAGCTCCCCAACCAGGGATCGAACCTGCACCCCCTGCACTGGAAGGCAAAGTCTTAACCATTGGACTGCCAGGGAAGTCTCCCATTTTTCTTTCTTAATGAAACTCTTCCCACCAAGATTATTAACAACTTCCTGTTTGGCAAACTCAGTGGATGCTTCTAATATCAGTTCCATCAACTGAAACATTTTACTAGGTCAACCCTTCTTTCCTACTAGAACCCTCTTCTGACTTCCACATTCAAGGCATACTGCTGGCGTTTGGTTTCTTACTTCTTTCTGCACGTTCATTCTTTTACTCAGTTTCAGTCTTCCCTTTCTCCAACCTACCCTTCAAAGCTGGGATTTCTCAGCTTTTGTCCTCATTTGTGTTTCTCTTGTTCTATTTTCCTCCTCATTTCCCCCAGGTGACCTTATGTACAGACATATCCACAAACATTCCCTACACATACGTCCAACTCACTGTGTCCAAAATACATTCAGCTTATTTCTATTGAAACTTGCACTGACTCAGAATTTAATCTCTCATGTTTCCAGCCAGAAACCCAAAAATCAACCTAAAAAGACAACTACAAAATTTGTTTATGTATTAAATATTTTAGCTAGGTTTTCACATTTATCTTTAAACTGTGAGAGGGATGGCAGTCCAAGTAATAAATAAATAATAAGTTTAGATGAACATAATAACAATGATGAGATATTTTCACTTTATAAGGAAGAAGATACTGATCAGATTCTATTGGGAAAAGTAATAGCTAGAAATATTGCTTTACTTTCGACCTTAGACTATTTTATGCAAATTGAATAAAAAAGGACAGATGATTAACGTTGAAATAGGCACCTATTTCTTTAAAAAGAAAAGACTTCGCTATATAGACCAAAAATTATTGTGTAAAAAGAAGATGGATTTCACTACACATGAATGAGTTGTCTAGAGTATGAAGATTTATTAGCATAAGAAGTTATTATTTCAGGAAACTGAAGATAAAATCAATACTTTGGAGATCATTAAATCTTGGCGTAAGTTGAGCACTGAAGGCAGGATATTTTACTGGGGCATTGGGGAATTTATATTTTGAGAACTCGGGAGGTCATTTTGCTGACATTCTTCATTTCATTTCAGTCTAAAACAAAGGAAAACAAATTATCTCTTCGGATTATCTCTGCCGAATGTTTTAACAATGTATGCTACTCAACATTTGATTTCAAAGTTTTGTTTTGCTCTATAACTGTGATCAATAAAACCAAAGCAGGTGAGAAATGAAGTAATAAAAGTTTATAGTCAATGTAATAATTCTAGAACAAAAACCATTTTATCCAAAGGAAGTATAAAAGAGTTTGGCAAAAGATGGAAAGTTAAAGTAATTCATGTTTAAAACCAATGTTGTAAATGTAAATAAAAGTGAGTTATTTTATCTTTGAGTGCAACAGTAAATGAAACCACCAGCTTATTTCTTTCTTAGATTCTGTTCTTCTCAAATACAGTACCTGGCTCCCTATTAAAAGCTTTCACAACAGATTTCAGTAAATCAGGATTCAGGTGATTCTAAACCATTCCTGAAACAATGAAACTATCCTCTTTCTGGGAGTAGTCTATTCTCTTTTGCAAAATGAGTTCCATTTTCTGGAACATTCAATAAATGAATGGCCACTCTTAGAATTCTGCAGAGAAGGTGGAAAATGGGACAGAAGGCCTTTATAGGAATTGATAAATACAGACCAAAAGAAAAAGTTCTGTATTGCCAAATATCAATATATATGTGGTTTCCTCCCTCCCTCCCTTCCTTCCTTCCTTCCTTCCTCCCTCTCTCCTCTCCTCTCCTCTTTCTTCTTCTCTCTCCTTTCTTCAGAAGTACCAAAAAGGCCAAGGGTTAAACAACATGTAACAACCACTATTAACATAATCTTTTGATTAGCAGTCATCTTTGGTGGAAACAACACTGGATATGTCTAAGTGGGTTTGTGTTTTCAACTTGACAGTAGAAATGGTACTTTTACAGTTAGACTGTTGGCAATGAAATTATAATTCAGTGAAAATTTCTAGAGACACAGGCATTCATGAAGGAGGGATATGATTTGAGAAATGAACAAAAATAAAACAAGCAATAAATGAGAGTTGTATACATGAGGATATGTAGCTGAAACCATTTAAAATTAAATCTGTATTATCAATGACATTATTTATAATAAAATTTGGTCCATAGTGTTTTAATAAAAAATGTAAGAGAAAAGTTAAATAGTTGATAATAGAATAATTTAAAGTCAAATTTAAATGGGAAGAGCAAACATTAATGAATATTGTGGGCTGAAGTCAAAACGTTCAAAAGTGGGTTAAGATAAGTCCAATTTGGAGAGTAAGAAAATTATAGTCCATATGTAAATGAACATTTTACATCAATTTTCTGGAGAAAATCAGATGAAGGACCCAAAAATTTTTTTAATCTGAGTATTATATTAGAGAGGACACTATTTAAACAATGGTCCTAACATCTTAAAGAGTAACACCTATCGCAGAAGTTGGACTAAACAGTTTACTTTTTATAGTTATACCTCAATCTTATTTGTGGTGCCAAATTAAAACATATAAATTATTAATTTTATGTAGAAAATGTATACAAAATTAGTTTAAGAAATAAGCTGTAAAAATTTAGCATTATATTAGGAACTTTAAAAACAATTATTTCCTTATACTACTCACATCACATAAACAAGATTTCTAGGGAGTGAATTTAAATACCTATGATGCATGTCAAATTCATTGTCTTTAGAAAGAGAAAGAAAACAGGATTATTTTTTACATGCTGGCCATGCTAAATTACTCTTAAATACTGCTATGAAATTATACGGTAAGATATTAGATATATTTACTACAAGATAATTCTTAAATGTTTCCATAACATGTGAAGTCTTATCTGATACTAGTGAATTTATAGTAGTTTAAATATTGTTAGGTTTACATTATAGCAGTCTAACATAAAAAATTACAATTAATCACCAGTGTAAAACTCTACAGCTAAGTGATAAGTTGCAATTTGGAATGGTCATTAAAGACATAGTCACAGGCTTTAAAAAGTAGCAACACCTCCAAATTCAGAGTTTATTTCAAGAACATGGGATATGTTCAACGTCTGTATACCTGCGTATAGCAAAACTTTTCAGTTACGTTACCAGCATGTTGTCAAACACATAAATTGGTCCTGCACAGCAAATGAAGGAAATCTACCTCCTTTTTAAAATGAACATTTCAAATCACTTCTAAAGAGAGCTATTTTTATTTCAAACAAGCTTTTGTTTACCTAGTGGGCATTCTTAAACATCTGATGGACCTGCCAGTCTTCTGAATTCATGCATTCATTTGATATGTTTTTTAACTAACATATTTGTATTATTTTTTATCTCATATGCTTTATACAACTTGAGTTAAATATTGTTCTGTGTTAATATTTGATGCGAAATACAAGGAAGAATTATAAGGCAAATCATATTCTTAAACTTACATAGTAACTTACATAGTAACACTTGAATTTATTTTTTCTAAATACAAGTTATTACTAAGCATAATCTGAATTATTTACTATCATTTCACCAAGATAATAAAAGTTATAGGCACAGTTTTGGTCATAGGTCAGGCATCTTTGCTCTGGCTTTGTTTATTTTAAAAGCACTTAGAAGTTATATCTATATTTGAATCTCTTAACATTTTCAGTTCTATCCAGGAGGTGCTGATTTAGTGGTAACACTGAATTTTTTATGCCAAACTTAAGCTCTGGATCCATCATCAAAAAGGTGAGTGTAATTAAGTTGACCTTCATTTGATAGTGTTGATGGATTTGCCCTAATTTTTTTTTCACTTTTTTATCTTCATCCTCTAGCAACTAATAGAATGTGTAATAATGCTGAGCTAGTAGAACTCTGACCAAGTTGAAGAATATTTTAGGGGCTCATGGGAGATAGTCTCCATGACTTTGGTTTCATTAAAATGAGGTTCTAAATAAGTACCAAAAAAATGACAAGAATACTGATTTTCCTTGAACTCTAAATTTCTAAAGTACTTAATGTTACCCAGGAAATTCTTCCTAGCAATACTCTTTAAAGGAAAGGTCTCATACAAAGTGTTCTGCACATCTTACTCTATGCCCAAAACCCTCCTGGAGAAAAGATAGGTAATTGGATACAACTGTAATTGAAATCAACATTGCAAAACTCTAGGCTAGGTCTCAAATAGAAATAAATATGGTAATTTTTATATTTCATACATGGATATCTGATAAGCGATAGAGAAAACCTTTTATAATACAGTGCAGTGTATAAAACTCTATTTTTTGATGAAATTACAGATAAGTGGTTAATGTAAAAGTCATCATGCAACTAAATTCACATTTCATTGATTTTCAGATTTTGCTATAAAATATTTCTAGAATCTAAGCTCAGAGTACAATGCCCAGTTTGTTTCCTTGTTTTTGCATTCTGTTAAATTGTTAAGAGAATAATATATTTTTTCTTTTCTTCTACTTTTTAGGAAGGGTAATGAATTTTACCATTTGACAGTTTTGGTGAGTTGCCAATACACACACACACACACACACACACACACACACAAATATATGTGCCCTAGCATGAAGGAAAAATAAACCTGGAACTTTATACAATGTAAAGGCAGACTATGCTAAGTTTTGTCATCTTTTACAGTTAAATTAATTTGAAGGACTTGGAAAAATACTTAAGTGCCAAGAAGACCTGTCTCCACATAAAGTTGGACTTGATTACAATTATTATCATTAAATTCTGTAAAAATGTGTAATTTTGTTTTATCTTTCTTATGCAAAAAAACATGTAAATACGGAAACAGATGGTGATATTGTTCAGTAGAATGAATATGTATTAACATATGCATCCAAATTTATTTGGCGAATATAAATTTTCTTCTTCTTTTTAAATGTAATGGTTAACATAAAACTTTAGTGGTAAAGTAAATGTAAGCTGCAGTACGTATGTGGAAAATTTATATCTATTTACATTATTTAGATGTATTTTTCAAGGAAGCTGTGGAAAAATATATTAAGCTTTCCATTTCTAATCACTCGGTTTATTGCTGATTTTCAAAAATAGATTTATTTTTGACACTGAAACATATTTAATATAATTAATATACACGTTTGGCTCCCAAGCCTGAATTTTACAAATCATTCACGTAATGTTCAATGAGATGAAACTACCTTAGTTTCCATGTTTTACGTGAGGGACACTGTTAAACTTTCTTATATAGATGATGTCCAGACACATTTTTTTAAAGCTATTTGGGGATCTGTAGTATTCAGAGTAATTATTTTAGTCCCTTATTTTTAATGGTAACTTTATATATTGCAAATTCAGTTTAATATGTTTTAATTCAGTTTAAAATTCAGTTTAAATATTCAGTTTAAAATTCAGTTTAAATATATATTTACATATTGTAAATTCAAGTACTCGTGTTAGATGCTGTAGTCAGAAATACACATGAAACAAAAGTCACCAAATGCTAGCTTTTGCTACCTGAAAGCCTAAGATGCCTTATGTAATGCATATTCATTCATTCAATAATAGATAAAAACAAGACTTATAGAAAATCTTATGTGAGAATCTGAGACTCTGAAATAAATTTACCAAAATACTTTCAACTACTAAGTGAATCTACAGTCTTTTAAGGAAATAAACAATAACACATTAAAAGTCATAAAACTGAGTTTAGTTTATCACATACTGAGGTATACTTTAGCTCATTACTCATGAAAGGATAATTTCACTTTGTATCATGATGATTAGAATCAGTAGGGGTCCTTTGGGCTATTTTATTTGGGCTATTTTTGTGTTCTTTCCTTTTTTATATTTTTGCAAAAAAAAAAGGAATAATAATTTATTTTATTTATTTTTATAAGTAAAATTTGAGAAGGACCCAGAAATTTCACTCCTAGGTTTCACCCAAGAGAAATAGAAATATATATCCATAAAAATTTGCTGGTACAAGACGGTTAATGGTAGCTTTATATATGATACCCCAAAACTGGAACAAATGTATACTTAGCAATAAAAAAATATAAAACTGATACATGAGGTAACATGAATAAAGTCACAAAACATAATGCTGAATAAAGAAGACTTTCACAAGAATACATTCTGTGTGACATCATCTGCATGAAGTTCTAGTACAGCAAATCTAATCCTTAGTGGGAAAAAAAAAAAAGAAGAAGAACAGCAGTTGCCTGTGGAGCAGATGACTGGGAAGAGACATGAGAGAACATTTTAGGCCTTTAGATCTATATCTTGATAGGGATTTGATTTACACAGGTTGTGTGCATTTGCATAAACTCAGAAAATTTACTCTTGAGATTTGTGCATTTTATTGTATGTAAATTTTATCTCAAAAGCATAAAAACTAAACAATATTGAACGGTATGATGTACATGCTGAAATATATAGGAGGGAGCACTCTGATGTCTGCAACTTACTTTGAGATACATAAAAATCCCATGGTTCTTTGATGGAGGAATAGAGAGATGGGTAGATGGATACTTAAGTGTAAGATGATAAAAAATATTAATTTTAGAATCTAGGTGTTAGGTATATAGGTTCACTGTACAATCCCTTTAATCTTTCTATAAATTTGAAAAATTTCTAACATGTTAGAACAAAATTAAAAAGATATCAATAACTCCTACTACATATGTGGAACAAATATTTTCTTCTTCATTATGGTTTGCAAACATGAATGCCAACTTACTGTATAAACACTGCTGTCAACTACATATATTAACCAATAGATTGCAAAGACTTTTTTTCCTCAACAGTAAAACCAAAATGTAGCAGCAACAAGTCATAAATGTTTTAGGGGTCTAACCGATATGAGAGGTTATTCACCTAGAGGCCCATGGACATGATATTTTGTTGAGAAATCATTATATTCATAGTGATACAATGAAGGTGAAACTGAATGCAGGCTACATATTCATGATTTCTTTATAACTGATGATAATATTGTTTTCTTTGCTTGGTTGGTTGACCAGTATATTGATTTTGGTGCACTGGGAGTGAGACAGAAGAAAAGACTCAAAATTAGCAGATGGTAAATTTTCAAAGAACGACTCAAAATTGAGAGATCAAACATGAAGTAATACCCAAATGAATGAGTAAATCCAATGTTGCCTGGGATATATGTGTCGTAATCTTTTCTTAATAACATAAGATGGTTTGTTTTAAAAAATACAAAAGAAATGAATAAATAATTTAACTTTACTTAATGCAGATGCCTATTTTATAAAAAAAATCTGATATCCATATATGGGTTTTTGGATTCTTCTGTTTAATATCTACCCACAGCAGCTATAAGTACCATTATCGAACACTTAAGTTCATGTAATATCGTATATATATATTCAATAGCAAAACATGTGTCCATTAAGAACAAACTGTTCCTACATGGCATTTTAAAGATTCTACATAACTATTCACTTTTTAATTCTACTGGTAAGTGTATCATTCTCTTTACCATCTATCTGTTTGTATTTGAAAGTAATCTTTACTCCAAATAAAAAAGAAGAGTCACTACCCTGTTTTACAAAAGGAGAGTAGAAGCAAAATGCAGGGAACAGGTAATTAGCTTTTCCTGATCTTACAGCATGCCCTGAAAGAAATGCCAGTTTTACTTGATTACCATGGAATTAAGCAACCAATCAAAAGTTTTACAAAAGCTTTTCATTACAGAGTTCATGCTGCCATTTCAATAGCCTTTAGTTTTACTTTGCTGCCAAATCAGTCATGCACCAACCAAGAAGCAAAGTTTGTTTAGATTGTAAAGGTGAAGAATAAAATACATGTGCAAAACCAAAATATGATGAAAGTTTTTCCAGAAAGTTTTTTTAAGATATCAACTTATATATCAATAAATGACAATTTTTACCAGAGCTTTTTTCCTGAGAGAAGAGACGGTATTTTTTCTGTAAAAGTCACTACAATATAGACTTTCTAATTACTATGTCCCATGGATCACTTGCTGTTTTATAATAAAATTTATTATTTATTATAATAAAATTCCATGATTTGTGTGGCTTGATCATTTTATTTTTAGCCATGGGTTAAGATACCATGGAACACAAGTTGCTTCCCCATTTTTCTCTGATGGCATTGGGGATTGTACCAAAGGAGCACGTCTGACAGCAGGAACTGACATTTAAGATGCAATGATTCTAAGAAAATGTTGGCAGTCAGATTTTCATACACTAGAAGTTCTACAGTGTATGGATCTCTGTCTAACCCCACCACAAGCAATTGAAGAACATAATCTTTCTTTTATATCTTGAACAGCTTCATCTTTCTTTTGAGCAACTGCTATAATCACATTTCTGGGCTAGGGGTTATGCAGTACCAGAAGCGTGAGGAAAA
Organism: Stenella coeruleoalba; assembly: GCF_951394435.1. NCBI lineage: Eukaryota > Metazoa > Chordata > Mammalia > Artiodactyla > Delphinidae > Stenella > Stenella coeruleoalba. The sequence continues at coordinate 16,986,292 of NC_137167.1, forward strand.
TTAATCCATCCCTGTCTTAGAAGTTTGTGCATTACCAAGACATCAGTGTGAAATAATCAAGTCGTAATAAAATACATTATATAATTAACCAGTGCCCATAAATACGGAACCACTTCTGAACTATGAACTAAATAGCCAAAGAAGCCCATTTACATAGCATCAAGCAATAGTTGTTATTGTCTACTATGTCAATTAAAGAAATTAATAATAATATTTTCACACCCTGCAAGTAGTTTAGTGCTATGAAAACAGAAATGCATAGCCATTTAAAGTAGAATTGTAACCATTCAGAAGAGAACAAAGAATATCATCTTCCTATTCCAAGGAAATGGTGACTATACAAACACACACACACACACACACACACAAACAGAAATTGCAAAGCCAATTTTACATTTTGCCAAAGAATAGAGTGTATTATTGTCTATACATGGATATCCTTTTATGTGCTTACCATTTTAACTGTAAGCTCTTTGGCAACAAGGTCTGAATCAATGCTTCAGTGATGCCTGAAGTACACTGAATTATGCCTTCTATTCTGTGGGTACTTTTTGTCTACAAATGAGCTTAAACAATCTGCTAACATTTTCTGCTCCATCATTTTCCTTTCATCAGTATTTTTATCTGCGGGTAAATCTCTCCAAATCCTAAGTACCAGCCTAGATTCAGAGGAGCTACCTACTGACCAGTTGCTGGTTGTAGGAAGAGTGAACTTCTCTGAAACGTTTTGGAAAACTGTTGTTGCCTTCTTGACTCACATGAGGAAAATCCAGGCTGACTTCAGAGGAACAGAATGCATACTACAAGTGTAATCACAGGAGGAACTAGAACATAGAGAAAAGAATCTCACAAGCAGTAGAAGTGGATGGGCAGTACAAGATTGCCCAGTGCAGAACATGGAAGCAGGCCCTCAGTGTGTATAGGAATAAGGCCCCAAACCACTCACTTTACACAGTGACAAGGGAGTAAGTCAATCTATTTTGCAATTCATTTGGGTTTCTGAATACTTTTCTTATCCCTTCTTGTAGGGAATTTATTATATCATTCTTTATCTTATTGTATGTTTCCCTCTCCAATTAGTCTGCAAATTTTCAAGACCAGGTAATAAGCATTCAATAAATGTAGGACAGAAAGAAGGACAAGGAAATGGGCAGGGAAGAAAGAAGTTTTATTCCTTTGCCTCCTGCAACATCGAGTGTGTCATTGAATTCCCTAAATGGTGTATGAATTATGATGTCTATCAGTTCTGATTTATTTTCCCCAGTCTCTCTTCCCCTCAAGGGATGAGGGTTTCTTATATAGACAGTAGTTTATAATTTTATTCTTTAGTATATTGCACCATGAGATTAAGAAAAGACATATTGACTCAGATGGTAATAGCCATTGCCCTTCCTAATAAGGAATACTAAAAAAAAAAAAAAAAATTAGATCAAGGTCATCACATATATGTCTCTACAATTTATGATCTATCATGCACACAAGAAAAATGAATTAGTATTCTATTTTTATTTATAGATAGAATAAATATTATTTATTTATATAGAAGCTTCTCAAGTACTAATTTAAAAAATACACAGCATTATCCAGCTTGAGTATTTATTGGTGTCCCTGTTCTTTATTACTACAATGTGAAAATATTTTCTAATTTGAAAATACGGAAAATTCATTTTGGTATGTTTGACATAGTAACTGAATAAGAATAGCAACACAATCACTAGTCATCTAAGTAAATGCTAGATCAATTGGATTTCATAGGAAAGGTTGGCACAAAGACATTTAAACAGTATGTTTAAACATAGTACAAGGACTATGCCTTAAATGATATTTGCACTTGGGCAAGTGTCCCACATTAAGAAATTCACCAGAGATAAGATATGCAGAACAAGAAAGTTTGAATAATTTCTGTCATATATTGTGAGAACAGTTTGTTCTTTTCCATTGTAGACATGAAAAAAAGAAAATCCATATAAAATGTCACTGGCAATAGGGCATTAGCCCTGTTCTAGTAAAAAGTAGGTCTCCTCAGGGCTTGCTCTAGACAAAATTGTGAAATAGGAGGAGGAACTAGTTAACAGAGTGGGAAAAATTCGTGGACTGAAAGTTCAAATTTTTGCATTTTCTTCAATTTTTGAACTAAATGGCAACATGTTTGTCCAAGTCTCTTAATTTATCTGTATCTTATTTTGATTACCTTTAAAAATAAGTATCTCTGAATCCCCTTACAATTAATTACCAAAGCCTCTAAGTCTGTCTTCTTTGGATTCCATCACACCCACTTACTCCTTTCTCATACATGCTAGCAAGCAGAACCTCTTTTCTCATCTCCAGTTATCAGTCTCCATGCTCTTTTGCTGCCTCATAGCTGCTTAGAATCATTTGCTATCATGGCCAATTCCAGGATGCCTCATGTTCCGGCATTGCTTTGGAAACATTTTTTCCTTTACATTCTTTCACTAAACCCAATGCCCACAAATTTGAAATCATAATTAATACTGCTGGAGAAATAGAGATTAGGCAGGTAGCCCTACCACAGTATAAGACATATACTAGTACTCAGTAAATATCTATTGAATAAATGTATACATATGACAAAACGGAAGTAGATTGGTAAATTGATAAAAATTCCCCAAAATGGGAGCTACCCAGTAAGGTATAAAATCCTTTTCTAATTTTCAAAATAGTATTTGTTCAGAGTTCAAGCTACCTCAAGGAAATTCACTGCTAATTGTTAGAACTTAAGGAGCCATAGGGAAAACATTTTCAGGCAGTTCATACTTTGCAGCCCTTCTCAAAGTCCACTATTTAAGATAATGTTTATTCCTCTATAGCAGGGATCACTCATTGCAGTCTTAAAGTTTCATACTTTCCTTCAAATTTATTCATTTCTTTCCAGTGCTTTCTTAAGTCAAAATCATTCTTTTTTATCCCAGAAAATAAAACTTCTTCTAAGTTGTTCAATAGAGTTTCTAAAATGACGGCACATGGATACTATAAGGTTACAAGAATAAATTAAACCCTTCTCCTTTAACTCCTATGTAAAATTTACAGGAATAAATAAATTGATCTTATAAGCCATGTGTTGAAGGAACAGAATAAGCCATATGTGTCTGTAAATTGAAAGGTTTGGTTTAATTGACATTCCACCCCCTTCTTCCATTCTGTGATTCGGTCACCCTCAGAACTGCTTGGTCACCTAGCCAAATCTTTCTTCCCTGATTTAGCCTAACTGTGACGATCGTGCAAGATTCCAACACAAAACACTTTAATCCATTACAGTGGACACAGATAAATCATAACATCATGAGACATGTGACCAAGGTGGATCCTTGACATACAACTTTGCTGCTTGTTTCTTATTCCCTACTGAGATGACTCAACATATATAGAGAAAAACTTTCCCACCACTATAAAGCAGAAAGATGGTCTGCCTAGACCTTTTGAGCTTCATATTTCTGCAGAGATGCTGTTGCTAGCCAGGTTCCCTGAAAAGCAGACTCTGAGATAGAAATTGCATGTAGGAATTTTACTGGGGCAAACTCTTAGGATCCATACTTGTAGGGAGTACAGAAAACAGGGTCGGGTAGGAGAATTTTAACACAGCCAATCCCACAGGGAGCTCTGGAGATACGGTGGCTCTGAAGCATTGTCCTGCACGGAAGCAAGGAGGACAGTTCTTTATAACCCTGCTTTGAGTAGTTATCAGATATGGGTTGCCCCCAGGAAAAGTGGCTCCTTTCAGTCCAGAGCAATACTCAGAGAAGGAGGCAGCTAGGAGCTGTCAGCTTCCAACACTCCCGGACCTAGAGGAATGAGTGCTTCAGTCCTGAAGAGGGATCCGGGGGTGTTCCACAGCACCCACTACTGATGAACATGTAAAAGTGAGGTAGAAAGCTGTGCCGGTCCTTCTACTGTCACCACTATTCAGAGTCCCTCAAACCATATGAAGCTCATAAACACCAAGGCCCTCCACTCCGTTGTGGTTTCTCAGAGGATGAACCCACTTAGCTCTAATCCACCCAAGAGGAGACGCACCTCTGTATACTAATCCAAAGCAATTATTGTATATGATGCTAAAAGTCACATAACTGGTTTACTGGGAGTGGGGAGATAACAGTGTGTTAGGATGATCTGTAAATTCAGGAGGGGATCCATTGAGGACAACTATTCATGCCACAATTCCCAGAATTCAAGGTAAAGCCAGTTGAGATCAGTAGTTGACTTGATTATGAACCTAACTCATTTGGTATCTCCTCCTCCCTGGCACCACTCATATCTGGCCCATTGACAGTAGCTGCTCAGTGTTTCTAGAGTAAAATTCCTAGAGCCACATGCCATTTTGGATTGGGGTTAGAGAAGCACACACCTGAAAAAAATGACAAGAAAGTTGAAAATAAAAGTAGGCCAAAATGACTATATTAGAAAATGCAAACAAAAGAAAACACAGGTGGTGATACATAATTCTTATCAAAAATGTAGAATTTTAGGCCAGGATGTTAAATAGATACAAACAGGATATTATGTAATAATCACAAATCTTTATGCACCTAGCAAATGTACTACAATATAAAAGGAATGAAAAATTGCTAGCAATATAGGGAGAAATTTAAAGCACCACAGTCTTAATCAAAGATAATAAGACACCATTTTTTAAAAATATAAATCAATAGATTATGTAGAGAAGAAATGATATGGAGTATTTGTATAATACAACCAATGATTTTGGTTATCTGTACTAATACCAAGATCTCTATTTATAGTATTTTACTGCTAAAACAGTGAAGTAACACAATCTTCTCAAGCTCATACAATAATTATATCAAAATTCATCATATACTGGGCCATAATTTCAATCTTGATAAATGCTAAAAGTAGACAGCTTTCAAGATATAACCTCAAACTGCACAACAGAGGATCTAATAATAATGTTAAATTAAAATTTTGGAATTAAAAGAAAAATACTGCTCCATAATTTTTAGATTAAAGAAGAAACAAAAATTAAAATGGTAGACTTTTTAGATTAAGAGATGTATAGAATGCTGTCAAATGAGCACTCAGAAAATTGTCTTAAGTCCTTTTGCCATTATGTAAGTCATTAAAATAATGAACTCCAGAAAGCTGGAAAAAATGAACAAGAAGAGACACTCGAAAAACTAAAGGCTTTAAATGCAGAATAAATAAATAAATTAGAAAACAAAAATACACGGAAAAACAGATAACCAAAAATATAGACAAAACTAGGGCAAGAATGTATTCTAGAAAAGAACAGAATGAGGAGGAGTGGGAAATGGATTCATGTTATCAGACATAAGAAAAGGAAAATAAATAATCAGATCAAGAGGAGATGATAAGCTCTTAAGTTAAAAAAAGAGATTGATCATAAATAATCTGCATTCAACTGTATATTTTTATTTTGTAACAAAGAAAAATGTTCTATTTTATCCCACCATATAATTGTATATGTTTTTTAAAAATCTGGAAGTATATACACAAATTGTTAACAATCATTAACTCTAGGGGAATATAAGATTATAAAGGATTTTGTGTATTATTAATTTTTGTAAAGTACAAGTATTAATTACAAGATATCCAAAAAGTATTGCAATTTCAAAGGAAAACAAAATATTTTAAAACTTCATTTTAATAATACCATATTTACCAGTTTCTAGTTATGAATGCAATGCATAATATCACCGATTTGCTCCTGTGAAAGTGCCAAAGTTTTTTTAAAAAGTGAAACGTAACACAATTTTAACATGCATGCACCTTCTCTAAATTGGTCTGAGGTTATTTGTTGTAAGGAAACAGCATAGAAGAGATATGCTGTCCAACATGGAGAAGGGTAGGGAACTCAGCTTTATTTCAATAGAATATTCAAAGGAAAGAGAATAAATGACAAAGAGATATAGGAAAGCTATGAATTTAAACTACAGCCAGGGTCAAATTTGAGTGAAGGTATATGTGAATTTTATGAAAGGAGTATAGAAAAAAAAGTGGTGGATTAAAAAAAAGATGCTCTCATTCACTTCATTCACTTTCCATTCTCTCCCAGTTTTGTATTTATTCATTCATTACATAATTATTACAAATTTAATATATTCCAGGAAGTGTGCTAAACTCCACGAATACACAGTTTAGAGTCAGTCTCTCGTTTTAAGTCACTCATGGTCCTGTAAGGAGTGGAATGAGTAAACTGCAAAGTCCCTACTCTATAGCACAGAGTGTCATAGAGTTGCACTTTTCAAACTTTCTTGCATTAAAATCATCTGGAGATCTTATTAAAATGCATGTCTCCTGTGGTATCTAAGATTTGGAATTCCTACTCAACATCACCAGTCTTTGATTATAGTTTGAGGTACAAATTTATTGAGCCTCTAACCTGTGTTCTGTCTCCAGTCCACTTGCCCAAGGTGCACAGCGCACACATGGCTTCTCATTTTCCATCCGTTTTTTCCTATTTTCATCTTCATCTTAGCCACTCAGTCTTTACTTTCTCCTGAGCTCACCCACACCTCTGTCTTTAATTATGACTTAAATGAAAAAAGCCCACAACTATCTCTAACCCTCTTCTGAGCTCCAGATTCTCCTACTCGGCTGTCTGTTTGACATTAACTTTTTTATCTGCAAAAGCATCTCAAACTCAACATGTCTAACAATGAAACCAGTGTACTTGTCCACCCCCAGCCAATCAGAAAATACTGGCCAATTTGAGCATTTCATATCTCAGTCATTAAAGCATCCAGCCCTGCAAAGCCCCAAATCTTAAGACTCCCCACCTTATCCAATCCACACAAAGTCCACTGAACCTCAGAAATTTATTTCTATTTCATTCATTCTCTCCCCCTCTACTACCGCCAGGCTGGTCTGAAATCCACTCATCTCTCATCTGGATAACAACGGCCTCACCAGTGATTATGAGTTTCCACTTCATCCCACCCAATCCTTTCTCCATACTGCAGCAACACTCTAGCCAAAGGCTTGCCTTGTTTTTACGGTGAGAAAGCCTTGTTCTTCATTTATTTTTCAGAGGTTTTGTCTACGACCAACACTTTCCTCTGTTGCGTCTCCACAGACAGGATGATCTTCTTTTGATCACCTTTAGTCACAATGCTCCCTCCGGACACGCCTGTGTACCTCCTCTCTCTTTTGCCTGGAATGTTCTCCTCTCTTTTCCTAGTTAATTTCTATTGACACTTCCTATCTCAGCTTAATCATCAATTTCTCAGAGAAACCTTTGCTGACTTCCCTGTGTAGGTCAAATGCCTCGATTAGTCTCTCCTACTAGGTTTACCTCTTGTTTGGGGCACTTATCACAACTGAGTTTCCCCTCATGCTTTATATGATTATTTGATTGATACCTGTAAACTCCATCAGGCAAGAAACAGTGCTTGATTTTATTTGTCATTTAATTTCAGGCACTAGCATGGCATTTGAACAAAGTAAATACTCAAGAAGTACCTGGAATAAAATGTTAATTTAAAATGATCTGTGCCTACATGTCTGTACTTACAATCGGATAACTGTATAACCCAGAGGAGCTCTAAAGCTCCACGCCAGAGCCAGTCACTCCTATTACACAGTTTTCCACCGGGAAATTACTTTCAAATACAAAGTGTCCAGTATGCATTTGTTTGAATTAAAAAAATAGGTGATGCAATGTACCCATCTTGTACAGAATTTAATCCACCTAGAATTTATTGAGCCCAAACTGGGCACGGCTGTATAATAAGCATAAGAATAAAATGTAACAATTCTGGTGTCTCATCCAATTGGTTAAAATGAATGTGTGACTCTAGTTGAGTGGCTGAATTACTATCAGAATTCACACTCCATATGGCTCTTTCATTTGATTTATTCAAGCAATTTGTGGTATCTCATCTTGATACTATCAAACATATAGTATACGACATGACTGTAGTTTCTAGTATGATTTTTGTGACAGATTGATTAAAATCACTTGAATAGATCAGCTGGGAACATTTAGAACTTCAGCATTTTATTTAAACTTACTGATTTATATCTATAGAGCAGACATGGTGGCAAAAGAAGCATGTAGAAAATGTGAGATTTATCAGGGTTTTCTCTAAACCAGGGTTATACCCTCCAAATAGATCAATTTAGTTAACATTTAGTTATTTATTTATCATATAGCAGATTCTAGATTAAGATATTATGAAAATATTACATTGCATTCTCTTAGGATATTAGAAGTCTAATGGGCAAGACAGACCAGTCAATGGATAATTAAAATCAAGGGGCTCAGGGCTATAGAAGATGTTTGTACAGATGGTTGCACAAACACAAAGAAAGTGAAACATAAACAGTTAAGGAAGATGCTATTGGTATGGGGAGGAGGTTTAAATATACTGCCTTGAGAAAATGACTCCAAATATGACTATTGAAAGGCTAGAAGAAAATATCCTCTTGGTCGTGGTGTTTGGGAAGGCAATCTGGGCAGAGGAAACATTTTGAGATTCCATTTGTCTATATACTATTGGTAATAATTGGAGGCTAAGGCTTTCAAATTTTATGACATTGTAAATATTTTTTTTAATTTTTAAATTTTTCTAACTTTTTATTTTATATTGGAGTACAGTTGATTAACAATGTTGCACTTGTTTCAGTTGTCCAGCAAAGTGATTCAGTTAGACATATACATGTATCTGTTCTTTTCAAATTCTTTTCCCAATTAGGTTATTACAGAATATTGAACAGAGTTCCCTGTGCTATACAGTAGGTCATTGTTGGTTATCCATTTAAATATAGCAGTGTAAACTCTTTTAATGACCTGGATGACTTTTCACTTGGGCTTTGTTTCTCTCGAAAACAATATTTTCCTGTGCAGATAAAAGATGGAATTGTGAAGTACAGAATATTTCCTTTACCCATACAGCCTACTTTAGCATTAGGAGAAGATTTAAGTCATCCTGCTTCTAATACTACTATATTTTTTGGCAAGTGCGACTGGGCTAGAAAAGATGTAAAGCTATTGAGAAACTATGACCCAATTAACAGAGTACTCTTACATCTACTAAAATTAGATTCTTGCCCTCTTTTAAATAAAAACCTTGGCTTGTATTTGCTGCTTAAAATCCAAATCCAATAAATTCCGCTCACATGTGGAATCTAAATAAATGATATAAATCTTATTTGCAAAACAGAAACAGACTCACAGACTTAGAAAACAAACTTATGGTTACCAGCGGGGAAGGGTGGGTGGGGAAGATAGTTAGGGAGTTTGAGATTGACATGTACACACTGCTTTATTTAAAATGGATAACCAATAAGGAGGTACTATATAGCACAGGGAACTCTGATCAATATTATGTTACAACCTAAATGGGAAAAGAATTTGAAGAAGATAGGTACATGTATATGTATAACTGAATCACTTTGCTGTACACCTGCAACTAACACAACATTGTTAATCAACTATACTCCAGTATATATGGAGTATATATATGGAGTATATATATACTCCAATATATATTTTAAAATAAAAAGTTTAAAAAAATCCAATGTTTCTCCCATAATATCCAACATACGTTTGTTATTAAGACACATTATTAAATTTGGATATCTATGAGATATTAAATTTTTAGGTCACGGCAGTAATTGTCTTGTGACACCCTATCCTATCTATTTCCCACAACTGCACACTCAAACATTTACTCTCATCATTTTTTAAAGCTTCATTGAGTTGTAATTGACATAAACAGCATGTAAAGTGTATGATTTGGTAAGTTTTGACATATGTGTACAACCATAACACTATCATCACAATATAGATAACGAACATATTCATCACCCAAAAATACTTTCTCTTGCTAGTTTGTAATACCTCTCTCTTCTTGACAGTCCCCAACCCTTGCCTCCAGTCAATCTCCAATCTACTTTAAGACATCGTATATCAGCTTACTTATTGTTTTATTTTTTATGGTTTTATATAAACGGGATCATACAGAATGTACCTTTTCTTTATTTAATCTGGCTTCTTTCACTCAGCATAATTATTTTGAGATCCATCCATGCTGTAGCATCTATAAATTGTTTATTCTTTTTTTTTATTGCTGAGTAGTAGACCATTGTATGATGTACCACAGAATTTTTATCCATTCACCTGTTGATGGACATCTGGGTTATTCCCAGTATTTGGCTACTATAAATAAAGGTGATAGGGACACTCATGTATAAGTCTTTGTAGGAATATATGCATTTCAAATATATTGGTTAAATACTCAGGACTGAAATGTGAGGCGTACGTTTCAACTTTAGGAAACTGTCCGACTATATTCCAACATGGTTGTACACTTGTACATTTCCTGTTGTATGAGAGTTCTTGTCCTTCCACGCTCTCTCCAACACTTGGTAAGATCAGTCATTTTAATTTTCGCCATTCTAATAGGTGGATTGTAGTATCTCACTGCAGTTTTAATTCACACTTCTCTAACAACTAATGATGTTGAGTATCTTTTAATCAGCATGCTTCCCATCCCTGTACCTTCTTTGGTAAAATGACTGTTCAAATAATTTGCTCATTTAAACTGGATTGTTTGTTTTGTTATTATTGAGTTCTAAGAATTCCTTATGTATTCTTTTTTTTATTAATTAATTAATTTTTGGCTGCGTTGGGTCTTCATTGCCTAAGGCAAAAAGGCTTGCTTTTCCCCCTATATTTTCTTTTCTTTTTTTTTTTTTTGCGGTACGCGGGCCTCTAACCATTGCGGCCTCTCCCGTTGCGGAGCACAGGCTCCGGACGCGCAGGCTCAGTGGCCATGGGCTCACGGGACCAGCTGCTCCGCGGCATATGGATCTTCCCGGACCGGGGCACGAACCCGTGTCCCCTGCATCGGCAGGCGGACTCTCAACCACTGCGCCACCAGGGAAGACACTCCACCCCCATATTTTCTTTTAGAAAGTTTTCTTTTAGACGTTTTATAATTTTGGACTTCACAGTTAAGCCTATGATAAATTCTGAGTTATTTTTTATATTGTGCAAGGTACAGATTGAAACCCATCTATTTGCATAAGAATATCTGACAGTTCTAGCACCACTCCTTGAAAAGACTCACCTCTTCATACAATTACTTGTGTTTTTATGTTGAAATGAGTTGTTCACATATGCATGTTCCTATTTCTGGACTCTATTCACTTCCATTGATAAATGGTCTACCTTTGTGCCAACACTACACCGGCTTGATTATTGTAGTTTTATAAGTCTTGAAATCAGGTAGTGTTAGTCCTCCAATTTGGTTCTCCTTTTTCAATGTCATTTTTGCTGTTTTAATTTCTTTCCATTTCCACTGAATTTTTGTTTGGCAATTTTCACTTTTCAAAAGCCTGTTGACATATTGATTGGCATTGCATTGAAGCTATAGATCAATTTGGGGAGCACTGCAATGCTAAAAATATTGTCTCTTCCCACTTATGAACACACCATATATCTCCATTTATGTAGGTATTTTTCATTTCTCTTAGCATCATTTTACATTTTTCTGTGTTTTTCACATTTTCTGTAAAATTTATCCCAAAGAATTTCATATGTTTGATACTTTTGTAAATGGTATTTTTTTATTTCCAATTTTTTGTTGCTAGTTTATAGACATACAATTAACTTTGTATATTGATCTTTTATCTTGCAACCTTACTATTATTAGTCTGGAAGCCCTTTTAAAGATTCCATTTGATTGTCCACTTGGATGATCATGTCATCTTTCAATAAAGACAGTTTAATATCTCCTTTTCCAGAAGATGCCTTCTCAGTGTTTGCTTGGGGGTGTGTGTGTGTGTGTGTGTGTGTGTGTGTGTGTGTGTGTGTGTGTGTGTGTGTGTGTGTGTGTGTCTGTGTGCACGTTATTTCATTGGCCAACACCTCTGGTATAATATTGAATAGAAGAAGTCAGAGCAAACATACTTGTATTTTATTACTCATTTTAGGGGGAAAGCATGAAGTCTTTCATCATTAAGCATGATGCTAGCTGAAGGTTTTTCATAAGGATTCTCTATCATTTTGAAAAAGTTCACTTCTATTCCTCGTTTGCTGAGCGTTTTTATCAGGAGTGAAGGCTGGATTTTGTCAAGTGCTTTTTCTGAGATGATTTTACAGTGTCGCTTCTTTATTTTGTTAATATAGTAAATTACAACTGATTTACAAACGTTAAACCAATCTCTTGCATTCCTGAGATAAATCCTATTCAGTGATGAAACTTTAACATTAATAAATGTTGTTGGGTGCTATTTGCTAAAATTTTGGTTAGAGTTTCTGAATCTATCAATAAGGTACCTTGGTCTGTAGTGTTGCATTTTTTCCCCCCAAATACCTTTGTCTGTGTTTGCTTTCAGGTTACTCCACGCCTCATAGAATAAGTTGTAAATGGGACTTTGAGCTCCACCTCTCAATCCAGGGAGTCGACCAGGTCTCTTGATTTTTACTGCCCATCTTTATGGCCTGGGAACTCTCTTAAGAAACACAGACAGATTAATGATAAGGCTTACTTCTTGGTTTCACATCTCTCAGGAACCATTGTCTATTGTACAGTGACTTAAAAACGGTTGTTTCACATGTTTGTCCATTATTCTTGTTTCAAGTGACAGAATAAAGCTGGTTCCTTTTACTCCATCTTGGCTATAAACTAAAAATGGAATCAACTGTCAGCTGAAGATGGAGTCAATATTGTCTATTTTATAGATGTATTTTATTTTTATAAGGGCACAAGAGTATAATGTCTAACAGAGTTAAAATGATTGATGTATAGACCAGAAATTTTTTAACATGCACATGCTTTGGTCCCTCTGTCAAGGTCCTGGTTAAAACTGCATGTCTGAAATAAGAATCTAAAACTTTAGTACAGATTCTGTATTTCTCACTTTTGCACCTCTCCTATGATGTTATAGAGCACCTTACATTTAGCACTAAAGAGTGAATGTTCCCAGGCACACTTATAGCAGCTATTTTGTGTATATAATGCCTTCTTGATTTGTGGCTTTGTATGACTGTGTATCTGAGCTTCCCTACCGCCCTTTCTTGATACCTCTTTTCATATATGTAATTTTTTTGGAATCATTTCATCAAAATGATTCGACTAAAAGTCAGTTTCAAAACACCCAAAGCATTTAAAATTAGCTTCACCTTCTTCATAGGTCTTCTTTAACTGCCAGTGTAAAATTTCTTTTCATTTAAATGCACTATCGGTGTCATAGCTTCCCAAATATTCACAAGAGTATTTGATTCGTTATCCACATAATAAGTAATTTTGTATGACAGACCTTATTTAATTTTTATATTGATTTAATTGCCTAAAACCAATGCTGTCCAATAGAAATAAACTGTAAGCCACATGTGTCATTTAAAATTTTCTAGTAGAAAAATTTTAAATGCAAAGAGAAAGAGGTGGAATTAATTTTAATATCATATTTTATTTGGCTCAAAATATCCAAAACATCATCACTTCAACATTAGTCAATAAGAAAAATGATGATATATTTTATATTCTTTGTTTATACTGACTTCAAAACCCAGTGCGTATTTTACGTTTGTAGCACATCTCAATCAGACTAGCCACTTTTCAAGCGCTCGATAGCCACATATAGTTAGTGCCTACCATATTGGATAAGTTAGACATAAATAATATATTGGAGGTCATTTTCAGCAACTGCAGTAAGTCAGTGTTAGGATTTGATTTCTATGGCATGCAGTAAGTCATATTTTGCTCACATTCCTACTATAGTACATGCTTAAAATTACCAACACTATCTTCGGCTATTATGAAGACTTCTAGCCATTGGGCTGTGATTGATCCTGGCTTTATCATCTGTCAGTTCTGCGACTTACTTAGGATGGTTAATATCCTAGTGACTCAATATTCTAATCCACTGAATAAGCATGACTTTGGTTGCTGCAAATTCATAACTTGCTATGAAAATCAAATAAGAAAGTGGATATGAATATACAAAGAGTTTAAAAATATGGCATCATCTAAACTTAAATCAGGGCATTTCTTCTGACCAAAACAGCTTTAACCTTTGCCTTGGCTTGACAGAACTTTAAACAGGCTTCTTCTTGACTCTACGCCCCCCACCCGCCTTTTCTTAGATCATTTACTCTAGAAAACTTACAATTGTCCATTCTTTTTATTAAGCAGTGATAGTAAAAGTTATGTTTTACTCAAGACTCAAGGTAATGGAGAGATAGTAGAAACTTAATTTTATAATCCAATCTTTAAAATTTTTTTAAAAACTTAAGTTAATTTTTTTTTTTTTTTTTTTTTGCGGTACGCGGGCCTCTCACTGTTGTGGCCTCTCCTGTTGCGGAGCACAGGCTCCGGACGCGCAGGCTCAGCGGCCATGGCTCATGGGCGTAGCCGCTCCGCGGCATGTGGGATCTTCCCGGACCGGGGCACGAACCCATGTCCCCTGCATCAGCAGGCAGACTCTCAACCACCGCGCCACCAGGGAAGCCCCTAAAATTTTTTAATTTAATATTTTAAATTTTAAATATATTGTTATTTTAAAATTATTATTATCATTTAACCATTCTCTCTTTGCCCCTGTGAGCTATAAAGTTCAAAACCTCTTAACAGTTATATAATATCTTTCGCAAGGACCTGGGCACCATCTCGTTGAGCTATAACCCTCGCAGAGAGTTAGTGCTCCTATTTCCCAGTCTCTGTGGGAAGGTAAGAACCTAACCATGGAGGTGTAGAACTACTAGACAATGCTTACTTTTCCTCTGCATAAAGACAATTAGCCAACAAAGATGGTCTGCGTTCTTCTCAGCTCAGCGCGCACGCACACACACCATTCACTCCCACTCCACTCCCACCTTCTGTTTCAGCAGAATTGAGCTTAGACACTGTTTTGGTCTCTCTCCTCTACTGCAATTGCTTTGAATAAAGTCTCTTGCTTGTTTCACTTTGTCGATGCAGTATTTGCTTTGGTACCACCTTAATGAATGTGCTTTCTTCTCTGATATAAAGGAATCTAGACTTGGACTTTTAAGCTTTGGCATCCAATGCAGCTCACTTTCTCGGAAGTCATCATCAATCACATAACCAAAAAAGTTCAATGGTTTAGAAGATAGATGGAATTAACCTGGATTCTTCTACTCGATCTTCTTATGACCTTGAAAAAGTCGCTCATACTTTGGAAAAGGATTTCCTCCTCTGCAACGTGAGAGGATTGGGTAAGGAGACCTGTAAATTTGCCTTTGAATTCTGAACCTCTTTGATTCTATTCTTGCTGGAGCCCTGCTGATTATTTAGGCTAACCCAGTGTATCCATGTTTTTAATCAGTTAATTTACATCAACTTTATGTGCATGACACGGGACTACGCATTTTTAAGTCTAAGGAACATTTTCACATTTATAACAGGAAGTGAATCAAACACGTATACTCCCTGAGGGTGAAAACGAGGTACAATTTTCCTCTACCTATAAAGCAGCTGCTATCACTGTTTGCTGACTTGCAGATCATTGCTGAATGCTTCAGCACATCTTTTTACTTGTTGACATGGTGCAAAGTCAGCTCTTGAACTACCCATAATTGTTGGACTCATGATTTGCTTTTTTTTATTTCAATGTAGAAAAAGATGTGATTAATGGTGTAAGTTGCACAATACATTTTTATGATACTTTAAGAAAGTGTGTGTGTAATTTCTCACCTTAAACAGAAATACAGAAATGCTGCTTTATATGGTATCTGCTGTAATATTAAAACATATCTGGGAAATTACAATTAGCAATGTGATGCCTTTGGTACCACAGTTTTCATCAAAGCATACCTGGAAGTAGGGGAGAGTTAATCTTGGGAGCATTTATTAAGTGCTGGGTCAGTGATTCCCATATTCCTGTCTACTTTAGAATTACTTATAGATCTTTTAAAACTTCCAAAGCCCAGGTCACACCCCAGACCAATTAAATCACAGTCTCTGGAGGTGAAAAGCAGCCTCAGTCTTTTTCAAAGTGCCCCGGATTTTCCAAAGTGCAATCACGGGAACCGCTGTGCTGGGCTCTGTACTCAGTACTTTACATGCATGATTCCATGGTGATTCGCACAACCACCCTATGGGGTATACATCTTGTTATAAACTATGGTCCATAATACTAGAATTAACAAAGTACTTGGAAACAAAGTTACTTTTAGCAAATTCACCTGGGTGAAAAAATAAGGTAAGTGAGGAAGGAATTGAATGACATGACTTCAGCAATCTAGGTGGTCCAGTGACTGGACATTTGAAATTCCCAGCCTTCAGAAGTGGGAAAAGATTTCAGGCTATTTCCCTTTTATGTCTCCAAGATCTAGGTCGTGGCAATGTCCAAAAAGAGACAATACCAAAGGATTCCAGCCTCATTTAAAAGGGAATTGTGTAACAATGATCAGTCAAACCTGGAGGGAAAAACAGGGTCTGGTTCTTATCAAAAGCTTAGATGCATAAAATAATATAGATAAACAATGATCAGATGCATATGTAAGCTCCCATGCTAGGGAGTATAGGTTTTTCTCTCAATGAGGACAGCTGACCCTCTTCGACCTTTTTTTAATTTTTTATCCTGCAGGATTGTTTTCAGTGGATTATATTTTAACATGGGATTTTCAGCTTGTATTGAGAGGTGCTGAAAGAAATATTTGTAGTTCCTTAGTTGTCTAATATAGAACTCAGTAGATGTTTCATGGATAATCCATGGGAGCTATTTCTCCCCAGTTTCTGTGGTCAGGAAATGCTGTGCTTTCCCATAGAAGATGGTGTTTTCATCTTATTGACAATATAATTTTTGTAATTCCACTTTTTCCCTATGTGTTTTGACCAGGAACTTCAGACCCAAATGTGTTCCCCTGTTTTATAATCAAAAAATCTAGACATACAAAATTTTACATACTAATATTCCCTCTGAAATAATATTACTGCCTTTAATTACCTTTACCATCCCTGGCTTCATATTTTAAACTTCCTGTGTGTGTTTCATAATCTCCCTTGTATCTCATAAACATAGTTACAGATACTTATTCATCTAACCACTGCAACGTGGCTACCTCTAGCTGTGAAATTTCTGACACCAACACATAAGGTCAAAAACACATTTTTACTTACAGCAGAGTTACTCTCAAGTTAGTAGGAAAATTCTTGCAGCATCAATGGAGAAGTAGAATAGATATATAGTGCAAAAATATGACAAAGATGAAAAGTTATACTATCACATACCCGTGTTAATCTTGAGATAAATGTTAATCCTACTCTAAAACTCATGAATTACAGAATTTGCAATGCTTCTTCCACTTGTATGAATCTCTGAGTGCTAAGAATCAAAAAAGTGTAGATAGGCCAAGTTTAGCATCGGACCTACCATAGGTAGTGCTGTAAGTTCTGGAAGTAATTGGCTTGGAAATTTGGGTGAAGTATATTGTGACATTTAAAATTAGACTTACCTAGAAGTATTTGTAGTTGTCACTTCTCTGTGAAGGATGCACATCAAAGAGTTAGGGCATATAGAGAATACAGGAGTCTACAAGTATTTTCCCTCCAGGAAATTTAGTGCTTTCTGTTGTTGTTGTAACCCCTTTTCACCGATATCATTCATTCATCTAAAAACAGTTTCCCAAACAAACTCGGATGCAGAAACACATGTAAGAGTGTTTTGCTCGAATGAACTCATTGAAGGCAGCTGTTATGTCTTCCTTACAGTTGAGCCCCCATCCTCCAGCACCCAGATCTCTTTAAGAATGAGGACCCCCCCTTGCTGACTGCCCTATCACTAGCACACAGAGCACCACAAGGTAGAAAGGAGGTACTAAACGAACATTTGCTGAATGACTGCTCAGGGAATCCTTGCACACAGCACTGAACATCTCTTTAATATTTACTTAATATGCTGGTGAACTTTATCACCAGCTCTAAGCAATAGTGCTTTATCATTTTCCATAGCTACAACATCATCCTTTTTCGTCCATATCATCATAATACTATTTCCTTACATTGTAACACTGAGAACTTATTATGTGCCAGGCACACTATAAGGTACTTTGTCAGCTCGTTTAAGCCTAATGATGTTATCATTAACTTTTAAAATACAGGAAAATAAAAACTTAGAGATATGGAAAAAACCTGCCTGAAGTATATAAACAACACACCAAGGTCAGCCCTAAGGCTTAGAGCTTACCCCTCACACTTGGAAAACAAAAACCTTTCTAATGATTGTGTTACATTTTTCTAGGAATATTAAGCAAATTATATATTATTTATCAGCTTTAAAAATCAGGAAAAACTATATGCATGTATTATGTATGTGTAATAATTATTTTTTTCAAAATTATAAATTTTCTTATCTTTTCTTACAACTTGGGGATTATTTTATGCTACTAGCTTTCCTCTTAAGTGTTTTGTTTTTTTTTTTGTATTCTAGAACCTTTTATTTTGAGATCATTATAGATTCACATGTAGTAGTAAGAAATAAAAGCGATCCGATGTGCCCTCTATCCAGTTGGTAAAATCAAATGGTAACATCTTACAAAATTATAGTGCAGTGTCACAACCAGGATATCAACATGGATACAATCCAATGCTCTTATTCAGATTTCCCCAATTTTAATTGTACTCATTGGTGTGTGTGTATTTAGTTTATATAATTTGATCACCTTTATTGGTTCATGTATCCACCACCTCAGTCAAGACACAAAACTATTCTCCTGCCACAAGAATCCCTCCAATTGCTCTTTTATAACCATACCCACCTCCAAATGTCCCCACCCATACCTATCCTTGAGGATAACAAATTGGTGAATCTCAAGAGAATTATGCTGAGTGAAAAAAGTCAATTCCAAAAGGTTATATACCATACGATTCCATTATATACCATTCTTGAAATGATAAAATTACAGAGATGGATAACAGGTTAGTGGTTGCCAGGGGGTGTGTATTCTCTTGAAAGTAAAAGTTATTTAAAATTTCTCAGGGGACTTAAGGTTGTCTTTTTTTTTTTTTTTAATGTACACGTATATTCATTGTGGCATTACTTTTATTTTATTTTTTTTGCGGTACACGGGCCTCTCACTGCTGTGGCCTCTTCCCATTGTGGAGCACAGGCTCCGGACGCGCAGGCTCAGCGGCCATGGCTCACGGACCTAGCCGCTCCGCGGCATGTGGGATCTTCCCGGACCGGGGCACAAACCCGTGTCCCCTGCATTGGCAGGCGGACTCTCAACCACTGCGCCACCAGGGAAGCCCATTACTTTTTTTTATTCAAACAGAAAGTCACAAAAATTATAATCATCCTCATCAGTTCACTCAGTCCCATGTAATTAATTTTTTTCATCTTGATCTTTTGTTAGCACTTTTATGAATTCATCAGTTTTCCATTAGAGTTCTGAAAATGCTTATTCATTCAGTTCAGCAGTATAGTCAGTTACCAGAAACCTGTACTTGTCAGAGTCTTTTCCATGAATTCCTTGAAGATGAAACCCTTTTATAGGAACATTTTTGCAAAAGCATCAGAGTACACCCAGAACTGTCTGTAAATGACAAAAGACTTAAAAATGACCACGGTTAAAGAGTTGATGAAAGTTCATAATAATGCAATAGACAAGGAAAATTAGTTATTTCTGAGATACACATTTTAAACTAATAACTAGAACTACGACTTATAACATCATACCAGAACATATAAGATTTTTAGGAATTTCATGTAATGTCTGAAACATTTATATTAACATATTTCCATACAAACAACCCAAAGAAAGTTTAGTATTAGGTTTTTTTTCTGAATTTTTGAATTTTATTTTATTTATTTTTTTATACAGCAGGTTCTTATTAGTCATCAATTTTATACACATCAGGGTATACATGTCAATCCCAATCACCCAATTCATAATATACTATTTCTAGCACTAAGGCTTCCCTTTCTCAGCAATTGTTAAATGAGTTCTACCAGCTTCTCATATGCCATCTCAACTCTTCTCTATTTCTTTAAAATTTTGCTTTCGTCCCTAAAAGTTATTTTACATAATTTATATCTGCTTGCCTTTGATGCCTTTTACTCTAAACTTCTGTCAGAGTGGCATTTGCTTAATTTTATATACCAGCTTTTATCACTATTTAGTTTTTGTTGTGTTTTTCTACCTGAACCTCAACTTCTAGCAGACCAGAAACATGCCTTCAGATCTCTTTCCTCTCCTTTCTCTGCCATTAAACACTTTTCTTTAATAAAGTAAGGTTTTATGAGGCATCTACTATTTTCTTAACACAAAGAGAGAGACCAATAAATCGATTACCCATTTCCTGCTATCAGAGGGTTTACTATTTTCTTATAGAGACAAGACATAAGTACCAAACAATATTCAAAATGATGAAAATACTAAAAAGGAACTAACTTGAAAATAATCAAGGGTTTTGACCTGGGTGACCTCAAAAATGAATTTTAATGAGGGTATATTCTTGTCATAACAACAGTAAGTGTGTGTGACCATAACACACACACACGTACATACATACACACGTTTAATTCCAATAGATAAACATTTTGGAATTGCTAACTTTCATTTTTGAAGTATTGATATTCAATTATCTGCATCTATAATTCAGAACCCAGGATCCAGAAAATTTGTAACCATTAAAAATTAAATCTACAAATATGGGAAAGGAACATGCAAAATGCTTACATAATCCCTTCGGAATTTCAAATGGATGTACCTTTTTTACACCTTTTCTGCTACAGTTGTTCAGTGTTGCTTTTTAATGTTAACTGCTACCTCATTATCTCCCCTGAGAAAACTTCACTTAAAGAAGTAAATGAGGCAAAGACTGCATTTTAGAAGATGTTTGCTAACTGCACTTGAATCAAAGGCACCATTATTAATACCAGTCCCTACAATTCAAAGCCATGCCTTTTAAATCAACTAACATTCAGCACTGAGGAAGTTCTTCTTTTACTTTTCCCTAAATGTGCTAGACTGATTATTAGGATATGAATAGATAGTGTTAGCTTTGGGTAGGTGCTAACAGATCATCCTTAAAATGAAAAGAAATGATTAAAAAGACAGTTTTGCCTTTTCCTAGTTTCTGCTAATCTTTTGCTTTATATTTTTTTCTCACTGTGTGTTTAACACTAGTAACAACATATTTGTACAACGTTTTAAAATTGTAACAATCATCTTTGGAATAATTACCTCAAATACTCCTCATAACAAACTTAGGAAATATGCAACAAATAGCGAAATCAACATTTAGAGAAGTAAAATGATGGAAATCAGGTAAATGCACAGAGGCCACGGCTTGGGCTCTCTGGCAGCTCAGCATGGCTCTGTGACAGCATCCTTATCTGTGGACTCTGATGCATGTATTACAGGACACTGTCTCACTGGCTGTAAAGGAAATTTCTTGGTGTGGTTGTGCTCTTTCCACCACACTAAGGAAAGTAAGTGTGCCAACTTGATCATGCAGATGTGGAGAATAACCTAGAGGAAAGCAGAGTTCAAAGTAGAAAGGAAACTACTTCTCACTGATCAAAGAGCCTGGGAATGGGAAGCCCAAAGTATTGACATAAAACCAGAAATGTTCTCCTACCATTTTTACGCCACGATATTTTGAGGGTTTAATTTTTATTATAAGATCTTTATGCTTTCTTTAATTAGTATAGAAATATCAATCTGTCCATCTATCATCATCCATGCATGCATGCTCTATACATTCTCATCCTTAGTCCGTTTTCCTTCAAAATTCCTCACCCATTCCACACCATAGCTCATTCCTTGACATCAGGATGGCTACAACAGCATTCCCTTTGCTCATAAACTCTCCTTGACACAATCCACTGAACATAAGACTGCCATACCAAATCTTACTTAAATATGGCTTGTGTAAGATTGTTTCCCTTGGGCTTCCCTGGCGGCGCAGTGGTTGAGAATCTGCCTGCCAATGCAGGGAACATGGGTTCGAGCCCTGGTCCGGGAAGACCCCACATGCCGCGGAGCAACTAAACCCGTGTACCAGAACTACTGAGGCTGCGCTCTAGAGCCCGCGAGCCACAACTACTGAGCCCGCGTGCCACAACTACTGAAGCCCGCGTGCCTAGAGCCCGTGCTCCCCAACAAGAGAAGCCACCGCAGTGAGAAGCCCGTGCACCGCAATGAATAGTAGCCCCCACTCACCGCAACTAGAGGAAGCCCGCGCACAGCAACGAAGACCCAATGCAGCCAAAAATAAATAAATAAATAAAGTTATTTATTTTTTTTTAAAAAAAAGATTGTTTCCCTTGCTCAGAATCACTATCGACGTCTATGTGCTTTGGAATAAAGCACATTCTCTTAGCCTTTCACTGAAAGCCCTTCTAATCTGATCTCCTCATATCTCCTTTACTGAAATTACACCTTAGCCACTCAGTTCAAACCCCAACTCTTCTATCAAATTTTGCCCAATTAAATTAGCCCCCAATTAATTGGCTTCTTAATCTTGCATACTTCTCATTATCATCGGAATATATTTTTATAACTATTTTTATCTGTCCATCTGTATTAAGATGCTGCCAAAAGGAAAGGAGCACAATTTAGATTTCTTTTAGGCCCTCTTCCTTGACTCACTGAGGACAAAAAGTCGTGTGGTAGAAGTCTGGAGGCTACTGAAATAAACGGAGTGAATTCTGTAGGCTTCCTATGTGAAAAAGCAAGAAGAGTGGGTACATATATTCATAAGAATAATCCTCAGCATTAAATTACCGTAACTCTTCAAGCAATGCATTACAAACTAGATTGGGATAATAGCCTTTTATACTTTCCTGTATCCCAACTCAAATCCTGGTGAGTTTTTGTTCAGATGATCCAAAACCTTGACGGTTCCAGTTTACTACAGGCGATACGCATGATTCTACGAATGGCACATGCATAAGTACACATAAGAGGAGCAAGCATGACAACTGATAAGCAGGGCTTAGAAGCCCTAGTGAATAAGACCTATGACTTATTTTAATCATAAAACATTTGCCACTTGGAAATGGAATAACCACATCAAGTGTATTCTCTAGTCAAGAAAATAGCATTTCAAAAGGGAGTGCCGTCGTATGAAAATGAAATTAATCATATTTGGCTGGACGCTAGAGCTGGTGATTACTGTCTTAAGTGATTGAAGGCAAAAAGTGCCGTTATTTGATACAGCGCCAAATGCCTGGACTTTGAAGATAGGTTAAGCTGGGTTTAAATACCTGCTTCACAATTTACTAGTTGTGTGATTTTAAGCAGATTATTTAAGTTCACTGAGCCTCAGTCTCATAGACAAATAAGATAGTAGCACCTTTCTCAGAAGATTATAATGAAGGGTATAATGTAACATCATTGCTAAAAATTTGGGGGCACAAGAGGTACATATTAATTGCTAGTTTCTCGTCCCTTCTTGAGATACTTGGATAATAAAATTATCCAAATGGGCTTTTAAATCAACTCTACCACCTTTCATGTATACAGAGTTTCACTCATTTACAAGCTATGTGCTGTCTGGCAAGTTATTCGCTAACTTCTAACGCCACTCGCCTCCTCTGTTCAATAAGGACAATCTTTCCTACCTTATCTGGCTGCTATGGCTGCTGGACGCATAAACTAAGTTGACATGTGCAGTGTTAAGTACCATTGTAAGTGCTCAAGTTAACAGTTTGCCATAGAGAAGCTAAATTCCAGAATTTTTTACCTTAACTTTTCAAATGTAAGATATAAATTTTGGGAGGGGATGACACTAATGAAAACAACATAAAAATTAACTTCTTTCATGCATATCCTACCACTGAAAGCAACCACCGCTACTCATCCTGTAAACATTTATTAAGTATCCACTATGCGTCATTTTGCTCTACGTCATATATCCAGATAAAGAGCACAGCTTCTGGAGTCAGATGGCAGAGTGTGTATCCCAGTGCAGCCACCTCCTACCCGTTCGTACCTGAATGATTCCTTTAATCCTGTGCCTTTATTTACTGGTCTGTAAGACTTCATGATAGACACTTAGCTCACAGGGTTGTGGTAAGGATTAAATGAGTTAATATATGTTGGTAACAAATTTAGAACATAGTAAGAGTTATGTAAGTACCAGGGCTTATTTCATTGCATTAGGAGCTTTCACAAAATATTCAATTCCACAGTACTCCTTGGAGGTGGGCACACATATTACCATTTTTATAGAAGAGGACGTTGAGGCTTGGAGGCTCAATGGCTTTCCTAACTAGACAAGTAGCATATGAGGGCATCAGACTGTTTTTTTCATCGTCTAAATTCATCTATATTTCAGTACACCATAATAAATCCCGAAGTATACTCTATATCTATTATCCCTTTATATTCTCTGTTTCTTTATTCTTTTTTATTGGCGTATAGTTGATTTACAATATGGTGTTTGTTTCAGATGTGCAGCAAAGTGATTTAGTTATATATATATACTTATCCATTCTTTTTCAGATTCTTTTCCCATTTAGGTTATTACAGAATACTGAGCAGAGTTCTCTGTGCGATACAGTAGGCCCTTGCTGATTATCTATTTTATATATAGTAGTGTGTATATGTTAATCCCAAACTCCTAATTTATCCCTCCCCTCTCCCCTTTCCCCTTTGGTAACCATAAATTTGTTTTCTATGTCTGTGAGCCTGTTTCTGTTTTGTAAATAGGTTGATTTGTATCTTTTATTTTAGGATATCATAATAAATCCTGAAGTATACTCCATATCTATTATACATTTATATTCATCTGTTTCTTTATATATTCAACTTTATAAAATTATATTTTATTATAGAGGTACCACAAACTCTTTACTATCTCAGGTTCTCAGAACTATACCATAACAGTACCAAACATTATAAAGATACCAGAGTGGAGTGATATAGGAACATTTAGCCTAATGTCAATGCTATTCTCATAAAAAATTATCTTCAAGAACCTCTTTTTTCTATTACTGAAAATTGCATCATATACATAAATATAGAGAAGCGTATAATGGACCCCCCACATGTATAATTATCAGCTCATGAACGCATGGCCAATTTTGCTTCATCCATATGCCCAATCCTCTTAAATTATTCTGAAGCAATTTCCAGAGAGCATAGCATTTAGTCTGTAACTATTTCAGTATGAAATAGTGGCACTTTGACAAAACACAACTGCAATTCCATTATCATCCATAAAACAGTTAAAATTGCACTGTATAAGCAAATCACAAGTCAGAATCCACATTTCCCTGTCTTAAGATTTTTTTTAAAATACTTGTTTTAAGCCAAACACATTTGAACAATGAAGTCCACATTTAGAGATTCTTCTTTGTATATCTTAATTCTCCTTTAATCAATAGATGTTTTTTCCCCACCATCTCTCTTTATCTGGCAAGTTTTTGGAAGAAAACAGGCTTTGGCATGCTCTCATGTCCTGTTCTATGCGTGAGAAGGCATATTGTCAGGCCCCTCTAGGAAGGGAGAAAGGAGAGCATTGTTCCTTTCCCCACACCCAAATAACACACATGAAGTCATCTTATCTCAGGCCATTTTCTGCCATAGGACAGAGCAAACGGGGCTAAAAATTTATGAGAAAACCAGGGGCTAAAATGTCCGGAGATTTAGAGCCTGACCTCAATGCCTTGAATTACAATTCAAAGTAAACAGAAAGCAGTTTGGAATGCAGGATGTGTGCTTAATGTATTCTATTCAGTTCACTGCCAGAAATGAACTGTTGCATTGTGTACAAGTCAAAGCATCCAGGAATGATTCAAGGATGAGCTCAAGGAGAGGGGTTCCCAGTTGTCCATTTAGGGCATGAAAAAACAACATAGGCAATATCTGAAAGGACAGGTAGCTGAAAAACATCCCATGAAACACCAATGAAAGCTTACACTTACTCACTGAATATTTAGAATTATTTTAAGACCAGAAGTTTATGGGACAATAAAGCTTCAAATCCAATAGCAAATGCCTAGTTTCCAAAGGAAATAACTGTAGAAGAAAATAAGTGAAAACTTTCAGATGCTTTGATCTTTGGTGGGGGACCTAATGACTATTAAATTCTGAAATAAGCAGATGTGGGGTTATTGAATTAGAAACCACTTGTGTTAAATACAAACAATATTTATAATTATAGAGCATTTATTAATATTCTATATTGTAAATTGTGGTAAATCAGTAAGCATTACTGACATAGTAAATTGACAAATACAAGTATTATTCATGTTATTATGGTAAATTGCAAAAAATATATTTTATTGTCATATACCCCAGATATTTATAAAAACAAAATTGTTAAATGGGAGGCTATCAGTGAAAACACACAGTACTGTCAATATTAACTATGGTAGAGTAAATTACTTGGAGACTTTTAGTTATCACTTTCAAATTCTTAGTAGTAACTGAACAAATCTGAAGTGATTTGCTCTTGATGAATTATTTGATCTTAGGTAAATTATATTTTCCTGCTGAATATGTAAAAATTTGGAATAGTGTTTTGCTGATTTGTTTTATATACTTGCCAATTATACCTTTAGGCTAAGTGCTATACCATCCAATGTTTTTAAATTTTACACAACTTTTTTATTTTAGAGAGACTGTCAGCTTGAAATCTAGCTGGAGAAAATATTTTAAATGCAAAATACTCTGTCCGACCTGATTCTTCTCCATGTAAGACTAAGCTGTAGAAGCCCAAGGCAAACTTTAATGACCTGTTAATTTGATAATAAAAGTTTTAGTCTACCTGAGTTTTTCATAAATTGCCACATTATTTTTATATGCAGGATCATGGATTAAAATTCTGTTATCACTGTCCAGTAAAAGGTGAAGTGTAAAAGGTTTTTAAAAATATAATTGTGGAAAATATTAAAACAGGAGACTATAAATGGTCAATTTATAAACTTAAATTGATGATTCATGATGAAATAATTTTCCTAAAATGAGTTTAAGTAATTTATATATTTATTTATATTTTTTGCGGTACGCGGGCCTCTCACTGTCGTGGCCTCTCCCTGTCGTGGCCTCTCCCGTTGCGGAGCACAGGCTCCAGACGCGCAGGCTCAGCGGCCATGGCTCACGGGCCCAGCCGCTCTGCGGCATGTGGGATCTTCCCGGACCGGGGCACGAACCCGTGTCCTCTGCATCGGCAGGCGGACTCTCAACAACTGTGCCACCAGGGAAGCCCGAGTTTAAATAATTTTTAAATTAAATATTATGTCTCAGTGTCTGTAGGTCAAATTTAAGTCTTCTATTCCACACAGACAATATATTAAAGAATAAAAGTTATCAAAAGTGACTGGTTAGAAAGCTGTGAATTACAGTGTTTCTATGATTTGCTAAGTTATCCCTCCAGGTACTTAAAGATTATCAGCTAAAAAGCAAGAATTTTCCTTTATGGAGAAGGATAAAGTATACTTTTTCTAAGAAGATATATTGTGGCATTGGCTCAAAACACTGAAAATTTCAGAGCTAAATTTCCCCAGGAAAGGAAATATTCAAAAGAGAAATGAAATCATTTAAAATATCAAACCTCTCTTAGAGACAGGAAAATAATATGTGCCCTTTACATATCCTTCTTATAGTATGTGATATATTTTATAGAATAATTTTTTCAACATTTCTGCCAATACTTGACATGCACAGGATAATCTGATCATGTTCCTGCTACTAAATCTTGAATTCATCGTACTTAACAAATACTCTAATGGCTGTTAATTTTTAAATTCTGACTCTGCATAGGAATCCCACCGGTAACTTTTCTTATTAATACATTTTCATTTTCCACTTATATACCCAGGCATCCCTCTCCAAAATATAGTAAAAATATTCTAAGCATTTTTGGAGAAAATATTCTTTGATCATGGGTCTCTTAAGTGGAAGAAACATACCTACATTATTAATGATCACAATGTAATTAAACCAAAACCGTTTACACTTTTAATTTGAAGCTGTATTGCTTCATAATTAACCCAAATAGAGAATAAGGTAATTAATTTTTCAGGGAACAATTTCATTGCATATAGTTAAATATCAACTAATATGTGTATTAAATTGCCAGTAGTGTTTTGAAAAATTAATTTTCTCCCGAACTTTCAGAGCAGCTGAACTTTTGTCAGTGTCATCTCAATGTCAAGTAATTCACAAGTAAGACACAGGGTGAATTTAATTACAATAATCACTAAGAATATAATTATGGTTTAACTTTTCTTATGAGCGTTCCATCCTAATTTTTATGATATAACCCAAGAGACCCTCCATATACCACTAATTTTTTCTGGTTATAAAATAGTGATTCTCAACGTATCATTCTGGGAGATACATGAAAACATCTCATTCTTTAAAAAACACAGAATCTGTCATATTTGAAGAATATAACTAGTTTATATAGTAATATTAATAAAAATCAACTATGTGTGAATTTTAAGTTAAATATCACATCCTTTAAAAATAAAGGACAGGGGCTTCCCTGGTGGCGCAGTGGTTGAGAGTCCGCCTGCCGATGCAGGGGACGCGGGTTCGTGCCCAGGTCCGGGAAGATCCCACATGCTGCGGAGCGGCTAGGCCCGTGAGCCATGGCCGCTGAGCCTGAGTCTGGAGCCTGTGCTCCGCAACGAGAGAGGCCACAACAGTGAGAGGCCCGCGTACCGCAAAATAAATAAATAAAAATAAAGGACAGGCTTGCTAACAGTCACCCATATTCCACATGATATATGTATAATACACTCTCTATAGGCAATAGTGGTCACAAAAAACTGACAGCTTCTATGCTCTTCCTTAGAGTTCCTGTGGAAACTTAGATTTACACTAGCCATCTTGACAAGCTTGATTTTTCCTATATTATACGGTTCATTATTAACCTAAATGTGATTCAAAAATAGTTTTCTTCTTTTTACTATGAGGTAGAATTGAATGAAATTCAAGTCATCTTATAGTTTTTATGTAGCTGATGAATCTGTGTTCTTTTTTAACATTTTTCATACAGTATGACAAAAATAAAACAAAACAAAAGGCTGTTAATCTAACAGTTGACCATAGATAGTGCCAAAACATGAACTATATATGTAAAAATACATATCAATAGAAATGTTTCACTGTGAAAATAACACACTTTGGGCTAAGAAAGAAATATATAACTAATGTTTTTTTCTTAAGAAACGTAGAGGAAAAATATTTTGGAGATATTAACAGATAAAGTTTTAATCTTTATTCCTGGATATGAAAAGTTGCCATATGGCTCTCTGCTAATTGAATCAATGCCATTGGTGGGTAGTGTGGTTATGAGGCTAGAAATATTAGTAATTGGTTAACTTAGAGTTTCAAAACACAATTTTGTT
Organism: Stenella coeruleoalba; assembly: GCF_951394435.1. Lineage (NCBI taxonomy): Eukaryota > Metazoa > Chordata > Mammalia > Artiodactyla > Delphinidae > Stenella > Stenella coeruleoalba. The sequence continues at coordinate 17,015,569 of NC_137167.1, forward strand.
ATTTCAGGCTCTTAAGAAGGAAAGAAGTGTTCTTTCATGGGACTCTAACAGCATGGATTTTCATTAAGAACTCTGGGCACAGAGTTTGTACTCTGGACAGTAAATAGGAGAGTAAAATTTCCCTGGGTTTATTCCAAGAGGAGTGGCCAGAGCAATGGAAATTCCAGTTGAATTTAGGGGATTCCCAGAACAGAAGGGTCTGTAACCCGATTTTAAAATGGTAACTTGACAGATGTAACCAATAGGGAATACGTATGCAGAATGATTTTTGAGTGGTACTTCAGTAATAATTGAGGGAGCTAGGATGATCCTAAGGGTGCCTACATCAGTGTCCTGTGCTCCCTAATAGGGTGTAGGAAAGAGGAGACAAGTTTCTTGGGCCCCAAGAGGAGAATGGAGGTGGGTAATCAGAGTCCACAGAGCAGAAGAAACCTCAGGAATTCTGTCCACTAAGGAAGCATGGATCCCATGAAAATCCTGAATTGATTGAGGAAAACCCTAAACTGATCATGTATCAATCTAGAATAACCTAGTTACCCTCCGCTGTCAAGGTAATTTTTTCTGTCATCACCAGAAATGGACACTCCTTAGTTAGGCAGACATAGAGAAAAAAGAAAAAGAGAAAATAAGAGAAATAGAGTTTCATTGTTTTCATACCCTGTCCTTGTTAGAAAAAGCATCCATATGCATTCCAGAAATAAGTAGTAATCTGGGCTCCTGGATGAACAGCTAAAGGGAAGAGAGCTGGAGGCTGAGCAACAGAGGGACGAGAGAAGTACCATGGCGTGGGAGCAGGTTGCTGCCATATAGAGGGATGGCTGGTGGAAAGTCCCTGGAGGAAGGACCTACTGAGGCACTATTAATAACATATTGTCTCTATTTTAATTTTAAGCTGTTTCACTTGTTGTTTGCTGATGACCAGTGCCCTCCTCGCTCAGTTCCAAAATCTTCAGTCAAATGTTGCCCCCTCCACCCACAACTAATCATGTCTTTTGGTACTTTGTAAAGTAAAGGGATCAAAGCAGTGGCATTTAGTACAATATGCGTTAAGAAAACAGACCACCATGCTTGGTGTGGAAAATCAGAGTATCAACTGAAAATTTAGTGGGATTCAGAGCAAGAGGTAACCTCAAGGAATAGCCTGCACCTCCCACTCGACATAAAAGGTCTCTTGAGATACAGAGGCAGAAGTGTGATCCAAATTCATTTAAACCTCAGAGGACTTTGGAACTCCCAGCCCAACTTAGCATATGATTTAGGGGCATCCAGGAGGCTGAAAGTGGGTTACATTCAAACACAATTCTTTTCTATAACATTGTTTATACAGTCTCATTTTTTAAACTGGAAAATACAGAAAACCATTAAAAATGCAGAAGACTGAAAAACTTAATGAATTTAACCCACTCATAATGATACCACTTCAAAATATTATTAACATTTTGGAAAGCAAAAGGTTATTATTTATTATTTCATTTATTGCTTTATGTTTTTCAGATGTTAAAGATAATCACTTCCTTATTCTGCTGGAAGTCTTTTTTTCTTTAATTTTTAATAGACTTTATATTTAAAGCAGTTTTATTCTGTTTTTGAATTTTATTTTATTTTTTATACAGCAGGTTCTTATTAGTTATCTATTTTATACATATTAGTGTATACATGTCAATCCCAGTCTCCAAATTCATCCCACCACCACCACCACCACCCCCCACCCCTGCTTTCCCCCCTTGGTGCCCATACGTTTGTTCTCTACATCTGTGGCTCAACTTCTGCCCTGCAAACCGGTTCATCTGTACCATTTTTCTTGGTTCCACATATATGCGTTAATATACGATACATGTTTTTCTCTTTCTGATTTATTTCACTCTGTATGACAGTCTCTAGATCCATCCATTGTCTCTAAAAATGACCCAATTTCGTTCCTTTTTATGGCTGAGTAATATTCCATTGTATATATGTACCACTTCTTCTTTATCCATTCGTCTGTCGATGGGCATTTACACTGCTTCCACGACCTGCTATTGTAAATAGTGCTGCAATGAACATTAGGGTGCATGTGTCTTTTTGAATTATGGTTTTCTCTGGGTATATGCCTAGTAGTGGGATTGCTGGGTCATATGGTAATTCTATTTTTAGTTTTTTCAGGAACCTCCATACTGTTCTCCATAGTGGCTGTATCAATTTACATTCCCACCAACAGTGCAAGAGGGTTCCCTTTTCTCCACACCCTCTCCAGCATTTGTTGTTTGTAGATTTTCTGATGATGCCCATTCTAACTGCTGTGAGGTGATACCTCATTGTAGTTTTGATTTGCATTTCTCTAATAATTAGTGATGTTGAGCAGCTTTTCATGTGCTTCTTGGCCATCTGTATGTCTTCTTTGGAGAAATGTCTATTTAGGTCTTCTGCCCATTTTTGGATTGGGTTGTTTGTTTTTTGATATTGAGCTGCATGAGTTGCTTGTATATTTTGGAGATTAATCCTTTGTCGGTTGATTTGTTTGCAAATATTTTCTCCCATTCTGAGAGTTGTCTTTTTGTCTTGTTTGTAGTTTCCTTTGCTTTGCAAAATCTTTTAAGTTTCATTAGGTCCCATTTGTTTATTTCCATTACTCTAGGAGGTAGATCAAAAAAGATCTTGCCGTGATTTATGTCAAAGAGTGTTCTTCCTACGTTTTCCTCTAAGAGTTTTATAGTGTCTAGCCTTACATTTAGGTCTCTAATCCATTTTGAGTTTATTTTTGTGTATGGTGTTAGGGAGTGTTCTAATTTCTTTCTTTTGCATGTAGCTGTCCACTTTTCCCAGCACCACTTACTGAAGAGACTGTCTGTTCTCCATTGTATATCCTTGCCTCCTTTGTCATAGATTAGTTGACCATAGGTGTGTGGGTTTATCTCTGGGCTTTATGTCTTGTTCCATTGATCTATGTTTCTGTTCTTGTGCTAGTACCATATTGTCTTGACTAGTGTAGCTTTGTAGTATAGTCTGAAGTCAGGGAGTCTCATTCCTCCAGCTCTGTTTTTTTCCCTCAAGACTGCTTTGGCTATTCGGGGTCTTTTGTGTCACCATACAAATTTTAAGATTTTTGGTTCTAGTTCTGTAAAAAATGCCACAGATAATTTTATAGAGATTGCATTGAATCTGTAGATTGCTTTGGGTAGTATAGTCACCTTCACAATATTGATTCTTCCAATCCAAGAACTTGGTATATCTCTCCATCTGTTTGTGTCATCTTTGATTTCTTTCATCAGTGTCTTATAGTTTTCTGCATACAGGTCTTTTGTCTCCCACGGTAGGTTTATGCCTAGATATTTTATTCTTTTTGCTGCAATGGAGAATGGGAGTGTTTCCTTAATTTCTCTTTCCGATCTTTCGCTGTTAGTGTATAGGAATGTAAGAGATTTCTGTGCATTAATTTTGTATCCTGCAACTTTACCAAATTCATTGATTAGCTCTAGTAGTCTTCTGGTGGCATCTTTAGGATTTTCTATTTATAGTATCATGTCATCTGCAAACAGTGACAGTTTTACTTCTTCTTTTCCAATTTGGATTCCTTTTTTTTCTTTTTCTTCTCTGATTGCCGTGGCTAGAACTTCCAAAACTATGTTGAATAACAGTGGTGAGAGTGGACATCCTTGTCTTGTTCCTGATCTTAGAGGAAATGCTTTCGGTTTTTCACCATTGAGAATGATGTTTGCTATGGGTTTGTCGTATACGGCCTTTATTATGTTGAGGTAGGTTCCCTCTATGCCCACTTTCTGGAGGGTTTTTTATAATAAATGGGTATTAAATTTTGTCAAAAGCTTTTTCTGCATCTATTGAGATGATTATATGGTTTTTCTCCTTCAATTTGTTAATATGGTGTATCACATTGATTGATTTGCATATATTGAAGAATCCTCATATCCCTGGGATAAATCCCACTTAGTCATGGTGTATGATCATTTTTTTTTTTTTTTCAGTATGCGGGCCTCTTACTGTTGTGGCCTCTCCCCTTGCGAAGCACAGGCTCCAGACGCGCAGGCCCAGTGGCCAAGGCTCACAGGCCCAGCTGCTCCGCGGCATGTGGGATCCTCCCGGACCGGGGCACGAACCCATGTCCCCTGCATCGGCAGGTGGACTCTCAAGCACTGCGCCACCAGGGAAGCCCTATGATCCTTTTAATGTGTGTTTAATGTGTTGTTGGATTCTGTTTGCTAGTATTTTGTTGAGGATTTTTGCATCTATATTCAACAGTGATATTGGTCAGTAATTTTCTTTTTTGTAGTATCTTTGTCTGGTTTTGGTATCAGGGTGATGGTGGCCTCATAGAAAGAGTTTGGGAGTGTTCCTTCCTCTGCAATTTTTTGGAATAGTTTGAGAAGAATGGGTGTTAGCTCCTCTCTAAATGTTTGATAGAATTCACCTGTGAAGGCATTTGGTCCTGAACTTTTGTTTGTTGGAAGATTTTTAATCACAGTTTCAGTTTCATTGCTTGTGATTGGTCTGTTCATATTTTCTATTTCTTGGAAGGTCATGTCTTGGAAGGTTATACCTTCCTAAGAATTTGTCCATTTCTTCCAGGTTGTCCTTTTTATTGGCATAGAGTTGCTTGTAGTAGTCTCTTATGATGCTTTGTATTTCTGTAGTGTCATTTGTAACTTCTCCCTTTTCATTTCTAATTTTATTGATTTGATCCTCTCCCTCCTTTTCTTGATGAATCTGGCTAAAGGTTTATCAATTTTGTTTATCTTCTCAAAGAACCAGATTTTAGTTTTGTTGATCTTTGCAATTGTTTTCTTTGTTTCTATTTCATTTATTCCTGCTCTTATCTTTATGATTTCTTTCCTTCAACCAACTTTGGGTTTTGTTTGTTCTTCTTACCCTAGTTCCTTTAGGTGTAAGTTTAGATTGTTTATTTGAGATTTTTCTTGTTTCTTGAGGTAGGCTTGTATTGATATACATTTCCCTTTTAGAACTGCTTTTGCTGCAACCCATAGGTTTTGGATGGTCGTGTTTGCATTGTCATTTGTCTCTAGGTATTTTTTGATTTCCCCTTTGATTTCTTCAGTGATCTCTTGGTTATTTAGTAATGTATTATTTAGCCTCCATGTGTTTGTGTTTTTTTACCATTTTTTCCCTGTAATTGATTTCTAATACCATAGCGTTGTGGTTGGAAAAGATGTTTGATATGATTTCAATTTTCTTAAATGTACCGAGGCTTGATTTGTGACCCAAGATGTGATCTATCCTGGAGAATGTTCCATGCGAACTTGAGAACAAAGTGTAATCTGTAATCTGCTGTTTTTGGAGGGAATGTCCTATAAATATCAATTAAATCTATCTGGTCTATTGTGTCATTTAAAGCTTGTGTTTCCTTATTAATTTTCTGTCTGGATGATCTGTCCATTGGTGTAAGTGAGGCGTTAAAGTCCCACACTATTTTTGTATTACTGTTGATTTCTTCTTTTATAGCTGTTGGCAGTTCCCTATGTATTGAAATGCTCCTGTGTTGGGTGTGTATATATTTATAACTGTTATAGCTTCTTCTGGGATTGATCCCTTGATCATTATGTAGTGTCCTTCCTTGTCCCTTATACTAATCTTTATTTTACAGTCGATTTTATCTGATATGGTTATTGCTACTCCAGCTTTCTTTTGATTTCCATTTGCATGGAATATTTTTTCCATCCCCTCACTTTCAGTCCCTAGGTGTGAAATGGGTCTTTTTTAGGGAGCATCTATATGGGCCTTGCTTTTGTATCCATTCAGCTAGTCTGTGTCTTTTGGTTGGAGCATTAAATCCATTCACGTTTAAGGTAATTATCGATATGTACCTTCCTATTACCATTTTCTTAACTGTTATGGGTTTGTTTTTGTAGGTCCTTTTCTTCTCTTGCCTTTCCCACTTACAGAAGTTCCTTTAGCATTTGTTGTAGAGCTGGTTTGGTGGTGCTGAATTCTCTTAGCTTTTCCTTGTCTGTAAAGCTTTTGATTTCTCCATCGAATCTGAATGAGATCCTTGCTAGGTAGAGTAGTCTTTGTTGTAGGTTCTTCCCTTTCATCACTTTAAATATATTTTGCCCCTGCCTTCTGGCTTGTAGAGTTTCTGCTGAGAAATCAGCTGTTAACCTTATGGAAGTTCCCTTGTATGTTATTTGTCTTTTTTCCCTTGTTGCTGTCAATAATTTTTCTGGTATTTAATTTTTGTCAGTTTGATTACTATGTGTCTCGGCGTGTTTCTCCTTGGGTTTATCCTGCCTGGGACTGTCTGCACTTCCAGGACTTGGGTGGCTATTTCCTTTCCCATGTTAGGGAAGTTTTTGACTATAATCTCTTCAAACATTTTCTTGGGTCCTTTCTCTCTCTCTTCTCCTTCTGGGACCCTTATAATGTGAATGTTTTTGCGTTTAATGTTGTTCCAAAGGTCTCTTAGGCTGTCTTCATTTCTTTTCATTCATTTTTCTTTATTCTGTTGTGCAGCAGTGAATACCACCATTCTGTCTTCCAGGTCATTTATCTATTCTTCTGCCTCAGTTATTCTGCTATTGAGTCTTTCTAGTGCATTTTTCATTTCAGTTATTGCATTGTTCATCTCTGTTTGTTCGTTCTTTAATTCTTCTAGGTCTTTGTTCTTTAATTCTTCTAGGTCTTTGTTAAACATTTCTTGCATCTTCTCGATCTTTGCCTCCATTCTTTTTCCGAGGTCCTGGATCATCTTCACTATCATTATTCTGATTTTTTTTTCTGGAAGGTTGCCTATCTCCACTTCATTTATTTGTTTTTCTGGGGTTTTATCTTGTTCCTTCATCTGGTGCAAATTCCTCTGCCTTTTCATTTTGTCTATCTTTCTGTGAATGTGGTTTTCCTTCCACAGGCTGCAGAGTTGTCGTTCTTCTTGCTTCTGCTGTCTGCCCTCTGGTGGATGAGGCTATCTCCCACTGGAAGTCTTTATTCTCATTTCTTTCAGTAATTAAACAGGCTACCTAGTAATAGGTACTTTGCAAGTCAAAATATGATACAAGGACCAGCAGCAGTATCATCACCAAAAGGCTTGTTGAAATGTAGAATATCAGACTCACCCCTGACCTATTCCAGCAGAATCTGCACTGTAACAAAATCTGCAAGTGATTTATTAAAATTTGAGAGGCCCTGGAAGACCTTTCATTCCTAAATTCTATGGCCTCAAGTGACTCTTAAATATCTACCTTCACCTCAGCTCCAGACCTTTGTATCAACTGGCCACTCGATGCTCCCCTTGGATGTCACCAAAGCACTTAGGCCCAATATATCCACAGTTAACTCATGAGTTTCTGCTCTCCAAATCTGGTCTTCTTCTAGAACTCCTTAGGGTAGTGGAAGAAAACTAGAGTTATCCTTAAAATCTATCTCATACCTATCCTCCACATCCAATCTACTCTTGAATCTTGTAAACTAGCTCTTGAATCCATCGGCTTCTTTCTATCTCCCGTCTTACTCAAGGTAATATTACAACCCCTAATTGATATGTTCCCAACAGTTCTGCAAAATTTAAAGCTGATTGAGTCACGTGTCCCACTTATACATTCAAGATCTTTTCATTGTGCTTAGGTTAAATACCAATATTATGAGATTCTTCATCATTTGATACATACCTGACATTCTAGCCTAATCTCACACTGACCTTATGCCCATTACTCTTAAGTTCTAAGTTTTTCCTATCACAGGTCCTTTGTATATTTCTTAACTTTGCATAAATTCTCCTCATTTTCATCTTTCAGTTGGCTTCTCATACACTCAGCAAATATTTACTAAACATTAACTATTTGTGCACAAGCCAGACGCTATTCTAGAAATGACAATTAAGAAGCAAAATAATAGATGGTTAAAATAATAGATGGTTAAAATAACACATGAAAATGATGGAGCTTATATTCTAGTCATATGCAGACAGACACAAATGAGCAAATAAGTAGTTTCCCATGATGATGATGAGTGCTATGAAGAAAAATAAAGGAGAAAAAAAAGGATAGGATGGGAAATGCTTGGACTAAAGAGGGGTATATGCTCACAATTCCATACAGAATAGTTGGAAAAGTCTCATTGAGAAAGCATAATTTGAGCAAAGACCTGAAATGGGTAAGGAAGGAGCATCCTAGGCAGAGCAGTAAATAAATGTCCGGAGGTGGAGAGCCTGAATGGCAGGTTTGATTGGAGCCAAGCAGTCCAGTGTACCTATAGCAACGTGGGTACCAAGTGGAGGAGTGGGAATTAGATAACGGGGCAAGATAAGGTGGACTCTTATGGGTCTTTGTTAGGATTTTGGCTTTTTCTCTACATGAAATGGGAAGCTATTGGAGAACTTTGTGAGAGCATGACATGGCCTTGCTTAGGTTTTAACGGGGTCACTCTGGCTGCTGTGATAAGATATGGCAGCCATCCACCTGAGAATATGTTGGGGGCTTGGTCACGAATAGTAGCTCTGGGTATAGTGAGAAGTGATTAGATTCTGGATATATTTTGATTGTAAAGCTGCCAGGAGTTATTGTTACCTCTTTCAAAGGCATTGTTTTCTTTAAATAAAACTTTGATCAATTTTTCTTCCATAGGAAAGCCCTCCGACCTCCCCATGTCAAATCCCCTATCATAGGCTGTATTAGAACTACCTCTTCACACGTGCTTCAATCACAGTGCAAACTTCACACTTATATTTGTGACTATTTGTTTTAAGATCCATGAGGGAAGGGACTCCTCATGGAGTGTGTGTGTGTCGGGGGGGCGGTACTCACTGCTACATCTACAACACCTAGAATACAGCATAGCTCACCCATCTTAGGTACTGAATGAGCATTTGTTATTTGTTGAGTGAATAAACTTATGAGTGTTTATTCCTAGTATAAAATTCAGATGAAGCTCTTCATATTTTAGATACCTCTACAATTTCATTTCTCAAATACCATACACCTTTTTTCTTAAAATATTGGGCAATTAGTGGCTTCCTTCTCTGAAATGCTACTTGCCACTGTCAGCTGGAAAATTCCTAAACACCGTCCATGTCTACATACTTAGAAAACACTTTCTCCACGAAGCTTCCCCTAATTTTATGTGTTCTTTTCTCTAGTGGAGAAAATAGCAAGAAAAAACTGCATTCTGTGGGCTTAGGACCTTGAGAAGTTTAATATCTCTAGGATATACTGTTTGAAGTGGGAGTTCAAGGGAGAAATGGCCACAGAAGTCAATAAAGAGAGGTCATGGGAGAGCTTAGGGCCATGGTGAGACATTTGGACAAGGAGACAGTGAAGTGTGTTAGGGAATGATTTGGTCGTATTTTTGCTTCAGAAAGGTCATCTGGGCATCTTTGTGTAGGATAGGTGACAAGCATGAGAGACGAGACAAAGAGAGTAATCAACCTAGGGAACACTGCAACAGTGTAGAAGCTGGGTGATGACCACCTGATGAAAGATGGTGGCAGGATGGAGAGAGAAGAAGATAGAGAGTGAAAAATAATTAAGAAGTGGTCCTTGGAGATGATTAATCAGGGATGAGGACAAAGGAAAATAATTTTCTAAGATGGTTCCTGGTTCTACTTTGGGTGATTGAAAGGATGTTGGTACCATTAATTGTGAGAACGTCCAGGAGATGAAGAGCTCTCTAGAGAGCATGTTTGTGAGTTCAGTCGCCAGCAGGTTAATTTTGGGATACATCCAAGTGGGAAACTACCTTTATCTATGTTCATGTCATAAAGCGCTGGGAACTGTTCTGGCAACTGTAGCTACCACTCAACGGCAATTCAGTGAAGAGAGAAGAAGATCATCCTTGGAGAATGCTGATCTCAAGCTGTTCCTTAACCCCTCCTGAACTCAGTTTTTTCATATGTAAAATGGCATAATAATAACTATATTATAGGAAAAACTACATTATGTGTCTCATAGTTTATTATGAAGATTAAATAACACAGATGAAAAGTACTTTATAAATTTTATACATTATATAAAATATCAGGTATCAATATTACTACTAAAACGTACTCTGGGGCTTCCCTGGTGGCGCAGTGGTTGAGAGTCCGCCTGCCGATGCAGGGGACACGGGTTCGTGCCCCGGTCTGGGAAGATCCCACATGCCGCGGAGCGGCTGGGCCCGTGAGCCGTGGCCGCTGAGCCTGCGCGTCTGGAGCCTGTGCTCCGCAGCGGGAGAGGCCACAGCAGTGAGAGGCCCGCGTACCGCAAAAAAAAAAAAAAAAAAAAAATGTACTCTGATATCTAATATTCATAGAAATCTCGACAGACAAAATTCTAAGCTTTCAGAGTTACATTGTATTACTATGCTTTTTATTGTATCCAATTCTTAATTTTTAAAGAAGGCAGCAACATTTATTTATTTACTTTTATGTCAGTGGTCATTTCTGAGAAATAATAATTTATATAAAGATTTAAGATTCTAAGACGAAATCCACTTAAAAATTGCCAAAAAGCATATCTCCTTAAACATGCACTTAGACAACTGGCACAACCATGGGAGGGGTGACTGGAATGAAAGTTCTTGTAACAGCCTGGTGAAGGCTCCCACACTGGCATCACAGAAAGTGAGAAGAAGGAGATCAGAACTGACTCTAAAGTTAAAACTGAGAGGCTCTGTATCCACCTGGCTTTTTCTCGAAGTTATAGCTACAGTTGGAAAAGCACATCAGGGGAACTCCAGAGATCTTCTGGCTCTCCTCCCAAATCCTGGTCATCCATGGCCACAAAGTGACACTTTGGCTAAGAAACACTCTGTGCCCCGCAATAATTTGCCCAGGTGCTACTCCTGTACGTGGTAATCATTCCAAACCTTGGCGCACCTGAGAGACTGAAATTCTGACTTGACTTCTAAAATGTAGTCATTACACAGCGTACCCCCAGTTATACAGGGTGATACACAGTTAATAGCCCATAATTACTGCTCTAAGTCCAGTTTGCCTTTAATGAAAATACTCATAATATTGCTGTCAACCAAGAGGTGGTAAAAAGATGATGCTGTTTTGTGTTAAATTTTTAAAAACTGGGTGGGGTGCTAATTTTTTTTACTTGAGGGCACTGGTATCTTTCTTAGTGTTCTTTATAGAAGTTAATCTCCCTTTATATTTATGATATTTAAGGCTAAGCATTTATTTTATGATTACATATTTTAAAATTTTCTTTTCTTTCCCCACATTCACACAGCCATCCAGTTTCTTCTTCTCAGTATTCTATTCGCATATTCATTAAGCTAATAATATTCAGTTCTAGGAACTTCCTTTAAAATTATTAGAATTTTAATCGATGATAAAATATTATTTTTCTACTCTAAAATACATACAAGGGACTTCCCTGGTGGTCCAGTGGTAAAGAATCTGCCTTACAATGCAGGGGATGCAGGTTTGATCCCTGGTCGGGGATCTAGGATCCCACATGCTGCGGGGCAACTAAGCCCGCGCACCACAACTACTGAGCTCACACACCTCAAGTAGAGCCCACGCACTCTGGAGCCCTCGCGCCACAACTAGAGAGAGAAAACCCACACGCCACAACTAGAGAGAAGCCTGTGCACCACAACGGAAGATCCCGCATGCCTCAGCAAAGATCCTGCATGCCATAACTGAGACCCAATGCAGCCAAAACTAAAAACTAACTAAATGAATAAATAATAAATATTTTTTTAAAATTTAAATAAAAAATACATATACAGTCTTTTGTGGGTTATTCCAGCAGATGACTGAAAATATTATCCATCATACAATTTTATGATAAAGCACATATTATCCCATCTGAAAAAAAATCCTATTGATGCAGTCGGCAAAATCCTATTGATACTGTCTCTGTAAATAAGCTGCATGTTTCTGTGAGTGAATTAATTATTAATAAAGATTAAAGCAAAAATATGTTAGCATGCAGGTCCTTTTATCACAGTAAAATTTACTCAAAGATCATATAATCCAGCTGCAAATGCTTCAGTTGAAAGCTAAGTAGCTGTTCTCAACATGCAATGATATTAATCAGGGGCATCAGCTTTCCATTATTTTCTGCACCACTAAAATGTAAGGCGTCGTTATATTTAAAATTTGTGCTATTATAAATAGGATTAGTCATGTCACTGCTTTCAACATATGAAGTAAAGAAATGTAACTTCCCATCTGTACTTTTCTTTTGTCAGAAACATTAAGAAGATTCAGGTAAGGAGTAAGAGATACACTAAAGCGCTGTGCCTTTTTCAAACAAATAATGGAAAAATAGTGTAGCTAGTGCAAAATCATCAGTACTTGAAGGCCCAGAAGCACTAACTTACAAGGGGAAAAAAAGTGAAAAACTGTACATAAACAAGTTTTTCCAACTCCTCAGCAAAGGCAATGAAAAAACTGTTTAGAATAGAACAAGCCTTTTAAACTAAGAGTAAGGCATCTTTCACGTGAAAAATACAAATACTCCTTGGTAGAAAGTAACCTCTGAATAAACTCCTGGGTTACAGTTATAAACTTTCCAGTTAGAAAATGATATAATTATACATGTATTCAGTACCTAAGTGGCGGCATGCTTTTAATAGCAAAGGTGATGATAGGTAGCATGGCATCGCTAATTACCTGCATTTAGCGCTTTGGAGTATAAATTCCAGTTAAATTCATTAAAAAGTTAACTTTTTCATTAAGGATCAATCCCACTTACCAGTCAGAATCAAAGACTCATCTTGACTTCTCTTGTGGCTTTAAAGCAGCTTTAGTTTTCCATTACAAATTTCAACAGCAAAGGCCAGGAGTTATACTAGGTATAAATCTCTACTTGAAGGCAATTATTAATATCAGAGTCTTGTCTTGTTCAGATTTGCAATTCTTTTATAAAACAGGGATATGGATGCAGCGGTATGTTGAACGTGCTTTTATGCTCACATTCAATGCAAGTCTGTATATGATAATTGATTTTTTAAATTATGCTAAAAACTACTGTGAATGTATCCATATCATTATAGCTGTTGATATTGGCTGTTGAGCCAAAGTGGTTCATGATGGGACTCAAACAATGTATTGAATTTATGTTCCACTTTAGGATTATTAGCAGGAATTTAGCTACTTCTGTAATTTTGGGTATACCTGGATTTGATGTCAAGTGAATGGTCTTATCCACACCTGGATAATCCTCATTACAGCATCCCTGGCAGTCTCAATTAATTTATTAAAAGGGTCAGGTTATGTATGCTATACAAAGTCATGTGGATTTCTGTGGAAGAGGAGAGAAACAGTGAAAGGTTCAAAACATACGATCAACAAGATCAGTCCCTTGTTTTAGAAACATTATTAGGACAGAAGTGTGAACAAGGTATTAGAAGGGGGGGCTACGGGTTGAATGCCCTCTATCCCACCCTGATTTTATATGCTGAAGCCCAAAGCCCTAGGACTTCAAAATGGGACTGTTTTGAAGACAGAGCATTTAAAGGGATAATGAAAGTTAAATGAAGTCGTAGGGGGTCATCCCTAATCCCATTTGATTTGAGTCCTTATAAGGGGAAATTTGGACATACAAAGTGGTAACAGGGGCACACACACACAGAGGAAAGACCATAGGAAGAAGCAGCAAGAAGATAGGCATTGCAAGCCAATGAGAGAGGTCTCAGAGGAAGCCAATGGCACCTTGATCTTGGACTTCCAGACTCCAGAACCATAAGAAAATAAACCTCTGTTGTTTAAGACACCGGTCTGTGGGATTTTGTCATGACTTCTCTAGCAAACTAATACAAGGGGGTAAAGCCATCCAGGAATGGATGTTTGCAGGTTGTTTCTGTATCACAGGTGAGAAGAAATGAAGACCCAAACTGAGTCTCTGGCAAGAAGGACTGACAGGACTGAGTGATGCTTCAGGACTAGCTCAGCGACAGAAGAGCAACTTGCTTCTTGGGATTCAAGGTCAATACCAAACATTAAGGGGATAAAGTGGTTCTCTGAGTTTCAGATGAAATAAATTCAGAAATAATACAATTTGACAAGATGGAGAATGGTTTGCTAATGTAAGGATGAACTGCATCATCACATTTCTAAGGTAAGATTTCAAAAATGTGGAACATCAAGGCCCATCCCCCAGACTTCCTGCCTCTGGTTGATGTTGCCTTCGCCGGGCGGGGTGGGAGAGCTTGCTTTGTGGAAATGCTATGCAAATTCACCAGGATATTTATCACAAGGAATCTGAATCAGTCATGTACCTGTTAGTGTGAATTAAAGAGCTGAGTGTAATGATGATATTTATCAAGCATTTCTACGGAATACATACTATTATTATCTTCATTTTGTATACATAGAAATTAAGATAAAGAAGAAGCTACAAGCTAGTTCCTGGTTGCACAGTTAGTAAGTGATCAGGCTGGGATTTCACACCAGGCAGTTTGGTCCCCAAGGATACCACTTTTGGAAAGTTCAGTATAGAGTGAAGGGAGTTTGGGAACTCTGAGTGCCTAGGAGAGCACACAGCAAAAATAAGTTTCACTCTTCTTTAAAGTTGTTGCATAGATTTGCCCTGTGAATGGTAGGCAAACATGCTTAGAAATGAATAGCAAGAAAAAAAAAAAAGAAATGAATAGCAAGACATATAAGATATAAATCACAGAATAACAGAATAAGCACAAAAGTTATTGACAATGTACAAGTTAGCTATAAAAAGTCACCAATATTTAGTCAATAAAAAAGTTAGTGCACTGATATTTGATTTTATAAAAAGAAAGCTAAGAGGTAATTATTTAACCATTTAAATTAATATTTTAAAAAGATATAGTTCTAAAGACATTTGTAGAATACAAATTACATGGTTGTTCTCCTCTAAGGAGATAAGATATAATAAAAATTAAATAGCTTAGTACCTTTTATATGATTTATGAGGATTGGGGGGCCTCTTAGTTCTATATAAGGTTGCTAGACTCATTTCTGGGAATGTGTGTGGCTGTGTCATTACTCTTGATATAGAAACCCAGAAGGATCATGGTTGCAACTGACAAGTTGTTGAAGGTTGCATGAAGCACAATAAAAATTTAAGTGAGAAGAAAGCCTGACTACAGCAGCAAAAGGAAACCTGGCAAGGATACGTGTGCTCATCCCATCACCCTTCTCAGCTTTTTTCAAAGAAGCTCTAGTTTCCATTTCCCCGTCTTAAATCCACCCAGATTTTTAAAGGACAACCACGACCACAGCAAGAAGTTGTTCTTTCCTGCATCCACAGATACTCTTTTGTATTTCAGAAGGATTATCACGCAAAACCAGATAGATGTGCACCACCTCTTTCATCTGAGGCATTGATAACCTTTCACAGAAATGACTGACGGCTAAACAGGGCATTTTACAAGTGCACTAGAAGTTATATTGATACAAAATTGATATGTTGTTGCTATCATTATTTGCTTGTAGCACTGCAAACTAAGTTAGTAAAACCAAACAATACAAAGTGGAAAATGGAATGGTTTGCCTTGAATGAATACAGCCAACTGCACAAATAGAATATCAAAAAGAACTCTGAAAAAGATAAGTTTTTACATCACTCTTTAGCTTTTGGAAGACATGGCTATTTTATCTATCTAATCTTTATACATATATAATCTTTACATATAGATTCTTTTTTAAAAAGGTCCTTGATAAAGCAAGGAAATTATTAATTTCATTAAATCTTAAGTGCACATCTCTTTTTTTTTTTTTTTTTTTGGCTGCGTTGGGTCTTCGTTGCTGCACGTGGGCTTTCTCTAGTTGCAGCGAGCGGGGGCTACTCTTCATTGCACGTGGGCTCAGTAGTTGTGGCTCACGGGCTCTAGAGCACAGGCTCAGTAGTTGTGGCGCACGGGCTTAGTTGCTCCGTGGCATGTGGGATCTTCCTGCACCAGGGCTCGAACCCGTTTCCCCTGCGTTGGCAGGCGGATTCTTAACCACTGTGCCAGCAGGGAAGACCTACATATAGATTCTTTATACAATAAAGATTTACATACAAAGAATCTTTATGTTGATTCATGGTCTTGATATAGATATAGATATCTATCTACATGTATATATTCCAGTGAAAATGAGAAATCAAGTTTTTTGAATCAAGTCTCAACTTCCAGAGTGGTTACAAAGGAGGATTCATTTTCTTTTCCAAGAATGTAATGCCTTCACACCCAGGCCCAACAGGTATTATCTGTGACGCCTACCTCACAAGTGTAGCTGAGGATGACAATTTTAACAGTAATTGCCCTCAATACAGAAACCATAATAGGGATCAAGCCTCGCGGAAGGCAGTGAACATGTAATATGTCTCATTCTCCCCAACCACTCCTCAAGTATATAGTATAGAGGGGGAATTGAAGTACTGACGAGCCAGTAAATGGTAAAGCTGAATCCAAAATCAGGATGTCTGACTGCAAACACTAGTTTACAACAGGGATTCCCAAGGGATCCTCAGAAGAAACCTAAGAATTCTTGAATGTATATTTGTGGACAGTTGAAATACAGATTCTCACCACTACCCCACTCCCACCCCCAAGTTCTGATCCAGCGTTTCTGAAGTGGTATCTGTGAATATGTGTTTCTAAATAAGCTCCCATGTAGATCCTGGTTCTATCCATGTAGATCCTGAGAACTGTGGTTCTAGCCTGTGCTTTTCTCTCTAGATAGTTTTAGACGGTGTTCTGATGCCACAGGATTCCAAGGGGTTAAGAAGCATCCTACCTTTTAGTAAGTTACCTATGGTGGGACCATTTACATTACTTTCATAAATAGAAGTAAAGTCCCTGGTTTCGAAAGGCACAGTCCTTCTCCAAATGGTGATACCATTATAATGAAGATTCCAAATTTCAAGTAGCTTCTGATGTTTATAGATAATTGTGAGATATTGTACCTAGTCACTCATATATTTAAGTAAAAGAGAGAGTCCTGTTCTAATTTCACAACCTTCTAATTCACTCTAAATCCATGTCATCACACAGCATAAGGATCTCTGAATATACCACAGGAATATCTACAGATATTACATTTCCTAAAGCCATGAGTTATCACCTTGTGAGCTACAGTACAACCACTAAATTTTGATTAATATGTGTAATTTATTTTTTCTACTATGGAGGAACTGGCCATGCACGGTATAGAGCTGCCAGGTTCAATTTACAGCTAACAAAAGGCAAGAAACTTGGGTAAGACCAAGAGAACCCTAAAGAAAGATACACTGTTTCCTGGAACATCTGGTAAGTTTGCAGTATGATAGCAGTAACAGGCAGTAAAGAGTTCCAGTCAGATAGAGACACAGTTCTGAAGAGATGCAAATGAATAACAGACTTTTACAGACAATGAGAGTCCTTGCTGTATGTGCTGGGGACTAAAGTTACTTACCATGGACATGTTTAATGTTATTTTTAGAGTGCTCTGCCACATTGTGGAATTTTTTAAGACATTAAAACCAGTTCATCTGTATCCCCCCTACTTTTTTCCCCACAATACATAAATTGAAAGTATAAAAATATAATAATGTGTAGGGTGATATCACTCTGCAGTCAATGTAAGCTGTGCTAACACAGTGTGAGCACCATCAACCACCAAATAAATTAAACAGAACCAAATATTTAAAATTCCAAGATTTATTACCATAGGAGTACCTGAGAGTTCAAGTTTGA
This sequence comes from Stenella coeruleoalba, assembly GCF_951394435.1. Taxonomy (NCBI): domain Eukaryota; kingdom Metazoa; phylum Chordata; class Mammalia; order Artiodactyla; family Delphinidae; genus Stenella; species Stenella coeruleoalba. Next base: position 17,033,140 of record NC_137167.1, read on the forward strand.
TGGAAGAATTCTCCATTCCACGGTATGCTATGCATGGCAATTAAAATAAAATAGCACAGCAATTATTTCCAGAAATCTGAAATATCACATTACAATGAAACATTTAAACCTTATAAGGTCAGAACTATTTCATTTTAGGAGACCGGTGTCAGCATAATAAGGATTAGTTGAATCTTTCGATAATAAGGTTCAATTTGCTTCCTATGAAGTTTTTAAGTTAATAATGTGGAAAATGAAGTCACATTGTCAGAGTGAATCATTTAGAGAGGCTACAGTGAAAATTAGGGGCTCTGAGGACACACTGTGTGGAGTTTAAGCCTAGATTCTCGACTTACTAGCTGTGTGACCTTGGGGAGAGCTACTTAACCTCAACCACAAATGGTTGTAGAGAAAATTAAATAAGGTAATAATATAAGTAAATTAGAACATTGCCCGTAAGTATTAAATGCTCAATAACATTAATAGTTGTCATTACTATTGTTATTAATATTGACCAGTATCTGGCAATACTATCAAAAAGTTATTGGTGCTGAAGCAGAATAAGAAATGGTGAAAATTCTGCTCTCCAATGGTATGATTTGGAGAAAGGTAAATACTGATTTGACATCCAACATTGAAAAACACAAAGTCAAGCAAGTGAGAAAGTCTGATTTTCATTTGAAAATTATGAGTCCATTGATGTTAAAGGAAAGCTCAATTACTGGCCCTTGGAAGAAAAGATAACCAATTTTCATACTGTTCAAACATCACCAAAATGACAAAAGTTAATGAATTTATATTCACTAATATAGAAAATCATAGGACTCATGTTGGAATTTGGTGGAATGTGTCAAAAGATAAATTAGACACTTAAAAATTCTGTAATGTGATTATATTTTAATCCAAAGATATTTTCATAGACAAATTGTAAAAATCTATGCTGAAATTTTCAATCTGCACTTCACAAGACTGCTAATATTGGAAATTATACCATAAGGGAATTTTAAATATGCCTCTTTAGACATTTCTATAATGCAAAGAAAGCTAGCAGAAATGCTGATTTTTGCATATTAAAATATCAAGGAGCAAAGTGTTGTGAAGGAACACATTATTAGTTATTTTCAAAGAAAGGAAATAATAACTCTTGAAAATAACTTAACAGGGAAGTGTAGTACGCTAAGTTAGCACTTCGGCTGGTACATTTAATTGTTGCAGCAACATTAGTACTGAAATTTAAGGGCTGAGTGAAAACATTCTGCCCTCCATAGACAAGCAATTAGCTTTTCCAAACAAAAAATATATCTGCAAAAGGACAGTAAAAGAAAAACAAAATGGAAATGTTCCATTTGACAGTTAATTACAATATCAAAATGCTCTTACCATGAGCACTTCCCACCTCAAATACAAAAGTATGTTTAGATAAGATATCAATTATCTCCATTTTTGTATGTCAGATTCTGATATTATGTTACAAAACGACTGTAGAGAATACAGTGTTAAAGACCATTTAAAATGGCTTTTGAACAGAAATAGACTCACAGACATAGAAAACAAATTTATGGTTACCAAAGGGGAAAGTGGAGGGGAGAGATAAATTGGGAATTTGGGATTAACAGATACACCCTGCTATATGTAAAATAGATAAACAGCAAGGACCTACTGTGGCACAGGGAACTATATTCAGTATCTTGTTATAAGCTATAACGTAAAAGAATATGAAAAAGAACATATATATATATATATATACATATATATGTAACTGAATCACTTTGCTGTACACCTGAAACATTATAAATCAACTATACTTCAATAAAAAATAAATTAAAAAATAAAGTGCCTTTTGAAAAATTCTGGGTTTTGTCTAAAGAAGATCTTGCAAATTTTACCTTAAATTCTTAAAAAAAAGCATTATAGTTTTGTAAAATTATTCTAATTTCTTACAAGTAGCAGTACAGTGTGATACACAACAAAGGGTAATGATAGAACCATGGTCTCTTAAGCCCTATGGCTGGGGGCACATTCTGGCTCTGGCACTTGCTTACTATGTGACCCTGGGCACATCTCTGTTCCTCAATTTTCTCATCTGTAAAATGGGATTAATATGCCTGATATATTTTAAATTCTTAAGCATTTGTTGTAATTCTATTAAATGATAAATAACAAATTTAAATGAAAGGATATCCTAAACATGCATGTATACTAATATTGAAATGACTAAAAAACACTGGGCTTAAGTATCACACTAAAAATACTAAAATACTAGCTGAAGTATAACTACTATTTGGAATCGACAGCACCATTTATTATTGTATAACCTTGAGGATATAAAGGTATTGAAAACTTAGCTATGGGAATATGTTAGATAGAATCATAATATGTTACAAATGGAAATTTTAAAATCACTTCAAATATGCATTCAGTACAGTTCACATTTGCCTTTTAATCTATTTAGTATTTCCACATAAAATACTAATTTTATATCTCCCAAGTACAAATAAATTAATTCTAACTTCATAAATGTACTGCCTTTTTGCTTGCATTTTCCAAATTTTCTGTAAAGATGTCTAAGCAGAAAAATAACCCTTTAAAAAGTCCTCATTCGAACTCCTCTTATCAAAATAATCTTAAACTAGGATATTATCTCATTTTCTGTGCCTTTTTGTACCTCTCCAACCACTTGTGACCCTCATTTCAAGTGGCATATCCTCTTCAATTTGCTTTTAATCTTCTCTTATCTGCTGAGGTATTCCCCCATTAATTGGTGGGGCTGTTTACGTTTGTCAAATGGGTGCATTACCTTTCTGTCATGTTTGATCAATGACTGTGATATTTTCACTGTGATATTTCTATTTTTATTTCCATTCCCCCCCATATAGACCTGGGTCCTGTCCCTGTGCAGACCCTCCAAGTCGACTTGGGTCCTGGAAATATCGCAATAGAAATGGTTACTTCCCTCTTATTTCTCATCTGAGGAGCCTTTGAAATTACAATAAAAGTATAATAGATGTGATCACAGTTATGAAAACCAATTCAAAGATCAACAAAATCTATTTCATTGGCCCAAGATCATCCACTGTAAAATGGAGAAGCTGGAAAACAATAACTGGGTGTGTTAAAAAAAAAAAGAAGAGAATGAACCTAGAAACGGACAATTTCGATCCTCTGACAATAAAATTATTCTTAAGTAAAAAACTGTCCTCATAGTAAATTCGTTGCCAACAAAACACACACACAGACAAAATTGTAACACATTCCCTATTTCCTGTGTTTCACATATCCTGGCCCAAACTATACAATTGTCCCTTCTATGTTTGGAATTAGTGCAAATCTCCATTTATATCAATATCATAGTTTTAGCAGTCAATTTCAGTAAGAATATTTAGAGATAGATCCTGTCTAACTTTCTCAGGAAAGCGTTAGGAATCTATGTACTCTTAGATGAAACAAATTGTCATACGATGTCATACAACTATTTAGTGAGGATGATGAAAAAATCAGTTAACCATTTCTTAGCAGCTAATTACCAATGACATAGAGAATAAGCCCTAAGAAGTTTCTGGGTCAGAAGCTAACTCTGGGGCTCCTGAAAATGTATTCCTTGTATATGCCCATCCCTCTCTTCATCACTATTGAAGATATACAGGCATATTTTACAAATGTAGAATTTGAATAAGCTGGCATTTCTAATATGGATGGGCATTTGTCCATTTTTTTCCAGTAATTCTCAAAATAATTTTAGTAATGCATCCTAAATTAATTTCCTCAGTAAAGATAATTACATAACCCTGACCAAAACCATGCAAATTTTTAAAAAGTCTTGTTTTACTCAAGCTTAAAGGTAAGAATATGTAATAATATTAGAATTCTTAATAATTATTAATAATACTAATAATAAACATTTATTTATAAAGGAACCTTTGCTTCAAGTTTTTGAAGAAAATATTTAGTAGTACATATACATTTCTGCTGCCTTTAATAAAAAGAGAGAATATGTGATTTTTCTTTTCGGCACACGGGCCTCTCACTGTTGTGGCCTCTCCCGCTGCAGAGCACAGGCTCTGGACGCTCAGGCTCAGCGTCCATGGCTCACGGGCCCAGCCGCTCCGCGGCATGTGGGATCCTCCCAGACCGGGACACGAACCCGCGTCCCCTGCATCAGCAAGCGGACTCTCAGCCACTGCGCCACCAGGGAAGCCCAGAATATGTGATTTTATTGAGAAATGAATAATTATCCTCTAGCAACAGGAATAATGTTAGCCTCTTGTTAATAATAGTTAAAAAAAAATTGGCCTTGAAATGCGATGTTTAAGTAAAAGAAAACAAATCTAAATATTTGTTCTATAGAGAAACAAAAAGAATAGTACTTTCAATGCAAACAGTTTATAGATAATTTGTTTATTTCTTAATTAAAATTCTTAATTTATGGTTTTGATATTTTACCTATTGATGAGTTGGAAATAATTTAACCAGGAATATTAGTTTCTGCAGTTTTACTAAAATGTAGGATGCTACCTATCTTATATGCATAGACATCTCAATTAAAAATATTTCAAGACTTTCAGAGTTACATTGTTACCTTTCTTGTATTCACTTCCTAATTTTAAGAGGTAGCATTTATTTATTTACTTTTCTGTCAGCGGTCATTTCTGAGAAGTACTAATTTATATAAAAATTTAAGATTCTGGGGGCTTCCCTGGTGGCGCAGTGGTTGAGAGTCTGCCTGCTGATGCAGGGGACACGGGTTCGTGCCCCGGTCCGCAAAGATCCCACATGCCGCGGAGCGGCTGGGCCTGTGAGCCATGGCCGCTGGGCCTGTGCGTCTGGAGCCTGTGCTCCACAACGGGAGAGGCCACAACAGTGAGAGGCCCGCATACCACAAAAAAAAAAAAATTAAGATTCTGATTAAGAGAAAATTCATTTAAAATAATCAGAAAGCATATCACCTTAAACATACACAGCCATGGGAATGAAAGTTTTTCCAAAAGCCTGGTGATGGCTCCCACATTGGTATCACAGAAAGTGAGACAAAGGAAATCAGAACTGACTCTAATAGCTGAGAGGCTCTGTACCCACCCAGCATTTTCTCAGTTATAGCTACTGTTGGAAAAGCACATCAGAGGAACTCCAGAGATGTTCTGGTTCTCCTCCCAAGGTCCTTGTCATCCAAAGCCACCACGTGCCCCTCAAGCTTAGAAATGCTCTGTACAAAACAATCCTTTGCACAGGTGCCACTTCCTGTACATGGTAATTATCAGAAACTTAGCCCTCTGGCAAACTTGAGAGGCACTGAAGCTTCTTCCCTGGTTTCTGAAATTTAGTCATTATATACTGTTTTATCTACTATACAGATGTTTTATCTATTGATGAATCATAACATAATTAAGCCAGGATTATTGTTTCTACTATTTGTCTTTAAATTTCAAAAATTCACAAAGCCAATCTTATCTGTTTGATTTTCTTTTAATTTTTATATATTTTTATGCATTCAAGGCAGTAAGAGTCATGTAAACATAGAAATTTTGCTTAAATGTTTGAAAAAATTTCATTTATCCTTATGTGTTCAAAGCAGTTTAACTCTGATTATGCATTTTTTAACTGAATATTAGGATAGGGGTTACTAAAGTTTATCCAGAATCTCCCAAGAGTTATAAGCCTGTTAACCGTACTCTGTCTCTTTGAACCTGAAAGGAAACGATTTGCCATTATAGAGTTTGTCAGGAAAAGTCCTGATGATTTTGTTTGTATATTTAAAGTAATTCAAGTTTTGCTTTTCTAACTACTCAAATGAACAATCTAAATAAAATAGTTAAATTTGGCTTTCTCCAATGATTAAGATTAAGAAATAATCTAAAATTGTTCAACAAATATTTAACATAACCTCATTTGAAAGAGCATATTAAGGACCGCCAATGGCAAATTATATTTTTAATTATGATAGCTGAATTCTATATACTAGATTTTAATACTTAAATTCCAAACTGTCTCAATTTTGAATGAAAATGAATTCTTCTGTCACATCTTAGTAATGTGTAATTGGTAATAAATGTTTTTTCCCACAGAAAATTGTACAGTTGTCAAACTCCATACTCTCTATTCTGCTAAAAGCAAAATTACATCTCTGTTTAAAATATCATTTTAATGGTATTTCTCCAAAATATTTATTGTTGCATGAAATTATCACCTTGAATATCCATTGTACATGAAATGCGATAATGTTAATTATATAGATGCAAAATAAAAAATCACAAAATTATGAGTGCATGTATACTATAAATTCATTCTTTTCTTTAACTACAGTGATTAACAGTAAAAATATATCATCTAGTCTTGGCATAATTTACCAAGCAATTATACCAAAACAGGGAGATCTCAATTAGTAGGTCACATTTGCATCTATTTTTGAACCTATATATAGAATTCTCTGTGTATCTACTCCATTGTATTATTAAAGCTATTAAAATCCATCCTTATCCATATTAATGCACTAACTGGATGGGTAGAGATGTTTCAAATGATACCCTTCATATACATTATATTATCTGCTTACCTATTAATCCAACAGCTGACAGTATAAATTAAATACTTATTCTTTATCACTGCTAAGCATTTTCTTTCCAGTGATTTTTAAAATTCATTTTTAAGGCCAGAATATGGTATTTCATTTTGTTTTCTCATGCACTGGTAAGTGACCAAACCACATATAAAATGTTAAAAGTTATCCCACTCTTAAGTTTATATTTTGAAAAGCTATTCTGCAGAAATGGTGTCTGGTGCCAACTTCCTAATGGTAAATAAGTGGATTTTCAAGGAACGGAGTTATAGTAAAATTTTAAAAATGATACCCAGTGTACATTAGAGAAAAATGTATGCATCACATGGTGACTCATTAAGTGAAAATATAGTAGACTTATCTCCCTTATTTGATTATTTGATGCACAGATATATATCCCTTTCCTGAAATGAAAATCTTGATGCATTGGATTATCTCAATACATTTCTCTTCGGTTGTACTGAAATAAAATTCTTAGCTATGAACCCCTATGAAGAAACCAGTAGACTGAAAATAAAATGATCTGAATAATGGAATCATACAGTTGTTATGGATGGAAAGAGCTTCTTTGAGCATGTATTTTATGCCCACAATTAAAGTGGGGAGTATTTAATCTTTCCCTTACTATGTATAATACAAAGGAATACATGACCACAAATAGTTCCTCTAAGTGTACTTAAAATCACTATAGTAATGCCTATTTCCTTTTCCTCAATAAACCTCTCCCTTCCTTCCTTCCTTCATTTTTTCTTTCCTTTCTTCTTTGATCCTTTGATTTCTCTAAAGTAACCTTTTGAGATAATTAATGCCTAGGAAGGAAAAAAGAACTAAGCATGATGTTATACAAAGAACTCAGAATTAGAACAGGCAACCTTGGTTTCAAATTTTGACTCTACCACTTACCAACTCTCTGCACTTAGACCAATTACCAAACTTTTCTGATGTTTAGTTTTCCTCACTGCAGGGTTGTCTTGAGAATAAGAAGTAATATGCAAAAGACACCTGTTCTATATTATATGCTCAATAAATAGTAGTCATTATGATTAAGGAGAAACATATATACACTTTAAAAGTTAAACTGACAAAACATGAAGAAATTGACACAATAAGGCATGTTTGGGATACCCGGAGAAGAAACAGTTTGCTTCCATTAAGCAGAGACAGTTAAGGTGCACACTTTCCTAGTTAAATGCTATTCGTGTTACTGTTACTTTTTATCCACAGTCAAGATGGGATGACCAGAAGCAAAACCTAAAATGTAGCCCCATTTGGGAGCTGGATCCAAGACAGGTCAAAATCTACTCAATTTCTCAGGGCTAGTGAGGATAATAAAAGCTATTTGTTTGTTCAAACATCTCCCTTCTGAAATGAGAAAGGGTAAATAGGCCAACGGTGAGTGGTCTCAAGAAACACTTCAAGGATGTACAGAAAACAAGCCCGAGGCACTGCAGCATTTATGTAGGCAGCTGGGAATCCACCACAGTTGACAGGACCTGCTGGTATGCAGCTGTCAATAAAGAAATGGTCCAACCATTCTGTAGACAGATCAATTCCATGGTGGCCAAAAGATGTGCTGGGCATAGAGTCAGGTCCCCAAGGCATCAATACTGGGCAATATTCACACTGGTTTTATACGTGGCCACAGATGCAGGTCCAGAATGATTTTATCCACTTTCTCAGGAATGGTGTCTTCATTTGTATGTTTCTCTGTGGGTGAAGACTGTTTATGATTCATCTCTTCCCAGAGAACTAAACAAATAGTTACTTTAAATCTGTGCTTATTGCTGAAAAAGTTTCAATATGGCTGTTCTAACTGGCCTTAAGCCCCAACACATTTCTACCCAAGAAACACTAGGCTCTGGTCACCAGCTACCTGTATCTATGGTCAGGTGTCCATAGCATTTGACCACTCAGCACAAACATGTGGTTCTTTTCCCTAAAACACCCCATCTGATATGGGCTCTATATGGACAGCTCTTCAGTGCACAATGACTCACCAAAACTAGAGGTGGTTCCATGACCAACAGTCCTTCTTGACCTTCTAAGAGGATTGATTTCTTCAGAACAGGCATTAGCACTCACAATTCTGTCGGGACAGTTACAGCTCTAGATAAGAGAGCAGTTCATGATTCCTCAGCGACTGCTACAGAGCCAGTATCTCCAGGAAGAAATAGACCAGCCCAAGCAGGCTTCCATAAGAACTGGTCTGCTTATTACAGACTTCAAAATTCTGAGTCTACTGGAATAAAACGTTTACAGTAAAACTTCGAAACTTTATTTGTCAACTGACAACCACTGATGATAAATGGACTATTTGAGAATATCTGAATGAACAACATAAAATAAAACTGAGTACAATTCATTGTCACCTGAAACATAAGTAGATAGAACAAGCAATAAGTAATAAACAACTTATTGGTTGTGATACCGGTTTCCAATTCCTCCTGCCTTAGTCTTTTTGGGCAGCTCTGACAAAATACCACAGACTGGGTGGCTTATAAGCAACAGGAATGTGTTTCTCACAGTTCTGGAGGCTGAAGTCTGAGATCAGAGTGCCAGCATGGTCAGATGAGGGCCCTCTTCCAGGTGGCAAACTTCTTGTGTCCTCACATGGTGAAAGTGGCTAGGGAGCTCTGTGGGCTCTCTTTTATAAGAGCACTAATTCCACTCATGAGGGTACCACCCCCATCACCTAACCACCTCCCAAAGGCCCTACCTTCTAACACCGTGAGCATTAGGATTCCAACACGTGAATTTGGGGAGACACAGACATTCAGACCATAGCACCTCCCGTCTTGTAATGTATTAAAATTTCCTGTTTGTTTGTAACTTATTGATCGCTTTTTTTATGGTCTCATCCTGATTTTCTGCTGCTTCTTTTGCTTCAGCCTCTCCTTTTCCCTTCCATTGTTTTCTGTTTCTGTGCGAGAAACATTTGCAACAATTCTTATTCTCTGTACTTCCGGGTGCTAAAGGTTTACATTCACTTCACAGCCTTTATTGCTTAAGAAAAAAATGCACTGCCCTCCATTATATTTGCAAATCAACCGAAAAAAGCTAAAATTTGTGGGTCTCATTATCCACCCACAGTTAATCCAGGGACTCCATGCTTCCACAGAGTTTCCCCTAAATATTCCTGGGACTCCTCTGGGCTGTGCCTTACATGGGCTCACACTGCCCATTCTGCTGGATCCACTCTTATCCACGTCTCCTACACTCATGGCAGCTCTGCCAGTGGTGGCTGCTGAAGTAACGGGCAAGTAAGCGGAGAATGAGCCACATTAACTGTTCTACCAGGGGGACGACATGCTGGTGGTGGTGGTGAGTGGGTTGGGAGATGCTGGAACATGGCTTTCTCCCACTTTGTATCACACTCTGTTGGTAAGATCACAAGGTAGTGTGACCTGGGTGAAAGAAAGAAGAGAGGGGGAAGGAATGGGAGAAAGAATCGGGCAACTTCTTTCTTGAGGTTTGACCAAGGACGCACCATTATGATCATTCCTCTTTCTACACTCAGAAACCCCCATGGTTGTGGACTGGATCAAAAACATGGGACCTCACAAGTGGCCTCACAGACCCTTTCCCAGTATCCTTGAAAATTATCTGGAGAAATAATATTTTAAAAATCAATTGCTGGATTCAAGCCTAGATTTGGATCCTGGCATGGAAACATTCACTGCATGATAAGTTTTTTGTTGTTGTTGTTGTTGTTTTTTTTGCAGTACGCGGGCCTCTCACTGCTGTGGCCTCTCCCGTTGCGCAGCACAGGCTCCGGACGCGTAGGCCCAGTGGCCATGGAGCCGCTCCGCAGCATGTGGGATCCTCCCCGACCAGGGCACGAACCCATGTCCCCTGCATCGGCAGGTGGACTCTCAACCACTGTGCCACCAGGGAAGCCCCGCATGATAAGTTTTTTAATCTCTCTGAGACTCGGTTGCCTCATCAGTAAGTAGGAGTAATAATTATACCTACACCAGAGGATTTTTGTATAATATTCAATAAGACAATATATGCAAAGAGCTTAGCAGGCTTCCAGGCACCTAGTCAAGAAAAAACAGCTTCTATTATCATTGTTATGCGGCCGTTCACGGGATGTGTACCATTCTGCCTGATCAGCTTCGGACACAGGTAAATTTTTGAAATTTACCCCTCAGCTCCGTGTAAATTTTTGAAAGGCCTATTGTTCTAGTCAATAGGCACATCCAAATCTCAGACGTTGACACAGGCTAAGGTCAAACTGATATTGGCACCACTCTTTAAAATTGTATCCCTCTCCAGAGGCACTGAGCAGCTCTTGGGCTCCACTAACTTATGTAGAAACCGAATTTGTTTTTCATAAATGCTCTGCTGTCTACGAAACTCAAAAGTTTATGCAGAAGAATTCCATTTAAGATACTGATGCTGAAATGCTATCAGACAGCTAAGCACAAGTCAATCATATCAATTTTCCTCTCCCATCTCATACTCCCCAGCACCAAGAAGACATCCTTCAGAGGTATTCGAGGTATTTTATCCTGTACACACATACTTACACATTCAGCACATGTTATTAAGCTTTCTTTATGTCACAGACACTGTTCTAGGCTCAGAGATATCTTCGCTATCATAAATAAACAAGACAGGGCTTCCCTCGTGGCGCAGTGGTTGAGAGTCCGCCTGCCGATGCAGGGGACACGGGTTCGCGCCCCGGTCCAGGAAGATCCCACATGCCGCGGAGCGGCTGGGCCCGTGAGCCATGGCCTCTGAGCCTGCGTGTCCGGAGCCTGTGCTCCGCAATGGGAGAGGCCACAATAGTGAGAGGCCCGCGTACCGCAAAAAAAATAATAAATTAAATAAATAAATAAACAAGACAGATAGCTTATTTTTAGGTGGGAGGAGGGAAATAAGCAATGAATGAATGGGTGAAAGCAATAAGTGGAAGAAAATGAACAAGAAAATACCAGGGAGGAAGGAGTACTATGGTGATTGGAAATCACCACGCAGCTACTTGAAGTTGGATAGTCAGGAAATGGCACTCTGAGGAGGTATTTAAGCTGAGATCTGAATAAGAGAAGGGAACCAGCTACAAAAAGATCAGGTGCAAAAGCAGTCAGGGCAGAGGAGAGAGCTGGTGCAAAGGCCCTAAGGCTTTTTGCTGCACTTAAGGAATTAAAAGAAGACTAGGGTACTAAAATCGGGTGAGGGAGAGAGAGAAGGTAAGGGAAGAGACAAGGATGAGGATATATAGAGGCTACTGTATCATCCTAAGGAATGTGGAAACCACTAGAGCGTTTTAAAAAGAAATGTGATTTGATACGATATTTGGTGCTGGGACAAAAGCATGGATGTTGGTGGGGTGGGTGCAGTATGAGGCCATTGTAGTTCTCCAGGTGCAGAGAAGTAGAGGAATTCAGGATATGTTTTGAAGAGAAGGGGAACAGAACTTGATTTGGGCAGATCAGGAAAAAAGGAGGAATCGAGGACGCTGTTGATTTGTGGCTTACGCACCCGAGCAGAGTTTAGAGCCGCTTACCGTGATGCGGTACATGCTCTCTCATAGAGGCACATTTGCAAATTGAGGACCCTCTCTCAGCCCCGTCACTCCTCTCTAGGGGAAGAGGTTGGACTTACACGACTGGTAAATTTGAAAGAAGCTAAGCAATGCGGAGTCAGCCCCTTCCTTTCTGCTTTTCCTGGCTGCTTGGCTTCAGAAAGCACACACTCTCAGCCCCTCCAGCCTGTGTGTTTCATGTAGGTAGGCAGATGGTGGAGATGTGGGTCGAAGCTCAGCCTGGGAGCAGGTGTGGTCATAGGGATCTCACCGTGACTCTGCAACTAAGCCTGTCCTCCAACCTGGCTTTGATCACTAACAAACCTGGCATTTGTCACTTTATCTTTGTGACTCAAGTGTCTCTCTATTAATCGACTTAGATCTCAGGATGCTCTGAAGAAATATTGGGAGGGTAGCCTATTCAGGGGAATCAGGAAGCAAGAGATCTGCTTGGGACACATTACAGTTAAAAGACAGATAACTGGATATTTCAAGAAGAGTCATGAAGATTAGTTTTGAATTCGGGGGAGAGGTCAGAGGTGGAGATGTAGACTTTAGAGTCATTGGTTGGTATATTATAAAAATGCATGTGTGATTTTCTTGGCAAGTTGTTGTTAAACAAATAAATATAGTCTATGAGTGTGTAACAGGAGCCAGAATGGATTCGAGCTGCAGCCAGCAACATCACTGTATTTTTTAGAAGCGATAAGACTCTTTAAACCAGATTGGGTGTCACCATGCCAACTGACTGAGAAGATCATGTCTGCTGAGTCACTCTACCCCAGAAGGCCTTCCAGGTGTACTCCTATACATCAACCATCAGCAATTATCCTTGGCTGGCTCGGTGTAAATGATTTGATGCAAATCAAATTCAATTAAAAATCCTACACACTTCACCTCTGACTCATCCAAGGTGCACACTGCCATAGTAATTGGAGACATCTGCCCTACTGAACAATACAGGAACAGACTCACGCAGCTGAACCTCCCACACTGGGTAAGTGATTACCTCATGTAGAACTGAAGGGGGTGATGAAGGCTGGGGACAGAGGTATATGTATAGGTGAGGAGATGTGCTCACAGACACTGTCAAGGTTTCTAGCTCTTATTATCATTCTTGATGAAAATATACCCATTGTCGGGCTTCCCTGGTGGTGCAGTGATTAAGAATCTGCCTGCCAACGCAGGGGACACAGGTTTGAGCCCTGGTCTGGGAAAACCTCACATGCCGAGGAGCAACTAAGCCCGTGCACCACAACTACTGAGCCTACGTGCCACAACTACTGAAGCCCGCGTGCCTAGAGCCTGTGCCCCGAGACAAGAGAGGCCACTTCAATGAGAAGCCGGCGCACCGCAGCAAAGAGTACGGCCACCCACACGCCGCAACTAAAGAAAGCCTGCGCGCAGCAGTGAAGACCAATGCAGCCAAAAATAAATAACTTAATTAATTAATTTAAAAAATTATAAAAAACTAAAATATATCCATTGTCAGTTCAACACCAGAAAATAGCAACTTTAACTTTTGAAGTCACCTCAGTCAAATACACAATTCTGTTATGGTGCATGAATGGGCAATATGAAATATGGTTGGCATTGTCAGTAATCAACAGGATGGATTACAATTTATCTTAATTACAGAATACTTCTTTTCCTTATGGTCAGTAATCCACCTGTCAAGTGCCTAGATAATATATCTTAATAAACAATGAAAAGTAGTTAACATAACAGTACTTATTTAAAGTAGTCGCACTTGTTTTCTCTTTCCATAAATGTAGGCTTTTTCTCATGCAATCTTACTGCAGACAAAAACCTCATTATTCATACCATTTTGGGGGTAACATTTTAAAATTCAGCTAAAAGTGATCATTTTAGTGGATTTGAGAAAAGTCCCTACATTTTTTAAATGCTTAGTTTCTTGAAATCAAATCAAATAGCCTAAAAATTCAGAATTACTGCATTTTTTCTTTTCAAAAAGATCTTTAAACATATTTAAATCCATCAATATTTCAGGATTTGGCTAAAGAGACGTTATATATGCATGAACCTTTGCCAGCATTTCAACTCAGAAAGTTCATCTGACTAAAATGCTTTGGATTTAAATGTTAGTAGAATGAATAAAATAGTCCAATATGAGGAGCTATATTGTTTTGAAAGTTAAACATATTAAAACTGGTATCAAGTTAAAATACTGCTGTGCTTACATATCTGACAGATTTAGAATTGATATCAATTCTGTAAGTTGTGGAATAAAGCAAAAGAACTGCAATTCATGTTTTGCTGCAAATTAATTTGATTATATCTGAAGAGGATGATGAATTCAAACCTCTTGGCATTGTCTACAACTGGATAAAACAATGCCTCGAATCTCCTGAATGCTGCACACGCTGGTAGCTGTGTAAGGGAAAGGCCTGTTCAGACTTGTGTTGAAGGACCTCAGTCATTGCACGTAGATCAGAATCCCCTGGCTAATCTGAGGTGGTACACCCTTCTGACTACCAATTTACAAGCAAGAAGTGAATGAACAAGGCTTACTCAGTTTAGAACAACTGGCTAGAAACTGAGAGCTCTCAACTAACCTGCTGCAAAACTCTTCCACCGGGATTTAGGAGAAGAAAGAGATGAACAGATTACAGGAAACACCACCCACTGTCCATGTAATGTGAACTGTCAACACGTGTCCGGCTTTCTACTACAAGACTCACACTTCTCTATTCATTAGGACTTGTCTCCATGCCCTCCTTTCGTTGCCAAAGTCTTCCATATTCCTTTGACCTAAATGATCCATATATTGTTGTTACTGTTGTTGTTCCTGGAACTTGCAAGTGAGCTGCATCACTGCGTCTAAGCCATTAAGCGCACCCTGACCACCGCCTGGAAGGCGCTCTATAATTCTCTGGGATTACTGAAGTATTACTCACTCTCTCTCAGACCAAGTTCACATTATAACTTTGCCCAAGAAACATGCTGATGACCCCATGTTATAGAAATAAGGTAATAACATAAAAACATAACCTTGCCTATAAATTGCCTTTCCTATTTCGGTCTTTGTGATAATACCATGAACTGGCCCTGAGGGTGCTGTCATGCATTCATAACAAGACAGGCTAAAAAACGTTAAGCCTTGGCAATTCCAAATTCTACCATTGGTCATTGTCAGGGAATGAGGCCTTCCATACAAATGAATTACTAGCATTGATTATTTATACTTTAATTTTGTTCAAAAATACATATAGGGGCTTCCCTGGTGGCGCAGTGGTTGAGAGTCCGCCTGCCGATGCAGGGGACACGGGTTCGTGCCCCGGTCCAGAAGGATCCCACGTGCCACGGAGCGGCTGGGCCCGTGAGCCATGGCCGCTGGGCCTGCGCGTCCGGAGCCTGTGCTCTGCAACGGGAGAGGCCACAATGGTGAGAGGCCCGCGTACCGCAAAAAAAAAAAAAAAAAAAAAAAATATATATATATATATATATAAAATAAAAAAATTGTTAGACTCTTTATTATGTGATGGGTAAGTGAATGTTTCAATTAGTATAATCTACTGTTTTAAGGATGAAATGTTAAGAGATTTAGGTTGAATTATTTCTAAATAGAACAAAATTTCACTTACATTGATGATACAGGATCAGTATACTAAATAACACAATTCTAGTAGGCTGAAACATAGAAATAATAATTATAATAACTTTCAGTGATATAGTTATTTTAGCAATTGCAAAGTAGTTAATATATGTTGTATTAATTGACAGTCCAAAAGTCTATGAAATAGAAATTTCCACATTTCATGGATGAAGGTGGGGCTTAGAGAGTTTAAGTAACTTAAGGTTCTCAGCAAGCACAGAGCAAAGCCCCATGTTTGAACAGTAGGCTATGGACAGGCCAATAGGAATTGTTAGCACTACACTAAGTGGCCCTAGACTACGGTGCACATTTTCTTCAACCTTTTGTCTGATTATTCAGTCAGCTATCAACTCCTCCAGTTGCCAGAGAACAGTAACAGTCATTTCTTCCTACTGCCAGCTGTCATCATCTGTTTCTACTCTGTGAGCTGGAAAATCAGATAATCAAGCTTGCTGAAATTGGACATGGAACAGATTACAAAGCATCTGAGGGACAGCTTCTGCTTTGGAGTCAATCAAGTTCATGGCTTTGATGTACAAGTTGCAGACCAACTATCACAGTACCTCATGAGCTTCCTCCAGCAGCTTCTTGGCTCGTGACTAGGTCTTAGAAGGGAGAACCTACTGTTAACCCTGCTCACTGGGCAAGTAAAGTGTGGCTATGTTTATATTTTGTCCTCAAGTATGGGACAATAACATACCAACAGCCATGCCTTCTTGCCTTCACACCTGCCTCTTCTGCCTGGACTCCAATTTGTTCCAGGATTCTAAGATGGGCCATTAATGGACACTCAGTGTATGGTTGCCCATGCCACTCAAAGTGCGGACCTCAATCTAATGCCAGTGTCTAATCAATTTGTTACCATTCAACAAAATAAGTAAAGAAATTACAGCACAGGGAGATCAGCTTGGTGCTTTGTGATGACCTAAAGGGGTGGGACAGGGAGGGTGGGAGGGAGGCTCAAGAGGGAGGGGATATTGGGATATGTGTATACATATAGCTGATTCACTTCGTTGTACAGCAGAAACTTACACAGCATTGTAAAGCATTTATACTCCAAAAAAGATGTATAAAAAATTTTTAAATAAAATAATTTTAAATGTAGAAAAAAAAAGAAATTAAGAGTAAGCATTTAGAGAGGTTTTTTAGCAATTTGACATTGATGCAACAATTTTATCATTTTTTTTAAAACATTGGTATGCAACAGATTGGAAGTTTGTTGTTGGTTTTTTTTAAGTGGTCCTATGCCATAGTGAATTTGAGAAGCATAAATTTTGGTATGCCCACAACTAAAGTACTAAATAATAGACAAAAAGATTATGTGAGACTCCCACCTGGCCTGTGAAGCAGTTGAACAAAATAATGTGAGCTTCACGTGTGCATATAACTGAGAAGGTCAATCATATCTGCTACAAATTTCTCTCCATCCTTTAATAGAGAAATACTCTATTTTTTTCTTATTGAGACAAGGGAGACACACGAGTTTCAGGCTGTCATCCTGAAGGCATATAATTGGATCTTTGCCTCTTTTCTTCTTTCTGCTACAGTTTCAAAGGGTAGAAAAGCCTGGAAAATAAAACCTTTCCTCCTCAGGCAGTTTTTCTTGGGCTAGGTGAGAGGTGAAGAGGCTGAAAAGATGATAAAAGAGTGTAAGAAACAACAGATTGAGAAAGAAAGCAGATAGTGGTCAAAAGCTTCTTAGTTTGAGATCCCATTCTTCTAAGAATCCACTAGAGATTTGATGACAACCCAACACCTGAAATTCCAGACCTACTAATAAGCCATGTAGAATCTTATAACCAATCAAGGATTTATTCAGGTTTTGATTTTTAAACCACATTCTCATTTGATATGGAGAGAAAATTAGTCTTGGAACAGTTTCTAATATTTGAGTTTAGAAATTAGTGAGAAAAGCACCAGATTGTACATAAGCATTTTTTTTTCTTTAAATCTTGCTCCATGTGCATCATCTATACATATGAAGTAATTCTAAGCTGTAATGTTTAGAAATGTTTATATGAAATTATTTAATATCTGCTTTTATCTACTAGTCTTACTTTTTGTTTGGCATATGTAAACTTCACCTGGTGCTTTAGACCATGCAAGCATATTACATATTATCACAGAGTCTGGTATATCTAGCTTCAAATTTTGTCTCTTCAAAGGTAATCCTAAAAACTTAAATATATAAAATTAAAATATCAAAGGTCATACTGTATGCACTTGCTTTGTAGACTATCCTTTAAAACAACATTTTTTCAGTTGCTAAGTATCCGTGGTACTCCAATAGGGCTTCTATACAGAAATTGTATTTTTAATGTTTATATCAAATTCTAATTTGAATGACCCAAATTTACCTCTAGATTCATCCAAAAAAGGGGGGAAAAACCTGTTTGATCTCTTTTCTAAAAGAAAATACCTAAGATGAGAGCAAGACATGATTTCCTAATGTCCTCCAATTTTCTGTTTATTTTAAAGCAGTGACATTTTCTGGGTGAAGAAGGAATCCTAATTTTTAAATCATCCACAGGGGATTTTGTCATGACCATGTGGTGGATTTTTCCAGAAAGAAAAGGAACACAAATCATGGATTAAGGTAAAAATTGTAGACAAAACGTTTGCTATTGTGCCTCAAAGTAAGGCAGGAAGAAGTTCAAACAAAAGTGCCGTAATTCCAATGTATATATATTGTCAACGGCAGATTCCAGCTGTGCGTAGATACCACTAGAGCTTAGGGCACAGCTGTGACATTATAAAAGGGACTCGACTGCCAGTCAGAGCTTGGCTTGAGTGATTCACTGCCCAAGCCACTCCCTAATAAAGCTTCTGGAACTCCGTGTCTGCTTCAGGTATTTTCTCCATGGACAAACCTGCATTGTACAACTCAAGACATTGCACAATTTCTCTCTTATTTATTGTAAGGTACTTTAGCTTTGAAACACAGTTCAACAGAGGATTTCCCTTATCACTTTAAATTTCTCCTTTCCGCGGAGACACATGAGGTAGAATATCAGAGAGCCATAACAAGTCTCATGTTACTCAGCAATCAGCAGTTCTATTGAGGGTTAATATCCTTTTAACCTCCTTTGAAAATGGTTTCAAAGGACAAAGGCAGCACCGCTGACAGAATCACACAAAGAAGCACAACTGCCATCAGTATTGTTTTGCACCTAAAATGAAGTCTCCATTGCCTAGGGTGTACTATGTGCCACCATTACGGCAGCTTCCACAAACTATTGTGTCTCTATGAAATCCCAGCCACATGAGATATTTTTGTTTTTGCTCTGCCACCCCAAAGACATCATGGATCAGATAAGTTTTTGATCCTTCTCTTACAGAGTAATAATGCGCACTGACTTTTTAAAGACTCCAAGAAGTCCTGGAATAAAGAAACATTATTTGTCTTCGTTCAGTGTAGGATTGTTTCTCTATAGGACACTTCTCCCTAATTCTAATCAACAGCCCAATGCTTTATGTAACAAAAATGGGAAAGTTATTTTAGGGATTGTTGATTTAAAAAGAATCCTTGTTACAATCAAAATTTGTCTTCGATCAAATAAAAAAAGGAATACTTTTTGAGACACTACCATATAACACTCTGCTACCAAGAGATTTTGATCTTTTATGGCATAAATTGTATTGAGTTTGACACATTCTGAGTAAAACTCTGTCTTTCAAGAATACTTACAGGTAAATATCTTACCTTCTAATTATATACAATAATATTTATACCTAAAGATGCAGAGAAGTTATGTAACAGGAAGCAGAATTCCATTAATAAATCTGAAGATATTGCAAGAGATAGTTATTACTTCAGATATGCTGAATATCAGATGGTACCTTCAAATTTCAAAACTGTATTAAATTCCTTGTCCTTATTAAATCCACATCCCTTGTTCTATATACTAGTTTTGATTTGTGACCATAATCCTTAAAGAAAGAGAAGAGGGAGGGGTAAAAATACTACCCCATAATTTTATTGAAAATGTAAGATCTATTTATAGTATATATTTATTTAGCTTACTCTGTGTCTGGCAGTGTTCTAAGCATGTATAATATCTATTGACACATTTATTCCTCATAACAAACCTAGGAGGCAGGAATTCTTTTTTACCTCCATGTTAAGGTGAAATAATAAAGGCACAGATAGGTTAAGAATCTTGACCAAGATCACACATTTATTAAATAAAGCATAAAAATGCACTCATACTCTAACCACTACTCAATGCTGCCTAAGAGCTTTGCTCTACTTCTAGAGATTATAAGATGTTACTACAACTGTCCCTTGACTGGTCAAATAATAAGAATTTGAATCATAATTATCAGAAAAATTTAATTCTATCAGAATTTAGAATGAGGTTGCCCTAAATAGTTTGTTTTTCATCTTTTGGATTCTAGCAATTCCATAGCTTTAATGAAGGTTAGAAAGTCATGGATGTTCTTTGTTTCCTTTTGAAGTTTTCATTAGTAGAAGTCAGATTCGTAAGAAACACATTTTCCAAATAAACTTGCTTGTTGCTTCGTCGGTTCCTTCAGTCATGTTGATTCAAGTGAATAAAATATAAACCCTGTAAATGATGGTATAAATGCTAACTAAGTACATTGATCTCAGAGATGACTCTTATACAAATAGCTTTGGGACTTCCCTGGCGGCACATTGGTTAAGAATCCGCCTGCCAATGCAGGGGACATGGGTTCGATCCCTGGTCCTGGTCCAGGAAGATCCCACATGCTGCAGAGCAACTAAGCCCGTGCACCACAACTACTGAGTCTGTGCTCTAGAGCCCGTAAGCCAAAACTACTGAGCCCTCGTGCCACAACTACTGAAGCCCATGCGCCTAGAGCCCATGCTCCAAAACAAGAGAAGCCACTGCAATGAGAAGCACGTGCACCGCAAGGAAGACTAGTCCCACAACTAGAGGAGGCCCGCGAGCAGCAAGGAAGACCCAACACAGCCAAAAATAAATAAATAAAATAAATAAATTTATATATATGGAAAAATAACCTATCACTTAAAAAACATTAGCTCAATTGTTCTTTTTCTGGATGCAAGGAATAGGTACTTTTATTTATGAGATTAGGTTCTGCATATCTAAACCAAAGACTGCATTGTCCATCCTCACACATTACTAAACTAAAATCATGTACTTTCATGGCACTTAAAGGTCTGTAAATCCTCCAAATGCTATTCATTTAGACTATATCCAAGAAAATTTAAAGACCAGGTTGCAAGGTGTACATAATTCAAGTTTTCTGAATCAGTATAAATGTGCAGAGAAAAACATTCTCCTGCATTTTGATGAACTAAAAGTCACTGTCTACATGAGACATAAATATTATAACACATGCCTAAGCAGAGATGATCGGGAGACACAATGATTAGCATCCTAAATTAGATACTGTTACAGAAAAAATCTTGACTTGTAGATGTTCTATATATAATATATACGTACTAACAAAACCAAACATAAACCATGTTATAATACAAAAGGAAAAATTCACTGAGCTCTGGTATCCTGCTTAAATAATTTTGAAGACTCTGATAAATGTGCCTTGGAAAACTGGAGTTCAAGCGTTCAGAATTAGCATTTGAACAGTGGGATTTTATTTATGGAAACAAAACTTATGCCCATATGTGCATGTATTTAGGACAATATTACATAATATTGCATGTAGGCCATATTCCAAATATATGCAATGTTCTTTTTATCTATGAGGTTTTTACTGCATATCCCGGGGGTGGGGTGGATGGGGGTTTGTACATATATGCAAAAAAGAAGCTTAAAGTTAAATTAGATTGGGTTCTTAAAATTGGGTCAAAGAATTTTAGTGTAACAACTGAAATTTTGAAACAATTCCCCAGTGAATAGTTAAAAAGAATCGGGGCTTCCCTGGTGGTGCAGTGGTTGAGAGTCCGCCTACCGATGCAGGAGACATGGATTCGTGCCCCAGTCTGGGAAGATCCCACATGCCGCGGAGCGGCTGGGCCCATGAGCCATGGCCGCTGAGCCTGTGTGTCCGGAGCCTGTGCTCTGCGACGGGAGAGGCCACAGCAGTGAGAGGCCCGCGTACCGCAAAAAAAAAAAAAAAAAAAAAAAAAGAATATATATTCCTTCTTTCTTTTACTCATGAGAAGAAAATGTTATTTGAGGATTTAAAGACCAATCCAGAAATCCCTCCCTTGTCCATTGTAGAATAAGAAAAAACACTGAATCCCATTTTTGTTTCCCTACAAGTTTATCAATTTTTGATTATGCTTTCACTGTTTTGAGTAGCTGAGTTTCAAGCCAAATCCTTTACAATCTATTTCAACAAAGCAAAACTATCATCATGCCTTCTGAAACTAATGGCTTCCACAAGACGTTGAAAATAGATCATCCTGAATTAGAAATCCTTTATGTAGCCTCTCTCAAAGCAAGAAAGTGATCTGCAATGGAATATGCGCTTCTTTATTCCATTCACTGTGCTGCACACTATCAATTCAACAAGTTTCCCGAGTACCTACTCTGTGCCAGGCCCTGTTTTCAGTGCAGGGAACAAAAAGATGAAAGGTGACTTCAGAGAGCACACACTTTTGTTAAGGCAATAGACATGAAAAAGAATTCCACCCACACAAAATCCTGCATGTGGATGTTTACAGCTGCTTTATTCAGAATCACCAAAACCTGGAAGCAACCAGGATGCCCTTCAGCAGATAAATGGATAAACTGTGGTACATCCAGACAATGGAATATTACTGGGCACTAAAAAGAAATTAGCTATATAAAGCCATAAAAAGACATAAAGGAACCTTAAATAGTTATTATTAAGTGAAAGAAACCAATTTAAAAAGTCTACATAGTATATAATTTCAACAATATGACCTTCCGGAAAAGGCAAAACTATGGAGATAGCAAAAAGATCAGTGACTGCTAGGGATTAGGGGAAGAAAGGGATGAATAGGCGGAGCATAAAGGATTTTCAGGGCAGTGAAACTACCCTGTATGATACTATAATGGTGGATACATGTCGTTAACATTTGTCCGAACCCACAGAATGCACAACGCCAAGAGTGTACCTTAAGCTATGGTCTCTGGGTGGTAGTGATGTGGAGGGGAGGCTGGTACTGGAGGAGGCTAGGGGCCAGGGCATATGGGAAATCTCTGTACATTCTGCTCAGTTTTGCTGTGAACCTAAAATTCTCTAAATATAAAATCTATTAAAGTAATAATTACAGGACTTATACATTTAAAAATATGAAATAATGCCGTTTACAGCAACATGGATGGACCTAGAGATTGTCATACTGAGTGAAATAAGTCAGACAAGAGAAAGAGAAATATCATATGATATCGCTTATATGCAGAATCTAAAAAGAAATGATACAAAAGAATTTATTTACAAAACCGAAGCAGATTCACAGACTTAAGAGAAGGAACTCATGGTTATGGGGGTGGGGGGGGAGGGATAGTTAGGGAGTTTGGGATTTACACATACACACTGCTGTTTTTAAAATGGATATCAACAAGGACCTACTGAATAGCACAGGGAAACTCTGCTCAATATTATGTAACAACCTAAATGGGAAAAGAATTTGAAAAAGAATAGACACTTGTATATGTATAACTGAATCACTTTGCTGTACACCTGAAACTATCACAACATTGTTAATCTACTATACTCCAATATAAAATAAAAAGTTAAAAAAATGATAATAATTACAGTATAGAGTAGTGCATGCAATAATAGCAATGGGTACAGACTTGGAAGCAGCACAGAAATTGGCAAGAATCCCCATGGAAGGAGCAGACAAGAAACTGTGCATAAAATGATATCTAATATGGGTTGTGAAGAATGAATACAAGTTTTCTTAATGCCAAAGATCTTATTCTTCCTATAACTAAGATTTAATTTCCTTCTGTGACAATGTTCCCATACTAGAATGGCAACAAGGAAAAGGTTTAATTAAATAGTTATAATATCCTTTGAATAGTAAAATAAAGATTTTTAACAATGATGTGATAATGTTAGCCTCATGGTAAAGATTTCATATTTTCATGGTAATGTCTGATGAAGTTTTAGGATACAATTGTGTCTAAAGTAGTATATGTTAGCTGTCCAAAGCACTTGGAGGAGCTGGAAGAAATAATGAGAAGGGATGTAAAGTCTGAGGAAAAAATGTAAAGGATCTGTATCCTCTGACTTAGGCAAAGTCACCAGAACTTCATTAAATGACTTTGTATTGCCCACAAGGGACCATTCTAGGCTCCTAGAATATAGAGATGAAAGCAATTTTCTTTCCTCAGAGAGTCCACAATATGGCTAAAGAGAAAGCTTACCAAGTGATGATTGCGTGATTAAAGAACATGGCAGAGGTGAGCCACAAAATTACATGGAGGGACGCTAACAAAGAAAAGGCTACCTAAATAAAGAGTTAGTTAGTCACTTAAAAGAAACTGTGACTTGCAGTTTAAAGTGAAGGAAACAACCTACGGACGCTGCAAAGCAGATCACACCCACTGCAGTTTTGGAGAACACAATATATGGAGACAAATTTCCTGAGGGGGAGTCCTTCAGGAATGAAATTCGTATTTCATTTTAGATCATTATGCCACATTTCATTTGTGTGTGTGCGACTTACCTCATTTAAAAAGAACTATTAGAAAGGTCCATCATAAAGCCAATCTGCACTGAAGTAGCTTTATTCTACCTGGGATGCTGTGGCATTTCTTTTTAGTACATGAAGTTATTCATTAAAAAAGAAAGTCTTATCACCCAGTATGGCAAAAAATAAGTTCTCTACTACATGCCAAACCCACCTACTTCTTAGATATTTGGTTGAGGCATTTGCGGTAAGGATCCTAAGGCCTTGTCTCGTCCTGGAGGTAAAGAGGGCCATGTTTGATTAGTGGTGTCTGCCACTCATCAGGGAGGAAGGAGAGTTAAATCTCCACCTAATCCCTTAAGAATCCCTAATCCCTTATTTATTTTGCATTAGCCTAAGATCCATGTGAACAAAATCCATAATATCAATGATGGCTAACATTTATTAAGCACTTACAAAGTGCTTTCCACCACAGAACAACTTTTCATGCATTAATTCATTTAACCTCACAACAGCCTTGTGAGGTAGAAACTAAGGCCCAAGAAAGTCAAGGAAGGTATACAAGATTGTAAGCTAGTAAGGCTTCCAACCCTGGCAGTGAACTCTAGGGGAAATGGTCTTGCCATAGCGCCTCCCTGTCAACCATCCACACTAAATTACTGACAGCACAGTGGCAGCTATATCAGTCATGCCCCCAAAGTAGTAATGCACATTCAAATACCATTCACATAAACAGTCTACAGGAATCATGCAGGCATAGCAACTTCTTCGAGCATCTCTACTTTGGAGCCCACCAGAGCAGTTTTCAATTCTGCAGTCCTCTAACTGGGTTTCATTTTCATGTAACACACACCAAATGTGTGAGAGGGAAAAGAGTATGGTTTGGGAGTTTCACAGACTCAAATCCCAATGTCTGTGATATTGCACAAATAACTTATCTGAGCTTCAGGGTCTTCATATCTAAAATGGGAGTATATAAAACATCATATATTTGCCTAAGCAAGGTAAAATGAGGTGACATACTGTATCATAAATGCCTGACGTTAAGGTTTCAATTGCAGTATGAGTTCCTGACTTCGAGCTTTTCATTGCTGAAGCATCCATTTTAGACATCTGTCTCTTCCCATATAGGTTATTACAGAAACTAACATAACATTGTAACTATACTCCAATAAAATTTAAAAAATCATTATTAAAAGTTGGTAACCAGTTTAGAATAAATAAAAAATAAAACATTTTACTCTAAAGCTTAAAAAAAACAACAACAAAAAACCACATCCATTTCACTACTAGTCTCGCTACTATCAAAACAAGGAGATAAGGAACCAGGCTAAACCCACACATAAATTTCCCCTTTCAGAAAGCACTGGGTAACCTAGAAACTTGACCTGTTGTATGACCTCACCCTTCCTTTCCCATGTTCCAATTCCCCGTTTTATGCTTTAAATTCACCAAATAAAGAGTGAACCTTTGGGGACTTCCCTGGTGGCGCAGTGGTTAAGAATCTGCCTGCCAATGCAGGGGACACCGTTTTGATCCCTGGTCTGGGAAGATCTCACATGCCACGGAGCAACTAAGCCCGTGCGCCACAACTACTAAGCCTGCACTCTAGAGCCCGCGAGCCACAACTACTGAGCCCGCGCACCTAGAGCCTGTGTTCTGCAACAAGAGAAGCCACCACAATGAGAAGCCTATGCACCTCAACGAAGGGTAGCCCCTGCTCTCTGCAACTAGAGAAAACCCGCATGCAGCAATGAAGACCAAAACGCAGCCAAAAAATAAATAAATTTATATAAAAATAATAAAAATAAAGAGTGAAACTTTGAAACCCTAGGCACCCCACCCCCAACCCTAATAAAGGCGGAGCCCCAGGTCTATACTTCCTTAATATCTCTCTCTCTTTCTTTCTCTCTCTCCCTCTCTTTGCGGTCCTCAAGCATACGGCATGCCCTCCAGAACCTGTGAGTGATAAATCTTATTCTTCAGAGTTCCCTAATCGTTTGCCGAGGTGCATCCGGCAATCATATTAAGAACCACAGGGGCCAGTCCAGCCACAACATTGTCCCTGGTTGTGCTGGGAGGGATGTCTGTGGGGCTCACTAAGAGTAAATAGCCTTAGGCAATTCCTAGCCCAGAGCATCACTATCAGTAGGCTGGGACCAACACGACACACACCGGAATACCTAGCTCAATGCCTGACATACAGCTTATCTTCTAAAAGTTATTTTCTATTGCTTGCTTATACATCATTGTACACGAATAAATAAGTTAGGATACTATCTTAAATGCAAATTTTCTGTTTTTAATTATTTGAATATAAAAGAGAGGATTTCATCTGTGCTTATTACTTTCCAATGAATTAGGTAGAGTTTCCATTTTCCATGTATTCCTTTGACATTATATTTTGCAGGAACTGGGTAGTTTGGATGAACGGAGATTTTAAAAAAAAGATATTGAATAAATGTCGTATTTTCAGAAGAGGGCCACGTGAATTCTATAGTTCTGTAATGGCTTTTTAAAAATAGCTTATTATAATATTTTCAGGAAAATCTTATAACTCTCATTCTCTAGATCTGGTACTTTTCACACTGACACCAGTGTGTTTAAGAAAATTTTACTGTGTGTGTTGGGGGGGGTAATTATGCTCTATTACAGAATGCTATTAGATACATAGTTAATGGACCACATAAGTTCAAACCTGTATTTTGTTACCTAATAAAAAAACACAATCCATATTAATAAGTGTGGGTCTGGGATTCCCTGGTGGCACAGTGGTTGAGAGTCCGCCTGCCGATGCAGGGGACATGGGTTCGTGCCCTGGTCGGGGAGGATCCCACATGCCGCGGAGCGGCTGGGCCCGTGAGCCATGGACGCTGGGCCTGCGCGTCCGGAGCCTGTCCGCAACGGGAGAGGCCGCGGCAGTGAGAGGCCTGCGTACCGCAAAAAAAAAAAAAAAAAAATTGTGGGTCATAGACTATAAGCCATTTATTTATATAGTCAGATACAGAGAATCTTCTGCTATTATTTCTTTAATTACGTTTTGTTTCTTACCAGCTAATAAAGGTTTCTTAGAACATTAGAAAAAAGACTATTTTTCCATGTTATGTTTTTGTTTAATGAAATTATGGCTCATTCCTGTGAGTAAAATTGCTAAGAGCAAAAGATGTTTTTTCTTAAAAACTCTTATACTGAATATGGGTTTGCACTCTGGATAAATCTTTGATTTATTAAGTAATACTGAGATTTAGGCAATTCTCTAAGATGTGTTCATTCAAAATCATTTCTATAAAAATACATTGATTAACTGATATAATCCTCCAGCGTAATTTCATTTTAGCAGGCTTCTTGATTACAGAAATTATGTTAAGGTATTAGATTGTGGTTATGACATGACCCTCTTATCATCATTATAATCATGAGCTATGTTCATTAACATTAGTTTCTTCATCTGTGGCAAGTGATTAAGAGTGTAAGAAGGCTTAGGAATCAGAAAGTTTGTGTCTAAGGTGGCTTACCAGCTGTGTGATTTGCCAGTACCTTACTTTGATCAGAGCAGGGTGTTTATGTTACTTAGTAACCAATATTTCAGCAAAGAAAAAAAATACCCATTATATATTGTTCAAAGTATGAGTTTTAATGGCTTCATTGATTTTTTTAATTAAAAAAATGTTTATACAATCTTTAAACATTACTTTCCCTTTACAGTTATTAACAAAATGTTGGCTCTATTCCCCGAGTTGTACAATACATCCTTGAGCCTACCTTACACCCGATAGTTTGTACCTCCCACTGCCCCACCTCTATAATGCCCCTACCCCCATGGGTAACCTCTAGTTTGTTCTCTATATCTGTGAGTCTGTGAGTCTGCTTCTTTCTTGTTATATTCAGTAGTTGGTTGTATTTTTTGATTCCACATATAAGTGATATCGTACAGTATTTGTCTTTCTCTGTCTGACATATTTCACTTAGCATAATGTCCTCCATGTCCATCTATGTAGCTGCAAATGGCAAAATTTCATTCCTCTTTATGGCTGAGTAGTATTCCATTATATATATATATATATATATATATATATATACCACAACTTCTTTATCCATTCGTGTGTTGACGGGCACTTAGGTGGCTTCCATATCTCGGCAATTGTAAACAATGCTACTATGAACATTGGGGTTCATGTATCTTTTCAAATTAGTTTTTTGGTTTTGTTTGTTTGTTTGTTTGATATATACCCAGGACGAAAATTGCTGGGTCATATGGTAGTTCTATTTTGAGAAGTCTCCATGCTATTTTCCACAGTGGCTGCACCAATTTACATTCCTACCAACAGTGTACAAGGGTTTTCTTTTCTCCACACCCTCTCCAACATTTATTATTTTTGTTCTTTTTGATGATGGCCATTCTGACAGGTGTGAGGTGATATCTCATTGTGGTTTTGATTGACTTTTCCCTGATGATCAACGATTTTGAGCATCTTTTCATGTGCTTGTTGGTCATCTGCCTTTCCTTTCTGGAAAAATGTCTATTCAGTTCTTTGCCATTTTTTTAATTGATTTAAATGATTTTTATCATTTGTACATACTATACATTTTTTATAAAAGGCCAAATGAAGGCATTTAAGTTGATTTCCACTTTCCTATATTAATCAATAGTCTATATATTCTTTGTAAAAATCTTTAAGCATTTCCTCAGAATACACTATTCAAACTGAAATCTTCAGTCAACGTGTGCAAGTTTTTTGAGAATTTTTATACTTCTTAGCACATTGTCTCCAAAAAAGTGTAGCAACGCAACACACACTCTCACCAGCAGTACAGTAGAACCTATTTCCCTAAAGTCTATTTCAGTTGTATATGAGTTATTATACAAGACAATGAAGTAACAATTTTTTAATTTAAGTAGCTTTGTGGATAGATTCCAATTGTATTCGACATATATTTAAATACTGACGGTTCTAAGAAAACATCAGTTTCAGTTCTTTTAACCACATTCCTCCTCATTTCCTTTTCTCCATGCTAATGGTATAGTAGGAGTATATCATACATGCTAATGAATTGACCTGAAGTCTCCTATCTTTTTAAGTGATTTTGTTTCCAAGTGAAAGTGTATGATTATATTTAGTTGATCATAATGCTTTACTTTAAATAAACTGCTTCTTCATGGTAATTGTTTTTTAGTTTTTGTTTTTTTTTTATGGAAAGAGGTATCTGTCTAGTCTCAGAAAAGATCACCAAACTAGGGTAAGCTGCTATCTATTATTTCAAGCATATAAAAAGATAAATTTTTGTTTTTAAGTTTCTATGCTTACCAAAGTCAGGATAAACTGATAAAATTGCAAACTGGTAAATTTTGTTAAAAATTTGATTGCAAACTATGTAATTTCAATTCAAGTATATTCTCGGAAAAAATGTTTATGAAAGACATTTGTCTTAATTTAATTTCTCTTCAGAATCGAAATAAATGAAATGATTAAAAATTATTAACAAGTGGAAATATACTTTCTAATATGAAATATATAAAATGTAGCCTCTATTATTCATAGTAATGAGGTAGCTTACATTATAGGAACCTTAGAAATTAATTTTTTTCTAAAGAATTTGGTTAAATCAGTTCATATTAAATAGATATTTCACCATGATCTAACACCATGAGAAAAATTCACAGAACTGGTTTCAACTTTTTAGATAAGATCATTATATTTATGAATGTTTGGGTATCAGTTTTAAAAAGTAATTTTTTAAAAAGTAATTTTAAAATTATGGTTATAATTATATTGGTTATATATTTCCAATATAACTTAGAAAATTATACAATTCTTGTTATTGTATTATAATTTAAATCACAAGATAAAATGTGTTTTAAAGTATATATATTGGGAATAATTATTAGTTGTCTTATCAACACATAAGAAGGACTACTATATCATCAAATAAAGCTGAATATACACCATATAATAATAATAATTATACATTTTATATAATTTTCTTTATTTGGCTATGTACACATAGTTAAAGCACATAGGCAATGGGTTAACCAAACAAACAATCATAAAAAGCATTTCCTAGTCAAATTTGGTATAAGTATTTGCATAGAAATTCATATTTTGACTTTATTGCATTTAATAATTTTCCTTTATCAAAAATAAGAAACAATTTTATAATGAAATCCAAGCACGCACACAAATATACAAATAACTTTTCATGTGGGGAAAGACTGTTGAATCCTTACGTGGGGAACAAACGGATGTCCGCAATTATACACCAGTGAAATATATAAGCTAGAATGCTCCAATATAAAATAAAAAATTTTTAAAAATTATAAACAACAAAAATAACTGAATCACTTTGCTGTACACCTGAAACTAACACAACATTGTTAATCAACTATGCTCTAATATAAAATAAAAGTTGTTTTAAATTTATAAACAACAGAAGATATATAAGCCAGACAATTGAAATCCAAGAATATAGAACATGTTAACTTACTATCCAAAAGAGACCAAAGGATTAATCAGTTTATAATATATTCTTTCACTATTTAGATCTGGTCCCAGTGCCTTCTATTTCGTTCTCATTCATGCAACTAATTCTGAAATACAATGTAATGCTGAATATAAGAACATGGGAAAGGCTAAAGCATGTGAAGGAAAATAATAAGTATATATGTTCTAGTTTATTTCTGACTACATTAATTTTCTTACTGGTTTTTGTGGGAAAGGGTCATTTTTGTGGGAAATATCATTTGTGTTCATAATAAGATGATAAAGATGTTGTTTTACCAGCACATTCTGGCACTGAGTTAAGATGATGAAAAACTTTTGAAAAACAAACCTAAATTTACCTATAGAAAATCCACACATGTTTCAACCAACCTTTGCCTTCTCTAAACAACCCCACCATGGATCAGAAGAAAGCTAAAGTACAGTTGATGGTCCTTCTGAGCTGACGCCTCTCTGCTGAGGTCCGCAGCCCTCGTGTCAGCTCCCCAGCCCTTGGTCATCTTGCTGCACATTTCTGAGAGAGTAAGCAAGGTTTTAAATCACAACACAGCTTGGGGAGCTGCCAAGTCAGCTGCAGCACTACAAGGTAATACACCCCACTGTGTCTCAAAATAATTCATTTCTGAATAGCTCATTATATTTCCTCTAATTTAGCAAGATTTAAAGGTGACCTAACACAAACTAACAAATACATCCTTTGGAAATAATATACCAAATCCACATCCAGAGTATTACCTGATGTGGGTTAATATACTGCCACTTTTTTTTTTAACATACTGCCACTTTTAAACAGTTTTCTTCCGTATTGAAAGTCTCTATATTCCTACCATCTAATCCAGTAATTATTTGGTATGAAGCTCTTTGTGCACATGTCTAAATATAAACATATTTATAAACTCTTGAGAAATGTTATATATAATAAATGCTGTTTGTATTTACAGCACTTTCTCCCTTCCCACATCAAATGAAAACATAGCTAGTTTTTGCTCATTCAAACCCAGGTCTCCCATGTGAGGAAAACGGAGGGAATAACTTTGTTTTACATGGGGGCATACATTGTCTGTATCATTAGTTCTTCAACTGCAGTGCCTTGTACTTCAATAAGTGGAGTCATTAGCGCTTTCTCAAAAGGCATATTAGAACTTCCTGACTAGAAGCTTTGTTAGTCTTGTTCATTTCCTTAATCACTTAACCCTTAACCATAGGACAATGCTGTCATGGCAACATACTCTGCCTAGAATGAGTGCACAGAATGTGTTACCATAGCTTCTCCAACCACCAATTGGGAGTCTTAAGAATTCAGTATGTTAAAGAAGACATGGATATTGTTTTGATTTCATTTTTTAAATCAGTAAATAAAATAACTCTTTCCCCCCCTCTTTTAGCAGAACAGTGTAAAAGCTTCAGTCTCAAGAAAATTAGAAAATGATTCATATTTTATGTATATAAATATATATTATATATAAAATATATATAAATACATACTGAACATATCTAGTTAATGTATGCATGTGTGTATATATATATATATATATATATATTTCATATATAATATGTACAGTGCCCGTTCTACATTGAATAAGCCTAAATACCATGGGCTACAAAACTACTCAACCCAGAATTATTTTTTGTTTGCCACATGTCCATTTGGCAGGCATGCACTGTTAAACCTGGTTCTCCATCAGTTAAACCCTTCTAGTTCTGCCCACTCTTATTAAGTCAATTAGAAAAATTCACTTTACCTTTGGGTTCATTAGCTTATGAATTGCCCCACTGGGAAAGTTGAAACTCTTTGTCAGGCATCTAACGGGTATCCTGTATGTAGTTTTCTGCCATACTCTTGATAGAGTCTGCCTTTGCCTTTTTGTGAAAATATTTTACTTTGGAGTAGAAGAAA
Organism: Stenella coeruleoalba; assembly: GCF_951394435.1. Lineage (NCBI taxonomy): Eukaryota > Metazoa > Chordata > Mammalia > Artiodactyla > Delphinidae > Stenella > Stenella coeruleoalba. Next base: position 17,065,793 of record NC_137167.1, read on the forward strand.
TGATTTTCCCCCCAAGTACATAGAGAACCAGAAATAATTATGAAAAACAGTAAAATTCCAGAGTTTTCCAAATATCTACAGTGAATAAAAGTTAGGATTGAGTTTAGGACATATTAATGCTCGTAATTGTGTTCAATTTGAGAACTGTTAATTGAGATCTGCTAGATGAAAATTATTCATTTGGTGCTGTGAGGATTGCAAAAATGGATAAAATTAGGATGGATTGGGGTGAGTTAGTCTTCATAGGATCTGGTGAGGGCTGGATAGTGCTAGGAAAACTTAGCACTTATCACAAGTACAACTAGAATGAAGACAAGAAATGCTATAGGTGGTTTTGTAAAAGTAATTTTAGATTATTTCATTATAATGAATAATAATGGCTATAATAGTGAATACAGAATGATATAATAGTAAATTATAACGATTTTGTTGCTTTGTATATGTTTAGACTACAGAAAGTACAGCTCAACAAAATCTCCTTGACTCATGGTTGTTGGATTTATACGGACATGGGTGTACATTTTGGGTATTAGATACAGAGGGCTTGTACACAGGAAATGTCATGAGCTTTTATATTTCTCTATCGACATGATTAATAAACACCATACTTGGGTTAATAAGCAATGTAAAATATCTAACTAGCGGAAAGAAATTCACACAGAAAGAAGTGGCTATCATTCAAGGCAGACCATGTATTAAATATTATTTTAGAGAGATCAACAAACACTAGAAGAGACTTGGAATAATATACAGAATTCAGGGGAGGGGTCAGAGACCCTTTGTAGAGTTAAGGGCAATTGAGCTGGGCCTTAAAGGATTGGTAAATTCAGAATGAATAAAAGTGACTTTGTTTTGTGAGTGTCTCATGTGGGAAGGAAAAGAAAATAACATCCTACAGATAGGGACAAGTACAAATATACATGGCTTAACAAATTTTATATTCTGAGACCTGAGTTAAAATGTGTTCATATATGTGTAGTTTAAATCAGTAACCATCAATTCTTTTTTCTTGGGACTGAGCCACAGTAGTTGGGGTGTAAGACTGAGATGAGTTTAGCAGGCCAGTGTTAAAGTAATTCTGAGATGTCATGTTTGCACGTATCACTTATTATTATCTATGCTTGCAAAGCGCTTTTGTTTATGTTTACTTCCCCAGTGTGACTGCATTGATCTGTACCTCGGTACTCTGCTACCCTGACAAAACAGATATCTGATCAGAGTTGAAGGCTCCTTCCTTCAACCAGATTGATTGCAAGTGACATTTGACAAAGTGGCTAATCAGAGCGGTAGTCAGTTCTCTTCAGTGTAGAGACAATCCAATCAGACAGGCCCTCACTGGCCAAGGCGAGACCAAATTAGAAGAAAAGGACAGGGAGCATTTTCCATCACACTGTTTAATGAGATGAACTAACACCCAGATACTGGCCAATAGATTTTTTTCCACTCAAATATATATTCGAACATTAATGAAGAAGCCTGTCATAGTCTTTAACATCCATTCACATATTGATACCATGTAGACTACATTCTATTAAATTATGTTGTTAGTACACTTATTTACATTGAGCACTTTCTATTTTGGCTCCTTGTGTTCATACTGGTTTCATTCCATAGTGAAGAGCATTTTTAATACAATATAGCGCACATGTTAAAAAAACTAAAATAGAAGAAAAAAAACCCACTAAAATAGCGGAATTTTTACTTTCCTATTGAAGAAGTCTAACATCTTGCATGCTTACTACTTTTCACGTATACCGTGTGCATCATTGAAGAATGTGTAAGTGCCAGATAAACAACTATTCAAGTTATTAGTAAAATAAGTATAGTAGCTGAAAAATAAATCAAACATCAAGCTAATGGACACTAAAATTAATTTTCAAAAATCTTTTTTATTTATTTACTTATATCAATATGATCTCATGGACTCTCACCTCATTCAGTGAGTTATAATCTATGATTAGGATTTATTCTTCAAATACACTCCTCTTCCTGGGATCAAGTGCCATCTGTAACAAGTTGCAAAGTCAAGAAATGTGATACATTTTTAGTACAATAACTCATTGAAATTCAGTTAAGAGGTTCTCAAACTTGGCCGTATAATAGGTTTGACAGTCTTAAAGATGATTTATTCTGAGACCAGACTGCTGACAGCTGCTTTCTTCTCCTTCAAACCCTTCTTCACCTGCGAAGATTCAAAGACCTCTTCAGATGCATCCAAGTGAAAAATGAATGATTCACCATCGAGGTCAAAAGTGTAGAAAAAGAGGTGGAGAGGAGCAAAGCTGGGGAAAGGACTTGGGGAGGAAAGCTAAAGAGGAAAAGAATATGTATCCTTAATACATCTGGCCTTTTTCACTCCATATGAGATTTATTCTTGTTGCTGTTTATCTATAGCTTATTCTTTTAAATTGTGATGTAGTATGAATACCAAAATTTTTAATTAGTCATCTCCTATTGACAGACTTGTACGTTACTTCAAGTTGGGGCCCATTATGAATAATGATGCTACGGCCATTCTTATAGGCCTTTTTTGGTGGACATAGACATTTATTTCTCTTAAGAACATAGCTAGGACTGGAACTGTTGGGTGGTAGGGTAGCTGTATGTTCAGCTTTAGGAGTTACTGACAAATAGTTTTCCAAAGTAACGGTACTAATTCCAGCGATATGTGAGAGTTTTGTTGCTCTGAAGTCTTACAAACCCTTGACATTGTCATTCTTTTACATTTTAGCTCTCTTGATAAATGTGAGCAATATCTCATTATGGTTTAAAATTTTATAGCTTTTATGGAATTAGCATTTTTTTAAAAGCTCCTTGGGTGATTTAATGTGCATCCAGGTTTGAAACCACTGTCTTAAGCAGCTTGGAGTTGAAGAATTGCCTCTGGGTGTGTAGTCTAGCATTTAAGCTGGAAGGATAGGAAGTATGAAGAAGCTGGGAGGAGGCAGCCTAGTTTAGATTTACCTCAAAACTGGGATGCTGCAGGGAAAAGAAGAAGACTCACTAGAGACGAGGCTGTCAAGAAACAGAGGCCGGCATGGATGTGTCCATGGAAGTCACTAATGTTAGTGTCAAAACACAGATGGTGAGAGGAACAATCTAGCCATCATTTAGACCGTTCAGTGTTGAGAAAGGGATCATTCGAGCTGGGTTGTTTGTCCCTAGGAGGTCATCAAATTTCCTCATGAGGAGGAGAGAAAGATTAAGAGCAACAGGTATGAACATTTATACATGACCATGTCACTTCTTTGCTTATAATCCCTGCGTAGCTCCTCATCACTTGCAGGCTAAAGTCCAGTCCTCGTGGTAGAGCATGCAGGGCTCTTCATAATATGGGGCTCACCCTTCCAACACACACTCATCTCCAGTTAGGCCCAATCATTACCAATGATTTACTGTGCAACTTGGGTAAATTCTTGTGCTCCAGTTTCTACATCCATAGACTAGATACTCTAATAATATCATATGGGTATTATACTCGAAATAATGTCTGACATATAAATTCTCAAGAAATGGTAGCTATTAGTATTATTTTTATTATTTTTGCTATCCTTCATAATTGTGGTAGGCCTTGCCCAAAACATGCATCTGTGTGCACATAAGTGGAAAATTTCCAGGTCCTACGTAGGAACAGAAAATGTATGATTGAACAAGAATTTCAGAGGAAACATGAAAGCTAGGTCTGGGAACAGGGTGTGATGTGTTATTGGTTTACATGGAAGCAGGAATCATTTCCAGGCAGTGGTGGTGGGCTTGAGAGGGTCAGAGCCTGGGAGCCCCTTTGCCCAAGGCTCCTGAGACCATGTAAATTCCTCCTGTAAGCACTGCTGGCTGCCACTGCCAGCCAATGAGGATCATGCAGGAGATCTTGAGAAGCGGTGTGTACTCAGCTCTCAAAGCTCAGTCATATCATGATGCTCAACAAAGCTTGTGAGCAGAACAGATTACCGTCCTTGAGTTGCATTTCCATCCACAAACCCAGCCTAATGCCTTGGAAATACCTCTTCAAGCCTTTGCTGCTCCACCTGCCTGAAAGGCCTGTGCTCCTTGACTTGTCCTTTTCACCTAAATCTCTGCCTTCCTTTATCTATCCAATAACTAAACTAAATATTTTGCTTCAGAGAATTATACCAAGAGTAAAACTGGGTAAAGATATGTAGTGATAAAGATGCCTTCCTACTGTTCACTTTTAACCTGTTTAGAAAATGTACTTAAGGATCGCTTTGTCCCTGGACAATTCAATTCCTTTCTGAAGGCCTTGGTCCAGAATGTCTTTCCTCTAAAACAGCCCTCCTCGCCCCTTGCCCCCAGCTCCAGGTCAAGTACTGCTGTTTATAACACTAATCACAAGGACTCTTTCCTTCCAGACCCTTGGAAGTACCCTTTGGAGATTTCAGCTGCGGACAAGGAACAGTTCTCATCCTTTTGTGCGCTTTCATGGGATAATATGAACAGATCTGAGAGGAATATGCGATTTCCTGTTCTATTGTGAACATTAATTAGAAAGAAAAAAAATATCTTTTTTTCTTGTGCCTCCCATTATATTTTCTGTGACTTGAAAACAGGAACTCTTATTTTGTCATCCAAAAACAATGCCAGGTCCATTGTAAGAAGGACAATAAATGTATTATTTAATGAGTAAATGGGTGAATAAATGAATGAATGGATGCTGTTTTTTGAAGACTTCTTTGCCTTAATGTACATGAAAAAACAAACACTAACATATGATAGGGTCTAAATCCAGATATCACATGCCTACATTTATTTTGTTGTATTGTATCTTGACCTAAACATTTTTTTCCTCTCCTAAATAAAGATCTCTGTCACATTCAGAATGGGCTGAAGGAGATTTTGCAAAACTCAGTGTATAGGCAGGTTTCATGTGAGCCTAAATGTCAATATTCATATTGCTCCACTTCATTAAATCCACCTTCCTAGTGACTTGGACTGGGACAAATTTATTTCTTTAAAAGTCCCCAAATTGTGCCCACATCAGCAATGCAGCACCTGTTAGTCATCACGGACCCAGTTCGCCTCTCGAAGCTATTGCTTAGCATTCTGACAGGCAAGGTTTATGACAGGCAAGTTGAAGGTGAAGGGGATGGATGTATAAACAGCGGAATACAGCCAAGCACTGACCTCTGCCAGATTGTGTGTGCGAGGCTCTGAGGGTACGAGGTCACGCTGCCAACAGCCAGGATAGCAGTGAGGGCTGGAGTGCCCTGAATTTGGTGCACATGCTTTGGCATCGCTGTGCCCTGATTAGCACCATGTGTGGGCCGGTCGGCACGAGGCTGGAGCGTGGCACTTTGTGGGAAGAGCATATGGGAAGTGCAGATGTTCAAAGGGTGGCTTCACCCTCCGTGCAGCCAGCAGCCGGCCTTGAAGAATGATCATATCCTATCTTGAGTACGTACAGGCAGGAGGGATCTGCATAAACTTGCTGGCTGAGAAAGAGTCTGATCAGGGACTCCCCACTTGGTTCTCCCATTAGGCACCATGACTTAAAACTGTATCCTTGGAGCACACAAACACTACCTCCCTCTTCCTGTGACTGAAAGGAAAGAGATCAGTCATATCATATACGAAGAAAATCAAAGATTCTCCCAGGGCAGGGAGAACAAAAGGAATCTAAATGTTACCAGATCACATAAATTAGAGATATATGTTACTATAGTATTCATTATTTATTCATTTATTAATTAAGCAAGTTTACGCCAATACACCAGAAACAGTGAAGGGATAATGGACCTAGGCATGCAGAAAAGTGGAGGCCAGAAAAAAGGGATTCATTTACTTACAAAGGACAAAATATGGCATGGTGACATATAAATTAGATGACAGCTAAGGAATTAGCCCCAATTCTTCTGATAATTAGCTGTGCTCTCTGGGCCTCAGTTTTCTCACTCAGAGCTAATCATGTTCAACTAAATGATTACAAATGCCCCTTCTATGTCTAAAATGTTATGAATTTTATGATATGAATATATTCTTTATTTCCCTATCATGTGATTAATGTATTAATTAATGTTTTCATCTATTCAAGAATCTCAGAGCCTAATCTGTTCCAGGCATAGTTCTAGGTGGTGGAGACATTTTGGCCATAAGACACCTAAGCCCACATTCTGGCTATGGCAGGACACAGTTTAACACGTAAATAAGTGCGTAAAATAACATCCTATCCAGAAGTCAACAGGACTGTGAAGAAAAGTAAAACAAAGACATAAAATAGAGAGCATTAGGTGATGAATTTAGTTAGGATGGTCAAAGTAGATGTTTCTATCACATTTTAATGGGAAGATACCAACAATAAACATGGACACCAATCAGTCACAAGATACTTTTAGACATATTCCTTAACAAAAGGAATATGATAGCAAGTGAAAGGAGTGAGGCCGTAGGTCATGTGGGACTTTAAGACCATCTTAGGGAATTAAGGTTATCATTTCAGGTTCAATGAATGCTTTTACACCAGGGATTGGCATGACAATTTTATACTACAGGAAGTGGGTGCTGGCTGTTATGCTTGGAGAGTGGATTGTCGGAGGGGTAAGGTAAGAAGCCGGAGAACCATGAGTGGTACTCAGAAGGTCAGGGAAAAGACAGCAGTGGCTTCCTCTGGAGCGAAAGTGATGGAAATGAAGCAAAGTAGGTAAGTTCATGAGAGATGGGATATGAGGGCAGAGAAAACCAGGACTTAAGATAACTCCTAATTTTCACTTGAGCAAAAAAGAAGACTGAGATTGTATTTGTCAACTTGGAGGAGACTTGTGGAGACTGAAATCTGTGCAGTAGGATCTCAAGAGGTTGAAGTGAGGAGGAGGGGCAGGAAATAGACTGAATAGGGGCAGAAAGAAAGCCAGGAGAGTATGGGGCCATCTGCATGTGCTGACTTATTAAAGGGGTAGCGTAAAACGCCAGGCAGTGTTGAAAGACTATTCAAGATTTTTGGTTTTAATTGAAGATTTAAATTCAACACTTAAGTAAAAGGGAAATGAATCAGTAGAACTGTGTGAATTTTTTTTTTTGAGCAGCAGTTATGCAGCAGCCCTACTGAGAAATTTACCCAGGACTGGGCTTTCGCCTGATGAGTAGGACAGAGGGAAACATCAACATGGGAGCAAAGCATGTTTGCCAGGAAGTGGTTGTCACGATGAAGCATTGGCTTCAATCCTGAGATGGCAAAGGGTCAGGCCACACATCCTAAAATGGTCATGTAGCAGAAGCTTCTCTCCTGGGCAGATCCAGCCCCATGGAGCGTGGCCTGCATGGGAGTCGTATCTAAGGGGGCAGTAAAGGGGTGGAATTATAAAGCAGCAACAACATAAACTGGATAAGAAAGGAGCAAGAATATTTCACGGAGGATAAATAAGTAGTAGAGTCAATGATTTCGAGGTCCCCATGTGCTTGCAGAACTTTGGGGAAGAGGTGCTAGAATAAAAGAGCAGACAGAGCAGAAGCTGATTGTGAGACAGTGAAATGTTGGAATGCTGCAATGAATATTTCAGAGATATTAAGAATATTGACTCTTCTCTCTTTCCTTCTCTTTTGCTCTGTCTCTCTCTTTTTTTTTTTTTTGTTTTGTTTTGTTTTGTTTTGTTTTGTTTTTTGCGTTACACGGGCCTCTCACTGTTGTGGCCTCTCCCGTTGCCGAGCACAGGCTCCGGACGCGCAGGCTCAGTGGCCATGGCTCACGGGCCCAGCCGCTCTGCGGCATGTGAGATCTTCCCGGACCGGAGCACAAACCCGTGTCCCCTGCATCGGCAGGCGGACTCTCAACCACTGTGCCACCAGGGAAGCCCTCTCTCTCTCTCTTTATCTCTCTTTTTCTCTCAGTCCCTCTCTGTCCCTCAAACTGGAGGAGCTGCTAAGAAGTAATGACCATCCCTCCCTTATCTGAGAAGTTCCCCACCGTAGGAGTTCATGCTTCCCCAAGTTAGATATTAAAATTCACTTCCCCAGCCCCCTTGGAGCACTGTGATCTAGGATCCATCAATGAGACCTTATGGTAGAATCTGAATTAGAAGTTGGTGGCCAGAAGAAGTATGTACCCTAAAGGATCCACTCAGAAGATGTGACAACCCGCTTGTCTAGCTCCCAGAGACAGTGACGGCAGAGGCAGTGCCCGTGCCGCAGCCATGGGGCCTGCCCTAGTCCAGGCAAAGCCGCCGTGCTGTCTCTTCTGGCGCCATCCTGGGGGGTAATCTCGGCATTGTTTCAGACTGCAAAGCCTTGGACCTCTGCAAAGGTTTTTTATGTGCTACCAAATATCCTTTGATAAATTCATTTTCTACTTAAGCTAATGGTTTCTGACGTAACCAGACACGGTACAATTCCTGGCCATGACAAGGCCTAGCATTAGGCAACGAGACTAGCATATGGCAACGAGACTGTCAAGAAATGAAAAGACCTGGATATTGAATGAGTCGGAAACTTTGTACATGATTCACTAGGAAAGTCTGACAATACTTGATACCAAAGTAAATGCATATAAACAACTGGAAACCCAAACAAAATTCAGCAAAGAACACCTTGTGGGTCACTATCCCAGCATCATGTTTATCACGCAGCATAAGCCACTCACTGTGAAGGATATCTAAGGTCCTGGTATAGCTTCTTAGGAGACAGTAACACAAAGGCACAAAGGATGCCCAAGTTTTCCAGTCTTTTCTAGCCCAGGGTTTTTAACACAGTATTTACACACATTAGACAGAGAAAATGATGGCTGAACAATTATGACCTTAGTTAAGAGCTTCATAATTTTCTACTTGGATTATTTTAGTGACCTGCCTTTTACTCTCCAGATTAATCAGCTTATAAAAGCTACCGTGCCTCTTCCTTTTCAAAGAGTGTCACATGTACAGTAAAATATGATTAATTGATTTGGCAACTTTAAGTTAGTAAAAATATAGAACTAGGAAATGTATTCAAGGACATGTAGTTTTAATTTTTTTTTTCAAGGGTACTCAATAAATAGATCTTGGCTAACAAAGTATTGCCTAGTAGGAGTCCTCAAGGAACATGCTAGGAAGAATATCAATTGTTTAGAGTGGCACTTTCAATGTACTTGAGGATGGTTTGAAGGCATTTAATTTCTTTCTCATATCTCATATACCTCTTGGGTTTGCCTAGAAAATCCTTTCTTTAGAGAATAAATCAAAAATAAACTTCTCTCACTCAAAATGGATTAAAGACCTAAATGTAAAGCCAGAAACTATCAAACTCTTAGAGGAAAACATAGGCAGAACACGCTATGACATAAATCACAGCAAGGTCCTTTTTGACCCACCTCCTAGAGAAATGGAAATAAAAGCAAAAATAAACAAATGGGACCTAATGAAACTTCAAAGCTTTTGCACAGCAAAGGAGAACATAAACAAGACCAAAAGACAACCCTCAGAATGGGTGAAAATATTTGCAAATGAAGCGACTGACAAAGGATTAATTTCCAAAATTTATAAGCAGCTCATGCAGCTCAATAACAAAAAAACAAACAACCCAATCCAAAAATGGGCAGAAGACCTAAATAGACATTTCTCCAAAGAAGATATACTGATTGCCAACAAACACATGAAAGAATGCTCAACATCATTAATCATTAGAGAAATGCAAATCAAAACTACAACGAGATATCATCTCACACCAGTCAGAATGGCCATCATCAAAAAATCTAGGACCAATAAATGCTGGAGAGGGTGTGGAGAAAAGGGAACACTCTTGCACTGCTGGTGGGAATGTGAATTGGTTCAGCTACTATGGAGAACAGTATGGAGGTTCCTTAAAAAACTACAAATAGAGCTACCATATGACCCAGCAATCCCACTACTGGGCATATACCCTGAGAAAACCATAATTCAAAAAGAGTCATGTACCAAAATGTTCATTGCAGCTCTATTTACAATAGCCCAGAGATGGAAACAACCTAAGTGTCCATCATCGGATGAATGGATAAAGAAGAGGTGGCACATATATACAATGGAATATTACTCAGCCGTAAAAAGAAACGAAATTGAGCTATTTGTAATGAGGTGGATGGACCTAGAGTCTGTCATACAGAGTGAAGTTAGTCAGAAAGAGAAAGACAAATACCGTATGCTAACATATATATATGGAATTTAAGGGAAAAAATGTCCTGAAGAACCTAGGCGTAAGACAGGAATAAAGACACAGACCTACTAGAGAATGGACTTGAGGATATGGGGAGGGGGAAGGGTAAACGGTGACAAAGTGCGAGAGAGTCATGGACATATATACACTACGAAACATAAGGCAGATAGCTAGCAGGAAGCAGCCGCATAGCACAGGGAGATCAGCTCAGTGCTTTGTGACCACCTGGAGGGGTGGGATAGGGAGGGTGGGAGGGAGGGAGATGCAAGAGGGAGGAGATATGGGAACATATGTATATGTATAACTGATTCACTTTGTTATAAAGCAGAAACTAACACACCATTGTAAAGCAATTATACTCCAATAAAGATGTAAAAATAAATAAATAAACTTTTCTCTGGCCCAATATTAATGCAGTTCCATTGTACTATGTCTGATTTCCCACTATTTTAACAAACTTCATTTTCTTTGGAACTGCCTAGGAAAAAAACACACTCCAGTAAAAATTACTATAATATATAAACAATCAAAATTGTGATGTGCCAACTAACACAGGCACATTTAATATGCAATACTAGGCCCCGTTCAGGAATGTGATTGGTTATTTGCTTGCTTATATTGTCCTTCTTCTATTGGAATAATTTTTGCATAGCTTGTTAAAAGGTGGCCTACATAATAATTTCTTACATGTAGAAAAAAGTACATTAGAAAGAAAGCAACAATACTGAGTTTGACAAAAGAAATCAGAAACTTTACTGACAAATCATTGGGCAATAATTTAAGTTTTATCACAATGAAAATGTAGCCCAGTGTATTGCTTCATGACTGTCAATGATCTTTTAGAACCTCTTTTAAAGTACACATCCTTTTAATGCAGGGGTCCCCAACCCCCAGGCCACGGACCAGTTCCGATCCATGGCCTGTTAGGAACTGGGCTGCACAGCAGTGGGTGAGCAGCGGCGAGCGAGTGAAGCTCCATCTGTATTTACAGCCGCTCCCCATCGCTCGCATTAATGCCTGAGCTCCGCCTCCTGTCAGATCAGCGGTGGCATTAGATTCTCATAGGAGCGCGAACCCTACTGTGAACCAAGCATGCAAGGGATCTAGGTTTCATGCTCCTTATGAGAATCTAATGCCTGATGATCTGAGGTGGAGCTGAGGCCGTGATGCTAGCGTTGGCGAGCAGCGGCAAATATAGATTATCATTAGCAGAGAGGTTTGACTGCACAGAGGCCATCATAAATCAATTGCTTGCAGACTCATATCAAAACCCTAGCAGTGAGTGGCAAGTGACAATTAAGCTGCAACTTACAGAGTAGACTGGACATAAGCAACACACTTTGGGTGTCACCGTCTCCATCACCCCCAATGGGACCATCTAGTTGCAGGAAAACAAGCTCAGGGCTCCCACTGATTCTGCATTATGGTGAGCTGTGTAATTATTTCATTATATGTTACAATGTAACAATAACAGAAATAAAGTGTGCAATAAATGTAATGCACTCGAATTATCCCGAAACCATCACCCCCTCCTCAGTCCATAGAAAAACTGTCTTCCATGAAACCGGTCCCTGGTGCCAAAAAGGTTGGGACCGCTGCTTTAATACACTTCAACTTGTGCCAGAGCTGCACTGTCTTCATTATTCTGAAGTGACTTTGAATATTGTCCAAAGATTTAAATTACGTATTTTTACAGACATAGAGCTTCAGAGAAGCCCAGTGAGCCAGTACGCATGACTGTCACAATTTGAAAGACATCTGGAACAAGACTTAGGTGAGGTCATGGGACATTTCTCCTTGAAACTGAGTCACCAGTATTATTCAGATTTAACTTACTGTAGTTGCATTCTAAGAATTTTAACTGCTTCATCTTTCTTATTTCATTTCATGCCTAAGGCTTATAGTTAAGGGTTGCCTTGATTCAAGGTTCGTATTTCTCTCTATATTAGGAAAAATATTTGATTCCCTGAAGTTATTTTATTTCCCATTATTCTAATATTTTATTCTGGTCCTCATATAATAACATAGGTCTTCATATAAGACTCAAATTTTCTACATTTTAGGACACTCCTTTGAGGTTCTGTCATATATTTTCTCTCTACCTACTTTTCAAATGTCAATGTTCTCCAAAATTTCCCATACTGGAAATTTTGGATAGGAGAAGAAAAAAAAGAGAGAATGGCTAAGTTTTGGGGTTGAGTGATGAAGAATGATGGTGTCATTTACAGAGGTATGGAATACTAAAGGCCTAAGGTGGTAAGTGATGAATTCTCCTTGAGATGTTTGTGGTTTTGCGCTTTTGAAACATACAAATAGGTATGTCCACTAGCATTTGAAAACATGAATTTAGAGAAATGTACACAACCACTGGTGAAATCACATAAGAAAGCAATTTCTTTCATTAATGGCTTATTAAACCTGTTTAATATACAGGTTTTCATCTTCTTGTTTAAATTTATTCCTTGTTATTTATTTCTGGTTGATGCAGTGGTAAGTGGGATTTTTTTTAAATTTCTTTTTCTGATAGTTCTTTACTGATGTATAGAAAATAACAGATTTTTGTGTGTTGATTTTGTATCCTGCAACTTTACTGAGTTTATCAGTTCTAACAATTTTTTATGAAGTCTTTAGGGTTTTCTATATATATAATATCATGTCATCTGTGAAGAGTGACAGTTTTGCTTCTTCCTTTCCAATTTGGATGCCTTTTATTTTTACTGCCTAATGGCTCTGGCTAGGACTTCCAATACTACTTTGAATAAAAGTGACAAGAATGGGCATGTTTGTCTTCTTCCTGATCTTAGAGGGAATGCTTTCAGCTTTTCAATGCTGAGTATGATGTTAGCTGTGGGGTTGTCATATATAACCTTTATTATGTTGAGGTATGTTCCCTCTATACCCACTCTATTGAGAGTTTTTAAGCATGAATAGATTTTGAATTTTGTCAAATACTTTTTCTGCACCTATTGAGATGATTATATGCTTTTTATCCTTCATTTTGTTAATATGATGCATCACACTGACCGATTAGCAAATATTGAACCATTCCCAGAATAAATCCCACTTAATCATGGTTTATGATCTGTTTAATGTATTGTTGAATTTGGATTGCTAATATTTTGTTGAGGAGTTTTACATCTATGTTCATCACGGATACTGGCCTATAATTTTCTTTCCTTGTGATGTCCTTGTCTGGTTTTGGTATCAGGGTATTGCTGGTCTCATAAAATGAGTTTAGAAGCATTCCATTCTCTTCTATTTTTTGGAACAGTTTGAGAAGGATTGGTATTAATTCTTCCTTGAATGTATGATAGAATTCACTAGTGGAGTGACTGGTGCTGGACTTTTGTTTGTTGGGAGGTTTCTTTTATTACTGATTTGATCTCCTTATTAGTAACAGGTCTCTTCAGATTTTCTAGTTTATCAAGATTTAGTCTTGGTAGGTTGTATGTTTCTAGAAATTTAGTCATTTCTTCTAGGTTGTTCAATTTGTTGGCATGTAATTGTTCATAGCAGTCTCTCATGATTCTTTGTATTTCTGTGGTATCAGTTGTAATATCTTCTTTTTCATTTCTGATATTATTTATTTGAGTCCTCTCTTTTTTCTTAGTTAACCTAGCTAAGGGCTTATCAAATTTTGCTTATCTTTTTCAAAGAACCATCAATTGGTTTCACTGGCCTTCTCTATTGTCTTTTTAGTTTCCATTTTATTTATTTCATCTTTGTTATTTCCTTCCTTCTACTACCTTTGGGCTTTGTTTGTTCTTCTTTTTCTAATTCCTTGAGGTGTAAAGTTAGGTTATTTAAGACTTTCCTAAGACAGGCATTTATTGCCATGAACCTCCCTCTTAGAACTGTTTTAGTGCATCCCACAAATCCTGGTATGTTATATTTCCATTTTCATTTGTCTCAAGGTATTTTTGATTTCTTCTTTGACCCATTTGTTGTTCAGTAGCATGTTGTTTAACCTCCACATATTTGTGAATTTTCCAATTTTCTTCATGTAATTAATTTCTGGTTTCATATCATTGTGGATGGAAGAGATGCTTGATATAATTTCAGTTCTCTTTAATTTATTAAGACTTATTTTGTGGCCTAACATATGATCTATCCTGGAGAATGTTGCATATGCAGTTGAGAAGAATGTGTATTCTGTCTCTTTTGGACGGAATGTTCTGTATCTATCTTCTAAGTCTATCTGCTCTGATGTGTCATTTAAGGCCAACGTTTCCTTACTGATTTTCTGTCTGGATGATCTATCCATTGATGTAAGTGGGGGACTTTCCATTTCTTAAAAATTCCTGCACATTGAATAGATTACTTTTCTCTTTCTTTTAAAAAGGTGCATCTCTGGGCTTTTAGACCAGCTTATTTCCATTTCATAACTCTCAAATTCTGCCACCCAGTCTCTCACTATGAGAATTTTATTCACAGAAAATTTTTGACACCAAGCCCGATACATTATCATGGAGGAATATTACAGCTGGAAAGCAGGAGAATTTCTCTGTATATAAAAAATGACCTGAACTGACAAGCAAATGCAATCTTTCTCAAAAGTAATATCTTTATACAAATCATCTGTATTTATTGAGGTTTTTATAAGATATAAATAATCAATAACTAGGGAGAACATTTTCTTTATAATACTAAAATAATTGTGAACTATATCTCAATATTTGGTTGCATATACAATAGTTTGTATCCTTTAAAATATATATGTAAATTGTATGTAAATAGCTATAATGTTTATATTGAAATGACTATGTCTGTTTAAAATTTCTAACTTTGTATAATTTTCATTCATTTATTTCCATATTGGACCCTATTTCATTGCAAAAACAATATGCTTTTGCTTATGTATACAACACACACATACACATGCTATCCTCATAATGATTAATTTTTAAATGTGCATACTGAAAATTTTATATCACAAAATCTTGTGTTTAACTTCACAATTGAGCTAAAGAATTACGTGTCTTAGGACTAGAAGCAACCTCAAGGAATTATTCAACCTTTTGCATTTAGTTATATATATTTTCTTTTTTTAATATATAATTTATTTTATTTTTTTAACATCCTTATTGGAGTATAATTGCTTTACAATGATGTGTTAGTTTCTGCTGTATAACAAAGTGAATAAGCTATACATAAACATATATCACCATATCTCCTCCCTCTTGTGTCTCCCTCCCACCCTCCCTATCCCACCCCTCTAGGTGGACACAAAGCACTGAGCTGATTTCCCTGTGCTTATATAGATTTTCTTATCTTTACTCTATAGATATACTTACTAAAGCCAAAAGAAAGTTAAATGAATTTACAAATATTATCCAGTGAACAGTAGGTCTTGATGTCTGAGCATAAAGGCTCTTAATCCTATTCCCTAGTTCCCTGGACAGTGCTTATGTAAATATCTCTAACTGCTATCCATTGACTTTGCAAAGTCTTCTTTTGAAACATTTTATACTTAATTTATACCACTTCTTGGTTTTCTGAACTTGACAAAATTATTTCATATGAGTTTCCTTGATTATACATATATTTACCATCATCATCCTCAGAATTCATTCATCCTTTCTTTCATTCATAAATATTTATTGTCCTTCTATATAGGCCATGCACCGTGCAAGGTAAGGAATGCACACATAAGCCATAATCACAGAGCTCACAGTCAAGTGAAAGATACAGCCAATTAAACACTGCAGTTTAAATACTATCCCTATGCCTCCTATGCCATGTTATTATAGAGGAGCACATTAGAGAGATATAGAATGGAAATGGGGATGGAGAGAAGACCAGTGACCAAAAAAAGACTTAAAGGATGAGTTGGAATAGCCAATTGACCTGAAAAAATCATTTTCTAGGCATAGAAAGTACCATACACAGAGGTCATGGCACATTTTGGTGACTAAAAGTAGTTTAGAATGTCTAAGTTATAGAATATAAAAAGGTGTGAAGATGTGAACAGGGATCATATCAACATGAACTTTAAAATCCTTACAAAAGAAGTTAGATTTTGTCCTAAAGGCAATAAGTAGAGACTTAATCTCTCATTCCAATTATTATTATCATTAGTCCCATTATTTGGTGCATAAAGCATTCAACATCACTGTGATATTTATTCTTGGGTTCAATTCCCATTCTAAAGAGACTTACCGTTATGGTAATCACCCTACTCAGAGGTTTTCGAATTTAATATCCATCTTCAAGTCTGTCCACTTTGGAACAACTTAGGCTTTAGTGTTAGAACATGTAAAAATACTAATTACCACAATCTGCGTACCTAAAGTATTAGAAACTGTGCTAAGTGTTTTACATTTGTTATCTTGATGTATCATCATAAAAACCTATGATATAGTCCTTTTTATCCCCTAAATACAGATGAGAATATTGATATTCAGAGAAGTTAAGTAATTTGTTAAAAATCATATAGCTAGTAAACTTGTAGTATCAGTTCTGTACTCATGATCTTTTTATACCCATACCTCCTTAACATAAAATGTGTTCTTGCAAAAAATACTGTAAGTCTAGTATGTAAAACTTGAAAATAGAAAGTACCTTTTATATAAAGAAAGTCCCTTCTTGCTACAATCTTCAAAGGTAGATTACTACCATTTAAGATATTTCCTCAAGAGGGAAGACATATGGGAACATATGTTTATGTATGACTGATTCACTTTGTTATAAAGCAGAAACTAACACACCATTGTAAAGCAATTATACCCCAATAAAGATGTTAAAAAAAAAGATATTTCCTTAATTTAATAAAACATCTTTTTAAAAAACATTTCTTCCTCATTTTACACATAGTCAATTCAATTAAACCCAGCAAGACATAGACTGAGTTTAAATATTTGCTGATTTCTTTGGGTCCAATTTTTTTCTATCATAGTAGGTTTACTGGCTCTGTGCTTCTAATACTAGTGTCAGCACTTTTATTTTTCTATTTTACAATTGCTTTTATGAAACAAGAAGATCAAAATACAATGAAATCTAATATTCAAAAAATTAAATCTTACTGGACAAAAAAAACTACTGCTAAAGGTGACATACTGGCTGATAGGCAGCACCGTTACACAATTTCCTAAAAAGTTCTTTCTTAATTTGATAATAAAAGTCCATATTCTGAGTACCAAAACACAATCATATAGATTTCACCCCATGATTTATGATAGTGCAAAGTTTTGAAAGCATTATTGTTCAAAGTCTAGAATTGCTTTCTATTTACAAGGTTATTATAAATATCACACAAATGCACATAAGTGTTACTATTTTTCACGTGTGAACACCTCAAGATTTTATATAGGAGTTGAATTTGCCTTCATGGTTTTTCTAAAATTCTTTCCGGTTAAGGCTACCCAGCAGTATGCTGGCCCAGAGTGTTTGGAAATAGTAACCTGCAGTTTCTTTTCCTGGATTCCATTGTTAATTTCACTTCCGACATCCTGTTAGTTCAGTTTTGATCATTGCCCCTAAATGTACTGCTTCACTTTTGCTCATCGTGGAATTCAATATCACTATTTCACACTCATTGTCTTCTCTAACATCCATCATTTATTTTGGTCATGTTGGTGTAGAATTAACCTGAAGAATTTAATATCACCTGCAAAGTCAGAGAATGCATTTCCCACATCCTTTTCCAAATCACTCAGCCCAATATTAAATAATGCACATATATCTTGAAATTTTCCACTTTCCTTTTTTAATCTCCTTTAAAAAATAAACTCTATTCTTTGTAAGCTATAGAAATGTGTGCATATGTGTTTCATTTTATGTGTTTCTTCATTATGCCTAGGCACATGTATGAAAGTGCATTCATGCACACACAAACACATACATATCTGCAGAAGAAACTGACAGATGAAGTAGCTGGGGCAAAGAAATATGTGAATTTAGAGTTAAGACTTCTGCCTCTCAACACTGAGCAAAATTATCAATGTCCAATAAAAATTCTTCCAGTGTGAACTGTGTAGCATTTTCCTTCCTCAGCTACATGTCATTTCTACTAACTAGCCAAAAAAAAGACACATAAAATTTTGATGGTTATATTAGCTACTCTCAGCAAGCTTCAAAGTATTCCTCTGATCACCATAATTACAATTTGGGAGGGCTGCAATACACATATAATTGAATTCAGAAAATTGTAAACACTAGATCCATTTACATATTATCATGAAAGCTCAGTTTTAAGGGTCATCTTCTCTGAAGGCTTTCCTGTATTCAAGGACCCCTGTAAAATCCTCCTATATCCACATGATTTGTTTCATTGTTCTGCTATTGATAATGCACCTCTGACACTTTCACTATATGCAGCTTTTCTTGGAACAGTAAGACGCTTGTACACATAAAATGAAAATGATCATGTAGTAATTGCCTGGAACTTGAGTTTAAGGTAATAGACTAAACCCTTCTAACAATGAATTTCTAAGCACTCAGAGGAAAAAATGTAAGGAGTACACATTGCATAGGGCCCATGGGCTTTCCAGAAAGAGTTTGAAATCCTTTAGCTTGCATATAAAAATTTATTGCAAATGGATTTTTACAGCACAGGGATGTTACTTAAAGAGTAAATCAAGGCTCAGTGTGATATTTAGATTTAATATTTTACAAGCTTTATAATTAACTTCTTTTAACTCTTTGGAAATACAAACATGATGTAGTCTTCTAGCTGAATGAGTGTATTAGCCTTTCATTCCTTGTGGTTTTAGAGACCAGGCTAGTAGAGTATAGCAGAAAGAAGCATAGGATTTGCTGCCAAACCACTGAGGTTTCCATCTTAGACTTGCCACTCTGCTAGGGGTCCTCAGACACATTACTAAAGTGCTAACTAAAATGGGGGGATAATAACATGCCTCTCTTAGAAGAGCTGAGGTAATATGTACATTGCAGATGCTCAGTAAGTGGTAGGTAACTTTCATCCTAGGAAATACCTAAGAAGATTCTGACTTCCTATGAAAGCTTCTTCATTTTTCAAGGGAAGGAAAAACAATTCTTTAGAAAACCCTGATTTTTAATCATCACTTAAGTAAAGTTTCCTCTTTAATTTATAGTGTTTAGTAATAAAGTTGATATTTTATAATTTTAAGTACTGAGAAAGGCAACTTGATAAAATGAGAGATGATCATATTCTTCCTACGAGCTTCTTAGAAAGTGTTTTTCTATTTGTTCTTTAATCTGAACAATTAGCATAGAATTCCATGATTTCTTTGAAGGGTAGCTAGGTTTCTTTGAGAAATCCTTAAAGCTGAATGAGATATGATGCAAGGAGCAAGACTGAACTTGAGAAAAATCCAAGTTCTACTCACAACTTTTCTATTTATTACCCATGCAATCTTAAGCAAGATACTTTAGATTTTCTGTATTACTGGATCAAAACACTTGCCATGTCTACTTCACAGGGGTATAAGGATCAAATAAAAGAATATAAATATATAGCAGTCTAAAAGAGCTATGCAACTATGCTCTTTTATCTTATTCATAAAATTTATTTTAATTCAGGAAAATCAGCATTCATAAATTCAAAGTATATCCATGACTTCTGAAATGTAAGAGTGTCATTTGTGTTTGAGTCCCAGCCTCAAAGTCAAAACAAACACCTGCTTTGGTGGTTCTCCACGGGTAGCATATTTGGATAGGTTGCTTGTCTGATCTCATTGACCTTTCAGAGGGGAGTAGCTTAGGAAGATGGTTTCAAAAGTGAGTATAGGGACTTCCCTGGTGGTCCAGTGGGTAAAACTCCACACTCCCAATGCAGGGGGCCCAGGTTCGATCCCTGGTCGGGGAACTTGATCCCCCATGCATACTGCAACTAAGAAGTCCGCATGCCGCAACTAAACATGCCACGACGAAGATCTCGTGTGCAGCCTAAATAAATAAATATTAAAGACTGTCTACCCTACCTGGGCCTCCCACAGGGCACAGACGGGTGATCTATAATAATCAGAGGCAGACACCTTCTTTTCAGGAAATTCCTCAGGACTTCTCTCATTGACTAGGGACCAGCTTGTATCCATCTCCATAGACCCTTAGTCCCTTGACACAAACTCCAGCATGTGAAGTCTGTTTCTTTCTCCTTGGTTTTGGTTACACATTGATATTCTCTTCCTCATTTCCCAGCAACTGATCAAGCTTCAGGGCGGCCACTCTCCCCGCTCACCTGGACTTTATTTTCTAGGCAGTTTGTAATGCTGCACTTGCCTCATCCCCAGTCATAGGAAGGGAATTCAGATTAAGTCTAGAGCCTGGACATCTAGGAAGTGTGTTTTTATATATGAAACTTGTTTATGTGAAACAGACATCAAGGTGGGGCTGATTATTTAAAAAAATGAAATGTATAGTTGAAATTATTTATATACCATAGTGTGGTTTGAAGAATACCCAAAAGAACAGTAACAAAATCCCATTGCCCCTTCCCAATAGATTTCTTTGAAACTCCAAATCCCTCCCATTAACTTCACATCAGTGGTCAAAGCATTTTCTCTGCAAGGACAGTATGTTAAAAGGCTTACACACTGCCTGAAATTTAAGGCACACCAACCTATCCTGACCTACCCCTTACCTATTGTCACATATTAATTTCATTGCTTTTTTTAGTTTAGCTGTGCAGAAATTGGATATAGAACATTAAACTGGGGATGAAGGCCAGCAGTGTGGGACCGGGATGAAACCAAGAAGGTCAAGATTGAGGCAGGGGTCACAATGGGGAGTTCTGAAGAAAGAAAAGACCTCCAAAAGGAAGATTAAAGAGGCTTTATGATACATTTTATCCACTTAATAATTACTAAAATCATTTAATCTGTTAAATGACCTTTTAGTCCAAATAAACACATGTTCTGCCCCCAAGTGAAAAACTTATTTCTAGAGAGCAACATATGCCTCTTAGAAGGATGTTCTTTCAAGAGTTTAGAATGAACCTCATACCTAGGCTTGCAAAGACTATCCACAGAGCTGTGGCTTTTCTGACGCTGGGAGTGATTTTCTGAGCCTTTAAAGAGTTACGTGCAATTCCATTCAGAGCTGCTCTAGAAAAGACACATGTTAAGGGCAGAGACATGTTCAGTTTCCTATAAACTGATCATAATCCACCCCAGCACCAGCTTCATGTGGAGACCACAGATACTAAAGGTCAGGGCTCCCGAGCTGACAAGGCAACAGAGGAAGGTGACTGTAAATATCCCATATCATTGGGGGATCTTTGTTGCTGTTACTGTGTTTTTCATTCAAAGAAGTGCTCTTTTCCACCGCTTTAATAATCAGACTAGCTTCACAACCTGGCTGATAACAACGTATAAAAATATTGCTTGACTATAATTTCATTTTGCATTTTTTGGTGCTAACCTAATTTTGTTTTCTGAATTAATATGAGGAGGAAGTGAGACAGAGAGAGAGAGAGAGAGAGAGAGAGAGAATGAATCCCACGTGAAAATCCTGCGTAATGATTCACAATAAATTAATATACAAGATTAAAAAAATGACAAGCTGTGATGGCTAATTTACACACCAGTTTGGCTAGACTATGGTGCCCAGTTTGATCAAACACCAGTTTAGATATTGCTGTGAAGGTACATTTAGCTCTGAGTGACATTTAAGTCAATAGCCTTTGAGTAATGCAGACTAACCTGGATAATGTGGGAGGGGCTCATCCGATCAGTTGAAGGCCTTAAGAACAAAGACTGAGGTTTCCTGAAGAAGAAGGAATTCAACCTCAAGACTGCAACATAGAAACCTGCCTGAGCATCCAGCCTACCTGGCCTGCCCTGGAGGATTTTAGACGTAAGGCTGCAATGTCAACTCTTACCTCAATTTCCAGTCTTCCAGATTGCTCTATAAATTTCAGACTTGCCAGTCCCCACAATGTCATGAGTCAATGCCTTAAAATCTTTTTTATACGGGTCTGTTTCTCTGAAGAACCCTAATACACAGGTCATAGCTCATCATCTTTCCCAGAGACTTTTACAAGGGCTTCCTGACTGGTGTCCTTGTATCTCGCCTCCACCCTACCACATTACTCTCCATACTATTTTAAAATAATATCGCTAAAAGCCACCCCATTCATCATTTTTTCGTCATTCCTTGATGCACTCAGGGTAAATTCTAAGTTCCTTAAGATAGTATACAAGGCATCAGTCTCATGCACCCTTGCTTGTTCCCTTCCCTCCTCTCCTGCCACTGAAACGTTCTCTGCCTTTTATTTTCCAAGAATATAAACCTCTGTTTCTCCAAACTCATGACACTGCTTTCACATCTGGGCCTTTGCCCAAGCTCTGTCATCTGCCTGCCATGACTTTTCCTCTTCCCCTACACCTCTTGCCTCTTGGGATACACTTTTACATCTTTTCTAACTGAACTGAATGGAGGCATCACCTTATGTGATGAATGTGACATCACCTTAGCTCAGCCCAGTACATCAACTGCCCCCTCTGTGCCGCCCCTGGATCTATGGATCCGACGGTGCCTCTCAGTCTGCTTGGCTAGACTGTGGAATTGTCTCATTCTTTTCTGCACCCTCAACACCTAACCCACCAGCTGTCACAGAGTATGCCCTAAACAAGACTGTATTAAATGCCTATAGCTTTACTCTCTTTTCAATCAGCTCCTTGGAAACTAAACTTCGTAATATATTATGTAAATTAACATCTTTCTTTATATATCTCTTATCTTCAGAATTCAAATTATGTGAAATACCATTTTTTGCATTTGTTCTAGAGAATACAATTATAATATATAGTAATCAGACATAAATGTGGGATATCATTCCTACTTTAGGGATAGGTGCTTCTAGGCTAAGAAATGCACTTCCCATATTTAGAGTGTATCTAAATACTTTAGACATTGAACATACTTAAATTCCAAGGTGGCATTCATTTTTAAAATGCCCTGACATTTCATGGGGTCATTTTCTTTTAAAAGCATACTGAACTTTACGAAGGAAATGAGCATGACGATAACTTATAAAGCATCTTTTAGAAAGGAACATGGTGATGGAGAGCTAAAAGAGGCATTGCAGCTCTAGCATAGTACTCTCAGATTTTAGCAACAGAGGAAATTGAGGCCCAAGAATTTTGAGTAATGAAAGGCACAAAACTGGTTAGTGGCAGAACCTAGACTACAACTCTGCCCTGGAGATTGTCACATCGGTTACCTCTTTTTTACTCCAGGCACTAACATAAGCTACTCATAGTTCAAGAGCAATTACACAAAATGCCATTAGTATTACCTGCAAGATAGACAAATGCATCCAATTTTTTGCACACATTGCTATTTTGAGACAATATTTTCCTGCTGTAAAGCCTAATTCACTGAAAGAAATTTGTGCTTGCCTATCATTTTTTTTTCCTAAAGCAACGTAAGCATCAATGAACCACTGATAAGTACTGGGTATAAACACAAACCACTAGACATATACCAGACCCTCCGCACAGAAGTCAGCATCTTATGAACTCATGATTTCTCACAAAACCAACATTGTACATAGATAAAAGTAAAAGATATGGCTCTTTTGCTGAAATATCATGACTTCTAATAGATACCTAAAAGATAAAGCCAGCACATACAACGGGTTCTCTTTTTCCCTTCCACAGTCTAAGAAGACGAAGGAAACTTAAACACATCCAAATACATTTGGCTATGATGAGAGGGTTTTTTTTTTTTTTCCCTGAAAATTTGCAGGACTTTTGGGAAAGGGAAGCATGTTAGAGGTGACATGGGTGACGATGGAGGCCAGAGGGCAATTGGAAAGAGAAAGACAGCAGGCAGGAGGAAGTGGGGAGGGGGTAGAAAGAGAAGGAGGGGATGGGAGGGAAGATTGTGACTGCAGTCAAAGAGTTAGAAGTTATGCTTATATGCAGAATCTAAAAAAACATGATACAAATGGAGTTATTTGCAAAACAGAAACAGACTCACAGACTTAGAGAATGAATTTATGGTTACCAGGAGGGATGGGTGGTGGGGAGTTTGAGACTGACACGTACACACTGATGTATTCAAAATGGATAACCAACAAGGACCTACTGTATAGCACAGGGAACTCTGCTCAATATTATGTCACAACCTAATTGGGAAAAGAAATTGAAAAAGAATAGATGCATGCACACGTATAACTGAATCACTTTGTTGTACACCTGAAACTAACACAACATTGTTAATCCACTGTACTCCAATATAAAATTAAAAGTTAAAAAAAAAAGTAGTCGGAAAGGCGATAAATAAAAAAGAGGACAATTAGATGATCTCTTCAAAGTTCCCACGAGCACATCACTCAGCATTTACTTTTCTTGCATAATTCCACTGCCCTGTAAACATGCCTTCCACTCCTGTCCTTTTAGCACTGAGGTCAGCTATCACTTTAGTTTCCTAACCTGTATCCTATGCTACCCTGTACCTGTTCTCTAGGACTTCCGCTGCCCTGTTTGCCTCCTTCCGCTCCCATCCGCATCTCAGTCTCAATCCAGCCAGAAGGCAGAAGTTGCTCTAAATTTGTGTCTTCAAACCTTTCAGTAGTGTAGTGAGCCCTTCATATCCGCGGTTCTACATCTGTGAATTCAACCAACCCCGGATCCGAAATATTTGAAAAAAAAATACAGAAATTTCTCAAAAGCAACACGTGAGTTTGCCACAGACCAGCAAGTACTTACATAGCATTTACATCATATTAGGTACTATAAGTAATCTAGAGATGATTTTAAATATACAGGAGGATTGTGTAAGTTATATATGCCATTTTATATAAGGGACTTGAGCATCCCCGGATTTGGTTAACCGAGGGGATCCTGGAACCAATACCACACAGAAACCGAGGGTCAACTCCTGAAAGTACTTAAGTATAATAAGGAAGTCAAAAAAGTATCTTTTCTTCTGCCTTCCTGTCTGTCTTTATCTGCATAGGTCCAGCCACCCTTTCTTCACTCCCCTCCCCTTGCATCCCCTCTTTTACTAGTCTCTTCTTCTGTCTCAAAGAGAAAAAAAGTGGGATATTTCCTTAGACTGCCACCCCTCTCTAAGAAACATCAGTTAGGCAAAGACTTCCATGGAATATGCTTCATTTCAATTGATTGGGAGTTTAAAATCTATGATATTTGACAAGCTGTGCATTCTTACATAATTACAGCGCGCTTTGGGTAGCATTTTAAGTTATGAAGCCAAGAGCAAAGTGATTTTAACAACTTGAAATGTTAAATTACTTGTGTGGAATGTTCCTTATGGAGACTCATTGCTGTAATGAAATGGAATTTTTTTGGTCATAAATAATAGGAAAAGTGAGAATTTCAGTCAGAGTATTTTGAGGATGTATTTGACTTCACTGTATCATTAATAGGCATTACAATGGCTTTGAAGTCAAGAACAGTTACCAAATCATTTCAAAATATGAATCTGACAAGAAATACATTAGAGAAATCAAGCTATTGACATTGAATAAGTCCATGCGATAGAACACAAGTGTGTTGCATGTATTTACAACAGTTATAGCAGTAATTTGCTGTGCTTGGCAGATTTTCTACTATAAAATAATAGAAATAAGAGTTTGCTATGGGAATCAGATTACCATAAATATTAGAAAATCTTTAACTTATTTGCATATTTTAAAAATGAATGTGTGTCACAAAAACCTATTAAATGTGGCAACCAATCAAAGAAACTCAATTTTTCTATATGAGGAAGAAGAATGGGATTTTTTTTTCTCTCCCATTTACCATCTTCATTATACCATCTTCATTCTAACACTATAATGTTACCCTCCTTCTATGCTGAACTCCAGGAACAGTCCTGCATTTAATGTTTGTCTTTAACATATAGTTCATACACTACACATGAACTTCCTTCTATTCCCTGTACTGGGGAAAGTTCCAAATTAGTATTTTCCTCCCAGACCTGTCCAATGAGTTTAGACAAACGTAGATACTACCCACTCAGCAGATCTACTTAGGCAGCCCATAGACCCACCCAGCTCAAGAGGTGCAAGATAAATGGACCATCTTTCTCTTCAACATCCTTATCCAATCAATATTCCCCATCTCAGTTGATGGTGATCCCATGAGAAACCTAGGAGGCACCCTCCTTCTTTCTCCATACCACATCCGGTGGGTAACATAAAATCCTTCTGTTTTCAGATCCTCATGATTCCTGAAATCTACTCTCTGTCTCAGGTCAATATTTCATCATCACTCCTGTGGAAAAACTGTGGTAGTGTTTTGACTGGTCTCCCCATTTCCAGATTTGTCTCTTTTAAATCCACCCACATTGGAGGGATCTGATATCTGCTGTACACAGCATATGTTGGATTTTGCCTTTTGATCCAATCGGTGAGTCCTTTGGTTTAATATGATGTTTGGTCCCTTTATATTTATCTACATTTTTTTAATGTGACACGTGTTTGACCTTAGTTCTGTCATCATAGGTTACATTCTCTGATATATTTATTCTAATGTATGGTCTTTGCTTTCTTTGCATTTCTTCTGATAATTTAGATTTATTTTTGTTTGCATGGTTACACTTATAACTCTAATTTTATATAGTATCTTAATACTCTTTTCTCTCTTATTCCTCTAAAGCAAGAATTTAAGTAATATATTTAAACTTCCCTCTCAATTTTATTGAATATAATTTTCTTAATGTTTATCTTTATGCTATTTAAGCATACTAATACGTATGTTACCTGATTTATGAGTTTTAAATTTTATCTTTTGACCCTCAGCTTTATAAATCTGCATCTTTGGAGTCTCCCAACTATTTTCCTCTTCCCTCTCCCAAGCTCAGTCTTTTAAAGATATGTAAATTTTACACTGTCAGGGCTTATAACTTTCACATTCTGTTTTGAAGCCTTAATTCTCACACTTATTTTAGTCTTTTATCCTATATAATTGGATTCAATTCTCATTGCCAGTCTTTATTAAATTTATTATTAGCTGGATTTTATCATCATGTTTTTATCAAAGATGGTGGAAACTATATTCATTGATTTCTTACATGTTCAAAAAATGTTTATCTGCTTCATTTATAGATATTTTGCTTGCTTGGGTCTAAACTCTTTGGTTTAAACTTTTCTTTTGAGAACTTCATAGGCTACATTTTCTTTCAATCTTGACCACTGCTGTGAGTAACTATAAGACTAAATTAAATTTTTTGCCTTATAGATGAATTGAATTTTACAAGTCTACTTAGGCAAATATCTTTGTCTTTAGCAATTAAACATGTTACTGGGCTATGTCTCAATCAATTATTCTCTGTTAATTTCTCCTAGGACATGTCCATTCATTCTGTAGATTCAAGCCTCCTCTTTTTCCGGAAAATTTTCCTCAATTGTCTTGATCAAAGGTTTTCTGTTCCTTATTTTGGTTCTTTTATTCAGAGATACCACCGGAGTGCATTTCATATTTCTTGCCATTTTTTCTCTCTAACCCTCTTCAATCCTTCATTTATGTCCAATTTCTTCTTTAGCCTATCCTCTAGTGAATTTTTTTTGTCTGCCATTTGTTTCTCTTATTCTTTTTAAAATTTTTTCTGGTGGCATCTCTGTAAAGATTCCATGCCGGTTCCCTATCAGTTATCCCTCATCTTTGAGTCTTGGACCACATATTTATGTGGAGGCAGTGATGAGGTGGCTCCAGGCCATGTTCCATGCTGATTTTCAATGAGATTTTACACAACAAGATGCGCTTTATGAACGTGGCTTTTATGTTTTCTTTTTCTCCAGCCAGTTTCTCGGAAGCAGCAATGGTATTCACAATGCCCAGTAACTCTCCTCCATCCATCCTGCCTCACTGAAAGACTCTCCATGTGAACTTGACCTCACCCACACCTTCTCAGTGTCAAAGGGGCCCAAGAAAGTTCCAAGTACCATCCTGAGCATAATTCCCTCCTCCAAAGAGTGGGTTGATGGCATGTGTTATGGGCTGAATTGTGTCCCCACAAAATTCATATGGCAAAGTCCTAACCCCCAGGACCTCAGAATGTGACTGCATTGGTAAGGAATTGACTGTAATGAAGAAAAAGGAAATGAGTTAAGTGAGAAAAAAATGTAAGCACCCAAGTTGCCTGATAGAGTTAGGCTCTATACTATCCTCTGTAGTTCTTTAGATTTGTTGCTTTTATTACTCTGGGCCCTTAAATAGAATGTGACTTTCTTAATGATAAGAGCCATATGTCATGTATTATACATATTTGAAACAGACAAAGTGGCTTAGTTTGACTTCTTTTGAATCTCCACCACCCACCCAGCCCCTCTACAGCATGGATTTAGTCTACCTTAAGTATCAATAAACACACATTGGCCAAATAAGAGAGAAAGAGAAAGAGGATTAGGGAGGATGGGAGAGAGTTTCCAAAACACTAGATGATTTACAGAAATTATTAAATCCATGTAAAGATCAAAAAGAGTGAGATCTCTGTCTTCATTCTTGTAAACAGGGACATATGGCATAGAATATGTAAATGTCCAGTGCAAAGGCATCACCAAGGGACCTAGAAGTAGGAATGATGTTTCAATACTTATTTGTCTACAATTTACATCTATTACCCCTGAGAGGACCTTTGGTACTTTGGGGTTGTTTCCCTTTCCACCTTCTTATAAAGTCAATAGGACTTAAACAACCATTAATGGGGCTCTAATTGAATCAAGCAACAATTCTGTTATTATTGCTCACTTGACTTTCTGTCATTTCTGAAAATGACCTTATTCTAAAAGGCTGACATTGAAGATCGTTTATGTACAAAAGGTTTATTCAGACAGTACTTAACTTCCTGGTTCTTTTTTTCTCTTTTTTTTCCCCAAAACTGAAGATCAAAGCACGGTATTTCACAGTTGGACTTTACATTATTTATTTATTCATTTGATTTTTTTCTACAGACAAATTTCTTTTTGAGAACAGGAATGCTCTCTTACGTCGGTAGCTTATGATATAATAGTCATGGTCATATGAAATATCTACCCTTAAAAGTAAACAGATAGATAGATCTTACCACAAAAAAAATAATACATACTGGATTACATAGATGCGTAGAGAACATTGGGACTGTAACATGAAAGCAAGGAAACCATAGATTATAAACGTTCATATCAAGTTCCCACCTTTCTTTGGTCAGTTACAAATCTATTAATTTCCCATATTGCTATCAAAGCTAAATCAAATAATAAGTCTTGTAATCACTGTAGAATCAGTTAGCATATAACAGATCATCTCCCTTTAAAAATGAGAATCATTAATTTTTACAGATATAATTCATACAACCTAAATTTTACTCATTTAAAAAAATGTCTTAGGTAGATCTTCTGACATATTAAAATGTTTCTTTACTAAAATGGACTTTTAAAAACATGGGGTTCTCATTAATAAAATGGATTTACTATTTCATTAAATTCAGAATAATTTTCTGTCATTTCTTCTTATGAGAATTGGATTTTTTTCAAGTGTTAAATTCTTCCTTATGTTTCATAGTCTTTGACGTATAAGTTGCCAAGTTATAGTCCTTTATGTTCAGTGACCATTTTACAAAAAAATCAGTGAAATAATCATGAAATATTCTCATGGCCATAAGAACACAGTTGAAAATATCTACTATGCATTTGCAATTTTTTAGGAAGTGATTGCCTGTCGTTGTGGTAAATCTCCAAATGAGCAAGTCGGTTTTGAAGAAGAATGTGGAATCTTGGTCATTAAGGTCCTTGATTTCAATAATGTGCATGGTCACTGTTCTATGTTCTTCATAGATATCACAGATATCTTCTTCTAATATCTTCTTTTTATTAGTATGTCTATGATGATTTTAATGATAACAAAGAAGTTTAGCCTATACTAATATATTAATCATTTGATGTCTGTTATGAATTATAAGGCACCACAAAGATTATTGATTACACATCACTGCATATTCAGATGAGCAAACCAAATACATGAAGACATTAAATAAGTTGTTCCAATCAATGAAGCTGGCAATATTAGATTTTCCAAAGAAATCAGAGTCCTGATGGCTAATGTAATACATTTTTGGTTATTAATCTCTAATATGATGTGTTTTTTACTTAGCAACACACCAAAGACTTTTTAATAGATTTTATCTTATAAACTCACACCAAATACATCTCCTTTCCCCCTTAGATCCATTAGCAATGGTCAATATAATTCAGTAACGATAATTATGAGTATGTGCTCAATCTAGTACGTGCCAAGCGACCAAGTAATTTGATAAATGCACATTATCTAATTGTATCCTCAAAATAACCGCAGGAGATCTATGTAATCAATTATCCTGGTTTTGCTGAAGGAAATGAGGCTTCCGAAGGTTAAATAACTTAGACAAACATAGACAGTCAAATGAGATGGGGCCAGTGTTTGACCCATGTTTGTTTAACTCCAAAATCCAAACTCCACCCGTGGTTATTGAATTTTCATGTCCCTAAGTCTTATATTCTTATTTGGACATGGAGTTCCTTGAAGATAGAAACACTCTTTGTGCTCCCATAATGCCCAGAATCTCAAGTAAGTTATCTTTGATTTACAAAAGAAGGGGTAATGATCAGTACCGGTGATTCTGTAAACCATTAGACAAACCACTGAAATCTAAGACTACACATACACTGCGGCTCCATTTGTCAGAAGAACAAAAACAAAAAAACTTGCTTCAGTTTCTAACGAAAGAGAAATCAATGGCTCAGGAGTGGCATTACCAATTTCACTAAAACGGGAGGATGTGGAAAATGACACGTGTCTACATGTGTTCAGTCTAAACCAGCACTTTTAAGTGCCCTGATACCTTGGCTATGGTAAGAAAATAACACCTGACACACAATCCCTCTGTAAACATTAGTTCCGGGACAGCCTGAACCACCACGTACATTTTCTTTTGCTCCATGTTTCCCTGCTATCCTAGCCATCAGCTTTGCTACACCTTTTTCCACTCCCGTCCACACGTCTCCCCTAGTTATGAATTAGCCATTCTTCCGGGATCCCTCTCTACATTTTGCTAACAAGCCGTCACACTTTCTTCTGTTGTTTCCAATCAGAGTCAGCCTCTGCCTCTCATGTTTGCGTGCTCCTGGGAGTATTTCTCACATCCAGCCTCACCTACCCACCATCCCAGTACGGAACCTATACATGATTCAAAGTGTGGGGTTTTTTGTTTGTTTGCGGTACACGGGCCTCTCACTGTTGTGGCCTCTCCCGTTGCCGAGCACAGGCTCCGGACGCACAGGCTCAGCGGCCATGGCTCACGGGCCCAGACGCTCCGCGGCATGTGGGATCTTCCCGGACCGGGGCACGAACCCGTGTCCCCTGCATCGGCAGGCGGACTCTCAACCACTGCGCCACCAGGGAAGCCCAAAGCGTGGGGTTTTGAGGTTTCCATTTACTTGAGGTTCTGAAATGAGATTTTATTCTTTTGTGGTTAAGAAGATACATTACATGTATATTTAAGTCTGCGTCTTGATTTGGAACCTGGCAATTTTGTGAAATGCCATGGATGTTGAATAATAAAATCTAAACTTAGTAATCATTCTTCAAAGAAGAACACTATTTAGCACTATTTAAAAAGGGCACATTCTAATAAGCAAAATAGGAAAATCCTAGGGGAACATGAAAGATTCTTATTGCAATGTTTGAACAATATATCAATTTCTCCTTAAATCTCTGTGCTCAGAAATCAGGAAAATATTTTCCTTAATCCTAAAAATACACTGTAGTTACTAAAGACAGACACAAGCTTAGGTTTGGAAAAGACCATTCATGATCCTTAATCCAGTTGTCTCTTAGACAGAGATTTGTGCAGCTCTGCCCTTAAGTCAATTCAGCACCTTTTGAAAACTACTTAGTTACCTGAATGTACGTGCTGTGGAGTTTTAACCATATTAATCCTTGCTTCATCTTCTCTTCTACAATCCAAATAATTCTGGAATTTTTTATATGTCATCCTCCCCCCAAATCTTTACTTATTTCTCCACTAGCTTTGTGGACCTTGAATATTTTCAAATATAAAGAAAATTAATTTTTTCTCCTCTACATTTTCTTCCTTGAAAGTGGGTTTGACCTATTTTTCCAGCCAGCTGGAAACTTTAGTCAAGGGGAATTTCAAACTGTCAGTGAATTTCTGAATTTCTTACCTTGCATATTTCCTAGTTGTCTGAGAGCAAGTTTTAGCAAAATGGTTAATCAGCTTATTTTCTCAGAAGATGACACGACATAGAAGGACATGAGATTTTGACTCACACATGGGATTTAGTTCGTATTTGTACTAAGCTTTCTGTTAAAACGGTAAAATTGAGTAAATCACTTAACCTCTCTGTATTTCTGCTTCCTCATCTGTAAAATGAGGGTAATAAAACTCACTTCATAGAGCTACCGTGGAGATTAAAAGTATCCAACACATAGTCAGCAGTCCAGAATTGTTAATTCGTGACATTCTTCTGGACATAGTAAATTTTGACCAGAATCTACTACACAAATCAAGAGGCTCAGGGATTTTTCTATCTGATGGAGGTGGTGACTTGTAATTTTCCAGTCTTTCCTATATGCTTCTCAACACAATCTTACGTACATGTTGGGATATTTATGTATGAGATGTCATTGTGAACATCTCTGCTGTAAAGGCAGAAATGAGACAGATTCTCAACAACTCAAAGACTGGTTTTACTTCCCATTGTTTTGGGGAAACTCAAAAGTTTGAGGAGCTTGATGAATTTCTACCAATAGACAAAAGTCCGATTGGTATCAAAGTATTTTCAGATAGTATGGTGATCAGTGAATCTTCATTTGGGATAAATCTTATACACATGGGTCTATAAATAATCTACCAGAAAAGCTGACAGTTTTCACTTAATGAGATTGATTTTAATTTCAGGTACTGTAATTAATTATTCATTAATGTAAATCTCTTTTTTTACGTGGGTTCAGCTAAGCTAGCATTAAAGCTTCAAAGGCTTAGAGAAAAAAAAAGCTAAAGAAGAGTGTCAAAACCTTAAATTTACTCAGAGTATTAAGGCATTTTCCGCAAATAAGCTAGTATACACAACATACAACTAAGAAAATATAATGCATAGTATGAGTCTATTAACCTAGATTTCTTAACACTTACCATGCAAATTAAAATGAGGCTTTATTTTAATTTATGACATTCAACTAAAATGTTATTTTTCAGTTACCATCATCATCATCGTATGCCTCATATTTCATTTCTTTTTGATCTCCTGTTATTAACACAGCAGCAGGGAATAATGTAAATGTCCAGCAGACAAAGTAAATGTCAAATCACCAATCTCACTGAATAGAAGAAGAATCTGAAAGTATAAATCTACCATTTTCTGAGTACTCCTGTGCTGTGTAACATATACAACACTTTATATATGTTGGTGTTTGATCATATTATTGATCATCCACGTTTTACATAATAAGGTAACTGTGATTAGGGATGTGACTAAATTCACACACACAGTACGTACTGGAGCTGAGATTCAAGCTATCTCCTTGGCCCATGCTTTTCCATCTACTGAATGAGAATCTGTCCTTCAAAGGAAGTTTATAGTTACTTTTCTGCTGTATGGTTATATTAACGCTGTATTTTTAAAGGAGGAATACATTTTCCTGCAACCACATCAGAAAATTTCACTGTTTCTCTACTATAAAAATGACTTGGCCTGAACTTGTTCAAAAAAGCACAGTTGCAATTCATTTGTTTTACATAAGTGGAGATGTTAATTATTGGAGTAAACTGCAGAGTTGAGAATTGCTGAGGTACAATGAACGATGCTAGGCATGAACTAGACAGCCAAGACCTAAAACCAGGGGAAATATGCATTTTCCTCACTAAAGAAGAACAGAGTCTGGGTGAGAATGCTGCTGTGCCTTGCTGATGGGACATCCCACCCCACTGTCCTCACAGGAGCCTCTTCGGCTTGTATGCCATCAAGCACAGATCTCATCCTTACAGATGCCGGTCCCTAAACCATCAATGTGTCATAAAACATACACCATCCTCCAGAAACAATCAGAAAAATAGGCTCAGATCACACATGGCTTTTGCATCACAATCACCAATAACTATTTCACTTTTAGCTTTCCTTCTGGAAACTACAGACAAAAATGAACCTGTGTTTTAAATTTCTCGTTTTGCTTGGAATTTAGCAATGGCGTAAATGGTGCTTAGAATTTAACAATAGTCATGGGTGCTCCTAACTGTCAAGAGAATAAATATCACTCTTTGTCTAAATTTATTTGCATGTAAGACATTAACTGTAATACATTTTATCTCTATTAAAGGTAGAAGAAATGCCTCCAAACTATTGAAAATTTGACATTAAAATATTGGTTTATTGACAAAGTTTTATAATATAAATGTTTAATCTAATTTTATAATCATACATGACTAATCTGTATATACTGAAGTTTAATAATTTGATATAAAATTATTTAACAAACTGTGACTAGCTAGTATTCATTTCTTTAAGTTCCCTATCCCCTTTGTTTTAGTTTCTAGTACATTAAGTTGACTAGAAATGAGTAGATTTTAACATGTTCAAAGCAGCGTGATCCTAATTTCAACATTTCTCCTGTCTAGGACCTGGACAACTAAAATACTTCTTGAATTCAAATTAGTGTAAATTCCTTGAACCACCCCCCCTCTAAACATTCAAAGACTGACTCAGCTTGTAGTTCTTTCACTTCTCCTGCCTTTTTTGAGACTTACCAAAATTTAATTTTTATAATACAGTGATACACCTCACGGAAAGAATATGAATGGAAAGCTAACTTTCATCAAGTTTATGTTCAAGATTGAGACTAAAAACAAAAGCAGACTCACAGATATAGAGAATAGATTTGTGGTTGCCAAGGTGGAGGGATGATTGGGGAGGGATGGATTGGGAGCCTGGGGTTAGCAGATGCAACCTCTTATGTATAGGATAGATAAACAACAAGGTCCTACTGTATAGCACAGGGAACTATATTCAATATCCTGTAATAAACTATAATGGAAAAGAATATGAAAAGGAATATATATATGTGTGTATATATATTTCTATAACTGAATCAATTTGCTGTACAGCAGAAATTCACACAATATTGTAAATCAACTATACTTCAACAAAATAAAATTTTACAAAAGATTGAGATGTAAAATGCATATAATTAAGACCTCTGGCTCTAGGCCACTCACACACGTGGCTCTGCCACTTTGTACCTGTCTGACCTTGGGTGAGTTCCTTAGCCTTTGTGTGCCACAGTTTCACAATCACAGTACTCACCTCCTAAGTGTATTGTGGGAACTGAGGACATAAACAAAAAGTGCTTACAATGGTGTCATGCACACACTAAGCGCTCAATAAATCTCAGCTATTGTTGTGGGTCATATTTTATCAATACAGCTGTCAAAATGTAATAATGCAACTTTAATTTATGGATGAAGTTACTGCTGAGTGAGTTCGTACTGTGTTCAGAGAAGGACAAATGAGAAAAAAACAATCACGTATGTAAGCATTGTTCCACAAAATGTGGGTCAGACATATTGTATGAGACAATACAGTTGTCAGACCATCTAAATTCAAAGTCTGTGGCCTGAACAAGGTAGAAAAAATAGTTGGCACTGCTAGTACAGTGTTGTTCTATGTAATTAGTTAACATGTTCTTTGCCAACTTTACAGTTGCTGACAGAGTGCATTAAAAATGGAAATTTGGTTCTCAGATAAAAAAACTGGTTGAATTTTACAGTTTTCAGACAAAGGTCATAACATCCCTGAGAAAGAAATTGAATCAATCACTATTTGCCATTTACTTACAATCTGACCCAGGGTTCAAGCCCAAAAGTTATAAGTGCAGTAACGGCAAAAAATACCATACAGTTTGGTCAAACTATACTGCCTAGTCTTTAGAATTAATGTATGAGGCTTGACTTACACATCCCCAAATATAGTTCCCAAGACCAATATCTATGCATTTTCTATATTTGAACATTGTGTCGATATATGACGATATCACTGGGTGTGCAAGCCCGAAGAACGCTAGAGAGAAAGAGCTATAAGTTACTTCCAATGAGGCAACTCAGGGGGCAGTGCACAGACAGTACTAAATCCAGATCAAAGGTCTGCATCTCCAGAAGCACAATTCAAACTTTAGCATATTCCTGAAAGGAAGAGATATGCTCTCATTTTAGGAATTAAGTGAAAGATTAAGAGCCAGAGAAACTGATTAAACAGGAATTTGTCTGCAAGGGCTCCAGCAGGTGGGTGCAGGAAGATACCGCCAGGGACTGATAGGAAGCAAACAGATGGTTAATGACTTGTGGGTGATGAAAGGGCTGGTTTGGGACTAATCTCACAAACACCATTTCTTCTTACCCTTTTTGTCTTCATGCCAAACAGGTGTGTGGAAATCTGAATAGTGAAATGTTGAATAGTTAATTTAGGAGGCTGGCAAATTAAAATAGGAAATTAACAGGGGAAATGCTAAATAGCCAAAATAAAATCTGGACATCTTTCTTCTTCTAGGTTGATAGGTGACCTGAATTTTTTCTTGAACAATTAAGGCTGATTACTTTGATTCTGCACGTTAATCTTGTGGCATCTTGTTGATTGACAGTTATATACTGATTTAGAATAGAAAATGGAGTCATTTAATAATGTTTTCATATTAAAATAAATGTTTTGATTTATTACCATAGACATGTTTGAATTGATAAGGTAATCAGTCTTCTCAAATAGACACTTTTTCGTTACCTCTTTTGGCCAGGATGGATGGTAGATGGGCATGCTGTTAACAAACTTTTCACTGAGATAATTCAATTACACAAAACTCCTTATGAATCTCAAAAAGAAAGTTGTATTTTATCCGTACTTTTTATGTTCACTTGTATCTCTAGAAATCATCATTCTGGAAGACTTAATCATCCAGTGCCACATAGAGATCTATGCTTTCGATACACGTTTCAGATACTATTTTATATACACACAGTATGCTTGAATGTAAAGATCATACGCCAAAATGTTTACCAAATTAATCAGGATCACCAGACAACCTTGTTAAAAATGAAGACCCAGATTCTACTACAGATTGCCTCCCAGACCTACTGGAGATGGAACTCAAAAATCTTTATTTTAAATAACCATCTGATATAAATCTTATGCACCCTTTTGAATTCTGAGATTCACTAAGAAGACTCCAAATCTTAAAGCACTGCTGTTATTCCCACTACTTTAATAATGTCTCTATGAAAAGCACATGATATGGTCAGTGAGAACACTGGACTTAGAATCTTGGAATGTAAAGCGTGTGCCTTAGTAGCTCTGCAACCTTGCACAAGTCTTTTAACTTCTGTAATGTTCGGTTTAACCATCTGTTTCATTGAGTAGTTAAGGACTGTTTTTCTCCCAGTCCTACATGCCAGAATTCCAGAATTAGTACTATACTGCTGCATTGGTACTATAAATCCTGAGAACTCTATAATTAGTATTGGATACACATAACTTATTATATATCAATTTTTAATAGTTATGTGTAAATCTGTATTTATTGCTATCACCGAACTATATCACTATAACTATTAAATGCTTACTTTGTGTTTACAACAATTTGGAAGTGAGAAAGATTTTTTTTAACAAAATACAGCTAGCCTGAGTATTAAATCAGAAAAGTGTTGGGAGAAAAATTCTCATTTACATAAATTAAATGATTATTCGTTGTTTTATACTGAGAGAAAGAAAACAAATTATTAAGAAGCTATTTTATATATTAACTTCTGTATACTTAAGATGTAAAAGTAACCTACCATTGTAAAATATCCCTGGTGACCTTATTAATAAAACTTTTAAAATTCTACATTTCAAAAGAACCAGGAAAACCATATTTTAATATCTTTCTGTCACATACTGATCAAGCCCTGTAAAATTCATCCTAACAGAAAAGAATTGAGATCATCATCACATGCATTATCAGGGCTTCTGAAGAATGTAAAAGCTTTCAAATATTTAAAGTACACCCGCTTAAAGCTACTTGATAATACTGCTAACAGGAGAGCAGATGCGTAGGCATCAAAATAAAGCTTGGATATGCAGAATGTCATTTGGAAATCATTTGCAGATTGCTTGTGGCCACACGTGACAAATACATGCTCTTAGTACCACACTCCCCAGGGTGTTGTTAGAATTTTTCTGAAGATGACTTGGCCATTATTATAAAAATACAAAGTTCAACCCTGGTCCTGTTCTCTAGTAGTTCATCAGCCTCAGTAATAATAATAAAACAATGAAATAAGTTCTCTGTGACTTGAAAAAGATAATGTTAAGTTTTCTTAGACATAGGTAACATGATAAAGAATTTCTGCATAGATTTTAAGAATACATAAGCCTGGATGACTTTCATGGAAGGTCACAAATGCATGTACACTTACTGGACACGCTTTGACTTCTATTAGAAGTTCATATTTCTCAGCAGGAATTAAGGCTGTGTTATCCTAACTCAATAAAAGAGTAGTTTGATATA
Organism: Stenella coeruleoalba; assembly: GCF_951394435.1. NCBI lineage: Eukaryota > Metazoa > Chordata > Mammalia > Artiodactyla > Delphinidae > Stenella > Stenella coeruleoalba. The sequence continues at coordinate 17,104,354 of NC_137167.1, forward strand.
CACATTAAAAGTCATTCTTTTATGGTCTGTCCACCATGATGATTGTTTTCTTCATTTCTAATATTTTTCCATTATAATCAGCACAACTGCTCAGAAAAATGTTTCAGTTATTTTCCCCCATGTATGTCAACATGAATAAGATTCATTTAGGAGAAACAAGTATGTACTGTATAAATTGAGGTATAAAATTTCTCAATTTCCCAATTCTGTGTTTGGTTTAAATAGCAGCTTGTTGTACCTCTTTTTTTTTAACTTCTTATTTTATACCGGAGTATAGCCGATTAACAATGTTGTGATAGTTTCAGGTGCACAGCAAAGCGACTCAGCCAAACATATACATGTATCTATTCTCCCACAAACTCCCCTCCCAGCCAGGCTGCCGTATAACATTGAGCAGAGTTCCCTGTGCTATACAGTAGGTCCCTGATGGTTATGCATTTTAAATGCAGCAGTGTGTACATGTCAATCCCAAACTCCCTAACTATCCCTTCCCCCTACCCTTCTTCCCAGTAACAGTAAGTTCTTTCTCTAAGTCTATGAGTCTGTTTCTGTTTTGTAAATAAGTTCATTTGTATCATTTCTTTCTGGATTCTGCATACAAGGGATTTCATACAATATTTCCCTTCATTAAGGAATGTTAGAACATTAGCACTTGATTAATATACCTCAAAGTGAAAAGTTGTGTTTTATTGTTTATTTTGACCTCAAGGTTAATTGATTTGTAATGATTTGATGTGTTAGGCACAATTTACATTATAAAATTGAGACTGGAAGTTGCAACAATAACCCATTCATTAAGCAATCTATATGCATGCTCGATCATTTCATATGACTACCAACTTAGAGAAATACAGCAGTATCATTTATTCACAAATAATATTTAAATAGGTTCTGTATACCAGGTCTTTTATGGGTCCTTGGGGTACAGCAATGTACAAGATAAGCGAGAGACCTCTGTTCAAGTGGTCCTTACCTGCTAGTGGGGGGAAAAGAAACTAAGTAAATCTAAAAATAAATCTAAATAGAGTCCCTTGGCTGAAACAGACAATGATTGGGAAACTCCTCTAGATTGGACAGTTTCTGAGGAGCCATTTGAGCTGGGAATTAAATGATAGAAAGGAGATATTCCTGTGAAAAGAGCTCCCAAAATAAAGAATAACAATACGAAAGCCCAGAGTTACTGCAAACATAAGCCAGCATCGCAGAGCTCACAGTCTAGCGAAAGATACAGACAGTTAAGCCCTGCAGTTTGAAAAGCATGCCTACGCCTCCTATGGCATGTTATTACACAGGAGCACCTTAGAGAGACATGCAGTGGAAAAGGGGAGGAGGAGAAGACCAGTGACCAAAACAAGGCCTAAAGAATGAGCTGGAATAGTTATTTGGAGACTAGCATATTCCAGGATCAGGGAGTTGACATGTGACTGGACCATGGTAAGCAAGATGGAGAGGGGCATGAGATGAGACACAATGTGACCTTCATTTTACCCAAAACCAATAGGCTCTATATTGTGAAGTCAGGAAAACTATAACACTTCTATTTCAAACAGATTTTGAGAAAGCATCTTAATTATATGATAACATGTGATCTATTCATTTCAGTTGTGCGATTTCTGTTTGTCCCTTACTAGGTTTTCCTTTCTATACCTTTCTCATTATGATAAATTATCCCCTAATTGTTTGCATACAGTTATATTAGCAGTTTTCCTTTAAATTAAAATGAAATTAGACTCCCTAAAACATGAGGACTTCAGATTTTTGGAAAAGAAGTATACACTCTGCATATTCTCCCAAATGTTTTCTATTACCAAGCATAACTCATTCAGCCAAAAAGCTCCACTCTATCTAATCAGTAAGGGTTTCTTTTGCGCACTCATCTGATGGAAGCAAGCAGCAGGCTAAGGAGGGTGAATGCAGTCATAGCTCAGAGTTTTAAAACTTTACACTTTTCAATGAACAGTAATTAAAGAGCTGGCAAATCAAAGAAAATGTGTCTTTAATTTCTGCAAATTCAACCAACTGATGTTCCCAGGAAAACTAAGCTAAAAGTTCTACTCCTCCCTAAATCAGGCTTATTTTCAACAAGGATCAAGCCTTTTCAAGAAACAATTTACTTCGTCTATTTCCAACTAATTCGCAGACGGATGAACTGGTTCACAAAAGTGAGCAATTCAGTATTTTGAACCAATCGAAAATATCTCAAGATACCCTGCAAGAAAAAGGCTGTGTGCTGTCTTTCGGCTGCAAGGACTCACCAGCAAGGCCTTTGCTTGGAGGAGGAAAACCAAACTGTGCCTTATCTAATGCATACAAGAAATAGCTCCTTCAGCTTCAAGACGGTCTATGAATAGAGGGAACATATAATATATCTTCCAAACTGGGACACTTTTAAGATTAAAAGGAGGCTCTATTAACCACTATGGAGGGACCGCAGGCATTAACTGGGACACGTGTTCTCACTATCTATGAAGCACAGGCCCGGGAAGCCTTTAGAAAATTATCCTTTATCTCCCCACAGAGAAATATGAAGCATAATAAATTGTAAACATCTTTGATGAAGGAAAAGACTGTTTGAGGCACTATTATCTAAAACCTCTAAGCCTTACAGCTTCCCCTTAGTTTCACCGACTTTATAATGTACATAAACATGAATATAGAGTCTCTGAGCTTTTTGGAGAAAAGCACCAAACTCTTCAGCTGCTCTTGAACATGGAAACATAATTGTGACATACAACAGACTGACCTCAATGCAAAAATAGTCGCAGTGTATCCACACTTAACCCATTTGTCACCAAGTTTGAAAAAAAAATCCCACTGCTGGAAGACCAGATGCTGCGTATTTCTCTAGAAATAGTTACAGGTACGCATCTCCTCTCATTATCAGGCTACCCTTGGGAATTAAACTACTGTCAGCCTTACTAACACTAAGTTTAAACTTGTGGCTTGGAAATCTACCTAGCCTTGAATATTAACTGCTAATTCTACACTTATAATTAACTGCCCCCTCTTACAGGCAGAGCAGGAGAGAGAAAGGTGATAAGAAAAGAGGTGTTATAGAAGGAAGTTAAAGGAATAAGGAGGAAGAAGAGATAGAGGAAAAGGAAAAGGAAAAATAGGAAGAAGGGAGAAAACGAAGGAGAAAAAACTGAAATACGAGTGAAACTAAAATGTCACATAGCCTTCCTCACATCTTCACTACTCTTTTGACCTGGGGTTAGCTGAGCATGTTGGATGCAGGTAGAGTTTTACAGAACTGAAAAAAATCATACAGATCATCAGAAATATGTCAGAATCAAAAAAAAAAAACACAAAAAACTGTGGCCTGCTCAGTATCACACAGCTGGTCAGTGGAAAAGCTAGTTCTAAAATCCATGCCTCCTGACTCTTGAGCCCAGTTTTTTATTTACAAAAGTGTTTTGCTTTTAGAATGTGCATTTTTATCTTATAAAACATCAAATTGGAGTTTTCTATTAAATTCTGGTTTCATCACTTTATAAATGCTATACTTATTTTGAAGAACTCAAGCATATCTATTTCTGAAATGTTCACCTGCTTCTCCTGTTTCCCCAGTTTTTAAATTTTAATATACCGTGTACTTCTCTTTATAGAAATAATTTAAATTTTGGTACTCAGTAAGGCTTGATTCACATCAACAAAGTGAGAAAACAACCTATGGAAGGAGAAAAATATTTGCAAACCATATATTTGATAAGGGGTTAATATCCAAGCAACTGAATAGCAAAAAATTTTTTTAAATCCAATTTAAAAATATGTACAGAACCTGAATATGGATTTTTCCAACAAAGATATATGAATGGCCAACAGGTCCATGAAAATATATTCAACTTCACTAGTCATTAGGGAAATGCAAATTAAACGCCTATTAGAATGACCATCACCAAAAAGGTAAGAGATAACAAATGCTTCCAACAATGTGGAGAAAAGGAAGCCCTTGTGCATGGTTGGTGGGATTGTAAACTGGTACAGCCACTGTGGAAAACAGTACAAAGTTTCCTCCAAAAATTAAAAATAGAACTACCGTATGATTGAGCAATTCCATTTCTGGGAATATATGCAAAGGAAATGATAACACTAACCCGAAATATCTGTACCCCCATTTTCATACAGCAATATTTACAATAGCCAAAACATAGAAACAACCTAAATGATATATTATACATATCACTCCAGTTATTAGATAAATAAGTGTTAGGGGTGTAATGTACAACATGATGACTGAAGTTAACATTGCTCTATGATATAGAGGAAAGTTAAGAGACTAGATATTAAGAGTTCTCATCACAAGGAGAATTTTTTTTCTTTTCTTTTTATTGTATCTATATGAGATGATGGATGTTAACTAAACCTATGGTGGTAATCATTTCACAATATATATAAATCAAACCATCGTCTTGTACACCTTAAACTCATACAGTGAAGTATATCAATTATTTCTCAATAAAACTAGGAAAAAACAATTCTGATTTAGTAAATGAATGAATAAAAGGTAGTACTCCTGCAGGCTTTATTGAACAACTGAATACTTCTAAATGAAATGGATTGGCCAAATATGTCTTTTCTTGATAAACGCTGTAGAACCAAAATGCAAATAAATAATTAAATTGTCTTTCTGACCATGTGTGATTGCCTGTACCTGAATAATGAAACTCTTCAATTAGAAATGGATCTCATACTTTTAATGTTATTTGTCTGCTCTTTTCTATGTGCTTTTGAATATGTAATGTACCACATATATATTCACCAGGAGAACCAGGCCTTGGGTACTGTACATGAATCATCTACGGTAAGTTCTATTCTAAGTCTTCTTTATAATCTGTTAAGACATAAATATAAACAAATATAGAGTAACCAAGTATAAATGTAAAAAAATCATAAACTGCAAATTACTAGCATCAGAAAAGAAAGAGGGGTCATTACTACTGATCTCATGGCATTAAAAATATAATAAAAGAATATTATTAATAACTCTATGCAACACAAATTTGACATCTAAGATGAAACAGACCAATTCCTTGAAAGACACAATTACCAAAACTCACACATGGAGACATAGACAATTTGAATAAAAATATGGAACCAATAATTAAATAACTTTCCAAAACAGAAAGCAAGAGGCCCAGATGGTTTCAATGGTAAATTCTACAAAACATTTAAGGAAGAAATGATACCAATTCTCCTCAATCTCTGCCAAAAGAATTAAAGAGAAAGGAACGCTTGCTACGTCTTTCTATGAGGCCAGCATTACCCTAATACCAAAACCAAAGGTATCACAAGAAAAGACAATTGTAGATGAATATCTCTCCAAAAATCCTCAATGAAATATAGCAAATCAAATCCAGCTATGTATAAAAAGGTATACACTAGAACCAAGAGAGATTTTTTCCATTTATGCAAGGCTGGTTCAAAATTAAAAATCAGTTAATGTAATCTACCACATAAACAGGCTAAAGAGGAAAAAAATCAATGATTATATCAATAGATTCAGAAAAAGCATTTGAGGAAATTCAACATACATTCATGATAAAACTGGGAATAAAAGGAAACTTCCTCGATGTAATAAAAAAGAAATCTACGAAGAAACTCAAGAGTCAACATTATACGTAATGGTAAAAAAACAAAAACAAAACAAAAGAACAACATCAACAAACTAGATGTTTTCTTAAAGACCAGGAAAAGGACAAGGATGTCCCCTCTTACTATTCCTATTCAACACTGTACTGGAAGTCCTAACTAATGCAATGAGATAAGAAAAGTAAATAAAAGGTATATAGATTGGGAAGGGAGAAATAAAACTGTCTTTGTTCTCAGATGACATGATTGTCTATGTGGAAGATGCCAAAGAATAGATAACAAAACCTCCTGGAACTGTTAAGTGAGTATTGCAAAGTTGCAGGTTATAAGATTAAAAAACAAACTCAATTTCTTTTCTGTATTTCAACAACAAACACTTGGAATATGAAATTTAAAACATAATGCTAGGGCTTCCCTGGTGGCGCAGTGGTTGAGAGTCCGCCTGCCAATGCAGGGGACACGGGTTTGTGCCCCGGTCCGGAAAGATCCCACATGCCGCGGAGCGGCTGGGCCCGTGAGCCATGGCCACTGGGCCTGCGCGTCCGGAGCCTGTGCTCCGCAACGGGAGAGGCCACAACAGTGAGAGGCCCGCGTACCGGGAGAAAAAAAAAAAAAAAAAAAAAAAGGTCAGGGGCTTCCCTGGTGGCACAGTGGTTAAGAATCTGCCTGCCAATGCAGGGGACACAGGTTCAAGCCCTGGTCCAGGAAGATCCCACATGCTGTGGAGCAACTAAGCCCATGTGCCACAACTACTGAGCCTGTGCTCTAGAGCCCGTGAGCCACCACTGCTGAGCCCTTGTGCCACAACTACAGAAGCCCGTGTGCCTAGAGCCTGTACTCCACAACAAGAGAAGCCACCGCGATGAGAAGCCCATGCACCTCAATTAAGAGTAGCCCCTGCTTACCGCAACTAGAGAAAGCCCGCACACAGCAATAAAGACCCAAAGCAGCCAAAAATAAATAAATAAAATAAATTTATTTTTTTAAAAAAATGGGCAGGAGATCTGAAAAGACACATCAGCAAAGAAGATGCACAGATGGCAAATAAGCATATGCTCTGTATCATGTCATTAGGAAACCAAAAATTAAAACAAAAGTGAAATACAACTAAACATCTATCCGAATAGCTAAAATCCAAAATCCTGACAGCATAATGATGGTGAGGATATAGAAAAACAAAGTTTCATCTACTGCTACTGAAAATTAAAATTGGTATAGCCAATTTGGAAGACTGCTTGACAATTTTATACAAAGCTAAACATAGATTTACCATGGAATCCAGAAACCACACTCCTAGGAATTAGCTAAAATGAAGTGAAAACTTATGTTCATACAAAAACATGCACAAAGATGTTTATAGCAGCTTTAGTCATAATTGCCAAAACTTGGAAGCAAGTAAGATGTCCTTCAATAGGAATGAGTAAACAAACTGTGGTACAGCCATACAACTGAGTATTATTCAGTGATAAAAGGAAATAAGCTAGGAAGCCACAGAACGTCATGGAGGAAATTTAAATGCATATCTCTAAGCGAAAGAAGCCAGTATGAAATGGCTACATGCTGTATGATTCCAACTGTCTGACATTCTGGAAAAGGCAAAACTATGGAGAGAGTAAAAAGATCAGTGGTTGGAAGAGGCTCAGGGGTGGACAGAATGATAAATAGGTAGAAACTTTGAGAACTGAAGATGAGGAGGGTATATGGGAACTCTCTGTACTTACTGTACAATTTTTCTGTAAATCTAATAATTCTCTTTAAAAAAATCCTACAATGGTTATATTGGTAAAAAGGACCAATTTATGGAGGAAGGTATTAAAACTTTCATTAAAGTGATCATGATTTGTGTAGAAGAATATCTTTGCATGGAAGCTCTACTTTTTCTCAAATCTTCTATTTCTAGTGAATCTTACTACCTCATTCAAACCACTGTTAACGTAGTAACACTCATCAAGAACTTCTTTTCTCCAAGACTGTACGTAGTTGCTACAAACACAAAGGAATATAAATTTTATTCCTCGCTTCAAGGAATATATTGTCTTTCTGTGCAAATAGAAAGCAGATATATTACATAAAACACAGTGTAGTATAAATAGAACACAGGTATAATATGTTAAAGAACAATACAATGTTGTATATGCTGAATGTCAAATGAAAGATGGAGGAGTTCATAACAGAAAAATGAAACTTCAGCCTGTGGAAAAGCTGGATTTGAGGAAGGAGAAATTGAAGAGGCAATGAACAGGTTCAATGGGCCATGGCAAAACCAGTTTGGTTGCAGTGAAATCTCTTGTAGAAAATGTATTAAAGTTAGAAAGATAACTAGACTCATAGAGTGAGACACCAAGAAGTTGGGATTTTCATTTGGGTTTCATTCCTTAAGTAATAAGAAGCTAATACAGGAGTCTAAACAAGAGGAACTAGAGGAAGAGTAATGTGATTTGGGTATTAAAAGAACTAAAACTACTTTTATGTTATATATTTTTATATATATTTAGGAGCCTGGCACCTAAAATTGATTTATCTGATTGACTACTAGTAGTAAATAAACCAGCACAGTTTTTTGGTTGGTTTTCTAGGGACCTTAAACTCTTAGTTTCATTATCTAATTGACACTTGCAACACCTTTCTGAGACAGGTATGGGTCAGTTTTTATTCCTCCTCTCAGAGATTTAGATGATATCCAAAGCTTGGATAAAATACTAAATAAAATTTATATTTAGTACTTGTAAAATACTAAATAAAACCATAATGATGCACATTACTAAGTATACCTAGTATTATATCATATTTAATTTCTTTCTGTCAACAACAAAATAATTGAAAAGACTCTATACTTTTGCCAATAATACATAGTCTGTAATAAAATAGGGGTCATAGTGTTGAAATCAGGGAAGAGGAATCATAAACAGGATCAAAGGGTAAAATGCATAAAATCTGAAGCTAATAAAAGAATAAACTGCAAGAGAAAGTTTGCTACTATTAAACACTCCAGGAAATGCCTAGCATAATAGGAAAAAATAAAAACATGAAAGGAAGAAAAGCAGTTCCCACTCAAGATAATATTAAATCTAATTGGTGCTGCAACACATACAAATATGAAGCAACAGAAAAAGTGTCAAAGTCATGCAAAGTGTTGATTACCAGAAACTCTAGATGACAAGCAACCTAGCAATGGAAACACCCTTTCAAGCAGCATGTTTCTCTAAATTAGAGGAACTACTCCCATTTCCCAATTAGGAAATCGTCAGGGGTGAACTTCAGCTCTGCCCCAACTTGTCCCCTCCTTCTGCTTTCAGTGATCTATTTTTTTAGGTCATCTTCAAACTAATCCCTCATTCAGGATTCTGACCCATTCCATCTAAGCCACCCAGAGGCCAGTTATATCATATAGCCTCTTACACAGAGGTCAGTTTACAATGAAAATTTGTGTCTGAAGCAATGTATACAAAGTATTAGATGAAGACTACAAAGAAAAATTGAAAACCATGCATAGGCTGCAATATCAAAGGAGACAAACCACACAAGAAAATATATTTTATATTTATATATACATATGTATCCAGTGTTTTTAAGTTCTTAAAACTAAATTCATAATTAGATATTACAAAAGGTTAAAAAGTGAAAAGTAAAATTCTTGCTTCATTTGCATTTTCAATCCACAGAAATAGCCACTTAAAGAGTTTCTTGCACATTCTTCCTAAAAAGTTTCTATGTATAAACTATTACATAAGTATGTATATGTCATATGCTAATATTTACACCTATTTATTATATGACCATATGTAAAACTTGCTTTTCTCTTGGGCATCTTTTGAGTTCATATAGCTTTCCAAAGTGGCACATATAAACCTATCACATATGCTACAAGTTATTTAACTAGTACCTACTTAGATTGTCTAATTTTTGCTGTTACGAATAACACAACAAACATTTTTTAATCCTTTTCCCACTTAAATTTTCTGAATCACAGGGTATGAGCAATTTTTGTTGAAATACTACCAAACTGTCACCCAAAGAGTTTATTCTCTCCTTTATACCCTAAGTGTATGGGAAAGTCTATTTCACTAAACTATTGCTAACTGAATCTTGTCATTTTAAAACATCTTTGCTATCCTGAAAGACTATTTAATTGCCACTTTTGCTGTGAAATTAAACATTTTTAAAGTTACTGGCCACTTAAATTCCTTTTATAATACACAGTCCATGCATGACCTTGCACATTTTTTTCACTAATTATTTTTTACTATTTGCTGTGTTCTTTCTATATTAAGAAAATCAAGTTTATTCCCAGTTTAATTTTTGCAGTTTTGATTCTACATAATGTTTCTGCAGAATCAGAAAGATGAAGATGTTTCTGATTATGGTCAAATTTATCTGAAGATGTTTCTGATTATGGTCAAATTTCTCAGTCCTTAATCACGGCTTCTGAGCTTATGATGATGTTTCTGATTATGGTCACTGAAGATGTTTCTGATTATGGTCAAATTTATCTGAAGATGTTTGAAGATGTTTCTGATTATGGTCAAATTTCTCAGTCTTTAATCATGGCTTCTGAGCTTATGATGATGTATGCGAAGGCATACAGCACTCACATATATACCAAATTTCACCAAACTTATTTTCTATAATTCAGTGGTATCATCTTTTAAAATCCTTCATTTACCTGTACAGCGGGACACAGGTAGAACCCCGGCTTAACTTTTTGCCAAGAGAACTAGCCAGTTCTTCTCGAATAATTATTGAATAGCCTATCTTGTTCCCCATGAATTTAACCTGTGAAACTTGGTATTTTTTTGAGGGGATTTTCCAACTACCTTGAATAGTTCTGGTTCCACTAATCTGCTTATACCAATCCCAAACTGTTTAAATTATTGTGGAATTATTATATGTTTTAATATCAGTGTGGATATCCCCTTTATTACTCTTCTTTTTTTAGAAATTACTTGGCAACTCTCATACACTTATTTTCCCACATAAACATCAGTATCATTTGTAAATTTTATAAGAATTCTTGATATTTTTGAAGACATTACATGCATCTATAAATTGATTTAGGGAGAACTGACATATTAACACTACTGAGTATTTCTATATATGAATAAGATTTCTTCCCATTGAGTCAAATCCCATTAATGTACTCTAGTTTAATTTTTAAACTCTCTCTTGTAAGCCTTTTTCCACATTTATGTCCACATAGACTAAATGTTTATGCCTAGATAGTCTAAATATACTTGCTATTCTAAATAAAACCTTCCACTAGAGCTAATCAATGAATTTGGTAAAGTAGCAGGATACAAAATTAATGCACAGAAATCTCTGGCATTCCTACACACTAATGATGAAAAATCTGAAAGCGAAATCAAGAAAACACTCCCATTTACAATTGCAACAAAAAGAATAAAATATCTAGGAATAAACCTACCTAAGGAGACAAAAGACCTGTATGCAGAAAACTATAAGACACTGATGAAAGAAATTAAAGATGATACAAATAGATGGAGAGATATACCATGTTCTTGGATTGGAAGAATCAACATTGTGAAAATGACTCTACTACCCAAAGCAATCTACAGATTCAATGCAATCCCTATCAAACTACCACTGGCATTTTTCACAGAACAAGAACAAAAAATTTCACAATTTGTATGGAAACACAAAAGACCCCGAATAGCCAAAGCAATCTTGAGAATGAAAAATGGAGCTGGAGGAATCAGACTCCCTGACTTCAGACTAAACTACAAAGCTACAGTAATCAAGACAGTATGGTACTGGCACAAAAACAGAAAGATAGATCAATGGAACAGGATAGAAAGCCCAGAGATAAACCTACGCACATATGGTCACATTATCTTTGATAAAGGAGGCAGGAATGTACACTGGAGAAAGGACAGTCTCTTCAATAAGTGGTGCTGGGAAAACTGGACAGGTACATGTAAAAATATGAGATTAGATCACTCCCTAAAACCATACACAAAAATAAGCTCAAAATGGATTCCTTAATCCATTTTGTAAGGCCAGAAATGTAAGGCCAGAAACTATCAAACTCTTAGAGGAAAGCATAGGCAGAACACGCTATGACATAAATCACAGCAAGATCCTTTTTGACCCACCTCCTAGAGAAATGGAAATAAAAACAAAAATAAACAAATTGGGACCTAATGAAACTTAAAAGCTTCTGCACAGCAAAGGAAACCATAAAGAAGACGAAAAGACAACCCTCAGAATGGGAGAAAATATTTGCAAATGAAGCAACTCACAAAGGATTAATCTCCAAAATTGACAAGCAGCTCATGCAGCTCAGTATCAAAGAAACAAACAACCCAATCCAAAAATGGGCAGAAGACCTAAATAGACATTTCTCCAAAGAAGATATACTGATTGCCAACAAACACATGAAAGAATGCTCAACATCATTAATCATTAGAGAAACGCAAATCAAAACTACAATGAGATATCATCTCACACCAGTCAGAATGGCCATCATCAAAAAATCTACAAACAATAAATGCTGGAGAGGGTGTGGAGAAAAGGGAACACTCTTGCACTGCTGGTGGGAATGTGAACTGGTACAGCCACTATGGAGAACAGTATGGAGGTTCCTTAAAAAACTACAAATAGAGCTACCATATGACCCAGCAATCCCACTACTGGGCATATACCCTGAGAAAACCATAATTCAAAAAGAGTCATGTACCAAAATGTTCATTGCAGCTCTATTTACAATAGCCAGGAGATGGAAACAACCTAAGTGTCCATCATTGGTTGAATGGATAAAGAAGATGTGGCATATATATACAATGGAATATTACTCAGCCATAAAAAGGAATGAAATTGAGCTATTTGTAATGAGGTAGATGGACCTAGAGTCTGTCATACAGAGTGAAGTAAGTCAGAAAGAGAAAGACAAATACCGTATGCTAACATATATATATGGAATTTAAGAAAAAAAATGTCATGAAGAACCTAGGGGTAAGACAGGAATAAAGACACGGACCTACTAGAGAATGGACTTGAGGATATGGGGAGGGGGAAGGGTGAGCTGTGACAGGGTGAGAGAGTGGCATGGACATATATACACTACCAAATGTAAAATACATAGCTAGTGGGAAGCAGCCGCATAGCACAGGGAGATCAGCTCGGTGCTTTGTGACCACCTAGAGGGGTGGGATTGGGAGGTTGCGAGGGAGGGAGACACAAGAGGGAAGAGATATGGGAACATACGTATATGTATAACTGATTCACTTTGTTATAAAGCAGAAACTAACACACCATTGTAAAGCAATTATACTCCAATAAAGATGTAAAAAAAATTTAAAAAATAGAATCCTAAAAAATTAAAAATAAATAAATAAAACCTTTCTATCCACTGTATTTTATCACCTATTATTGCATACAGACTACTAATTTTTATGTTTTCATCTTTTATAATTCACCACTTTATTCAATTCGCTCACTATTTCCATTTGTAGTTGTATTTCTTGAACTTTTGGTATATGTCATATTATATACAAATAATTCCAATAGTCTATCTCAATCCCTATTTTCTAATATTTCTTCCTCTTATCTAATTATGGAGTTAAAATTCCTAGTAATTTTAAATAGTGATGGTGATAGTAGTCATCATTCTTGTTTCTGACTTTACTGAGAAATCTTCTGTTTCACAATTAATTATGAGATGTTTTATGCTCCATATCAGAGGAAAGAAACTATTCTCAATTTCTACTATATTCATATTTTTTATTAATTCAGGATTTGGTGTTGAATTTTGCCAGATTAATTTATGTGTAGACTTATAAAGCATTTTTCTCCTTTAACCTATTAATATGATAAATTATGTTGAGAGATTGCCCAACACAGACCTACACTTGTATTCCTAACACAAATACCCTTCATCACATGATCAGGATATAATGTTTGTCAATGCACTGCTAATTTCTGAATCACATTTTTATGGTTTTAACAGATATTAATAAATAAGATTAGTTTACTTAATTTTGTGTACACTTTTAAAAGTTTTGTCATCATAGTCTGCTAATTTATAAAAATATTTTAATACTTCTATGTTTTCTCAGGCCTGGAACAAGTTGAATAGAATTGACGTTCTCTATGCCTCAAAGATTTTAGAGAATTTCCTTCTGAAACTACTGGCCTAGTACTTCTGTGAGGTTTACTCACTGAAAACATTTTTCATTTCTTCTGTGGTCATGGATCTCTTCTGAGACCAACTTGTGAGATTTATATTTTCTTAGAAGTCATCTATTTCATTCAGTTTTTATATTTATTTGAATAGACTCAGGCAAATTATGCTTTTACAAGGGTTTTAATTCACTCTGTAGCTGTGATTATTCTGCCAACCTCATTCTAATTTACATAGTCTTCTTTTTCTTTTATTAGATTTACTAGTAGTTTTCTTTTCACTTCTACAAAAGAGGTTTTGATTTATTTATCAATTCTACTACTTTCTGTTTGATAATTCACTAATTTTCCCTTTTGTTTTCGGTGATTTATTCCTTCTGTTTTCTGTGGGTTCAACTGGTTGCTCTTTTAATATCTTCTTAATTTGAATTTTAATAAACCCCATTAAATTCTTTCTTAATTAGTAATATATGTGTTAAACATGTGGTACTAATTTTTTTCATGATTATTCTTATAGCAGCCCTACCTATAATTTAAGTAGCCCATAAAAGCAATAAAGAAACGTCTTCATGGACAAATTTCTGTTAAAATGTAACCAAGATAGGAGGACCTTCAAGATGGTGGAGGAGTAAGAATTGAAAATCACCTTCCTCCCCACAATTACATCAAAATACAATTACATGTGGAACAGCTCCTGCAGAACACCTACTGAACGCTGGCAGAAGACCTCAGACTTCCCAAAAGGCAAGAAACTCCCCAAATACCCGGGTAGGGCAAAAGAAAAATCAGAGACAAAAGAATAGAGACGGGACCTGCACCAGTGGGAGGGAGCTGTGAAGGAAGAAAGGTTTCTACACACTAGAAAGCCCCTTCACTGGTAGAGACAGGGGGAAGCTTCAGAGCCATGGAGGAGAGCGCAGCAACAGGGATGCGGAGGGCAAAGCAGAGAGATTCCCGCACGGAGGATCGGTGCCGACCAGCACTCACCAGCCAGAGAGGCTTGTCTGCTCACTCGCCGGGGTGGGTGGGGCTGGGAGCTGAGGCTTGGGCTTCAGTCAGATCTCAGGAGAGGACTGGTGTTGGCTGTGTGAACACAGCCTGAAGGGGTTAGTGCGCCACAGCTAGCCGGGAGGGAGGCCGGGAAAAAGTCTGGACCTGCCGAAGAGTCAAGAGACTATTGTTTCAGGATGCTTGAGGAGAGGGGATGGAGAGCACTACCTAAACAAGCCCCAGAGACGGATGCGAGTCGCTGCTATAGGCGCGGACCCCAGAGACGGGCATGAGACACTAAGGCTGCTGCTGTAGCCACCAAGAAGCCTGTGTGCAAGCACAGGTCACTATCCACACCTCACCTCCCGGGACCCTGTGCAGCCCGCCACTGCCAGGGTCCCGTGATCCAGGGACAACTTCCCCGGGAGAACGCACGGTGTGCCTCAGGATGTTGCAATGTTACACGGGACTCTGCTGCCACAGGTTCACCCCTCATTCTGTACCCCTCCCTCTCTCGGGCCTGAGTGAGCCAGAGCCCCCGAATCAGCTGCTCCTTTAAGCTCCCCCCACCCCATCTGGGTGAAGAAGAGACACCCTTAGGCGACCTACATGCAGAGGTGGGTCCAAATCCAAAGCTGAACCCCAGAAGCTGTGTGAACAAAGAAGAGAAAGGAAAATATCTCCCAGCATCCTCAGGAGCAGCAGATTAAATCTCCACAATCAATTTGATATACCCTGCATCTGTGGAATACCTGAATACACAACGAATCATGCCGAAATTGAGGCAGTGGACATTGGGAGCAACTATAGACTTGGGGTTTGCTATATGCCACTGACTAGTTTCTGATTTATATGTTTATCTTAGTTTAGTTTTTAGCACTTGTTACAATTGGTGGATTTGTTTATTGGTTTTGTTGCTCTCTTCTTCATTTTTTTTAATTACCTTTTTTATTTTCTACTTTAATAATATATTTTTTAATCTTGTGTTTTAATAACTTTATTTTATTCTTTCTTTCTTTTTTTTTTTTCTCCCTTTTCTTCTGAGCATGTGGCTGACAGGGTCTTGGTGCTCCGGCCAGATGTCAGGCCTGAGCCTCGGAGGTGGGAGAGCCGAGTTCCGAGTTCAGGACATTTGGCCACCAGAGACCTCCTGGCCCCATGTAATATCAATTGGCGAGAGATCTCCCAGAGATCTCCATCTCAATGCTAAGACCCAGCAAGACTCAACAGTCAGCAAGCTCCAGTGCTGGACACCCCATGCCAAACAACTAGCAAGACAGGAACACAGCACCATCCATTAGCAGAGAGGCTGCCTAAAATCATAATATGTTCACAGACACCCCAAAACACACCACTGAACGCAGTCCTGCCCACCAGAAAGACAAGATCCAGCCTCATCCACCAGAACACAGGCACCAGTCCCTGCCACCAGGAAGCCTACACAACCCACTGAACCAACTTTACCGACTGGGAGCAGACAGAAAAAAACAACGGGAACTACGAACCTGCAGCATGCAAAAACGAGACCCCAAACACAGTTAAGTTAAACAAAATGAGAAGACAGAGAAATACGCAACAGGTGAAGGAGCAAGGTAAAAAACCCACCAGACCAAACAAATGAAGAGGAAATAGGCAGTCTACCTGAAAAACAATTCAAAGTAATGATGGTAAAGTTGATCCCAAATCTTGGAAATAGAATAGAGAAAATAAAAGAAAAGTTTAACAAGGACCTAGAAGAACTAATGAGCATTCAGGTATAATGTTATAAGTCATATTCTAGTTATTACTTGAAAATGTATATCTCAGAAATAACTAAATTTCCTTGTCAATTGCATTATTATGAACTTTCATCAAATCTTGAACCATGGTCATTTTTAAGTCTTTTGTCATTTACAGACAGTTCTGGGTGTACTCTGATGCTTTTGCAAAAATGTTCCTATAAAAGGGTTTCATCTTCAAGGAATTCATGGAGAAGACTCTGACAAGTACAGGTTTCTGGTAACTGACTATACTGCTGAACTGAATGAATAAGCACTTTCAGAACTCTAATGGAAAACTGATGAATTCATAAAAGTGCTAACAAAAGCTCAAGGTGAAAAAAAAATTAATTACATGGGACTGAGTGAACTGATGAGAATGATTATAAATTTGGGGACTTTCTGTTTGAATAAAAAAATGTTATAAATAAAAGAAAGAGTAAAATTAAATTTAATTCAATTAAATGCAAAAAAAAGAACTAAAGAGCAAACAAACAATGAAGAACAACACAATAAATGAAATTTAAAATTCTCTAGAAGTATTCAATAGCAGAATAACTGAGGCAGAAAAACAGATAAGTGCACTGGAAGATAAAATAGTGGAAATAACTACTGCAGAGGAGAATAAAGAAAAAAGAATGAAAAGAATTGAGGGCAGTCTCAGAGACCTCTGGGACAACATTAAATGCACCAACATTCGAATTACAGGGCTCCCAGAAGAAGAAGAGAAAAAAGAAAGGTACTGAGAAAATATTTGAAGAGATTGTAGTTGAAAACTTCCCTAATATGGGAAAGGAAATAGTCAATCAATCCAGGAAGCACAGAAAGTCCCATATAGGATAAATCCAAAGAGAAACACGTCAAGACACATATTAATCAAATTATCAAAAATTAAATACAAAGAAGAAATATTAAAAGCAGCAAGGGAAAAGCAACAAATAACATACAAGGGACTTCCCATAAGGTTAACAGCTGATCCTTCCGCAGAAACTCTGCAAGCCAGAGGGAGTGGCAGGACATATTTAAAGTGATGAAAGGGAAAAACCTACAACCAAGATTACTCTACCCAGCAAGGATCTCATTCAGTTTTGACGGAGAAATTAAAACATTTACAGACAAACAAAAGCTAAGAGAATTCAGCACCACCAAACCAGCTTTACAACAAATGGTAAAGGAACTTCTCTAGGCAGGAAACACAAGAGAAGGAAAAGACCTACAAAAACAAACCCAAAACAATTAAGAAAATGGTAATAGGAACATACATATCGATAATTACCTTAAATGTAAATGGATGAAATGCTCCAACCAAAAGACATAGACTGGCTGAAGGGATACGAAAACAAGACCCGTATATATGCTGTCTACAAGAGACCCACTTCAGACCTAGGGACACATACAGACTGAAAGTGAGGGGATAGAAAAAGATATCCATGCAAATGGAAATCAAAAGAAAGCTGGAGTAGCAATTCTCATATCAGACAAAATAGATGTTAAAATAAAGACTATTACAAGAGACAAAGGACACTACATAATGATCAAGGGATCAATCCAAGAAGAAGATATAACAATTGTAAATATTTATGCATCCAACATAGGAGGACCTCAATACATAAGGCAAATGCTAAGAGCCATAAAAGGGGAAATCAACAGTAACACAGTAATAGTAGGGTAATTTAACATCCCACTTTCACCAATGGACAGATCAACCAAAATGAAAATAAATATGGAAACACAAGCTTTAAATGACACAGTAGACGAGATGGACTTACTTGATATTTATAGGACATTCTAATAAAAAAGAAATAACAGAATACACTTTCTTCTCAAGTGCTCATGAAATATTCTCCAGGATAGATCATATCTTGGGTCACAAATCAAGCCTTGGTAAATTCAATAAAATTGAAATCGTATCAAGTATATTTTCGGACCACAACACTATGAGACTAGATATCAATACAGGGAAAAAAACTGTAAAAAATACAAACACATGGAGGCTAAACAATATGCTACTAAATAACCAAGAGATCACTGAAGATATCAAAGAGGAAATCAGAAAATACCTGGAAACAAATGACAATGAAAACACAATGACCCAAACCTATGAGATGCAGCAAAAGCAGTTCTAACAGGGAAGTATATAGCTATACAATCTTACCTCAGGAAACAAGAAAAATCTCAAATAAACAACCTAACCTTACACCTAAACCAACTGGAGAAAGAAGAACAAAAAAACCCCTCAAAGTTAGCAGAAGGAAAGAAATCATAAAGATCAGATCAGAAATAAATGGAAAAGAAATGAAGGAAACAATAGCAAAGATCAATAAAACTAAAAACTGGTTGTTTAAGAAGATAAACAAAATTGATAAACCATTAGCCAGACTCATCAAGAAAAAAAAGGGAGAAGACTCAAATCAACAAAATTAGAAATGAAAAAGGAGAAATAACAACTGACACTGCAGAAATACAAAGGATCATGAGAGATTACTACAAGCAACTATATGAAAACAAAATGTACAACCTGGAAGACATAGACAAACTCTTAGAAAAGCATAACCTTCCGAGACTTAACTAGAAAGAAATAGAAAATAGAAATAGACCAATCAGAAGCACTGAAATTGAAACTGTGATTAAAAACCTTCCAACAAACAAAAGCCCAGGACCAGATGGACTCACAGGCGAATTCTATCAAACATTTAGACGAAACCTAACACCTATCCTCTCAAATTCTACCAAAATATAGCAGAGGGGGGAACACTCCTAAACTCACTCTACGAGACCACCATCACCCTGATACCAAAACCAGACAAAGATGTCACAAAAAAAGAAAACTACAGGCCAATATCACTGATGAACATAGGTCTGAAAATACACAACAAAATACTAGCAAACAGAATCCAGCAGCACATTAAAGGATCATAAACCATGATCAAGTGGTGTTTATCCCAGGAATGCAAGGATTCTTCAATATACGCAAATCAATCAACATGATACATCATATTAACAAGTTGAAGGATAAAAACCATACCATATGATAATCTCAATAGATACAGAAAAAGCTTTTGACAAAGTTCAAAACCGATTTATGATTAGAAACCCTCCAGAAAGTAGGCATAGAAGGAACTTACCTCAACATATTAAAGGCCATATATGACAAATCCACAGCCATATCATTCTCAATGGTGAAAAAATGAAACCATTTCCACTAAGATCAGGAACAACCCAAGGTTGCCCACTCTCACCACTATTATTCAACGGAGTTTTGGAAGTTTTAGTTACAGCAATCAGAGAAGAAAAATAAATAAAAGGAATCCAAATCGGAAAGAAGAAGTAAAAGTGTCACTGTTTGCAGATGATGTGATACTATACATAGAGAATCCTAAAGATGCCACCAGAAAGCTACTAGAGCTAATCAATGAATTTGGTAAAGGTGCAGGATACAAAATTAATGCACAGAAATCTCTTGCATTCCTATACACTAATGATGAAAAATCTGAAGGAAAAATTAACGAAACACTGCCATTTACCATTGCAACAAAAAGAATAAAATACCTAGGAATAAACCTACCTAAGGAGACAAAAAACCTGTATGCAGAAAACTATAAGACACTGATGAAAGAAATTAAAGATGATACAAACAGATGGAGAGATATACCATGTTCTTGGATTGGAAGAATCAATATTGTGAAAATGACTCTACTACCAAAAGCAATCTACAGTTTCAATGCAATCCCTATCAAACTACCAATGACATTTATCACAGAATTAGAACAAAAAATCTTAAAATTTGTATGGAAACACAAAAGACCCCTAATAGCCACAGCAAGCTTGAGAAAGAAAAATGGAGCCGGAGGAATCAGGCTCCTGGACTTCAGAGTATAATACAAAGCTACATTAATCAAGACAGTATGATACTGGCACAAAAACAGAAATCTAGATCAATGGAACAGGATAGAAAACCCATAGATAACCCACGCACATATGATCTCCTTATCTTTGATAAAGGAGGCAAGAATATACAATGGAGAAAAGACAGCCTCTTCAATAAGTGGTGCTGGGAAAACTGGACAGCTACATGTAAAAGAATGAAATTCGAACGCTCCCTAATACCATACACAAAAATAAACTCAAAATGGATTAAAGACCTAAATGTAGTGCCAGACACTCTAAAACTCTTAGCGGAAAACATAGGCAGAACAATCTATGACATCAATTACAGCAATATCCTTTTTGATCCACCACCTAGAGAAATGGAAATAAAAACAAAAATAAACAAATGGGACCTAATGAAACTTAAAAGCTTCTGCATAGCAAAGGAAACCATAAACAAGACAAAAAGACAACCCTCCGAATGGGAGAAAATATTTTCAAATGAAGCAACTGACAAAGGATTAATCTCCAACAGATACAAGCAGCTCATGCAGCTCAATATCAAAAAAACAAACAACCCAAACCAAAAATGGGCAGAAGACCTAAATAGACATTTCTCCAAAGAAGAAATACAGATTGCCAACAAACACATGAAAGAATGCTCAACATCATTAATCATTAGA
Organism: Stenella coeruleoalba; assembly: GCF_951394435.1. Classification (NCBI taxonomy): domain Eukaryota; kingdom Metazoa; phylum Chordata; class Mammalia; order Artiodactyla; family Delphinidae; genus Stenella; species Stenella coeruleoalba. Next base: position 17,125,379 of record NC_137167.1, read on the forward strand.
GAAATGCAAATCAAAACTACAATGAAATATCATCTCACACCGGTCAGAACAGCCATCATCAAAAAGTCTATAAACAATAAATGCTGGAGAGGGTGTGGAGAAAAGGGAACCCTCTTGCACTGTTGGTGGGAATGTAAATTGATACAGCCACTATGGAGAACAGTATGGAGGTTCCTTAAAAAACTACAAATAGAACTACCATGTGACCCAGCATCCCACTACTAGGCGTATACCCTGAGAAAACCATAATTCAGAAAGAGTCATGTACCACAATGTTCAGTGCAGCACTATTTACAATAGCCAGGACATGGAAGCAACCTAAGTGTCCATCAACAGATGAATGGATAAAGAAGATGTAGCACATATATACAATGGAATATTACTCAGCCATAAAAAGAAACGAAACTGAGTTATTTGTAGTGAGGTAGACGGACCCAGAGTCTGTGATACAGAGTGAAATAAGTCAGAAAGAGGTAAACAAATACCGTATGCTAACACATATATGGAATCTAAAAAAAAAAGTTCTGAAGAACCTAGGGGCAGGACAGGAATAAAGATGCAGACGTAGAGAATGGACTTGAGGACATGGGGAGAGGGAAGGGAGAAATGAGAGTGGCATGGACATATATACACTACCAAATGTAAAATAGATAGCTAGTGGGAAGCAGCCGCATAGCACAGGGAGATTAGCTTGGTGCTTTGTGACCACCTAGAGGGGTGGGATAGGGAGGGTTGGAGGGAGACACAAGAGGGAGGAGACATGGAGATATATGTATATGTATAGCTGATTTACTTTGTTATACAGCAGAAAGTAACACAACAATGTAAAGCAATTATATTCCAATAAGGATGTTAAAAAAAAAAGTAACCAAGATAATAGAAATATATATACATATATATGTATATTCTCTGTATATATTCAAAATATATTTTTAAAATTTTAATATGTTACCAAATGAAAGAATCTTGAAAATAGACATTACAGTTTTCCATAGGGCATTTTGCAAATACATATCTTGTGAGCAATGTTTTCTTTCTGTCTCTCTTCATCTCTCTTCAGGCCCCAGAGACATTTTCATGAGTTAATAACCTAGAGTCATTTTATGACTTAAAAAAAATCTAGCATGAGTGAGAAATCTAGAGGGAACTTAGAAAACAAAGGGCACACTCGTGAGACTTCTGGATGGAGCTAAATTACTACTTTAAAGTGCAAGCATTTAAGGGGTTATTATTGCTTTTGGAGGGAGGGGGAGGCAGACCAACTAGATGACCCGTGAGTTACCTCAGGGCTCCAGAGTTGCTTCAAAAAGACTTCTGTACTGCAGTATTATCAGAAAATTATTAATGAGATACATTGTGCTCTGGAGATTTTAGTAAAAAATGTAGGCTCGTAAAACTGTGTTCAAGATGTCATCTGGTAGTTCCTGTAAGATCCATGGAGACGGCTGACCCAGCTGAATGCTGCATGAAAGTCAGTATTTACTGTAAAATATGTGCATGGTTTTCTAGCAAGGTAGCCAGAGAGCCTTCAGTTACTTATCATCATAGAACTATGGTCCTCTGGTCCACACAGTGCAGGCCACAGGGTTCACCAAAGTGAAATCAAAGTAAATCAAAGGGTGCCCATCCCACCCCACAGGACACCTGAGTCTGCCACCTCCTTGGTCCCTAGTACACAATGAGCAAAGTAGCACGTCACAAGCCATCACCTTGGTGAGAAAGCTTTGCTATAGGTATTAAAACAACTAGTCCTGTGATCTCTCTCTCTCCCTCTCTCTCTCTCTCTCTCTCTGTTAGTTCGATTAGATCTTATGTTTGATCTTCTGTTTGTGGTGGTTTAAAAACATGGCCTTACAGTTATTTAATATTCTCTCAACTGAGATATGGAGCACACATTCCCTCACTTTGAATCTCAGCTCTGTGAGTCCTGGACAAATAGAATCAGTGGAAAATATACTATGCCAGTTTGGGAGCACAGGCCATAATAAACAGGCAGTTTTACTTCCTGTTTCTTGTGCATGTTGCTCTTGAAACCCAGCCATGACATGAGGAAGCCCAAGCAGCCCCTTGGGGAGGAAATAAGGCTCCCAGCCCATAGTCTCAAAGGAGCTCTCAGATGACAGCCAGCACCTGCTTACCAGCTGTGTAAGAGAGTCATCTTACTGGTGTACCCTCCAGCTTACAGTCGAGCTGCCACAACTGATGCTGTGTGGAACAGAAATGAGGTGCCCCTGACAACTTCTGCCTTACTTGCAATTCATAAGCAAAATAAATCATTGCTCTCCTTTGATGCCATAAGTTTGGGGGTCACTTGTTAAACAGCAAAACATAAATGAGTTCTTCATGTGAAAGCCCTAATTTAACTGCATCTCAAAAATCCTTAGCAAATGTTCCTACTCATCTATATAGTCCATTGCCTCTTCTCCCAAACATACCAAATTTTCTCCCCCAAATCCTTCATTCAGCTAATGATAACAACTGGTCTGTCTTTACACTTGGCTCTAAATTTCACTCATTTTCTCCCTCTTTCACTCCTGCCCAATGGCTAGTCCATAACCACATACAATACCCTCCTCCTCAAAATATTTCTGGCTTCAGCGTCTTCTTTCTCATTACTATTTTAACCGCCCAAGTTGTAGCCCTTGCACTTGAACTAGCACCACGAGATACAAATGGTGTCAGCTGTATTCCTGTTTCCAGCCTTTCCCTCTCAAATTCCTCATGCAGCCTAACAGTCACTTTCCAAAATCATTGCTTAAAATTATGCAAATGTTCCCACTAGCTCTTTTACTAAGGTCCTAACTTGTTAGCCTGACTTTCCACAATCCACCTCCAATCCATTTTCTTCACCATATTGTCACCCTGCTTTTATACAGTTTCCCCCAAAGCCCCATCTTCTTGCTCCATCATGGAGCCCACATTGCTCCAGATAGCTCTGTCTGTCAATCAGCCCTGTTTTCCAATTTTCTCCAGGCTTACGGTTCTGCAATCATTCTTTAACTGAGAGAGCACAATCTCTCTCTAATTTTAAATGAGGATTTGTCTTTCCTTCCTTTTGTCCCTCAGTATTAGAGAAATAAATTGTTTCCTGATAAATCTGACATTTAATTTACTTATTTTGGTGTAAACTTCATCTAAAAGACTGCAATATATTATATATGTGACATATAAACATATACATATATAAATATATACATCTATATCCTAATATATTACTTCTATCTCTAGTTAATCAAGTTTTTGATTGAAATGCATATCACTGGCCTATATAATTTTTGTGGTTAAAAGTAGAAAGAACCCTGTCCTGGATATCTAGACATTTGAGTTCTTGTTATCATCTTCTCTCTCACTGGCTGCATGGCCTCAAATTATTTTCCTTCCATGATCTTTAGTTTGCTTCACTCTAAAATCAAATAGTTGTATTAGATGGCTTTAGATTTTTTTCCCAGTCTGAGATGAGTAATATCAAAATTCAAACTAATATTCAAATAAAAAGTAAGACAGTATTCTCTCTTTATAAATGTATTTTTATTTATAAGATGATTCAGAAAGAAACTCCTTTGATAGCAAGCCTTTCCAATATATTTAAATCACTACTTTGAGTAACAACAGCAACAAAATTGTGATTGTTTTCCAGAAACCTATATCTATAGGGAGCTATGCCTATTATTGGACATATGAAATAATCTTGACCTGACACTTGAAGTAAGAATAGTTACTCAAACCACACAGATATATGGATCTGAGCTATAAATTTATATTCAGTGTAGCCTCCCTGATTCTCAATCCTAGAATACAGATATTTGCTTTACTTTTTTCCTTAACTATCTCAAATCACCTAGGTGCAAGTAGTAAAGAGAGCTACGTAGTCAAAACTGTCAGAGAGCGAACTTGAACGCTGAACTTTTGATTCTATATCCAATGAGTGTTCCTCTGAACTCAGCACAGAAAAAGGAAAAATTTCTATTTCAAAACCATTAATAGAGACAATAAGTAGGCATTAATAAATAATTGCAAGCAAGGCTACAATACAATAGTGCATTAGTTATGATAAAATTGGCCATGGAAAATAATCAATACACTCCAAAATCTAAGTGTCTGACAAGTTCGAAAAAGGAAAAGAGAAATTTTATTTCTGGTCACACAAAGTCAGACGGTTCAACAGGGCCTTGCCTCCATCCAGTGATTCAGGGACCCAGGCTTCCACCATCTTGTGGTGTTGCCATCTCTACCCAAGGCTTCTGCGGTATCAGAGGCAGGGAAAATCAGAGCATGGAAGAGGCACACTGGCTTTTAAATGCCTTGGCAGCAAGTGACACACACATGATTTCTGGTACATTTCATTGGCTAGAACTAATTATGGAGCCCCACCTAACTGCAACGATCTTGGAAATGGAGTCTTCCTGTGAGATCATGACTAGTAGAAAACTGGATATATGTAAGCACTAAAGCTCTCTACTCGAAATGGTATGACTGTGTGACCTGATGGAAGTCTAGGATTTTAGGACAAGCATATACACTTAGGATGTCTACATAAATTGTTAATCATATGTTGCAGATTACACATTAGCTATAAAGGACTATTAATTTAAAAACATGCCAGAGGTTTTCCTCTCAAAACATACACTATGTTATCAGGGTTCACAGAGAGAAATATTTTCAGGGCTTACTGCTAGATGTCTAAGAAATATTAATTTGCACATAAAAACTCAGTCTTAATTGTTCTGGATTCAGATGTTCTATTGTTCAAATGTCTTTTAGGTCCTGTTATTTAATGATATTTTTGAAGAAATGTAAACTATTTGAAAACACAGAGCTTCCTGACATATTTAAAAAGTGTAAGATTCATTCACAGATGAAAATCTGTTCTTCTGCTGAAAGTAGTCATATTTCCAAAGGTGGAAAATATTAAAGATAATTAAGAAAATTAGTGTAGAAAACAGTACCAGTTAGTCTACAAATAGGAATCTTTATAAAGGGTCAGCAAACTTTGTCTGCAACAAGCCAGGTAGTAAATACATTAAGCTATATAGGACATGTGATCTTTGTTGTATTTACTCAATCTGGCCCTTACAGCATAAAAGCAACCCTAAATAACATGTAAGTAAATGAGACTGGTTATGTTCCAATAAAACTTTATTAACAAAAAATGGTGTGGCCAGATTGGATCTGCAGGCAATAGTTTGGCAAGCCCTGATCTACAATCCTGAAATGGTGCTGGATACTATGCTTCTAATCACTTTAAAATTTAGCTCTAGGCCAAAAAAAAAAAAGGAAAATAAATCAGTCAGAAGCAGACTATACATATTTGTTATTATCTGCAATATTTGGCTATACTAAATTTCAAAATTAATTAAGTTCGAATGGGTTATGTACTTTTTGTTCCAATTCATATTGTGTAAAGTAGTCCAGTGACAGCTTTGGGTTAAAAGAATTTCTTTAAATTATTAGTTTAAATTCAAACATAGATTCCCTGCATACACAATATACTCCAACAAGAAATGGGTAAAAATTTTAGTATATTGGATAAAAATGGCTTTTAATCAGCTTGAAAATGTAGAGTAGATTTTGTCAAGGGTGTTTTGGCTGAGTGATCAGTCCTACTTTATTAAACCACGTTGAACTATTGCTTCTCAATAAAACTGGTATAAGAGAAGGCTTATGGTAAGAAAAAAGTGTATATCACAAATAAAATATACATAATAAAGTACACATGAACAGTGAAGAATAAAGGAAAAGCATTCAACTTTATACAAATATCAGTGGAAAGAGCTTGCTTACTACCTCTCAAAATATTTTTGTTTGGTGCTTTATCATTTTTCTCATTCCTAAAGGATCAGAAACTCATTATATAGTAGTTTTAAAACTACAAGTAACTTAGTAATATATAAATACTGTCATCAAGTAATGTTAGAACTCATTGTTCTAGAAATACAACTGCAATCATAGATATATGCTCTCCATACAGGTATAATTTTAGGGGTGTACATCGTATGATTTTTCTTCTAGATTGGCAGTTTTAAGATAGCCATGCTCATGAATTTTCATGCCATCACTCAATTTATCAAGTACAATAACAGTTATATCATTTCTAAAATGCTATTTCTTCAAATTACAGCTCTGTAACAGTTCGTTTAAATTATGTCACTTGTAAGAGTAAGTGTATTATTTATTCCAAATATGCTGGGTGTTGATTACTTTTTAAAGCAAATATTATCTCCTTTCAAATCTCATTAATTTATAAATCAATCATAGCAGAATGGAAAAACCAGAAGGCAGGGTCAGAAGATGAGACTTTAATCCTTGGGTCTGATACTGATTAGCTGTGTGATGTTGATCAGGTTATAACTTTTCTGATTTCTGTCTTATCATCTGTAAAACATAGGAAAGGACACATGCTCTACCTACTTTTCATTACTTTGTGAGGATATTATAAGATAATATACTTGTAAACAAGTTATCTTATACACTGCAAAATGCTGTACAAATGTGAGTTATTGTTATTACTTCCCAATATCCCTTTTCGATAAGAAAAGTCATTTACTAAATTGACAATTTAACCACTCAGGAAATAAATGACTGCCTTATCACATTCATAAACAATATCATGTAACCAGTCAGCTGTGCTTTAAGGCCAAGATTTCCATATGTTAGAACAAATACATATTCTGTATATTAGGCCAAATGCAAAAACTCAATATTACCTAGATATACCTTAGGTATTTATTGCTATGCTCGATGTAATAAATGTGGATTTTACCCTTGGAAAAATATTTGTTTATACTAATATGCACATAGCTAAAATGGAATGATTAAATCTATGCCAAATTATCATGAAAGATAAGAATTTCCTTATACTTTGTCAGATTTTCATGGAGCACTTTAATATTTAGGGCAGAAAAATAATCTTCAAATCTCATTTTACTATAAGATTTATAAATCACATACCAAGGCTTTATTTATAGAATTCAACAGCTAAATAAGAAAAGAAATTAAGGTTTGATATTCAATCGACACAGTAGGTCTTTCCTAGTGATTTCCTATATTTCTGAATAGGGCAAAGAAAGTGGTAAAAAGTCTTCAGGAGAATATTTTTATATTTTTATGTACCAAGAAGTTGTGGGGCTTTAAGCCCATCCTTGGTTTCAGTTGGATTCTCTAAGGTCTTTGTGTGGCTTCCAGAGAGCAAAGGAAGAAAGAAGCTAGATAAAGGGGTAGCAGACACACTAACTAGGACCCCCAGAACTGCCTTCCTGGCCACTGCTGAGATGAAGCACACCCCTGTCCAGACATTTCTTTTCTCCATCCCTCTAGGGAGCCAGTTTAGGTAAATCTCTCTGCCTGCTCCTGTTTGTGAAAGATACAGAGACATCTGAGTGGGAGGCTTACAGTCTTTTTTTCCTAATGTAGTTAATAGGTCGATCAAAAATAAAGTTGAGAACACCTGATCAGGAGGAGCTTAGACTGTAATGGGAATAAAATCTCTATTCTGTCCAATCTGAAATATATTAGAAAAAAAAAATTTAACGGCACCCTAGGAAACCAAGCTTTCCATATTACGACAGGTTATTATCCCCATGGGACAGCCCTGCAGATCATCTCCAAATAGTTATAAATATGTGCCTTTAAGTAATAAGGAGTCTGTGGCTACGGTACTGGCTTTTTAAAGGAGTATAAATATGTACCAGATGAAATCTTGTACATTATACAGAGAAAATCTCTGAGATTTTACTCTTAATGTGGGCTTTCTAAATTACAAAGTGAACATTTTCTCCCAGTTCACTGCTATTTGAGTAATAGGCACTCTGTCGGAAACTTACACTAGGCAATAAATTATGATTCGATTTTTTTTCAGAAGTACATCTTTATGCTTTAGTCCTTACCCTGTTTTAAGGATGCAATGAACCATTTGTTAACACTCTAAATAGAGCACAGGTGATAGAAATAGCAATGAGCTATACAAATATTTATATGGTAGCAGACAGTTTAAAATAGCAAATAATTCCTTTAAAAATCTTCTTATTTTTCTAATAGAAAATGTCCATGCATGGTAAAATTGGGTCAGAGTATTTTTAGGTTAGACGACAGCTCAATTCCCCTCACAACTAGCTCTGTTTTAGTGATATGGTTCCTCTTGCGTTTTTGTCAGATGCATTCTATCCTGCACAGAAATTTCTTCTTTCCCTACCCTTCATTTTAGTTCCTTCACTCCCCTATCACTGCCATGCGTTAATATTCTGGCCTTAACACCTTTCAATTCTGCTTTTATATTTTTCGAACAGTGTTTCACTGATACTGACAAAGAGTTATAAAATAAATAAATAAATAAAAAATGAGATCTTGTAGATTTAAAAATTCCTATGATTTTGTTCGAGATTATCACATTTGATAAAAACTGTAAGCATATGTAAATTGTGAGAAAATCAGATGCAACTATAATTAAGCTGTCTTTCATAAGACTATTCAGATGTTTTCTATCAAAATTTTATATGTATAATATTTAACCCCAACACTGTCAAATATATTTCAGTTCAAGGCTATATTTTCCCCACTATTCCAACTATTTAGATTTTTTACTTAATTTAAGTGGTTAATACCTACTGTTACCAAGGATTTTTCTTTTAAAGTGGCACTTTCAGATTTAAAAAAAAGAAAAAAAATGCTTATCCTTCCTTTTCAATTTAGCAGATGTTACAGTCACTACAGTGATAATGTTAGCAATCTGGTATTAAGGTTTAGAAATCTCATCCTGTGATGTAATAGATAGAGACTTCTATAAAGACTCCATTATATTCCCTGAGACAATAAATTGACATGCTATGTCCATCACCCATGCTTTAGGTCTACCTCACAAAACTGTTATCTCTTTCAGTTCAACTAGATAACAACAAAATTTTCAAAGAAGGGTTTTGTTGATTTTCCCAATTCTCTCAAACTTTGCAATATTAAATCACTGTTCCATTTGCATATGAATACCTTGTAACAGTATTTCTTTTAAAGATACTGAGGTAGCAATCAGCCCTGGGAATTAATCCAAATAACAGCCTCTGAAGATGGCCTTCTTTGGTATCTAATCAGAACCATCAGTGCCATGACAGAGCCCTGCTGGGAATCCTGTCAGATTCCATTTATCTGAACACATTGGATAAGTGACCCAATGGATAAGTGGTTTCAAATAACCATTTTTTCTGATTTTTCATTGGGTTGCCACAATGATTTTGTAATGGGAACATAAACTGGTTAATAAGTATTTACACTGAATGTGTGATACAATTTCATTTTACCCTTATTTGGTTACTGTGAGCCATCTCCTCAAAGCACCGTTTGAAGTTATATCTCATAGCTTTACAAACCAGTATTGTCCAAAAAAAATCTCCATTCACCCTAATCACACCAAAACCATTCACCCTCCCTCTCAGATCTTTGCAATTTCTTCTAAAAGCTACAACAAATGACATTTCTTTTAGACACAGTTGATATATTGGCTCTAGGCACAGAACTTTTAACACATCCCAGAGAACTTCTCATCGAACCTCAAAGATTACAAAATGTGACCAATAAATTATTCTCCCCAGTACCAAGAAGATGCTTTGAATAATCATTGAACACACACAACGCAACAGCTCTGGGCAAAAAGCTCCACCCATAAGATGCATATATTGATCTAGTTGTTAGAGTACAGCATAAGTGCATGAAACAACCAATGAATGAATCTATACATATATAATAATGTGGGAGTTTATAATACAGGAAATAAATGCATAAAGATTTAGCAAAGACCACATGTTGCAATAATTTAGAAAGCTTCACTATAACCTGAAATAGGGCTTTAGGCCCTAAATAATAGGTAGATTGGCAGGATAAATAAATGGAAATCACTTCAAGCAAGAAAACAAATAAAATCCAATAAGCAAAGTTTCAAAAATGATGCTAATATGTGGGAAGAAGAAAATATATTCTGGAAAAATAAAAACAAAGACAAAAACTCCTGACTTGAAAAGAGGTTTTCTCGTGAACGGTTGCAGAAAATAAACATCAGTTGGATATACAAGAATTTTAGAGAAACTTTTGAACCAGTTAGAGTTGCTGAAAGCGGCAGAGATATTGATGTGCAGGAATACCACGTAAGTTTAATACAAAAATCTGAACATTTTTATATAAAAATAGACAACGACTAATTTACTAATTTCTCTGGCACTATTTCTTCGTTTTTTAAATTTGCAGTTTGGATAAAATAACTCCAAATTCCCTCCCAGCTCTAATATTTCATGGGCTCACTCAACCTAAAAACTCTGCATTTCAAAAATATTAAATAAATAAACAAATAAAAACTCTGCAATATAGATAGACAATCTGCAATGGGTGTGAAAAAAAATCCATTCCTTCCAAGTGAGGAACTTGGGAACGGCTTAATGCGAATTGTGGCACATTGAATAGGTTCTCAAAGTGTCATAGAAATTTAAAGTGAAGTGGAAAATAGGGACATTCAAGACTTAGACTCTTTGATAAATTGTTTTTTTCATTTTCCCTCCATTCTAGAAAATCGTCTTCCAGTCATACATATTAGAAAATGGATTCAAATACTTTATTTCCTGGGAGCTGAAATTTTTTGTAGTATATCTTTAGGATAGGATATCTTTAGGATAGAGTATCTTTCTGGAAAGGAAAGTCATAAATAAAAAAGGAAAAGCACAAACAACTAAGAGGTGAAGATACACATATTTTAATGGCTCATTATCTTGACCAAGAAGGCAGAAAACACAAGTAATGGGAATGACATTAACTGAGTGCCTAGCATATGTCTCTCTCTGTCTTAGGTGCTTCATTTATACTATTTCATTTAACAATTAAGGCCGATTATAAATGTTTTCCAGATTTCCTGTCTTGACCCCTTACACTACTAAAAATCAAATTCCTACAAATAAGCTTAGCTATAAATATCAGTCAGTAACAATTCCTGTTTGTTAAATTTTACCTATAAAGGTATCACAGGACTCAGGTGGTCTGGGAAAACTAAGTTTGTCCACTGAAGATAAGGAATACCAAAATGCATAGATGTGACATATTGTTCATAATGTTATGCCATGAAAAGCATAAAAATGAATAAACGGAAACCTCAATTAAAATAGAGTCAGGAGACCAGAAGAGGAGGATCTCATGCCCTACAGCAATAGCAGAGTTCAACAGGAAGAAGAAAGACTTCCTCTTCCTGCCTGGCAAGAGCTCAGCCAATGAGAGACTGTCACAACTCAGCCAATGAAAAGCCGCTATACACTGAACTTTCAATTCCTCCAGTGGACTCTTTATTTACTCTAGCCCTCCAGGCTTCCTTTTCCCGTCTTTAAGAGAGTTCTCTTCTCCGTGTTCTGCGGGACTAGCACAGTAACTTGCCCGGGTTGCAGACCTCGAATTTCAATTCTTTGCTGATCCCAAATGATCCCATTTTTACTGGAGAAATAACTGGCAGTCTATTTGTTTAAGGTTAACAAAAGGGTTCTTATTATTATTTGGAAACTTGGAGCTTCCCATGCAAGTAGTATTGAGTCAATATCTATAATTACATTGTAAGTAAACTGACCCAAAAACATTTCCCAAAAAAAACCTACTTGCAGATATTTGTCACCCAATAGCACTCTGATACTGCTCTGTAAATAGGAAATCCCATTTTGTGAAGCTTTCATGCTCTTCTGCTGTTATAAAGGGCTCACAGCCATGACACTGATGTCATTTTCCACACTGCCTTTTCACTTCAAGGTATTTTCTAACTTTATGTAGCATCATACGTTTTTTCCAAGAACATTTCTCAAAATAAAACCAACTAATTCTACCACTCTTTAGCTCCCTATCCTTGGCAAATATACAAAGACTTACACATTTTATAAAGATTTATGTCTTTCATTCTTGTTGTTTATCATATCCAGGCCTTCTTTCTCCAGCTAGATTATTAGTTTCTTTCTTTCAAATATTTTGCATTGGATCTTATATCTAACATTTTGCTCGGAAAACATGATACTCAGTAGTTTTTGGCTTAATGATAAATAGGATCATAGAATTTTAGACCAGATGGGATACAGAATTTATGTAATCCCGACGTCCTCATTTTACAGCTGATGAAATGGGGATAGGCTCAGAGGTTAAAATAATTTGATCAAGACTTGTCAGCTGACAAGATGACGAGAACTTCGGTGACTTACTTATCTCATGCTTTTCACATTTCTTATCTCATCCACTTAATAAATAAGTACATTCTAAGTGACAAGAATGATGCAAGGAAAAAAGGTAAACAAAGCACCCACTCTTATAGTTTCTGCTTCACGTGTAGAAATAGAGAATACATAGTAAATATAATGTGAGAGTGTAGCATTATCATAAGTACACTGGAGCAACAGTTATCTAGGCTCAGAGAGTCAAATGAGGCTTTGTGGAGATAAATATATATCATGTGAGAAGAGAAGAGTGAGTTAACAAAATGAAGGTTGGGGTACAGAAGACAGTCTACATACTGGGAGCAGGGAAGAAAGAGACTAGACAGGTAGGTGAGGATAGATCATGAATGGCCTTACCAGTAAATTTACAATTTCTATTTTGAAATCTATTACTACATTTTAAGTAGGAAGGAGACTTCATCAAATTTGTATTTTAGAATAACTTTAGCTGTGAAGTGGGGAATGGACAGGGTGGAAGAGGCTGAGATAGAAGCCAGAAAACCAGTTAGAAGACTATTGTAATAATCCATGTGACAGACAGTGACAGCCGTTATTATTGCATTCCAAAACGGAGTGAGCCTGCTCTAATATTTTGAAAGTAGGCCTTTGATATTGCATCTGTACTACCAGGATGGAAAAAAAAGAGAATGTGTTTATCTTTGAGAAGTAAATAAAACTTGGCAAGGAAGAATTTCATATTGTGGGAATTAAGATTATTAACCTTAATTATTGAATTGGTTTATTGCAACCCACTGATGGGGCAGAAGTGTTTGAGTTCTAAGGACATCAGTCCTCAACTACAGATGAGGACTGTAGATGTGCTCTCAATGCCTGGGCAGCTTGTCTAGCCACGCATAGACATGGCTTAATTCAAAATAGAAAAGAATTTTAGAATAAATATTCTCAAAACCCCCAATACTGGAAGAGTCTATTTACTTGAAGAGTTCCTCTTCAATTACAAAAGCAAGTGCTGAAATATCAGCCAAGCTCTCGATTGCTCTGCCAATTCCAACTAGTTTTGCGGTTGTGCAGTTTCTCCTGCGCCAGCTTAATTTTTTTAAACTATTACGAGGTCTAAACGCTGGAAATGCCAAAGGGGAAAAACAAGGTCAAACAATGTGATTGCATTTTAGCTAAATGCATCCATTACACAGGCAAGAGGATGCAATATGGTCTTTTAAAAGACAAAAAGTATGTGGTTTACTTGAAGAAATTCTTAAGTTTTTCTTCAAAGAGAAATCAGTACAAAATTTTATTTCGTGCCATAATATATTATGGCAAATGAATTCTGAAAATGAGGTCTAAAAATAGAGACCGTATTGAAGTATTACACATAGCAGTAGTTGCTTTAAGAAAGCACACTCAAACGTGGTATTTTATACACATTATGAAAAATGGTTACAATGTAAAACTAATAAGAATCGGCAGAGATTTATATTCATTCTGTGGATGTTGACCCTTTATTCTTTAGACTAAATAAGAAAGGATATCTGCATATAATTGCTACTTTTTTTTTTTTTTTTTGGTCCTAAGATTTTTCAAACAACTGGTTCCTCTCTGTCTTTCCATATTCATCTTCCCTTATCTACACTGGGACCATGGCCCCTTTGACCTGCGCTCCAGCTTTCCAAACACACCCAGCGTGATCAGGCCACTTTTCGGTTGCTCATGGTACTATTTTTCTGGGTAGAATGGTGCGCTCCATCTGAAAAAGTCTTAGTCATCATCAAAGAACTAAATTAAAAATTATCTCCATCGTGCCAACTTCTCTGATCTCTCCAAGAAGAATTAATTATTCTCTTCTGTATGCTTCCATCAACTCTCCTAGTATGCTTTTGATTTACAAGGTTCATAAATAGAAAAATACAAAACGCCATTTTTACTTTGCTATTTTTTATATTCTCTGATATACTCTTATAGGATCTTAATGAAATAGATGATAGAGAATAGAGATACAGATATAAACATGTATAAATAATATTGACATATGTACACATAAACTTATTTAATTCATAATAATAAATATTCATTTTCATGATGTGCCATGTCCGCAGTTCTTGTGCTATAATCTGTTACTTAAAAAAGTATGACGGGGAGGAGCTTCAAGATGGCAGAAGAGTAAGACGCGGAGATCACCTTCCTCTCCACAAATACATCAGAAATACATCTACATGGAACAACTCCTACAGAACATTTACTGAACGCTGGCAGAAGACATCAGACCTCCCAAAAGGCAAGAAACTCCCCCACGTACCTGGATAGGGCAAAAGAAAAAAGAATAAACAAAGACAAAAGAATAGGGACGGGACTGCGCCAGTGGGAGGAAGCTGTGAAGAAGGAGAGGTTTCCACACACTAGAAGCCCCTTCGCAGGCGGAGACTGCGGGTGGCGGAGGGGGGAAGCTTTGGGGCCGCGGAGGAGATCGCAGCAACAGGGGTGCGGGAGGCAAAGCGGAGAGATTCCCGCACAGATGATCGGTGCTGACCGGCACTCACCAGCCCGAGAGGCTCGTCTGCTCACCCGTCGGGGCGGGCAGGGCTGGGAGCTGAGGCTCGGGCTTCGGTGGTCGGATCCCAGGGAGAGGACTGGGGTTGGTGGCGTGAACACAGCCTGAAGGGGGCTAGTGTGCCACAGCTAGCCGGGAGGGAGTCCCGGAAAAGGTCTGGACCTGCCAAAGAGGCAAGAGACTTTTTCTTGCCTCTTTGTTTTGTGGTGCAGGAGGAGAGGGTATTCAGAGCGCCGCTTAAAGGCGCTCCAGAGACAGGCGGGAGCCGCGGCTATCAGCGCAGACCCCAGAGACGGGCATGAGACGCTAAGACTGCTGCTGCCACCACCAGGAAGCCTGTGTGCAAGCACAGGTTACTCTCCACACCTCCCTTCCAGGGAGCCTGTGCAGCCAGCCACTGCCAGGGTCCCGTGATCCAGGGACAACTTCCCCAGAAGAACGCACGGCGCGCCTCCGGCTGGTGCAACATCACGCGGGCCTCTGCCGCCACAGGCTTACCCCGCATCTGTACCCCTCCCTCCCCGCAGCCTGAGTAAGCCAGAGCCCTTGAATCAGCTGCTCCTTTAACCCCGTCCTGTCTGAGCGAAGGACAGACGCCCTCCGGCAACATACACACAGAGGCCGGGCCAAATCCAAAACTGAACCCCGGGAGCTGTGCGAACAAAGAAGAGAAAGGGAACTTTCTCCCCCCAGCCTCAGGAGCAGTGGATTAAATCTCCACAATGAACTTGATGTACCCTGCATCTCTGGAATACCTGAATAGACAACGAATCATCCCACATTGAGGAGGTGGATTGTGGGAGCAAAGATATATACGTATATATTTTTTTTCCTTTTTCTCTTTTTGTGAGTATGTATGTGTACACTTCTATGTGTAATTTTGTCTTTATAGCTTTGCTTTTACCATTTGTCCTAGGGTTCTGTCTGTCCGTATTTTCTTTTTATTACTTAAAAAATTTTTTTCTTAATAATTATTTTTTATTTTAATAACTTTATTTTACTTTACTTTATTTTATTTTATATTCTTCTTTCTTTCTTTTTTTTCTCCCTTTTATTCTGAGCCATGTGGATGAAAGGCTCTTGGTGCTCCAGGCAGGCATCAGGGCTGTGCCTCTGAGGTAGGAGAGCCAAGTTCAGGACACTGGTCCACAAGAGACCTCCCAGCTGCACGTAATATCAAAGGGTGAAAATCTCCCAGAGATCTGCATCTCAACGCCAAGACCCAGCTTCACTCAATGACCAGCAAGCTACAGTGCTGCACACCCTATGCCAAACAACTAGCAAGACAGGAACACAACACCATCCATTAGTAGAAAGGCTGCCTAAAATCATAATAATGCCACAGACACCCCAAAACACACCACCAGACGTGAACCTGCCACCAGAAAGGCAAGATACAGCCTCATCCACCAGAACACAGGCACTAGTCCCCTCCACGAGGAAGCCTATACAATCCACTGAACCGACCTTAGCCACTGGGGACATACACCAAAAACAACGGGAACTACAAACCTGCAGCCTGCAAAAAGGAGACCTGAAACACAGCAAGTGAAGCAAAATGAGAAGACAGATAAACACACAGCAGATGAAGGAGCAGGGCAGAAACCCAACAGACCAAACAAATGAAGAGGAAATAGGCAGTCTACCTGAAAAAGAATTCAGAATAATGATAGTAAAGATGATCCAAAATCTTGAAATAGAATAGAGAAAATACAAGAAACATTTAACAAGGACCTAGAAGAACTAAAGAGCAAACAGAGATGAACAACATAATAAATGAAATTACAAATTCTCTAGAAGGAATCAATAGCAGAATAACTGAGGCAGAGAACAGATACATGACCTGGAAGATAAAATAGTGGAAATAACTACTGTAGAGCAGAATAAAGAAAAAACAATGAAGAGAATTGAGGACAGTCTCAGAGACCTCTGGGACAACATTAAACGCACCAACATTCGAATTATAGGGGTCCAAGAAGAAGAAGAAAAAAAGAAAGGGACTGAGAAACGATTTGAAGAGATTGAGAGTTGAGAATTTTCCTAATTTGGGAAAGGAAATAGTTAATCAAGTCCAGGAAGCACAGAGAGACCCATACAGGATAAATCCAAGGAGAAACACGCCAAGACACATATTAATCCAACTATCAAAAATTAAAAATGAAGAAAAAATATTAAAAGCAGCAAGGGAAAAACAACAAATAACACACAAGGGAATCCCCATAAGGTTAACAGCTGATCTTTCAGCAGAAGCTCTGCAAGGCAGAAGGGAGTGGCAGGACATATTTAAAGTGATGAAGGAGAAAATCCTACAACCAAGATTACTCTACCCAGCACGGATCTCATTCAGATTCGAAGGAGAAATTAAAACTTTTACAGACAAACAAAAGGTAAGGGAATTCAGCACCACCAAACCAGCTTTACTACAAATGGTAAAGGAACTTCTCTAGGCAGGAAACACAAGAGAAGGAAAAGACCTACAATAACACCCCAAAACAATTAAGAAAATGGTAATAGGAACATACATATAGATAACTACCTTAAATGTAAATGGATTAAATGCTCCAACCAAAAGACATAGACTGGCTGAATGGATACAAAAACAAGACCAGTATATATGCTGTCTACAAGAGACCCACTTCAGACCTAGGGACACATACATACAGACTGAAAGTGAGGGAATGGAAAAAGATATTCCATGCAAATGGAAATCAAAAGAAAGCTGCAGTAGCAATTCTCATATCAAATAAAATAGACACTAAAATAAAGACTATTAGAAGAGACAAAGAAGGACACTACATAATGATCAAGGGATCGATCCAAGAAGAAGATATAACAATTGTAAATATTTATGCACCCAACATAGGAGCACCTCAATACATAAGGCAAATGCTAACAGCCATAAAAGAGGAAATCGACAGTAACACAATCATATTAGGGGAATTTAACACCCCACTTTCACCAATGGACAGATCGTCCAAAATGAAAATAAAGAAAGAAACACAAACTTTAAATGATACATTAAACAAGATGGACTTACTTGATATTTATAGGACATTCCATACAAAAACAACACAATACACATTTTTCTCAAGTGTTCACGGAACATTCTCCAGGATAGATCATATCTTGGGTCACAAATCAAGCCTTGGTACATTTAAGAAAACTGAAATCGTTTCAAGTATCTTTTCCAACCACAACACTATGAGACTACATATCAATTATAGGAAGAAATCTGTAAAAAATACAAACACATGGAGGCTAAACAATACACTACTTAATCACCAAGAGATCACTGAAGAACTCAAAGGGGAAATCAAAAAATACCTAGAAACAAATGACAATGAAAACACGATGACCCAAAACCTATGGGATAGAGCAAAAACAGTTCTAAGAGGGAAGTTTATAGTAATACAATCCTACCTCAAGAAACAAGGAACATCTCAAACAAACAACGTATCCTTACATCTAAAGCAATTAGAGAAAGAAGAACAAAATTACCCAAAGTTAGCAGAAGGAAGGAAATCATAAAAATCAGATCAGAAATAAATGAAATGAAGGAAACGATAGCAAAGATCAATAAAACTAAAAGCTGGTTCTTTGAGAAGATAAACAAAATTGATAAACCATTAGCCACACTCATCAAGAAAAAAAGGGAGAAGACTCAAATCAATACAATTAGAAATGAAAAAGGAGAAGTAACAACTGACACTGCAGAAATACAAAGGATCATGAGAGATTACTACAAGCAACTCTATGCCAATAAAATGGACAACCTGGAAAAAATGGACAAATTCTTAGAAATACATAATCTTCTGAGACTGAACCAGGAAGAAATAGAAAATATGAACAGTCCAATCACAAACACTTAAATTGAAACTGTTATTAAAAATCTTCCAACAAACAAAAGCCCTGGACCAGATGGATACACAGGTAAATTCTATCAAACATTTAGAGAAGAGCTAACACCTATCCTTCTCAAACTCTTCCAAAATATAGCAGAGGGAGGAACACTCCCAAATTCATTCTATGAGGCCACCATCACCCTGATACCAAACCAGACAAAAATGTTACAAAGAAAGAACACTACAGGCCAATATCACTGATGAATATAGATGCAAAATTCCTTAACAAAGTACTAGCAAACAGAATCCAACAGCACATTAAAGGATCATACACCATGACCAACTGGGGTTTATCCCAGGAATGCAAGGATTCTTCAATGTAGGCAAATCAATGTGATTCACCATATTAACAAATTGAAGGAGAAAAACCATATGATCATCTCCATAGATGCAGAGAAAGCTTTTGACAAAAGTCAACACCGATTTATGATAAAAACCCTCCAGAAAGCAGGCATACAGGGAACTTTCCTCAACATAATAAAGGCCATATATGACAAACCCACAGCCAACATCGTCCTCAATGGTGAAAAACTGAAAGCATTTCCACTAAGATCAGGAACAAGACAAGGTTGCCCACTCTCACCACTATTATGCAACAGAGTTTTGGAAGTTTTAGCCACAGCAATCAGAGAAGAAAAAGAAATAAAAGGAAACCGAATCGGAAAAGAAGAAGTAAAGCTGTCACTGTTTGCAGATGACATGATACTATATATAGAGAATCCTAAAGATGCTACGAGAAAACTATTAGAGCTAATCAATGAATTTGCTAAAGTAGCAGGATACAAAATTAATGCACAGAAATCTCTAGTATTCCTATACATTAAAGATGAAAAATCTGAAAGTGAAATTAAGGAAACACTCCCATTTACCATTGCGACAAAAAGAATAAAATATCTAGGAATAAACTGACCTAAGGAGACAAAAGACCTATATGCAGAAAATTATAAGACACTGCTTAAAGATATTGATGATGATACAAACAGATGGAGAGATATACCATGTTCTTGGATTGGAAGAATCAACATTGTGAAAATGACTCTACTACCAAAAGCAATCTACAGATTCAATGCAATCCCTATCAAACTACCACTGGCATTTTTCACAGAACTAGAACCAAAAACTTCACAATTTGTATGGAAACACAAAAGACCCTGAATAGCCAAAGCAATCTTGAGAAAGAAAAACGGAGCTGGAGGAATCAGGCTCCCTGACTTCAGACTATACTACAAAGCTACAGTAATCAAGACAGTATGGTACTGGACAAAAACAGAAATCTAGACCAATGGAACAGGATAGAAATCCCAGAGATAAACCCACACACATATGGTCACCTTATCTTTGATAAAGGAAGCAAGAATATACAGTGGAGAAAAGACAGCCTCTTCAATAAGTGGTGCTGGGAAAATTGGACAGCTACATGTAAAAGAATGAAATTAGAATACTGCCTAACACCATACACAAAAATAAACTCAAAATGGATTAAAGACCTAAACGTAAGACCAGACACTATCAAACTCTTTGAGGAAAACATAGGCAGAACACACTATGACATAAATCATAGCAAGATCCTTTTTGACCCACCTCTTAGAGAAATGGAAATAAAAACAAAAATAAACAAATGGGACCTAATGAAACTTAAAAGCTTTTGCACAGCAAAGGAAACCATAAAGAAGACCAAAAGACAACCCTCAGAATGGGAGAAAATATTTGCAAATGAAGCAACTCACAAAGGATTAATCTCCAAAATGTACAAGCAGCTCATGCAGCTCAATATCAAAAAAACAAACAACCCAATCCAAAAATGGGCAGAAGACCTAAATAGACATTTCTCCAAAGAAGATATACTGATTGCCAACAAACACATGAAAGAATGCTCAACATCATTAATCATTAGAGAAATGCAAATCAAAACTACAATGAAATATCATCTCACCCTTGTCAGAATGGCCATCATCAAAAAATCTACAAACAGTAAATGCTGGAGAGGGTGTGGAGAAAAATGAACCCTCCTGCACTGTTGGTGGAAATGTAAATTGATAAAGCCACTATGGAGAACAGTATGTAGGTTCCTTAAAAAGCTAAAAATAGAACTACCATATGACCCAGCAATCCCACTACTGGGCATATATCCTGAGAAAACCATAATTCAAAAATAGCCATGGGGCTTCCCTGGTGGCACAGTGGTTGAGAGCCCACCTGCCAATGCAGGGGACATGGGTTCATGTCCCAGTCTGGGAAGCTCCCACATGCCATGGAGTGGCTAGGCCCGTGAGCCATGGCCGCTGAGCCTGCACGTCCGGAGCCTGTGCTCCGCAAGGGGAGAGGCCACAACAGTGAGAGGCCCGCGTACCGCAAAAAAAAAAAAAAAAAAAGAGTCATGTACCAAAATGTTCATTGCAGCCCTATTTACAATAGCCCGGAAATGGAAGCAACCTAAGTGTCCATCAGCAGATGAACGGATAAAGATGTGGCACATATATACAATGGAATATTACTCAGCCATAAAAAGAAACGAAATTTAGTTTTTTGTAGTGAGGTAGATGGACCTAGAATCTGTCATACAGATTGAAGTCAGAAAGAGGAAAACAAATACCATATGCTAACACATATATATGGAATCTAAGAAAATAAAATGGTCATGAAGAACTTTGGGACAAGACGGGAATAAAGACACAGACGTACTAGAGAATGGACTTGAGGATATGGGGAGGGGGAAGGGTAAGCTGTGACAAAGTGAGAGAGTGGCATGGACATATATACACTACCAAACGTAAAATAGATAGCTAGTGGGAAGCAGCCGCATAGCACAGGGAGGTCAGCTCTGTGCTTTGTGACCACCTAGAGGGGTGGGATAGCGAGGTTGGGAGGGAGGGAGACGCAAGAGGGAAGAGATATGGGAACATATGTGTATGTATAACTGATTCACTTTGTTATAAAGCAGAAACTAACACACCATTGTGAAGCAATTATACTCCAATAAAGATGTTAAAAAATAATAATAAAAAATAAAAGTATGATGATTGACTAAAGTAGATGAATTAACATAGTGCTAGTTGTATCAAGATATCTTAAAATTTTACATACATAACAGCTAAAAGTATCACATTTATAGGATTTTTTATCTGCATAGATCTGATAATATTGAGGAATAATTTCCAAGGGCATCGATTTACTTAAATCTACCCCTGTTATTCCATAGAAGAAAAAAATATTGAAAAACAAACTTTCATTAATTAATTTAATAGGAACTCGTTGACAATCTTTCAGCACGGCACTGTGCAAGGCAAAGGACTGGAATGTAAACAGAATAAGATTGGACCCCCATCCTCAAAGAGCTCTTGGTGAAGTGAGCTAGCCAGGAATAAGAACAGGTAAATGCAGTACAGAGGAGTCAATGTTAAAGCAGAGGTAAGGATGAGGTATAGTGAGGATGCAGAGATGCCAACGGCAAAGTCCACCTGGGAAGTCAGAGAAAATGCCCATTGTTGTGTGGAAGCTCACCAGGAAAATGGAACACTATGGACAAAGGCCGAAGAGGCTTGAAAACCATGGCTCATTCAGCAACCTGCCCATGGTTAAGGATGATTAAAGCATAGGGCCTAAGTGGAGGAAATCAGGAACTGATGTTAGAGGAGCAGACGGAGGTCAGATCTCTAAAGGACTCCAATTCCAAGGGCACTCTGTGCACGTATCTTATGGGGAGGAAGTGGGGCCCAGGACAGGGAGCAGAGACCAGAGGGTGGGCTGTGATCAG
This sequence comes from Stenella coeruleoalba, assembly GCF_951394435.1. NCBI lineage: Eukaryota > Metazoa > Chordata > Mammalia > Artiodactyla > Delphinidae > Stenella > Stenella coeruleoalba. The sequence continues at coordinate 17,147,747 of NC_137167.1, forward strand.
GAACTAAGGGACAGAGCCCGGCAGCTTATCTTTGACATCTCATACACATCTCTAGACACATTCTAATTCTATGCATAATTCATAATTATACACATTAATTGTTTTAACGATTGATAGGAATGCATAGGATTAAAAGGATAACACTCCATTTTAAGATGTAATTTTTTATTTATATCACCACATATAATGAATGCTGATTGTGAATGAGACGCTGTTCTGAGAACTGTAGCGCTGTCAAATATGTACAAAGCAGCTGGGCCCGTGAGCCATGGCCGCTGAGCCTGCGCGTCCGGAGCCTGTGCTCCGCAACGGGAGAGGCCACCACAGTGAGAGGCCCGCGTACCGCAAAAAAAAAAAAAAGTACATCTATCATCCTCTAATACTTCTTGAGCCTTACACTGATGTGGAAGGGAGATATATATGTATTCCTACATCAGTGTAAGGTGTAAGAAGTTTTAAATTTGCTATTTATATAACCAGAATATAAGTCACATCAGGATAGGTGTTATAGCAAAGTTACAACTACATGCTACTAGATAGCATTCATCAGAGAAATCTTCTTAAGCCACTCTGTATGTTGAATAAACATTTGAAATTTGAATAAATAAGCCAGGGCTTAACTAGACCAGATACAGAGAGAGAAGTTCTGTAGCCATTGCTGTATTTGAATTTATCCTTGGGAACTGTGTTACACAGGGTCAGGAAAATGATATGTTTTCTTCCCATACATAAAACTTTCACAAATATTCTTATGAAGTAAAAAAATAAAACAGACTTTTCTATCATACATTCATGTTTATGTATTATCAGCACTTCTGGGATATTTAAATAAACTTAAGATAACCTAAGGAAAGCAACCGGTAAACCACATGCATAACGTTTATAAAAGTCTCATATATTGCATATAAAAACTATACTCAACATTTGGAAGAAAAATAACTCAGTATTCAACATTAATGTTATCAACAGAGGAGAAACAGGAATTTAAAAATAGAGAAACCCCAAAAACTAACTTATACATTTTCAGTTTTGACGTGTAATTTTTCAAACCTTACAATCCTTTAATATAGCTATTTATATTCTATTTCCTTCCTAAATTTAACTACGCTTTTTCCACATGAGACTCAGGATGCTGACCTATAAAACAAAAAGAAATTCCTAAGTATCTAGTATGGAAATGACAGAGGTTCATGATGCAGTGGGTCATTATTCAGGCTGAAAATAAATTGGCTTTCTTGAAGAAGAAATTCCTTTTTAAAGATATTATGTGCTAGGTTCTGCCTGCTATCTTTCCCACCCATCCCATAAAAGCTGAACTAAGCTTCAGAGTTGGGAATCAGTTTCCCTCATTGTTGGAAGAAGCTTTGTTTTCAATAAACTCCAACATACCTCTGATTTATTTCAGTGCTACTGAGGTCTTGGTTACTCTACACGGAAATGCTTTCCTGTTCCAGAAGCCAGGAGCCACTTTACATATTTTGAGACTTGGGACCCCATCTTACTCTCAACACCTGAGCTCTGAGGAATGAAATTTTGCCTCTGATCTTCAGCCCTATGCCTGAGACCCTGCTGCTGGGATACATATTCCTGCCAGGGATGTTTTTCAGGCCTGATTGCCTGGGTCCCAGCCTGCCATCTGTGCCGAGATTCCTCCCCATCACCACACGCTGTTTCTCCAGACACTCTCATTGGTCCTTCTTGGAGTTCTGACCCAACTGATCTTCTGCACACCCGCCCCGCCATGGCTGGTGAAAATGCTGAATTTTACCTGAGCCCTATCATCCTAGGAAAAAGTAAACGTTAAATTCTCCAAACTTTTATGATCCAAAAAATGTGCCCCTGTAAAAAAACACCCTTCCCCACATGACTTAGATTAAGACTCATGGATGCCCTTGTGTACTGTGACAAGGGCACACAGACAGCCTTCAAATGTCCATTCTTTGCTCATGAACTGATCAATCAGGACAAAACTTACAATATTAACCAACCTTCACTAGGAATCTCTGCTTCCCCAAGCCCCTAAATTTTGGGCCACCCTCAGTCTGAGCCAGCATACAACACTCATCCTTCACAGGCCCTCTAGAGAGCAGGCTTGACCTCAGAGTAAACCATTCACTGATCTACCAACCCATCACCCACCAGCAACCCTCACTCACTTCCCTAAACCTTGTTCTTTTGAGCCTTACTCACTTCTCTTTACAAAAGAAAACCCCTCATGGATCTATGGTTGGAGAAATCTTCCTACGGCTGTATTTCCTTTCCCCTCTCTGGCAATAATGCTTTAGAATACAGTCTCTCCTTTGTTAACTCTGAATTTTTTTACTCAACATGGGCCACTAAGGTTTCTGCCTGCATAACTCAAATGATTGGACTTCTTCCTCTTGCCTAGGGTAGTTTTTGTCTCTCCCTCCCACTAACTGCACCTATTGAGGCATACACTCTCACAACCACACCCAAACACGACTCCCTAGACCCTGCCCATCTCTCAAAGCTTATGGAGTCTTTGCAACTCAAGTCATTACACTGGCCTTCTTATTTTAAAATTCATTCAGTCCACAATATCTTTTAGTAGTCAAAATCCTAAAGGCAATCTCCAACTTTTTTTACCTAATATTCTTCCAAGACACCTCAAATTCATTGCCACAAAATGTCCTCGCCTCTCATACATCCAGAACGGAAGTCTTAAAGATTTTAATGAATTTGTCAGAAACTCACAAGTAAGGAAAGAAATAATAATCTATTTTTTAAGTGTTTCTTGTTACTTGAGAAAGGTGTTTGATCACAAGCCATATGTAGAGACAGCATCATTTAATATGAAGTTGTAAAAGCATTAAGCTCACAATATTCAGTTTAGGTAAATTCAGAGATGTGTTTTTTAAAAATCACCGTTCTGCCTTCAATCTCCTTGCAAAAACACCTGGACTAAGTGTCACTCCCTTTGCAGGAAGCTGCTATGCCTCAGGTGGCATGGGAAAGGACCCAGGGGCGGTGGGTAGTGAGTAACCCTCTGCTGTGCTTCCTCTGTGTCCCCAGACAGCTACACGGGGGCTTGTGTTATAAAGTCAGACAAACGCATTCCCACAATTGCATATATACATATACATACGTATATATTTAGTAATCTCAGTATTTTTAAAATGATACTAGTGAAGCATCCTGTATGACTAAGTAGGCCAGAAAGCATGAGTTGTTTTTTCCTCTCCTAATTGTTATGAGACATCATATTTCGGTCAGTTTGGGTGTTATCTGAGCTGACATTTGAGGCCTTTCTTTACCAGTTGGCTGTGGCATTTCCCACAGGAATGTGTTGGGTCTACCTGGATGCTTTGTTCTTTGCTTTAAGGGCTGCCATAGAGCCAAGGAGAGGAAGCCTGCACAGCTTGGCTGTGGTGTGGTTCTGAGCGGCCCTGCAGTGGTTCATCAGCCATGAGGGCTACAGTTCAGAGTAAGCCACTTGGCTGGAAGGACCCCTGGGGACACAAATCTATAGCCTCAGCACTTGACACAAAGCTCCACATGCCCAGACTGCTCAGATTCAGGCCAGGGATACGAATGCTCTAAAAGAAAAACAAAACCCTGCAAATGGGAACGATTAATAAACATGATTACTAAGAGTGTTGTAATTTTGTAGCAAATACAAAAAGGCAATGTTCTGTATCAACAGTAAATAAAGACTACAGTAAGCTAAACTCTAGTAAGCTAAATAGTTTTTAAAAATGTTCCTCATGTCAGCTGGTTGACGTTCACCTTTGAAAAGCAATATTTACCTTCTGTTTAATTATATCACTGGTTAAGGCACTTCAATCCCTTGCAATGTCTGTTACGTTAAGAATAAATGACATAATGGGGTGGTGACAACTCTGATGAAAATATTTTCCACAGCTATGAAATACTGTAAATAATTGTAAGCATGATAAGCAGTGATTATATTTCAAAATTATGCATACTACCTAAGATTACATTTCTTATGTTTTCTGAATATTCATCACCTAGGTCTACAGAAGAGATCCGAGTGACAAAATTATTAGTAAATCCATCAAGTGGAAGATACTGTGTTATTACTTAATATTTCCGAACACATTCTATCTGTTTTACAGTCACTCATGGAACTCTCACTAGTTGCCAGGCATTGCGCTAGGCTTGGGGTTTATGGAGGTGGATGAACCGAGAAGCCCTGCAGTCTCACCACGAAGCTGCCAGTTCTTTCTCAGAATGTGATCTGTAAGCAAGTTTAGGACACTTTGGGATTTACATACCAATATTTGAAAATGTGTTAATAATAAATAATCGTGATGCATTAGGTTATTACTTAATGACATAGAATAAATAATGTTGCCTCTTGAAGTTCCAAATATGTATCTTATGTGTGCAACCACGTAACATGTTACTCTTATGTCGAAATAGAGTGAAGTCAGAAATATTCTAGGTCTTTTATACATTTTAACCAAAGGAAATCCTGATTTCTGAGGGACTAGTAAGTATTTATCTAAGCATTGCACTCTAATTTATATTGACTAGCTGAATAAACACAAGACTTTCTTTAACTGAAAGCATTTTTTTTTTTAATCAACGAACAGTTGCTTCCTAGTTAAAGCAGTTAGTGAGGCTTCCAGTTTGAACTAGCTCTATCCGTCATATACATCACCAAAGGCCAACCTCCTGCTTATCCCACAGAGCCAACCATGAAGCTGGCATAGTAAATGGCTGAAAATATCTTGAAAAGAATAGAGTTTTGGTGCAGGTAAAAGATATCTCTCAGCCTGAAAGAGCTGCTAGCCCTTCCGCTTTTCGATTTTTAATCTTTCCTATTTTATGACAAGACACTAATGCCCTTTTATGAAATGAATGCCTTGATGTTAATTACTAAGCAGGTCTTTTTATTAGTAATAGAGCTAAACAAATTTAACTCCTTCCAGCCACTTTCTAGAACAAATGTATAATCATAATTCTTTCAGTGCTTTGGTGGAAAAGCCCCTGGATATTGTTCATTTTGCTTACGTGAAGCTGTTAACTCAGTTAACTACAAGTCATTGTCTTGCTATTATTTTTTTCCTACAGTTTCTTTCAACACAGCCATTTATTTAGGAAGAACCATGCATACTTGAGTGCAGTTAAAGAAAGCAAGAGACTCAAGAGCAATTATATTTGGGAAAGGGCGCACCAGAGGCCCTGTGGTTCTCATACCCACAGAGCCATCATCTTTTACTTGCCTACAGATGCTGTGTATGTAATATCTGCCCGCCCTGTACACTGCTCTTCATTACCCAAGAAGACATATACCATCAGACTATGGAGGCCTGCACCCCAATCTCCTCTCCAGCCAAGTCTTCCTGTTCTTAGAGCCCACATCACATGCCAAGTGGTGAAGACATAGAGACTGAATAAATGAATGAATGAATGAAAACCAAAGGCAAAATGCATACAAATGGGAGAAGACATATGAAATTAGATTTTTAAATGATCATTTTAACCCAATTATGCTAAGTTATGGGAGTATTGTAGGTTTCTTCCCTCCTGGTCACTCAGTCTAAATATAACAGTCCTCTCCGACAGTGACTTTGTTTACAGGTTGTAAATATGATGTAAGTGGTGTATTTGATGGGTTGTGGAAGCCAGTTGTTAAACTCTTGGTAGCTTGAAATCAATCATGGTGAGTGACTATTTACACCACGGAAATCAGCAAATGCTAACAATCAGGGTTTTTTGGTTTGTGTTTTTTTTTTTTTTTTTGAGAGTCTGTTTGCCACATTACTATTGCAAAGTCCTTCATAAGCCTCTGACCAAAAAAAAGAGGATTCCCAATGTTCCTAACTTCCTAATAATCAGCTCACGATGTGACATTCCCATTTTCTTTCCAAAATTCTTTTTGTATACATGTTTTTATCAAGTCTACTTCTTGGGATTTTAACTGTAGTACGAATATTAGTCATTTTGTAAATAAGTACTTCTTTTAATAAGTTGACAAATGATTCTTTAAAACGTCAATGAATTTGGTCAACAAGCCATGTCCTCTCTATCTATACACTTCCTGATTTTATAGCCACCAATGAAATCCCTTCTCAGCCTTGGTTTTTTCAGGCTGAAAAAAGCCTATTTATTTTAGACTTTCCTTATACTGCTGCTCTTCCCCTCAGCTCTTTTTAGGCACTCTTTTCTGGACCTATTCCAGTTCAGTCTTTTCTCGAATGCTGCATTCAGAACCGTTTGCAGTATCTCACTTGTAGAGGAAAAAGTATCTGTAACATAACCACAGCAGAATGATGCCTTTCACCTTTTTGTCCTTAATTATGAGTAATGTCCTTTCAGTTTAGCAACAGCAACAGCAAAACAAAACAGCAGCCTTTACAGCAAAGCTAATAAAATCAGACCATATCCAAAGAGGTTAGTGGTTGAAGTATATATTTGCTCTGAGCAGGAAAAGAACTTACTAGATTCTTAATTCCGAGTAAGCCTACTATGAGGCATCTGTTTCAATTTTCTGTTATTTAGCATTACCAAAGAAAATTAAAGTGTTCTAGAAAATTAATATTAACAGTATCAGATGTGTCAGCTTCATTAAGTACACGCTGATTAACATCTATAATATCCTTGATTAAGGCATACGACTGAGACCAATTAATGTATTTGGCTTTTGTAAGACTATTCCATAAATATTTAAGCATCCTTTTTAAATCAAGCTTTATTATCTGTGTTTACATTCCCTTTCCCTTTACAGTAGGGGAAAAAAAAACATCTTTCTGATATTAGTTGGAAAAGTGTCACTTCCATGGGTAATATCAACTTGTAAACATGTTTATGGTAGGAATGTTGGGGGGGCCTATTTTTTTTAACTTTTTTATTATGGAAAATTTCAAACATACACAAAAGTGGAAAGAGTAGTAATATAAAAATTTTTTTTTAACTTCCAATCATTTGTCGATTTTAGCCTTCGAACACAAACTAAATTACATGGTCACGAAACCACCAGAAAATCTAATTTAAGCAATATACCCTAAGGCACGTTCATGAATAATCGCAATCCCCAAGCAGAAGGTCTTCCCTAACTAAGCAGTAAGGAGGTTTCTGTAACTGTATTGAAAAGTAGGGCCTTTTCCTTTTGTATGAATAAATCCTTTCAATTATAGGATATGACTCAAAGAAACAACTAAAACCAAGCTTTGGAGAACTCTCAATATAGCATGTACTCTTTGTGTAAATGTGCAAGATTTTTAAGTAATGCAGGTAAAGTCACCAAAAAGTCCAATTCAGCGTTCTCAAGTTATTTCTTTTGAAACACTTGTGTTTGACAAAATGTTATAGTTGATATTCCAAAAATGCTATAATGGGCAAATTGGGAAAACTCTGTGTCACAGAAAATAAATACATAAATAAATACATTACAGCTTTTAATCTATGAATATATTTTTTGAATCTCTAAAGAAGGAATATAGTATTCAATGTTTCCAAAACACGTTTGAATGTAAAACAGTTTGTTCTAAGTATCTTCTTTGTTTTTGAAAGACAACAGTTTTTCAAAAAGTGTTGTTTTGAAATGCCATTATTGTGAGAGTTTGTTACTGGCTTGCTTGCATTTTTGCCCTTCAATAGATAAATTAGAGTGACTTGGGTCCATTTAGGCATCTTAATATCCAAGATGCTGTCCTACATCTAGTTCCCCACAGCCAGCAAGCTGAGAAAAAATTATGTGCAAGTTTATTTCTTGAATTTTGACCCTTTCCAAATTGTAGATAAATTATGGTTCTGAGCATTCAATTTACCATTTATTTTTCATGTTAAATGGATCAATGTATTTCCCTATAGGGAAATTTCCCTATATCTATTTCCCTATATCTATTCCCTGTATCTATCCCTATATCTATTTCCCTATATCTATTTCTGATAATATTTTCCACCTAAAATATTGCTGAACATTTTCAGATAAATAAGCAAGTCAAGAAAAGCAGAGTTCCTTAAACTGGATCATTTTAGCTGATTTTTCATTTTAATCTAGCTTTTCACTTGCAAAGAAGGCTATAGAATGATGCTAAATTAAAAGAATGACATTCTATAATTCTTCCATTCACATTTTCCCAGCGTATAAAGGAAACAAAGTCACCTTGTCAACAAGACTCAGTATCTTATTAAAATGTGCAGATATCTGTATATGCTGTTTTCTAAATATTTACCAACTCTAATAGATGGAGCTAAATTTGGGTCTAGAAACCTTTTTTTTTTTTGTCTTTAAAGTATAGGTGGTGGACTTCTACAAATTACAGTGGCTTTTACAAATTGTGACTCTGTATTTCCATTAGGTAAACATATCAAATGATGTTTAGATCGTGTACACGCCCCTGCTCAGGACCATTATACCTGGTCTGTGGGTATTTAAACATTCTTTGCCTCAATTGACTGCTTCTAACCAACATGATTGTATGGTTCAATGCTTTAAGCTATTTGAGAGAATATCACAGTGACGGGGGAGGTGCTACATGTGCCCTCTGAATATCAGGTGTCACTCCAGCACATTCCATTACAAGTACCACATTGTAATGATACACAGATGACTTATTTGTGATGGTGGGATGGAGTGGTCGTTAGAGAAGGATGCTCAGATTAGAAATGTTTTATACCACATGTCTTGGAAAGAAGAACCAAAATGAAGCCTTGCTGAACTGAAAGCATAGAGAAGATGGAGTTCAAGATAGAAAAGGACAGTCTAAATCATGTAATGTGAAAATGCCAATTAGAGGAATCAAATAGTTTCGTATCAGCTCCATGGTTTCATCTATTTCTAAACAGATTGATAGTTAATGCTGAATTTAAGCATGACCTGGGTTAAGCATTTTGCTCTTTATATGTATTTCTCTAAATTTTCTTTTCCTCCCTGACAAACAAGGTAAATTAATATCAATATAAACAGGCCAGAGCTTGGTGGCTCTCCAGTTCCTGCTGCTAAATATTATCAGATAATAAGCACCAAAACTACATTCCTCTAGTAATTTCAGTATTAAAATTTCTTGAACATAGTTCATACCCTTAATGCTTCCAGAATTCTCTAAAGAAAGATCAATGGATAATAATATTTATCAAATGTGGGAAAGGTAGGGGTATGCCTTGGGGACTTTTTTCAAAGGAATGTTTACACATCAAGCACACTGTTTTTCCAGAGTATATGTTAGGGATCAATAAATGTGGTCAAATTTCCTAAAGATGTTATTATTTATACTTTGTATAAGGTCAGTGGTCCATAACAAAAGCATCATTATTATTGTGATGACTACTGCTTTTTTATTATCAGAGATAGGCTAAAAATGACCATGGTGGTCACTGAAGTTCCCCCATGTCATGTCACATTATAAGAGCTACTGTCAAATTCATTACTACCTACCTAATTCTATGCTAGAGCAGGTTATATGATAAAGTGTTTGTACCTCTATTTTATGCCTTAGAAGTGGGTGGATAGGCTCTGGTTACTGTGTTTATTTATGGCTTATAAATAATGTAAGCCATGTAATGGTTAAGAGGTGCTTTAAAATCAGTCTTGGACTTGAATTCTGTGTTAACTTGGGCAAATTGAACCTCAATACCCTCATCCATCTATTGGAAGATAACAAATGTTTTCACTCTTGAGAATTAAGTGAAAACACACATTAAGGGTTTAGCTCATATTTATAATTCAACAAAAATTAGTTGAAAATAATAATAGTAATACCCACAAAACCAAAAATCATCCAAATAGTTTACCCTTAAGGCCTCCTTCCTCTCCTATAATGATTTTTACAAATATTTACATTTTTCTATAAGTAACTGCATAATTTACTTCTCTGCCTTTATTGTTTGCTTCTATATTCTGAGAGCTTTTATAGTTCGGATTGCACTTTATCTACTATCCATCAAGACAGCTCACTCATTCTGCCCAGCCCATCTTCATTTCAAAACCCATTCATTTCTATCTTCTCATGATAACCTCAGAAGAATTGAAAACTGAGTATAAAGTGAAAACAAATACATCTTTGCAGTCTTTGCAGTGACAAGTTGTGCATATCTGCAATAATGATGACCACCATATAACTAATGAGTGACTATTACATGTCAGAGACTCATATGTCCACTTAAGTGATGAGGAAACTGTGATGACATGCACTTTGTGTACTAAAATTAATTCTGACTATATCTTAAATTTATGGTCACATTTTTCTTTTGCCCTGATTTCTTGATTTATTTAACTTTCACCCTGCTGTATAATTTTACATCTAAAATCATTCACTTATATATATGTTATGCCAAACACTGAAAAATGAACGATCGATTAGCTAATTTGGAACTCAAAGAACTTGAGTAACTTGTATTTTCCACACCACCCTGCAATGCCAGAGACTGGAGCTGGAGGTTGTGGATTTGAACACAGTTCAGCCTGATTTCACAGCCCAGGTCCTTCTCTGTAGGGCCTATGGCTCCCATACTAACTTCATATTGCAATGAGTCACGCTGACTTGGATATAGACTCTTAGGGCCCGGGCTATATTACACGTGGGACCCAGAGTTTTGGACACTTGTAGCTGATTCACACCTGAACAAGATGTCTACGCATCAGTGGTTAGCTGAAGTTTCCAGTAGTTGCAGAAAAAGGACAACTTTTAGGAAGTAACGGTGCTTTCAATGATGACAGAGTAAAATGTGTGATCTGGGTACTTATTTCTGTCCTGTCCAAGGTCCTGTGCAAGAAGGTTTTGGGCAAAGTGAGAACCTCAGTGAAAAGAGCTGTGGAATGCAGAGCTTTGGACAGCCCTAGGCATTGACTGCACTGAAAAAAGCTCAGTTAGAGGGACCTGTCAACAGAGAGGGTTTCTCAGGAGCTCGGAAATGCTCCCACAAGAGCAAGAGTTGACCACGGCCCTCCACCAAATCTGGAGGAAAAGAAACCCTCCGACTCTGAAGTTTGAATTGAGCATCACACTGGAATGGCAACATCTGTTACAATTACATGAGATAATTCTTTTGACAAAATGACTAGAGTAGATTTAACCATCTATGACTAAGCAGATGGGTTCTGGGGTCTAAGATTTTATCCAGGGGTGGGGAAAGAATTTACCCCAGAGTGTGTTCAGATTGGCAGCGGGGAAGCTGCTTCCGATTGCACTCTGAGAAGTTCTACTTTCTGAACATAATGCTCGCTAAATTACATATTTAATATGGGATGTGGTACATTTTTACATATTTGATATATTATAGTGTGGAGCCTGTAAAATTGGGAGCACCTAGAGCTTAAAGAATTTTCCCTTCAAATCATTTTAATTCAGAATAATGTGATGCTAGAGGAGCAGCCAGTGAATGTGGAAGCCTAGCCCTGCACTGCGCATACACCGCAAACCCTGGGCAAAAAATTTAAGGTAAACCTTATCATTTAGGCAACAGTGTGACTTCCGACATTAAGAAATCACCAGAAAAAAATGCTATTTTGAATTATGCTTTCTACTTGAAATATTTTTCACCGCATACTAAAAACTATTATATTGTGGGTTAACCTACAGTTTTGGATAAGGACTTGTTGTCCTAGAGCATTTCATGACAATTTCTTTGCCTTTCCAAGGTACATCTGCAGTTGCTAAGGAACCACGTTTCACAGCCATGGCTATCTAGTAATACCATATGTGTAGAATGTCAGAATAATTATGTGATAGCTGTTGTGAAAACCAGAAATCTTGGACATTGGAAATAAGGAAAATTTTAATTAGATTGCCTGCTTACAACCATAATATAAAGTCTAGTTCTCCACTGAAATGAACACTCCAACATTAGAGGAACCTGATATGTTAGTTTATCCCTCTACCCCTAGCCTAGCACAACACTAGTACAGAGTAGGCATGCAAAAATGTCTATTGAAGAAATAAAGATGTTTCTTCTCACTAGTACTCAAAAGCAGAATAATTTCTATATGGCTCAAGTCAGGTAATTCTCTTAGGAAAAGAAATGGAATGCTTTAAGAAAATTATAAAGGGACATTTGCGTTTATAATATTCTCATTCTCCAGTTTTACAAAGGTATTGATAATAGCCAAATCTTCAGAAATTAGTTAACAGTGCCGTTTTAAATTTGTTTTGGCTAAATTATTCCATTCTGAAAACCATGTCTTATTAAAACAAGAGTACACAGAAAAACTAATGGTTTATTTAATAACTTTCTCTCTATATTTGAGACTAGATGAATTAACCCATCTCCTCGGGCTTGCTTTTTCCATCTCTAAAGTAAGGTAGGATTTTCTTATAACCTGGTCATTGTGTTTATGTATCTATGGTCATGAGTGTAATGAGGATATTCAACGCAGCATGCTTAAAAGTGGTCCTACCATTTGCTTTTGGAAATGTTCTTCATCTCAGCAGGCTGACATTCATCTTTTAAAAGTTATGTTTAACTTCAGTTAATTTTCAGTGCAAGCAACAATGCTTAGAGAGACACTAATTTTAATTAATTATTTACCAAACATTTTCTGGTGTATCAAGTGTTGTGTGAAAGCCCTGATACCTTCCATCTGCTGCTTACATTTTCTTCATCCACTATGTCATTTTACAAAACACTAGAAATCAAGTTTGTCTAGCATAATAAACTCTTATGACTTTTCCCTATAAATTGTTCTCTGAGTGTTCCCTAAGCACTTGCAGATTTTGTTTTCCTTTTATTTTCAAATGATTGCACAGGGTCACTAGGCAGCCTTTGGTCAGAGCACACTGTACCCCAAGTACTGCCACACCTCCTCAGTTCTTCTGGCTGCTCTGGGAAGGTTTTAACTCATTCTTTAATGTTCTGGAATTCAGACATGCTCGTTAGATATTATTTTTTCTGCCTATGTCTGATCAACTATTAAATTCAGTGGACCAGCAATGAAACTGATCTAAAACACCACAAAAATTAAAATATTATTTTGATAGGAAACTTTTCATGGAGCTTACGAATTGTTAGTATCCTCATATTAAAAAGATGTTCTGTGATGCAGGCCGAGGAAGGTTTGGGCTTTGCAGGCTACTGAGGCTTTGAAATCCCAGATCTACGATGTGAACAAATTTGAAGGATCAAGCCCCTTAATATTTCTGAACTTCCATCTTCTTGCATATTGAATCGTTACAGTAGCATCAACCATTTAGACTGGTATGAAGACTCAGTAAAAGATTTAAAGAACGTGGCACAGAAATGTCTATTAATCACAGGTGATTAAGCACATGTTTTTATCTCCTCTGCCTCTCCAAAACTTGAATAAGATGACAGTAAAGCCTCCCAACCTATCTGTATCTTCTATTTAAAAAAAGTTAAAAAGAAAGAAAAGGAAAAGAAAAAAGAGAAAGATCTGTTTTATTGGGTTAATTTGTGATATTCCACTTGCGACTGGGTGGGGGACGCCCCTCAGAGAGAATGCTTGAGAAGAGGCTTCCAAGGGAGGCTGGTTCCTCCCAGACCTGACTGGGTGCAGAAGGAGATCTGGGCCGGGGACCAGAACTCAATCCACGGTGCAGGAAGCCTCTTTGAAGGGACAGAGCGCATGTTCCTGGGTGTCCCTGGGGAAGCACTTTGGTGTGGAAGGGCAGACATGCTAAAGATGGGTGTTTATTACATATCTCTCCATAAGAAGAAATGTGAACACTTGTCTCTGAATCCTCTGGGCAACCTTTATAAAATGCAGTTTTTCATTTTACATGGCGGGGCTGGGCTTGCTTTTCTGGGGTTGTGGCACAGCATTGAGTCTAGACTCCTAAGTAGAAAAACTAGAACTTCCAGTTCGGTCCAGCAGTCCAAATGTATACCTACTGCCCTGGAATCAGTAAGGATAGGGATGCCTTTCCTTCTCAGAAGGGTCCCGAATTGGATGATAAATTATAAAGTCACTTACTCCAAAGGCTTCTGCTAGGGCAGAGGTGAGGCAGCCCCTAAAAGACTATGTGAAAATACATATATTTTCTACTTAGCTAATTTCTTTGCAGTGAGAACTTTTCTAAAATAAGATACACACACGGATGCCTTTTTTAATAAATTGAACAAAACAATTCACCCTGTCCTTGATGACTGAGCCAGTAACTGAGGCAACAATTGTTGGGACACACTGAGGATCTGAGAGCATAAAGCTGATACAGGACACAGGCTGAATAGCTCATTGATGGTTAATGAGCTTCATTTTGAAAAAAAAAAAAAAAAAAAAGAGGCTGCCTTGCTGTCAGCTTGAGTTTTGCTCATTTGCTTCCTTCACATGAAAGTGAGTTAGGTGTACAGCTGTGTGACCTCCTGGGTATTATAGCATGACTGTCCCTCTCCATAATTAATTAGCAAATCAAAGGTTAAAGCAGTCTTCTCCAGAGTGATAGGAATTGCAAGGAGACATGCTCCCTGTCGTTCTCACTATCCTCTGTCTAGTAACCATCAATTATTATTTTTTTATTTATTTTTTTGCAGTACGCGTGCCTCTCACTGTTGTGGCCCCTCCCGTTGCGGAGCACAGGCTCCAGACGCGCAGGCTCAGCGGCCATGGCTCACGGGCCCAGCCGCTCCGCGGCATGTGGGATCCTCCCGGACCAGGGCACAAACCCGAGTCCCCTGCATCGGCAGATGGACTCTCAACCACTGAGCCACCAGGGAAGCCCACCGTCAGTTATTTTTGCTCGAGTAATATAACCCTGAATTTACTATATTCTTGTGTCTCCCTTATACATACTATGGTTAGTAGGTGTGAAGACGGAAGACGCTTCCCCATTACACGAGTTTGTCAGGCGATACTGATACTGTTCTCCAAGCAAGCCTGGATCCTTGACTTATAACTGAATTTCAGACACAAGCTAATACAGAAATTGGACGTTGGATGCCATAACAAGATTAAATTCAGACACGTTAACCTCCAGGAAAGAGAATGGTGAAAGAATCATATAACCACTTGTTCCATGTGCTGTCACAGTCATCAAAAAACTGACTGAGAAGGACAAGGGGAAGCAAAAACTGGGAATAAAATTGCACCAGCACTGAAACCAGCAGGATGACCAACCACATGTTACAGATCCACTGCTGTGTGAACCAAAGCGAGGAAAATCACAGGACACTGCCCAGAATTTACCTTCCTGAGAAAGCTGGCACAAAGCAGCAGAAAATGATCAGAGAATATTCTGGAAGTCTCCGTTCATAGTCTCTGTTTTGAAGGAGCGAGTGCTGGTGATGTGGGCCCCTCTCTGACCTGCAGATGAGAGGCTCTGGAAGCCAGACTGGAATTGGAAGGAGCAATTACTTCTTTCATTTAATTGTTAACTAAACAACTAATTAATCATGATGATGTTTGAAAGATAATCCTTCCTCCTGTAAGAGGTAAGGTCTGGAAGGAAAAGTGGATCCCAGAGACAGAAACCCAAATTTACCAAGTAACTGGCCACCAATTTAGCACAGTTTAAGAGCAAAGCATAGTTTCAAGATATAAAAGGTGCCCAACAAGACAGAAAGGCTACCTTGACTTCTCACAAATGTGCCGAGGACAATCAAACAATTTTGAGCACCTAATATCAATGCACTGGCTGCAAATTATTTGGATAAAAGGCACAAAAAGTTCTCCTATATCCCACTTTTTCACACTTTCCCAGGCCCCAGAGTCTCTGCAAACTAAACTTGATATGCTCTGGCCAAGCCCTTCTGTTTTAAAGATAAGATTTTAAATGCAAATTAAAACAACAATGAAATATCACTTTTCACTTATATCATCGCTAAGATTACAAACATTGATAATAGCCAACTCAAGGAAGTTGAAGGAAACAGGGACCCTCAAAGGCTGCTGGTAGAAACATCAACTGCAAAAAAATCTTCCTGGAGGGTAATTTGGCAATCTGCTTCAAATGCATATTCACTGACCCAGCAATTCCATTTCTAAAAATACGCACTAATAATCAGATGAGTGTTCAAAGATATAGTACAAGGATATTCTACTGATAATAGAGAATAATCAGAAACCAGAAAAAAAATGTACATCAATAGGGATCTGGAAATGTTATGGGACACCATACAAAGAAATACACTGTAGCCATTAAAATTAATTGTATATGTCTATATTTAGTTATACAGGAAAAATCTGCAATATGTTGGCAAATGCAAAAAGCAAGCTACAGAACAGCTACCTGTGGAAAATTTTCATTGAGAAAAAGTCTGAAAGGTTCTACACCAAAATGTATGTGGTGGTTATCCAGACTCATGGATTTATAAGTGATTTTCACTTCTTTCTTTACAAAAGTGTGTATTCTCTGGATAGTTTATAAGGAAAATGTATTGCTTTTATAATTGTATATAATTATATATACTCTACTATAATATTATTTATACTTATATGTACAATAGTCACATTTCATGTAAAGCTTATCCGCACTTTCCTTCACTGGGCACTGACACACCCCAAACAGCTTTCGTACAAAATCTGATACAAAAAAACGATAACATCATCTGATAAGCAAGTATCTTGAAAATCACACTGACATGCAAGAGCTCTGTTTTAAAGCAACACATGATCTGTCTGAACAGTGGTGTTGGTATAATTGTTTGCATTTTGTGTGTTGCTTTTTAAAACTTAGTGGAATCAGTAAATGAACATACTAAAAAAGTTGATAATTTTTACAGTTATTACAACTGAGAAAAAATAAACATTGTTAGCTTTGCCAAACATATACAGTTTAATGTCTCAGAACTGCATTAGACTTAAGTCAGCCAGTTATTTTAAAGATGAATTAATTGACCTGCATTTCCCTCTCGAGAAGGCCTCTTCTCAAATGCTCCATAACCCCCGATGAGCACAGATAAAGTCATGTGACCTCATCCCCACTCATGCTTCCACGCCCGACCCTTCCCCCTTCATCCACTCACACACAGAATTGATTGGAACAAGATTCAACTGGGTTAATCCCTCTTTCAAAGGGATTTGGTTCAGACCAAAGCAACAGAAGTTGGTCCCTTTTGGTGCTTGAGTTGAAAAAATATATTGGGATTTTTGGAAGACTATTTCCACCTAGACGCCAAAAGAGAAGCAGAGATAAGGAAAATTTGTACCCACAGAAAGAAACTGATGTATTCATTTCTGGAAGATACCATAAATTCTCCTTTTGGCTTAAGCTAAATTTGTTTGACTTTCTACCATTTGCAACTAATGAATCTCTGATGGGCAGTCTCTAAAACGGTCCGCAGTGACCCTCACCTTCTGGTACTCACACCCTGTGTAATTCATTCCCCTGGAGTGTGCACTGGACCTAACATGTCTTGCTTCTAACTAATGGAATATAGCAGAAGTGATGGGCCCTAAGTGATGGGCTTCTGTCTTAGATTCTCTCTCTGTCCCTGTCTTTCTGTCTTCATCTCTCTCTCTGTCTCTACCTCTGTCTTGTCTTTCTTTCTCTCTGTCTGTCTTAACTCTCTGACTCTTGTCTCTCCTCCTTTTTGTCTCTTTCTTTCTCTCAGAGTCCAGCTGCCGTGTAGAAAACTCCAGGCTACTCTATTGGAAGGGCCTTGGAAGGTGAGAGGCCACACGGACGAGTAAGAAGGCACCTCAGCCAATAACCAGCACCAACTGCCAAGCATGTGAATGAGCTGCTTGGAAGGACACCTTCCAGCCCTAGTCAGGGCTTCAGATGCTGCACCCCCAGCCAATAGTGAGGCTGCAAGAGAGACCCTAAGGCAGAACCATGCAGCTAAGCCACTCCCAGAATCCTGACCAACATAAACTGTGAAATAATAAATATTTGCTGTTTAAGACACTAAATCCTAGGGTATTTTAATATGCTGTAATAGACTGCAAATATACAATCTCACTGAAATAAGTCTATATTCTATTGTGAGAGAAACAGATGATTGAGTAATATCAGTGAAAATCTGGAAAATCTGAAAACATTGAAAATTTCAGGTCTAAATAGGAATTTTGTAATTCTTAGTTCTCTGGGTATAAAATATCTATCTATCCACTATTTACATAAATATATATTATATACACATGACAAGACAATACGAAGTATCATGGAATTGCTTTTTAATAATATTTCAGATTAAGGAACGACACTGATCCAGAAACAGTACTAACGAGATCAAACCACTGAATAAATATTGAATGAATCAATTAGTAAATGAACAAGTTATCCAGCAAGAACACTGCTTTTTTCAACTGTATAATTACCCCTCAATATACTTTAATAAGTTTTATTATCTTCAGAGGACCCTTGGCTGTGAAACAATCTCTTGTGATAGAACCTATTAATCTGTGTATAAATCACATATATTAAGGCGAAAAGATTTGAAACACCAAAAACCCAAAGTGACTGATCTCAATAGCCTTTGGAATCGTGGTTAAGGAAAGCTTTCAAGTAAGAACAAGAAAATATCATAAAGTCATAAAGTTTTTATTTTTTAAAATTTTAATTTCCTTGTGAGAAAATCACCTTTTTGCGTTGTTTGTTTCCTTGTTTTCTGTTAAAAAGCGAGGTGTCCTGAAGTATCTTGAAAAGAACCCAACTTCTAATAATGAAGGGTGGCAAGCTGTTAGCAATATAGCTAAGAACTGCAGAATCACAGGAAACAGGTTGCTTTAGTAGGACTGGCAAAAAGGCAAAGGAAGAATGCTTAAAGAACGTTGAGCTCAGTGTCCGAACAGACATGTAAAGAAAGACTAAGTGGAAATCGCAGACTTAAAGGAATAGCAGCAGTGATACTGAAGCAGAGTAGATGGAGAGCAATCAGTAAGAAATAAACGGCTGCCCTGGCGAGAGGGTTAGGGAAGCCAGTCGCCTCGTGGTAGGATATCCAGACACAGTAAAAACAGATCATTGCAAGCTCCAGGCCACAGATGTCAAAAGAGATAATAGCCGCAACAGATACAAAACATGACAGAAGGGCAATGAAAACGGTTATCCTCAACTTGAGAAAATGAGAAGACATTGAGGAGAATGAGAGGACATAAATCATATTCATTTGAGATAACTTTATTTCTTTAATATGCTTAACTTACCAGCTCAAAAATTTTATGGAGCTGTGCCAGAGTATGTATATTTTATTTGTAAAACAAACTGTGTTTAATGTCTCAGTTAAGAACATTATTGTATTCTCTGGAGCAAAAGTACCTGAACCCAAATATATCTGACTGATCTGCTCACTGCTACAGTGATTCCCAGCAAAGGCAGTCAACCTCATTACCACCAGCCTACCTGGTAGAGGAAAGGGACTATATATGTTTGGAGTCCTTCCTTGTACTCTCTAAGCCTCAGATAAATAAATATATGAAAGTGTAGAATAGTGCACTTTCATAACCACAAAATAGTGGTTTTGTTCGTGGCCTCCAATAACTTATCCAAGTTTTTTCACATGAACTATTTGAAAGACTATTTTCTCAATACTACCAGGATTGCATATAACTAGTACCATTCTAGATGAGAGGAGACAAGTGAACCCATCACAGACAGTGAATGGCTCAGGCCATCAGGAGCTAATTCTCATGCAAACCCAATTGCGTGGCTGGACTGAAAATAAACAGTAAACTTTTGAGCAACTGCAACCAAAGTAAACATCTCATATACAATACTCACAAGAAATGTATTGAAAGCCATGTTGTAGCCAAAGTGGAACTTGCAACCAGAGCATTATAAAACTCACTCCATCACCTCAGTAATGGGAAAATACCAAAGCAGCTTGTCAGATTCAGATACAGCTCATAGATTATATCTAGTCAGCTTTCGCTAGTCTTGCTAATAACATCCCAATGGCTCAAAGCTACAAATGTGTTATTTCTCATCCACAACACCTGTTGGCTGTGGGCGAGCCTCTTCTCGGTTCCATGCTTGGTTCCACTGGGCGAGCCATGCTAAAGAAGGAGGTCCCCACCTGGAATAGGCCATTCTCTGGAGAGAAGAGGAAAGATGGGACTAAAAACTTTTGTTTAGGGCTTCCCTGGTGGTGCAGTGGTTGAGAGTCCGCCTGCCGATGCAGGAGACACGGGTTCGTGCCCCCGTCCGGGAGGATCCCGCGTGCCGCGGAGCGGCTGGGCCCGTGAGCCATGGTTTTGTTTAATCTCAGCATGCATTGGCCAGAGTGTCACATGCACAAGGCTTACATGAAGGGGTAGGGATGATACGCCTTCCATAGAGAGGGCCACCAGAGAGGCGACATGTAGGAATAGGCCCCAGCTCAGAGGGCAGAGAATATGTTGAGCAAATAATACAAACAAACAGAGTTAGAAGGAGCAGAATACTGTAACACCACACCCTGCCTGGGCTACAAGTGAAAGGTAGTCAACAATTTGTACCGAATACTGGAGGAAGCAAACAGCCTCCAGAAATTATTCAAGAAGCTTTTGCATTTAAAGTTGAACGTCAAGCAATTATAAACAAAATCTGGGAATATTGTGTAATTCAAATGAGACTTTCAGTCAAGACTCTGGTCCCCAATGGTTCACACCGTGACAGCATTTGTATAAATATATCTTTTAAGGAAAATTTGGTAAAACTTGTCAAAAACCATGAATATATCCTTATCTTGACCTAGAAATTTCAATTTTTGGAATTTCCTCTAATGAGACATTCTTAAAGTAGCATAAAAGATACATTCACAAGCATATCCAGCACAGCAATGTATCTAAAACCAACCAACTGGAAACAATGTCATAATTAAGCCATAAAATTGGCTTGAAAAATGATGTGCATTCGCAAAAACAGAATGCTCCACAGAGGAAAAAGTGAGGGGGATTGGACGGCTTGCCACTGTCATAACCGTAAGACAATCCAGCAAGCATGACAAGGAACAGACTCATTGTATCTGCACAGTGAAATCATTCTTGAGATAGAATGTACTCCAACAGAAATACCTAAAAAGCTACAAAATTTTTGATTGTCATGATTTGCTATTTCTCACTAACTTTCTATCACCTCCCCAACTTGAAATAAAACCATATTTTTGAAAATGCCCATTCATATCCTAGTGAAGGGCATTTTCTCAAAACTCTGACATTGCAGTAAGTACTAATTTAAAGAGAAGAACTCTCAAATATTTTCTTTTCTCTGAGAATCATTCATTAAGTACATGAGCAGAAGACCTAAAATTTAGGTGAGCATATACACCTGCTGTTGATTTATCCCTTGAGATAATACAGAAGTAGAGGAATAATTAAACAGTTCTGCCGACAAATGCCTCACGTCATATAGGTAGATGATTTTATTTTATACTTATTCATGAATATTTTTTCTTTTGCTCACAATGTGGTTTTTTTCTTATAAGAGGAACACAGTACTTTTTCCTTTGCTTTCACAAAGAAAAGAAAATTAAAAATAAACAAAAGAGACCTTTGGGGTTGACACAATGTATAAATTCTACACTTGCAGGATTCATGCCTTACATTTTCCTGGCTTACACTACGCGGGCCCAAGAGGCTGCACGCTCAGACTGATGCCCTGGGTTCTCTTAGGCATATAATTCTGGAGCACATGACAATTTCTTGTTCTCCCCTCCTAGACAACACACACACACACACACACACACACACACACCCCGAATGAACCTCTCAAGTGTTAGATCACTGTGGCCCTAACACTTCACTGGAAGTGCTTCACTGAGAGAGCTGTGCCAAAGAAGGACCCTCCGTCTGGGATATGCCATCCCACCCAGCCCTCTTTCTATAAACAGATGCACGAAGGAAACAAGATAACTCCTTGCTGTACAAAGGGGACACTGAGAGATCTGACCTCGTCCCTCCTCCTTCTGAGGGCCCATTCCTTCCCCTCCCCATCACCCAGGCCTCTTCCTGCCCAACAACTCGCAGAGCTGCCCTAACTTTTGCTTCCCTGTTGCTGGTTGTCTTTTCTTTTCCTTGTCTATACACCTGCAGCTGACCACCCCCTACACAAATGTTGTCATCTCTCAGGCCTGCCACTGTCTTTCCTCTCTTCTGCTGCTATCTCTTATTTCTTCTCTTCTCCATTTTTATCAGATCTTTCCTACTTTTCTGCAAAAAAAAAAAAAGCCCTCAATCATTGGGGCATCACTTTCTTCCCCACATCACCATGTGCCAGGTTTCTCTACCTGCTCATCACCTGTCATCTTTCTAGCAGGTCCTACAGGCCAAAACGTCCCTCACAACTCTTACCCTTTGCGCTAGCTGTTGGTGGAATCTGAGGTCCCAAGAAGGTTGTTCTCCACACAGCTGATATATGCATTCATTTTCTTATACACATGTAGCAATAAATATGAAATTAGAGCTGTAGCATTTGATATATACTTGGGTTAAAAAGACTCCCTCAATATTTAATCTACAAGGTGCATAGGGTGATTTAATATTTTCCATGAGTGGTATAAAGAAAAAAAATATTACTATTTTATGCTAAAGCCTACTGAAGCATATTCAGAATACTAAGGAGGGGTAATAATTCTTCTCCTTTAAAAATTCATTTAGAACTTATAATTCATTTGGAATTCATAATTCATGTAGAAAATACCTTGATAGGCTCTTTGAATATAAATGGCAAGGCCTTCAAGGCATGTTCTACAAAATGAAAGTAGAGGAGTTTAGAATTTCCCAAGGACAAATTTGCTTTGGAGATGGAAGGCGAGGGATAAAAGACCAAGAGTGATGACCAAAGACCTAAGGAGAAAGAAAGACCCTAGAAATATGATGTGAAGTCTGAGGAGGGTTATGATCAGTCTGTGTCAGGTAATGGCAGATAATTTTCTGGGGCTTCTTGCATCTGACATCGAGTTTGAGGTTGACTCCTACCTTTTAATTCCTGTCTTTCTCTACTCACTAATCTTGCCATCTACAAGCTGTAAGGCAGCTATGATCTTATGCCGATGGGGTCTTGGTAGAATGATGAAAGAGAGAAGGTGTCCAGGATGGACCAGTAAGAGAGAACAGCAGCATCAAGGTATGAGGTGTTCTTTACATTTTTAATTGTGATGAAATACGCGTGACATAAAAATTACCATCTTAACAAGTTTAAGTATACAGTTTACTAGTCTTAAGTGCATTCGCACTTCAAAACTCTTTATCTTGCAAAACTGAAACTCTATACCCATTAAAATTTCTGCACCTATGAACTTGACTACTCTAGGTACCTTATATATGTGGACTCAAATAGTATTTGCTTTTTTATGACTGGCTTGTTTCACTCAGCATAATGTCCTCAAGGTTCATAGCGTGGTTCAGAATTTCCTTTCTTGTTAAGGCTGAATAATATTCCTTATTCTGCATATACCACACTGTGTTTAGCCATTCATCTGGTGATGGACACTTGGGTTGCTTCCACCTTTTGGCTATTGTGAATAATGCTTCTATGCACATGGGTGTGAGGTGAGAGTTTTCAGTAGGAATCAATAGGAGTCAGTCCATAAGCATAGACTGACCCAGCAACATAACCCTATTTCCCAAGAGGGACAACTTGAAAGAGGAAAAGACAGACATGTGAGTTACATACGCAAACTTTTTTCTACTGCATCCATCCATCCATCACCAAACTTGTCTAAGCTTTGTAGAAAACAGATTTTCATATAAAAACTATATAGTAAAGCAGACACTTCCACTTAAACTTCCAATAAGCGTCTCTAATTTAACATCAAAACTAATCTGATCCTCCCTTCAAATCAAGCTGCCATTGATGCTCTTCTCTTATCAGTTAAGGGCAACAGCATCCTTCCATTTGCTCAGGCCAAAAGGCATAATGCCACCCTTTACTCCTCTCTTTATTTTTTGTTGGGAAATCCTATATATTGCAGCTTCAAATTATATCCTTATCCCAGCCATTTCCCACCACCTCTAGTCTAAGCCACGCTCATCTCTTACTTGGATCATTGCAGTGGCCTCCTAACACCTGTCACTGTTCTTGCTCCTATTCTGTCTATTCTCAACAGGGACCTTTTAAGACTTAAATCATGATGCTCCCCTGCTCAATCTTTCAACACCCTCCCTCTCTGTGGACGATCCAAAGACCTTGCAATGACTTCTAAATCCTTATAGGATCTGGTTTTCTGTTGTCTCTCTGAACTGACCCGTTACTACTCCCCGCTCTCCTTATATAGCTCCAGAAACACTGCCCTCTCCACTGTCCCTTGAATATGCCAGCCTTCCCCAACTTTACAGTGTTCACCTTAAATGCTCTCCCCTCAGATC
Source organism: Stenella coeruleoalba (assembly GCF_951394435.1). Classification (NCBI taxonomy): domain Eukaryota; kingdom Metazoa; phylum Chordata; class Mammalia; order Artiodactyla; family Delphinidae; genus Stenella; species Stenella coeruleoalba. Next base: position 17,171,856 of record NC_137167.1, read on the forward strand.
ATCCTTGGCTCCCTTTCTCACCTCCCTTAATGTCACCTTTCCTGTTAGGTCTTTCCCAGAAAACCATAGTTAAAATGGCAAATGTTCTCATTCCCTGAAACACTCCCCATCCTCCTTCCCTGCCTTATTTTTCTCCATAGCGTTTACCACCTCTCAATATACTATGCACTTTACTTACTTTTTTTAGACAGTGTCTATCTTCTACCACCAGAACGTATGCTTCATGAGAGTCAGGATTTTACCTGTTTTGCCTGTTAATGTATTCTCAGCAGTGAGCAGTGCCTGGCAGCAAGTGAGTGCTTAATAGGTTTTTGTTGAATTAATTAAATGTGTAAGAATGAAGGCATGAATGAAAGCAAAGAGTGAAGTTTTAGGAAAGAAGAGAAATAAGCAGAAATGTTGTAAAAAGTGGAAACCAGCACGTGTCAACTAAGATGTTTGCATTTTATTTAGTTGACAAAATATAAATATGGCTTATTTATATTTTATTTATTTTTATATAAATAAAATATATAAATATATTTAAATATAAATAAAATTATATTTATATATATTATATATTATAATTATATTTAATTTAAATATATATATTTAAATTTATTTATATTTAAATAAATATATTTAAATATAAATAAATATATTTATATTTCATAATTTCCTAATCGCCAAATAGTCAGCAATTAAGAAATTATGAAAAAGAAAGAGGAAAACAGCTTTGACTTCATGATTGTAGAGATTCACCCTAACAAAATCAGTTTATCTTGAAGTTATTTTAATCTTATACTCTGGACAACACTTGTGTAGAATGAAGACACCAATGATGCTTTGAGTGTCTCATTTTATCAACTCATAAGAGCAAAAGTTTTCTTAGACTCGGTAAGATGGTGGACAAATAACTCAAGACATGCTCATAGCTTTATGTTAGTCACACTAAAGACAGATGAAGAAATAAACAAGAATTTTTCAAACTACTCAAAAATCTTCTAGTCAGCCCCTGTCCTAGCCCTCACCAAAAGGAACATTTTAAATGGAGTCACTGGAAAACATTCTCGTTTTACTAAGTTGATCCTTTTATTTATCACAAGCTACATGTAAATTACTTTCAGGACTAGTTATATATCCTACAGCTTCAAGACACATGAACAGATATTTCTTTATGACTCAGTTCTGCGTTTCCAAAGTGGTTTGATACTCAGAGAACATCAATGTGAGAAGACAGCTTCCCCTCTCCAACTTTTCATGAACCATACCCTAAAAGCAGCAGCCTTTGAAATCACACTCAGTCTAGAATCATGTTGCATTTTTTACGAGAGTTAGGAAAATCATGGCTCTCCGAAATGGATGATACCCAGGACTCCTTATTGTCATCCTCTAAATGCATCATTCCATATATTTCTCCTCTTATTGTCTCTGCATGCTTTTAATTATTTATTGGGTTTTTATAGCATCTTACCTCTAAAGAGTTCAAATCCTATATGGAGAGTTTCTGGCAGTAACATTTAATAGACGTTTTCTAAGCATTGTGCTACACTAGTAAAGCAACAGTGAAACCATTGAAAGAGCCTAAGTAACTTAGACGAGGAAAATGAAGATGAAAATGGAAAAGAAAGAAAAGTGGTGAGAGTAGATAGTAGTACATTTACATAATAAATCTAACTCCTTTCAAGCACTCTTCTAAAATCCTTTCATGCTCACTTGTATCTTCCAGACGTACTGTGACTGGGACTGCAGAAAGATGACCAGGGAACCTGTCATATACCTTTTATTACATACATAGCAGTTACATAGCCATCTATGTATAGCAGGTCTTACTCAGGATCATATTCGAAGAGCTACACCCATATTATTTAAATAGCATTGGCCTACACTTACATAACATGTAACTGTGCTAGCCACTGTTCTAAACACTTTATAAGCATGAACATATTTAATTCTCACAATGTCCTATAAGGGAAACACCATTATTAGCCTCACTTCAGAGCTAAGGAAACAGAGGCACAGCTACTAAATGGCAGATCCAAGGCTGGCCTCAAGCCTGTCGCTATCAGAAGCCATGCCATTGACCATTACAATAAACTGAATTTATATCTGCTCTTAGGCTACAAAATATTAATACTAGACCCTTCTTAATTAACTTCCTTTCACTCTATTTTCTTTGACTTCATGTTTTCTTTTTCCTTCACTCACTCTTGAAGCTGTACTAAATATATTTAATGATTTTACTTACCTATTTCTTAAAGTAAAAGGTCTACTACCCATTGCCTAACTAGAGATCCTAAAGTAAAGTATTAAATTTAATGCTGATTTATTTGCTTAGAGTTGTCATTAGCTGACTACTTTTGTTACTCTGATCTGGAGGACTCTTTTACCCTTAAAAATCTCTAATACTTAGGACAGTTTGCCCTTTAATAAGCCAAATATGAGTAAAATGTGCCAAGCAGAGGTTTAGAGAATAAACTAGGTCCCATTGTCCAGGGAAACATTTAACTTTCTATACCACGGTTTACCATTTCTATGATTGACATATCTTATTTGACACTGTCTTAGTAAAGAATAAGCTATTTAAAACAACATAGATAATAGTTTCCAATAAAAATATTGCATCAAAGTATTTAAACTGTTGTGGTCAGAGGAAACAGCTAAATGATACACTTCAGATGGATAACTGAGAAGTTAACCATTCAAAATAAGTTTTATTTATTTTTTTATTTTATTATTATTTTTTTGCGGTACGCGGGCCTCTCACTGTTGTGGCCTCTCCCGTTGCGGAGCACAGGCTCTGGACACGCAGGCTCAGCGGCCATGGCTCACGGGCCCAGCAGCTCTGCCGCATATGGGATCTTCCCGGACTGGGGCACGAACCCGTGTCCCCTGCATCGGCAGGCGGACTCTCAACCACTGCGCCACCAGGGAAGCCCCAAAATAAGTTTTAGATGGCAACTGAAAACCTTTCTATTAATATAAGTAACTGAAGATCAGTAATTACGTTTGTCCACGTGTAAACTGAAGTCATATATATCTGCTCTCTGACCACCTTGTCTATGTCTGCCCAACATCTGAAGTTTGCTGGTCGCTGAGACTTTTGAAACATGTATGGAAACCATAAAATCGTGATCGGCCCATCCCTGCTCAGTGAAACCTTTGCTCTCGAGCTTCAATTTCTTCATTCATTCGGTCAGTCATTCATAAAGCAAGCACATGTTGAGCACCTCCTCTTCCCCAAAGATATAAAGAGAAAAGAGAAATTAGAATTTCCTGGCCTTGAAGAAGTCATGTCTAAAAGGAAATTGGATTCATAGACAATTGCCCACACCTGCTTAGACAAGTCACCTCTTAGAGACCATTCTGTTACTGTAGCTCAAATTCTTTCTTGTGCTCCAGCTACTGAACTTTTTCTTTTAATTCAACAGACTAGGGAATTTGACAATCCATTTTAAACTAGAGTCCACTAGATCATGCATCCCTGGAACCCGGCACCCTATGTTTTTAATCATTCTAGCCACTCTCTTCCAAAAGCCACTAGAAAAGTGCTTTATACAGTATAGATATTTGATAGCTCTTTAATTAGAATTACATAGCTTTTAATTATCTCAGTATACAGGGCTTACAGGGTATCCATATAATACTTCTAAGTTATCCATCAGAATAAAAAAAAATTAACCTGAGTTTTGATATGGACTTTAAAAATGAGGAAAGGGGTATGAAATTGCAAAACCCATTTAATCCAACAAAAGGAGACGTACTATTATGTAATCCTATGAAATTCTTTGGAGAAATGAAAATGACAAAATGTAGGTTATTTGGAGCAGTCTGTATTCTAAGTGTTGATTGTTACACTTGATATTTAGACTAACAAAAATATCACCAGGTTCTCTGAAATATAAAGAAAAGTAAGACTAATAGTTTAAAACAGCAACAACAACAAAACCAATTTACATAGAAGAAAGATAAGGAGAATGACCTCTAAATACTTCCTTGTTGGACTTAACTCTGGATGCAGATATTATCTGCTACCCACTCCTTTAATCGAAAACAGATAAAGTAGTCTTGGAGGTAATTAGCTTTCCTGCATTATAATAATCAAAGAAGTATATTTTAAAAGCTTAAAGTAAAAAAAACGGATTTTGCAGGGTAAGAGAACCCAGCATTGATTCCCAGCAGAGTTGCTCAGCCTCATGAAAAAGTACATCGTGCTTGAGTAGCTGAAAACAAATCTAGAGACATAAATACCCTTTCCATTTAAAATGTTTCCTTGCATTTCATATAATTTTATCAGACACATGAGATAAAAGGGTGATCTCCTTAGAGCGGAAGAAGCACCCACTGAAAAGCCACCAGCCCTTCAGGGCCTCTGTACTCTGATCATCATTCATACTCTGAAAGCTATTTCTCTTCTTGGCTGGAGACCCAATTGGGTATCACATAAAAGTTCTATTAAGTTCAGATTTCTCTGTGACAACAAACTTTATTTCCACCCGTTGGAAGGTCTTTTGGTTTCAGTTTGAATCATTTTTTCCTTCTTAATCTTGTTAATGTGTGAGCCCCTGACGGTCTTCCTTTACGACTAAGGCAAATATCAAGCCTGTTGCAGATGGTTTATTTGCAGTCTTAGATTTTGGAGTGTGTCAAATGCCATATCGTGGTCTGAACTGTAGGGACCCGTAGTAAAACCTTTCGTCAATTTCATCTAAAGTCATGAGCTATTGTATACTCATTTCCCATCTAGTTTTTTATACCTAATGGCTTATACCCTATGTTTACAGAGATCACCCTTGAACATAGGCCAAGAGAACAGCCAAATCAATTGAACAGTGTGCATCTTCACTCCATTGAAAAGGAAAAAAAAAAAGCGATCTTGATCCCTTCTGCAAGCAAAGAGAACTAATACCTTAAAACTGGAGGTTTCTATGTTAAGCCAAATGCAGTTAACCTAAACAGACTTATTCAACGTTATCTTTTGCCTCGTCTTCAGGGAAAATAATCCCTTTTAGTTTTATTTTTTAGTAAAATAGAAACCAAATATTTTATGGATATGACTAGTGGAAGATACACTGGATTAGGATTCAGGAAATAAAGCAAACCATTTAATAACCACTCTAAATCTCATGATATTAATGAATAAAGTATTTTTTAAATCTAAAGACTTTCCCCCAATTTATGTGCACAACTCATGTGTACATATGGCTAATGAAACATCAAAGAACCCCTTTCCAAACCTCAAAAGGAGTGCCAATCCCTGACAAATATACTCAGTCTTGGAGTCTATTAAAAAACTTCCTAGAATAGAATTGTACCCTTACTGAAACGTGTTGAAGCATTTTCAGTGTGTGCTTTATCTCTTCAGAACATTTGGCAATGGTGGATAATTTTTAAATCATCCAATACCACAGACACAGATTTTACTTGAATTCTTCACATCAATAAAGATGGATAGTTTTATTGGTAAGTTGTATACAAAAAAGAAAAAAAGTAAAGGAATTACTTATTACTAAAAACTATTAGCCGGTAAAATCAAATAAATCATTATTTTAAGCCTATTTTACTCTCATTATTGGAGGAAATAAAAATATTGTAGTGATTTACTCATTACAACATTCAAAAATAGAAATGGTCAACTAATTTTTTCTCGTTGGAGTCTAAAAGTTTGCGGCAACCTCAAGAAGAAGATGGCAGTAAATCCAGGACTGAAAAGCCCAGACTTACTGCTATAAGCCTGACTTACTATTAGTGTGGTGTGACACTGAGCAAATGCTCCCAAGGTGACTAAATGAGATAATGTTCCCAAGGTGACTAAATGAGATAACCTCTATCAAGCACATAACACAGCACCTGGCACATACCTAGGACCCACTAAATGTCAGGAATTATCACATGAATCTCTTTCATTGTATGATAAATAGAGAAGTGTCTTTTGTATTATAATTGTAGTATGTCTTCACAAAGAGGTGTGAAAACCAAAGGTCTTAAAATGGGATAGAAGGGGAATGTAAATTGATACAGCCACTATGGAAAGCAGTATGGAGTTTCCTCAAAAAATTAAAAAGAGAACTATCCTATAATCCAGCAAACCCATTTCTGGGTTTTCCCAAAGGAAATAAAATCAAAGAGATATCTGCACTCCATGTTCATTGAAATATTATACACAGTAGCTAAGGTATGGAAACAACCTAAATGTTCATCAACAGGTGAATAGATAAAGAAAATGCTAGGTAGATAGATAGATAGACAGATAGATATAATATTAATAGATATTATTCAGCCTTTAAAATGAAAGAAATTCTGCCATTTGCAACAGCATGTATGAACCTGGGGGACATTATGCTATGTAAAATAAATCATTGTATATATGTGCCACATCTGACACATATATACAATGGAATATTACTCAGCCGTAAAAAGAAATGAAATTGAGTTATTTGTAGTGAGGTGGATGGACCTAGAGTCTGCATACAGAGTGAAGTCTGAAAGAGAAAAAAAATTACCATATGCCAACACATATATATGGAATCTAAAAAAAAAAAAAAATTGTCATGAAGAACATAGGGGCAAGATGGGAATAAAGACACAGACCTACTAGAGAATGGATTTGAGGATACGGGGAGGGGGAAGGGTAAGCTGGGACGAAGTGAGAGAGTGGCATGGACATATATACACTACCAAACGTAAAATAGATAGCTAGTGGGAAGCAGCCGCATAGCACAGGGAGATCAGCTCGGTGTTTTGTGACCGCCTGGAGGGGTGGGATAGGGAGGGTGGGAGGGAGGGAGACGCAAGAGGGAAGAGATATGGGGACATATGTATATGTATAACTGATTCACTTTGTTATAAAGCAGAAACTAACACACCATTGTAAAGCAATTATACTCCAATAAAGATGTTTTAAAAAAATAAAATAAAATAAAAAAAATCAGGCACAGAAAGACAAACACTGCATAACATCACTCTTACGTAGAATCTAAAAGAATCAAACTCATAGTAAGATAGTAGAATGGTGGTTATCAGGGGCTAGGGGGTAAAGGAAAAGGGGAGACATTGGTAAAAGAATGTAAACTTCCAGTTATAAGATGAATAAGTTCTGGTTATACCATGGTAACCATAGTTAATAATAATGTACTGTATACTTGAAATTTGCTAACAGAGTAGGTCTCATGTATTGTCAACACACACACAAAATGATAACTGTGAGGTGATAGATATAAGTGATATGAGTGATTGTGCTGACCATTTCACAATATATATGTATATCAAAACATCATATTATATACCCTAAACATATACGATTTTACTTGTCAATCATAGCTCAATAAAGCTGGAAGAAAACAAAATTCTAGGATACACATTTTTAAAAAAGCTCATTTTTTATGGCATTCTTGGAGATTCATTTGAAAATTATCCTTGGTAGTACACAGAGCACTCCTTAATATTCACACATTATACATTTAGAATGGTGACTAGACAATTATTCAGTGGCATTTATATTTCTTCTCAGACACAACTTCTTCATGAATAGATATTTCATTTAAATATTCTTTCTCGTTTGCACTTCAGTTATGAGTCATCATTTATCATGCTGCATATTCTACAAACAGATGCAATTCATGCAAAGAAGTACAAAACACTTCATGAGTGCCTTGGTGGTCACAGTTGAGTAAGACATTGTCCTCATCCTGAAGTCTCTAGTAGAGGGATTAGTACAGCTCATCAAGAGCTGACCTGCTAGGTCCCGTAGGGTAGGTGTGCTAGGAGCATATAAAATAAACTCACATTATATCCAGATGGGGCTTCAAGCTGTAGAAGCCTACTAAATAAGGATGAAACACGGCGGAATTAAGATAAATGGAGAAAGACAAGGACTTCTCGGTGAGGAAGACTGCAAAATGAAGGAACAAAGTTAAAAAGGAGAAGGGCCATTTCAGGAACAGAAAGCAGTGATGTTTGTAGGAAGATGGGCTAATTGCAGGTAAGAACAGAAAAATAATTTGAGGCTTTCCTGGGTACAGCATTGAATAGCAAGATGAAGAGGTTAACTCTACTAAAATTTACTGTCCATATGAACTTTGAAAATTATTTTAAATGAAAAACAAAAAGGAATTCTATAATTATAAATTAAACATGTTCTTACTATCCACATTATAATGAATATGCTATCACATTTTTAGATAAGTGAAAGTTCTTACACATCAAACGGAAAGCTTAGTTTAATAAATGTGGTAATTGAAAACAGAGGCTTTCTGCTGGCCCACCTTCCACACCGTAGCAAGAAAGTTACTCTCCACTGATGTGTTAATGGAACCCACAGCTATGAGTTATCTCTTCCTTTGACATAGAATTTTATTATCCTCCTTTTTTATTTCATGCATCATATGTCATATTTTCAATTTTAAAGACATCGATTTTCTTTTCTTAAATATCTCACACCTATAAATATTTAGTGTTTGGTGGCAATACACTATAATTGAAAAGTCTCAAAAATATTTGTGTTAAAAAACACAGTATACGAATATATCATTTTCAAAGAATAGATTTTAAACATATTAGCTTTATACTAAAAATTACCATAGAAATTCCAAAGTTAATGTTTCATAGAATACTTATTATGTGATCCAACTAAACTATTAGTGAACAATTTAAAGCAAATGATTGCAAAATATACTTTGAAAGATTTACAAATTTAAACAATTTTCTTATCACAAGGGAGTAAATAGTTTCCTCGGGTAAACAAATCTTATCAAAAGAAACTATATGTTAACAGTTCTTTAAAATTTGTGAGGCTTACTTTAAGGAACAACTTAACTCAAAGCTCTTGAAAAACTTTATTAAATCAAATATGAATCATAGCCGGAATCAAATAGCAGTATAGAATCATGAACATACCTCTAGAATAAAGGAAACGCAACACAGCAAATAAAGGACATGCCAATGTGCCCTGATGGTAAAAGTTATGCCATGAGGGGGCAGGTAGGGGGATGTTCCTCTCACGGCAGCTGATAGGAACCAGTGCAACAGGTGGGCTACCATACGTTCTAGAAAGAGGAGCTGAAGCCTGATCTCACCTGATAGGACTAAGAGACTAATTAACAAGAAATCCAGCAATTTTCCAGGACCAAGTACCATTCCAGATTATGAGGCCTTATTTTGTTTTACCCATAAATGTTGACTATATCAACTACTTGATAAGGAAAATTAGAGACATTTAATCTTACAATAGGAGGCATCAGAAGTGTTCATTTTTTCCCATGAAAAAGGATAAAAGAAGTTTGCAAATTTCTGATAGACCCGTAAATTGAGTAATTAAAAAAGAAACAAATCAAAGAGCTAAGGTCAATATTCAAGGAAAGATAAAGATCTAAAATGTACAATATGCAACATCAATGAAGTAAATTTGTTCTATGACCCAAAAACAAAGAGATGAGGGCTCCGCACTTACGACATCAGTCCATCCTGAAAATTTCCTGAGACACCCTAGTACCAATCTATGTGGACCCTTCAGAGGGGCAGGCTCTTGAGCTTCCATTCCACACACTTGTGGAAGCTGAGAAGCTCCCTCTCCAATCTAAGGTCCAGCCTTCTCATGTGCCCCACATGGCCATTGCCCTGTGGGTATTACTGCTTCCTAGAACTTCTGCCCTGAGCTCTGAGCTTGAGACCTAGCCTTAACTGGAGCTCTATACAACATTCCCTTTCGCATTCCCTGACTTTTTCCCACAACATTCCTTCCCCTTCCTCTGAGGCACTCCTCTTTCTGCCAAGGAACTTCTCTAAAGCACTCTCTTTCTCTCCCACACCTGTATGACACCTGCTACAAACTATCGAGTGTTGGAGTTTTAACTGAAGACTGGGAAATCCATTGACTTCAGACATCCCTGCATTCTATCCATCCAAATCCCTGAGGCAATGATTACAAAGCCTGGCCTAGGGTATTAAATGCAGGGAAGAAAAATATAGAGGAATGTGGACTGAAAAAAAAAAGCAAAACACACAACCTAAAAGTTGTGAGTTATGTTTTATTTGGGGACCTTACTAAGGACGACAGCCTCGGAGACAGCCTCTCAGATAGCTCTGAGGAACTGTTCCAAAAAGTTAGGAAGGAGCCAGGACATATAAAGTTTTTGCTGAGAAAAAACAAACAAACAAACCATGTAGTCAAACATCAAAAGATAGGGGCTTCCCTGGTGGCGCAATGGTTGAGAGTTCGCCTGCCGATACAGGGGACACGGGTTCGTGCCCCGGTCCGGGAAGATCCCACATGCCGCGGAGCGGCTGGGCCCGTGAGCCATGGCCGCTGAGCCTGCGCGTCCGCAACGGGAGAGGCCACAACAGTGAGAGGCCCGCGTAACGCAAAAAAAAAAAAAAAAAAAAAAAAAAACATCAAAAGATTACTGCTAATCACAAAAAACGGACATCTCAAGTTAATGATTTTAGTGCTTTTCTATATATGGGAAGATGTAAGAGCCTGCGCTTATTGAAATTATTCCTTAATTATGCATCTTAACTATCTACGACCAGTATTCTGTTTTTCTCTATCCTAAATTCCTGCGGGGCACACCTTTCCGGTGGCTACAGTGACTAACGGCTTGGTGGCTGATGGCAGGCGATATTCACTGTTTCCTGAAATGACAGGCAACATTTTTTTTGTCCACAGCGAGGCAAACAAATGTTTCACAAATGATACTTTTGCCCTTGAACATAAACTCTATCCAATAAATATTACTTATTTTTAATGAGGATATAGAATGTTAATACTAAACATGGTGAGTCAATTTAGAAATGATATGATAAAAAATATTGAGCTATTGTTTTATCACGTGGATACATTGTAAGACTGTCTTTCTGTTAAGTTGATGTACTAGATTAAAGAACTATAAATTATACATATATATAGGCATAAAACTAAAGAGCTATTTTGTTTTGCCTAAAACACTCAGAAGAAAATAAACCTGAAAGAACAAATTTCAAAAATGTCTAGAGATATTATTTAAATAATAATTGACATGTTTAAGGAAAAATAATTTTTTATTCTATTAATCTGAAGAAGTCCAAGTAATAAAGCAATAAAAAGTAATCTCAGGTAATCTCAATTTTTTTTTTCTTTTAGGTAGAGGGAATGAGGAATGTGAATGAATAGTGAAGTACCCCTTCTCTAAACCTCTCTGTCCTAATTCATTTGCTTCAACTAGAAACAAATCATAAAGAAAAAGAAAAAAATAAGATGACAGACTTTGTATCTTCTAGCATTATTCTTTAGGACTTCACAGTTTTGATATAATACTACATATGATTTGTGATCAGCAATCACCCCAAAACTAGCATTAAAGGGTTCTCATGATCCCAAGATGTTCTGATAACTGTAAACCAGAAAACCAAAAATCACAAGTAATTTTCATTGTTTCAGTAATGGGAACAGTTTGCAATTGATGCTGGGAAATACATTATTCCACATTCTAAATGGTATGAAGTATGTACACAGCCTTTGCTTTTGGAAGTAACTTACGACTGAAACAGAAAATGAGTACTATTTGAGGGTAACCCTAAGGGCTAAAAAAGTGACAGTCTCACCAGCATCGTTCTGCCAATTTAATCAAGGAGAATGACAAGAAATCAAGGATAAGCGGCAAAATAACAACAGGCTGGAGGGCACTTAATCGGATCACTAGCAGAAGCAAGTAAAGGTAGCTTTCTCAAACAGAATGAGAGAGGCTAGGAAGAAGGTATGAGCTAAACTGTGCCATGTAAAACAATAGCTCTGCAAGAATGTAAAACAGCTGGACTGATTCATACTGAGCCGTGCAAAGCACTGGACATGCCAGCTCCCATCCCAGCAGTGAAATTCAGATCAAAATGTTCTGTTTAATAGCCTGGCTATGCTATAGACATATTTTTTTTCCTACATAGTATAAAGTGATTAAAAGTGATTATAGAAGATGGCTTTCCCAGATTCCTCCTATTGTTCCTACATTCAGGCAAGTCTTTATACAGGTAGTTTTAAGAAAAATGACCCTGGTCACCATCACAAGGAGAAACCATTAGCTTCTAGTCCAGCAGAACTAAAATTATGATGTCACCAAAAACGGGGAGAGATTCCACACTTTATTCTTCCCCATTTACCTCAGTATTTCAAAGATGCAGAAAGGTATTATCTTACATAGATATATAAATAAATTTTTGTATACTTTTTGCTTTACAATCTTGTTCACACTAAATCCATTGTAACTGAATGCTCTGTAAAATATAAAAATTAAAACTTCGTGTGACCAATGTGTAACCTTAGAAAAGTTACTTGATTCAGTTTTCTCCTCTGTAAAATGGGGACAGTAATAGTATCTCCTTCATAATCGGATGCTTATGAAGATAAGTGAGCTAATACATGTAAAGTACTTAGAACAGTTCTTGAGATATAAAAAGCACTATAGAAATGTTTACCACTACTCCATCCTTTAACCTTTAACCCGTTTCTTTACATTAAAAATAAGCAGCTTGTAATTGACAAGAGGTAGTTGGATCTTTTTATTTTTAATCCAGTCTAACAATATCTGCTTTCTAATTTGTGTCAAGACACTTTTACTTGATAACACTGTTTTCAAATTTCTATGGAATAAATACAAAAATTGACTGCATATTATGCCTTAAAGTAAACCATGATAAATTCCTGGAAGTAGAAATTATTCAGGGAAATTTTCTGAATATAATAAAACTAAAACTTAATAAGAAAAGATTAACTGAAAACAATTGGAACCATTTAGAATTTTTTTAAAAAAAATCCCTCCTACAGCACTGAAAGGTAAAATCAAAACATGTTCAGAAGATGGCGGAAGAGTAAGACGCAGAGATCACCTTCCTCCCCACAGATACACCAGAAATACATCTACGTGTGGAACAACTCCTACGGAGCACCTATTGAACACTGGCAGAAGACCTCAGACCTCCCAAAAGGCAAGGAACCCCCCACGTACCTGGTTAGAGCAAAAGAAAAAAATAAACAGAGACAAAAGGATAGGGACGGGTCCTGCACCAGCAGGAGGGAGCTGTGAAGGAGGAAAAGTGTCCACACACTAGGAAGCACCTTCGCGGGCGGAGACTGCAGGTGGTGGAGTGGGGGAGCTTCGGGACTGCGGAGGAGAGCGCAGCAACAGGGGTGCGGAGGGCAAAGTGGGGAGATTCCAGCGCAGAGGATCGGGGCCGACCGGCACTCACCAGCCGAGAGGCTTGTCTGCTCCCCCGCCGGGGCGGGCGGGGCTGGGAGCTGAGGCTCCGGCTTCGGTCGGAGCGCAGGGAGAGGACTGGGGTTGGCGGCGTGAACAGCCTGCAGGGCGTTAGTGCACCGCGGTTAGCCGGGAGCGAGTCCGGGGAAAAGTCTGGACCTGCCCAAGAGGCAAGAGACTTTTCCTTCCCTCTTTGTTTCCTGGTGCGCGAGGAGAGGGGATTAAGAATGCTGCTTAAGGGAGCTCCAGAGACGGGCGCGAGCCGCGGCTAAAAGCGCGGACCCCAGAGACGGGCATGAGACGCTAAGGCTGCTGCTGCCGCCAACAAGAAGCCTGTGTGCGAACACAGGTCACTATCCACACCACCCTTCCGGGGAGCCTGTGCAGCCCGCCACTGCCAGGGTCCCAGAATCCAGGGAAAACTACCCCCAGGAGAACGCACGGCGCGCCTCAAGCTGGCAACGGCCGCCGCAGGCCCGCCCCGCACTCCATGACCCTCCCTACCCCCAGGCCTGAGTGAGCCAGAGCCTCCGAATCAGCGGCTCCTTTAACCCCGTCCTGTCTGAGCAAAGAACAGACACTCTCCAGCGACCTACACGCACAGACGGGGCCAAATCCAAAGCTGAGCCCCCGGGAGCTGTGAGAACAAAGAAGAGAAAGGGAAATCTCTCCCAGCAGCCTCAGAAGCAGCGGATTAAAGCTCCACAATCAACTTGATGTACCTGCATCTGTGGAATACATGAATAGACAACGAATCATCCCAAATTAAGGAGCCGTGTGGATGAAAGGCTCTTGGTGCTGCAGCCAGGAGTCAGTGCTGTGCCTCTAAGGTGGGAGAGCCAACTTCAGGACACTGGTCCACAAGAGGCCTCCCAGCTGCACATAATATCAAACGGGGAAAATCTCCCAGAGATCTCCATCTCAATGCCAGCACTCAGCTTCACTCAACGACCAGAAAGCTAGAGTGCTGGACATCCTATGCCAAACAACTAGCAAGACAGGAACACAACCCCACCCATTAGCAGAGAGGCTGCCCAAAATCATAATAAGTCTACAGACACCCCAAAACACACCACCAGACGTGGACCTGCCCACCAGAAAGACAAGATCCAGCCTCATCCACCAGAACACAGGCACTAGTACCCTCCACCAGGAAGCCTACACAACCCACTGGAACAACCTTAGCCACTGGGGACAGACACTAAAAACAACAGGAACTACGAACCTTCAGCCTGCAAAAAGGAGACCCCAAACACAGTAAGATAAGCAAAATGAAAAGACAGAAAAACACACAGCAGATGAAGGAGCAAGATAAAAACGCACCAGACTTAACAAATGAAGAGGAAATAGGCAGTCTAACTGAAAAAGAATTCAGAATAATGATAGTAAAGATGATCCAAAATCTTGGAAATAGAATAGACAAAATGCAAGAAACAGTTAACAAGGACCTAGAAGAACTAAAGATGAAACAAACAATGATGAACAACACAATAAATGAAATGAAAAATACTCTAGATGGGATCAATAGCAGAATACCTGAGGCAGAAGAACGGACAAGTGACCTGGAAGATAAAATAGTGGAAATAACTAATGCAGAGCAGAATAAAGAAAAAAGAATGAAAAGAACTGAGGACAGTCTCAGAGACCTCTGGGACAACATTAAATGCACCAACATTCGAATTATAGGGGTTCCAGAAGAAGAAGAGAAAAAGAAAGGGACTGAGAAAATATTTGAAGAGATTATAGTTGAAAACTTCCCTAATATGGGAAAGGAAATAGTTAATCAAGTCCAGGAAGCACAAAGAGTCCCATACAGGATAAATCCAAGGAGAAATACGCCAAGACACACATTAATCAAACTGTCAAAAATTAAATACAAAGAAAGCATATTAAAAGCAGCAAGGGAAAAACACACAAGGGAATCCCCGTAAGGTTAACAGCTGATCTTTCAGCAGAAACTCTGCAAGCCAGAAGGGAGTGGCAAGACATACTGAAAGTGTTGAAGGAGAAAAACCTGCAACCAAGATTACTCTACCCAGCAAGTATCTCATTCAGATTTGATGGAGAAATTAAAACCTTTACAGACAAGCAAAAGCTCAGAGAGTTCAGCACCACCAAACCAGCTCTACAACAACTGCTAAAGGAACTACTCTAGGCAAGAAACACAAAAGAAGGAAAAGACCTACAATAACGAACCCAAAACAATTAAGAAAATGGGAATGGGAACATACATATCGATAATTACCTTAAATGTAAATGGACTAAATGCTCCCACCAAAAGACACAGATTGGCTGAATGGATACAGAAACAAGACGCATATATTTGCTGTCTACAAGAGACCCACTTCAGACCTAAAGACACATACAGACTGAAAGTAAGGGGATAGAAAAAGGTATTTCATGCAAATGGAAATCAAAAGAAAGCTGGAGTAGCAATTCTCATATCAGACAAAAGACTTTAAAATAAAGACTATTAGAAGAGACAAAGAAGGACACTACATAATGATCAAGGGATCGATCCAAGAAGAAGATATAACAATTGTAAATATTTATGCATGCAACATAGGAGCACCTCAATACATAAGGCAAATGCTAAGAGCCATAAAAGGGGAAATCGACAGTAACACATTCATAGTAGGGGACTTTAACACCCCACTTTCACCAATGGACAGATCATCCAAAATGAAAATAAATAAGGAAACACAAGCTTTAAATGATACATTAAACAAGATGGACTTAATTGATATTTATAGGATATTCCATCCCAAAACAACAGAATACACATTTTTCTCAAGTGCTCATGGAACATTCTCCAGGAGAGATCATATCTTGGGTCACAAATCAAGCCTTGGTAAATTTAAGAAAATTGAAATTGTATCAAGTATCTTTTCCGACCACAATGCTATGAGACTAGATATCAATTACAGGAAAAGATCTGTAAAAAATACAAATACATGGAGGCTAAACAATACACTACTTAATAACGAAGTGATCACTGAAGAAATCAAAGAGGAAATCAAAAAATACCTAAAAACAAATGACAATGGAGACACGATGACTCAAAATCTATGGGATGCAGCAAAAGCAGTTCTAAGAGGGAAGTTTATAGCAATACAATCCTACCTTAAGAAACAGGAAACATCTCGAATAAACAACCTAACCTTGCACCTAAAGCAATTAGAGAAAGAAGAACAAAAAAACCCCAAAGTTAGCAGAAGGAAAGAAATCATAAAAATCAGATCAGAAATAAATGAAAAAGAAATGAAGGAAACGATAGCAAAGATCAATAAAACTAAAAGCTGGTTCTTGAAAGGATAAACAAAATTGATAAACCATTAGCCAGACTCATCAAGAAAAAAAGGGAGAAGACTCAAATCAATAGAATTAGAAATGAAAATGGAGAAGTAACAACTGACACTGCAGAAATACAAAAGATCATGAGAGATTACTACAAGCAACTCTATGCCAATAAAATGGACAACCTGGAAGAAATGGACAAATTCTTAGAAATGCACAACCTGCCAAGACTGAATCAGGAAGAAACAGAAAATATGAACAGACCAATCACAAGCACTGAAATTGAAACTGTGATTAAAAATCTTCCAACAAGCAAAAGCCCAGGACCAGATGGCTTCACAGGTGAATTCTATCAAACATTTAGAGAAGAGCTATCACCTATCCTTCTCAAACTCTTCCAAAGTATAGCAGAGGGAGGAACACTCCCCAGCTCATTCTACGAGGCCACCATCACCCTGATACCAAAACCAGACAAGGATGTCACAAAGAAAGAAAACTACAGGCCAATATCACTGATGAACATAGATGCAAAAATGCTCAACAAAATACTAGCAAACAGAATCCAACAGCACATTAAACGGATCATACACCATGATCAAGTGGGGTTTATTCCAGGAATGCAAGGATTCTTCAATATACGCAAATCAATCAACGTGATACACCATATTAACAAATTGAAGGAGAAAAACCATATGATCATCTCCATAGATGCAGAGAAAGCTTTTGACAAAATTCAACACCCATTTATGATAAAAACCCTGCAGAAAGTAGGCACAGAGGGAACTTTCCTCAACATAATAAAGGCCATATATGACAAGCCCACAGCCAACATCATCCTCAATGGTGAAAAACTGAAAGCATTTCCACTAAGATCAGGAACAAGACAAGGTTGCCCACTCTCACCACTCTTATTCAACATAGTTTTGGAAGTTTTAGCCACTGCAATCAGAGAAGAAAAGGAAATAAAAGGAAACTGAATCGGAAAAGAAGAAGTAAAGCTGTCACTCTTTGCAGATGACATGATACTATACATAGAGAATCCTAAAGATGCTACCAGAAAACTACTAGAGCTAATCAATGAATTTGGTAAAGTAGCAGGATACAAAATTAATGCACAGAAATCTCTGGCATTCCTATATACTAAGGATGAAAAATCTGAAAGTGAAATCAAGAAAACACTCCTATTTACCATTGCAACAAAAAGAATAAAATATCTAGGAATAAACCTACCTAAGGAGACAAAAGACCTGTATGCAGAAAATTATAAGACACTGATGAAGGAAATTAAAGATGATACAAATAGATGGAGAGATATACCATGTTCTTGGATTGGAAGAATCAATATTGTGAAAATGACTCTACTACCCAAAGCAATCTACAGATTCAATGCAATCCCTATCAAACTACCACTGGCATTTTTCACAGAACTAGAACAAAAAATTTCACAATTTGTATGGAAACACAAAAGACCCCGAATAGCGAAAGCAATCTTGAGAACGAAAAACGGAGCTGGAGGAATCAGGCTTCCTGACTTCAGACTATACTACAAAGCTACAGTAATCAAGACAGTATGGTACTGGCACAAAAACAGAAATATAGATCAATGGAACAGGATAGAAAGCCCAGAGATAAACCCCCGCACATATGGTCACCTTATCTTTGATAAAGGAGGCAGGAATGTACAGTGGAGAAAGGACAGCCTCTTCAATAAGTGGTGCTGGGAAAACTGGACAGCTACATGTAAAAGTATGAGATTAGATCACTCCCTAACACCATACACAAAAATAAGCTCAAAATGGATTAAAGACCTAAATGTAAGGCCAGAAACTATCAAACTCAGAGGAAAACATAGGCAGGACACTCTATGACATAAATCACAGCAAGGTCCTTTTTGACCCACCTGCTAGAGAAACGGAAATAAAAACAAAAATAAACAAATGGGACCTAATGAAACTTCAAAGCTTCTGCACAGCAAAGGAAACCATAAGGAAGACCAAAAGACAACCCTCAGAATGGGAGAAAATATTTGCAAATGAAGCAACTGACAAAGGATTAATCTCCAAAATTTATAAGCAGCTCATGCAGCTTAATAACAAAAAAACAAACAACCCAATCCAAAAATGGGCAGAAGACCTAAATAGACATTTCTCCAAAGAAGATATACTGATTGCCAACAAACACATTAAAGAATGCGCAACATCATTAATCATTAGAGAAATGCAAATCAAAACTACAATGAGATATCATCTCACACCAGTCAGAATGGCCATCATCAAAAAATCTACAAACAATAAATGCTGGAGAGGGTGTGGAGAAAAGGGAACCCTCTTGCACTGTTGGTGGGAATGTAAATTGATACAGCCACTGTGGAGAACAGTATGGAGGTTCCTTAAAAAACTACAAATAGAACTACCATATGACCCAGCAATCCCACTACTGGCATATACCCTGAGAAAACCATAATTCAAAAAGAGTCATGTACCAAAATGTTCATTGCAGCTCTATTTACAATAGCCAGGACATGGAAACAACCTAAGTGTCCATCATCGGATGAATGGATAAAGAAGAGGTGGCACATATATACAATGGAATATTACTCAGCCGTAAAAAGAAACGAAATTGAGCTATTTGTAATGAGGTGGATGGACCTAGAGTCTGTCATACAGTGTGAAGTAAGTCAGAAAGAGAGAGACAAATACTGTATGCTAACACATATATATGGAATTTAAGAAAAAAAACGTGATGAAAAACCTAGGGATGAAACAGGAATAAAGACACAGACCTACTAGAGAATGGACTTGAGGCTATGGGGAGGGGGAAGGGTAAACCGTCACAAAGCGAGAGAGTGGCATGGACATATATACACTACCAAACGTAAGGTAGATAGCTAGTGGGAAGCAGCCGCATAGCACAGGGAGATCAGCTCGGTCTTTGTGACCGCCTGGAGGGCTGGGATAGGGAGGGTGGGAGGGAGGGAGACGCAAGCGGGAAGAGATATGGGAACATATGTATATATATAACTGATTGATTTTTTTGTGAAGCTGAAGCTAACATACCATTGTAAAGTAATTATACTCCAATAAAGATGTTAAAATGAAAAAGAAAACACACACACACACACGAAAAAAACAGATGTTCAAACATGAATGACAATTAGAATAATCCATTAAGAGTAACTGGCATGAACTCAAAGTCATCTTTCTTGCTGGCTATTTCAAAACTCTCATGTAAATCTATTAGAGACGCTGCAGTTGAACTAACATGTTCATAAACTGACTTGATAAGACCCCTTATGAAATACTATTTGCAATATTACATGCTTTGGGGCTCAGAAACAGGTACTGAAAGTAAGACTTAGTCCAAAAAGTACCAAAAATTTGCATTTACTTTGTTTTATGTAAATCCTATCTTTGATTAAAAGCAATACTCACTCTGATCCAGGCATAAAAGCAGTCACAAATTGAGAATAGATGCAAAAGACAAGTTGACAAAGAAAAGGACAAAACAGAATGCCAGCACATGAACCTACATGGTTCACAGTAAACTAAAATAATAAAAGAGTAAGTGTATGTATTCTCAATGAAAATACATTCACTCACGCACACGTATACACACACACACACACACACACACACACACACACACACACACCCCATCTCTCAATTAGCAATACTAACTTATTCCTGAAAATCAAGGCACTTCAATAAAAAGTAATTAAGTGAAAAAATATACTTCCATTAATTTCAATGAGGAAAAATTATGGTATGCTTCATTTCATGTGTTTCATTTCAAAATACCCAAACAATTGTCACTGAGGAAAAAGCACACCCAGCGAATAATGAAAACAAGTTATGGAAGTTACAAATAACAATTTGAAAGTAAATAAATAGTTTTATATAAAATAGAATGAAGGTTTATTATATTTATTTTTTACTTTCCACACCTTTTTCTTCACCAATTTTCAGTCCTCTTAGAGTTTATCTTGTATTCAAACTGTACCTAGGAATAGAGCACACACTCAAAAAACACCTAAAGGCCAAAATAAAGACTAATAAACAGGAGAGAGCTTAGACAGCGCCCCCCCTACAAAATAGTGTGTGTGCCCATCAGACTGAGAAGCCTTCTTAACATAACTCTTGGCAAAGCAAGAAGCTTTGGTTCATACATACATAGCACGAAATTGAAATTTGTTCCATATGACATTTTTCATAAGAAACTGTAGTGTTAAGTAAATTGGTGAGTGTGTTTTTGCCTACAACCGTAATGTTGAACTGCAACTTCTTAGAATATACTTACCTAATGTATACTGCAGTGAAGATTTTGATATAATGAAAACAAAATGTCATCCAAAAAGAGGATAACTTTTCAAGAATTGTTATGACAAAAAGTCATTAACCAAACAGTTTTATATGAGGTAAGTATCTATAGAGATGTATGTATGTGTCTGTGTGTATAATTCATAACTGCATTAAGTAAAAGATGGATAGAAATCTGTAAGATAAAAAGTTATATTTGGATCTAGAATAAAAAAATAAAATAGGATTATTTGGAGAGTTGTACTTTGTTTCTTCACTCTCTTGATAACTTCTAATGCGTTGAATTTTTTAACTTTCAATTTTTGAACCTCTGGTACATCCCATGCAGTGGCAAAAAGGCTTCTAAGAATAGTAGATAAACCATTGTTCTGACTACATTCTTTAAAGAATTAATGAAGAAATCACTTTATTTTTTCTAAAATGATGAAACAGCAAAATCTCAAAGTGGTCCCCTCTTTTAAAAAAATGACAATTTTTCATCATCAAACAAAACTAGATATGTGTATTTGATGTGTCATAAATGTTTATCCATATGTGGATAGTATCCTTAATTTAATTTTTAGATTAATTGACATAGGATTACGCCAAACCTACATCATCAAACTATAAAAGAATATAATAGAAATTATTAGTATACTAAATATCTACAACATAACTGGAAACTCAAAAGATGTCACCTGATCTTGAAATAGTCTATGGGTGATTTTGTGTGTTAATGATTATTGGGCTCTAAATGAAAGTGAAAGTTTTAGGGGATTGGGTTTAATCCAAAATGATCCTATGACACATTATTTAAGTTACCATCTTGAGAAGAAAAATCACTAATATCTGCTTGTTTATTGACATATATATTTCTTATGAAAATACAGGATTAAAATATGCCAAGATAGTTTTCCCAATAATTTATTTTTACTAGTGATCGTGATTCGAGATAAAGGAAAGCATGCTTTGATGGACATTATAATGATGCTTAGTTACAAAATACAGTTTCTTCTCACAAAATCTACCCACATTTTATAAAAATTACTAGCTAGCATATATGACTCAAAAATATTTTCTGTGATCAAGCATAATTACTACATGGTGTACAGAGTAATAAAGGTCCATGTAAAGCAAATAGAGAAAAGAATCGTTATAAGAAAGAATGATGAGCAAAATCGACATACATGCTTAAAGGGGGAGTGAATACCCAGTTAGCTGCTTTTACAGTGCTGAAAATATATGTATTTTATTTATTTTCATCCTCCATTTCAACAGTACATTCCAATTACACATTTTCTATATTTTCTGAATGATGATTATGCTCAAAATGTTTAATTTTCCTTAGCACACTTGCTCATAAAAGAAAATTATAAGTATGATAAATTCTTTTTCATTTCAAGTAAAATGATACACTAAACCTTTTTATATGCCTTCATCCGGAAGACTTTTGGTAGGGAACAAAAACCCATTTCACGACAGAGATTACCTAACACTTTTTAAAAATTCCAATCATATTTAAAACTCAAAACACCAAAATGTGTCATTTCTACTTTGGCCACAAATATGTAATTATCACAGAATTAAACTAATTTAAAAAGCTAAAACAGGTGCAGCTACATCCCTCCAAAATAGGAAAGACCATCTCATTTAAAAAACACTAGGTTCTGGGCTTCCCTGGTGGCACAGTGGTTGAGAGTCTGCCTGCCGATGCAGGGGACACGGGTTCGCGGCCCGGTCAGGGAAGATCCCATATGCCGCGTAGCGGCTGGGCCCGTGAGCCATGGCCGCTGAGTCTGCGTGTATTTCTTAGTGGCAGGCTCAAAGTTGGGGAGTTTTGTTGAGAACTCAGCTGCTGGTTATTCTTTGCTTGCCCCCTTCCATCCATGTTCTACCTTTTTTTTTTTTTTTTTTTTTTTTTGCAGTATGTGGGCCTCTCACTGTTCTGGCCTCTCCCGCTGCGGAGCACAGGCTCCGGACGCGCAGGCCCAGTGGCCATGGCCCACGGGCCCAACCGCTCTGCGGCACGTGGGATCCTCCCACACCAGGGCAGGAACCCACATCCCCTGCATCGGCAGGTGGACTCTCAACCACTGCGCCACCAGGGAAGCCCCATGTTCTACTTTTTTGTTGTTGTCCTGCTCCATGCCCCAGGGTTCCACTTCCTTTGCTCTCTTGCACTCTGTTTTCACTAGGCAATGGGAGACACGGTAAGAGACTGGGGAAGCGGGAAGAAAGAGGACAGGCTATTTCATCACCCACTCCCTTCCTGCTTTGCTGTTCTGGCAGCGGCATCCATGGATCTCATCTTCACCAGGCTTTAGTAATGCTGACTCTCCCTCTCAACCCTGGCTTGCGATGGTTTCTAGCTCTTGCTAATCTCTATCTGCCTCAGCATCTCTCACTGGTTCCCTTTAGTCTCTTTATTAAATTTTCATCAAAAGCCCAGATAAGCATGTCATCTGTTTCCTGCCTGGCCACTAACTAATAAGTGGAGACTAAAAATTGGGGAGTCTAAGAGCAATTAGATCTAAAACAACCTTGTACTGGGAAGGTCCCCTTTATCTCCCAGGGTATCTTTCAGGTCCAGAGGCAAATGTCATCCTGCTTCATATAAAGTGGAAATCTGAACTCAGATTAGGAGCAATATAAACAAAATGGGAATTTTAATTAGGGATGAAATAAACCTCCCAATACACTCTCTAAAACAAAGTTTGGAAACTTAGAGTGTGGAGAAAGAAACAGAGGGAAGATCAGGGCTTGAGGTGAGCCTCCTGGGTGTTCCTAATTGTTTCCCGTGAGGGATTAGCAATGCCAATAGATTTTGTATACTGAAGAGACAAACAGAACTCCTGAGTTCTGCTATAAATGTCTGAGAATTACGTTACGTAATTTTTTCGTAAGGTAAAATAATTAGTTCCATCAAAATAATTAGGTAAACTGCTACTTCAGAAAAACGCAGCATGGTGATCATACAGCTTTAGGTGCTCATTGGGACACTCCCATGTGTCCAGCTTGATATACACATAGGTTCCTACTTGTTTAAAGTCCTCTTTTGTGTATTTACTCACTTGAAATACAGGGACTCTTATCGCTCTACTATCTACAGCTCTAGCTATCTACCTACTCATCTATGCCTTCTCAAAAAAAATGGCAAATGAAAAAAAATGAGACAGAGATGAAAGAAGGCAAGTTGTGTGGAGGAAGGCAGAGAAGCAGCTGAAACCATGCTGCTTACGTTGCTAACAGCTATTCTCAGGACACCTTCCCTACTCTGTAAATGTTTCATTCCCTCTACCTACGCTGTCCTTATGGTAGCCACTATCCATATGTGCCTACTAAAACACAAACTAATTGAAGTTAAATAAAATTTAAAATTCAGTGCCTCAGCCCCATTTCAAGGACCCGTAGCTATCCTATTGGACAGCGCACAATAGATCCCTTTAGATCATCACGGCAAATTCTCTGGGACTGCACTACTTGAGACATCTAAATCCTTAAGATCTGCAACTTGGTTAATGATATTTTCTGCCTACCAAACCTTCATATGTAAATATGCACGCTTTATAAATAAATTGAGCATCTTTTTTTTTAGTTTTTCTTTCGGTTAAAATAAAACAAAGGTCAAAATAATATTGACTTAAGCACCATAGAAGTTAATTTCTCTCACACAAAATAGTCCAAACAGAAAGAGTTTCCAAGGGCTGATATGGTGACTTCAGTGGAAGATTCAGCATCTTCCATCCCCAAATCAGGCTTCTACTCATAATTAAGTAGGATTGTGAGTGTGATCTTACACACGATCCCAGCTGCTGTTCCAGCAAAAAGAAAGAAGAGAAAAGAGAAAGGGCATACACACTCTAGACAGTCACATCTCTCATTTCAGTTAATATTCTATTGTTCAGAACCAAATAGCACTACCAAATCTGGGTTCCAGGAAGACTGAGGAATTTATTCATTAGTTGTTGGACATAGACCCAACTAACACTTCTGTTCCAAGACAAAAAGAGAAGAAATACTGGGGAGAAAGTGGAAGTGTTGCCTCGTTGCTCTGTTCACATTGATGCATCTTCCACTCAAACTTTCCTTTCCACTAATTGCTATCCCCCATCTATTAGCTGAAATATGAGACCACCGACCTCATGCTGATTTTACACTAAACATATAGAATTAGAAGAACTACAATAGTCTCCTTTAAATTGGTGGACATTTCTTCTGCATGTGTTGCTGATTTGTTCCCAAACTTTAGAGAGCTTCTTAAGCAAGTATAATGGATCACAGTAAGAGAAGCCATTTGAAATAACTGTTGAACTATTTATTATGTTTTCAAAAATGAATTAAGTAGAAAAATCACTAAATCAGAGGCATAGCATGTTTTCTTAAGCATATAGCCTCTGAAACAGTTGCTATTGATACTTACAAGTCTAAAGAGTAGTCATTTGTCTAATCTATAGCGAGTAAGCATTTGTCAAGGATTTGTAGGGAAGTGATTTTATTTATATGACAATTAAAATATCTGTTTACAAAATAGTATGTTGATAGATACTTGGTTTGGGTTGGAAAACATAAAAAGTATAGCTATCTATTCAATAATTGGATGGAAATGTAATATACTATAAAAATGTACTTCATTATGTCTCTAATATATTTTTCTACTTCCGAATGGACTACTATGTTGTCCACATTCAGCCTTTCTCTTTTCTTCTCCATTTTCTAAGTTTCAATCATCTGTTCTTTAATCAAACATCTCACAGTGAAAATATTAGTTATTTTGTGATGTGCTTTAAATTACTAGTAAAGGGAGATAATTTTCAAACTGTTTGAAAGATACATCTTGCACTAAGGAATTCCTTTCCTTTCAAGTTTCAGATTTGGAGCTTGAGTATTCATTTATTTATTTCCTTATTCGGGAAACATGTTCTTAGTTAATAGCTTGTGCTAACACCATGTTCAGGGAAGTAAGGACTCTTCATGTAGCCTTTGGCTTTCATTTATACATAGTGTCCTGTGTAAGTTCACAGCATTTCTGACCAAGCAGTCGAAAAGTAAATTTGGGACATCTACATCATCCCTAGAATCTTTAGATTTACTGAATGTTCGTTTCTTGCCAACAGCACAGCAATAAGACTGGGGAGAGTGGGAGAAAGTTAAGCACTTAGGGTCAAGCATGGGAGCTAAGAGTAAAGAATAATCAAAGTGCTGATAATTACAAATGTTGGGCCCCCTACCCTGGTTAATAGGAAGCACCTAGGTTCTTACTATTGGAGGAAAATCTTTATTTGGTATTCTTTTTTCTTTCCAAATAAAGGTAGAATTTTTCATTTTCAGGTGAACACACCCCTTTCTAATTATAAATCATCAGTATCTATAAAGCATTACTCCTGGAGTTTTGAAATAATATCAATTCCTAACTCATAGTCATAGTTTTTAATTTATCTTCAAAAGGAAGGCAGTAAAATTCCATTCTAAGTATAAACAATTCATACTTCATAAAACTGCACGTTAGGCAATCAATAAATATTTATTGAGTGAATGAAAGGTATTTCACTTTAATTTGAATACTCTGATTTCAATCAGCAATTAACAATTGTATAAGACTTTTGTCTATAATTAAGAGACAAAAAAGTCTACAACACTGATTTTGTCCAAAATATTAACCTTGAAAGCTTGTTTTTTAGCTACTGGTGTTTTTAAGCATTTAAGCAGATCTTATTGGCTCTGTTGCCTAGTATTCAACTGTCCATGACTTCAAATTTAAACAGATAGATTGCACATTGTGGAAGTTTTGGAGACAGTTTGAGGGAAGCTATGATTACATTTCCGTTACAATGCTTCAAGAATGGGGTCCATTTTATTTCAAGAACCATAATTATGCAAGGTCAATGAGATGTGATACTTTAGGTTGAGAGTTCTATTCAACTGAAAAGAAATCCTGTGATTAAATACAAAAGAACTAGATAAAAATCACTTAAAATATATTTATTTTTTAATAATAATTTAGTCATTAAGCAAAGCCAAGGACCTTTAGTTCCTCCTCAAGAGTTATAGATATTCTGAAGCCATATCATTAGAGCTGTTTTGTAGATACTGAAACCCTCACCAAGTGTAAGAAGTTAACTATGTGATGACCAGACTGTAGCCATGAGACAAGCTGCCACAATTCTGAGAACTGGCATCAAAGAAATGGGAACAAACTGACCCTGGAACTGAAGATTAACTGTTCTTAAAACAATCAAGATGACGCTGATCAGACCACCACATGGCCAATTTCAAGATGACTGTCAGAGCTCACTGTTCTGTTTCTGCACGTAGCTACCTCTCTCTGCCTGAAACTACCCTTTAAAAGTTCTTGCACACTGATTGTTGGGGGCGGGCGCGGGGCCTTTGGACAAGAGTTCACCCTCTCCACAAGCTGCGGTCTCTGAAATAAAGCAAACTTTGCATTTTACCAAAAAAAAAAAAAAGTTGTATTTGTTATACTCTCTCCTTTAACAAGTTATTATTTAATAACTTAATTATTATACAATCAACTGATATTTAATTATTAATTATATGATTATAGTAATTATTTAGTAAATCATTGTTTTTTCTTTCTAATAGCTCTAAAATTTATCTAAAGTAATCTCAATTCCTATTCTGTGCAAATGTCTGTGCACAAGTATTACTCAACAAACATTTGCTGAAGACTCTTGGTATTCAGTTTTATTGACATTCTTAATTTTTGAATCAGCAAATAAATGTAAAACTAAACATTTCCCATTCTGCTATTTAAAATGTTTATTTTCTCTCTCTTTTTTTTTTAAGACTCATGTAGTAGATACTCATTACCCACTCAACAGCCATTTCCATTTCTCTCTTTTTCCTGTATGGTAGAATCCAAATGTTATTCAAGTTTCTACATGATTAGAAGCACATCCTGATAGAATCTGATAAAGTAAAAAAGGTACATCTGACTTAAATCTTAAAAACAAGGCTTGAGGGAAGGTTTGGGGCAGGAACAGCCTATGGGTAAAATTTCCTCCCTCTGAAAAAGAGACAGAAGAAAGGAAGATTGTCTTCTCTCTTCATGCAGTGGATACACAGAATCTGCACAGATTAACTGCAGCATTTTTGTAGCCATGAGGGGAGTCAGAGGGAATACAGGTTAACCGCACATCTGAGAACGTTATTGCATTGTTGAGCCACTGAATTAACAGACCCTGGGACAACTTTGCCTCTGGATTACTTTTTATATGAGATAATTACTTTTTTAATGGTTTAATGTCTAAGTGGAGATTTTTCTATTACTCATAGCTAAAATTAACCTGATATAAAACACTATGAACAATGATTTCCAGGAAGAGGCATACATCAGCCAATAAGAAGTTTTAAGTTTTTGCAAAAAAAAAAAAAAATTGCAATTTTGTTTATTTAGTTCTACTAGCTGATTCTTGAATTAAGTCCAATTATTCTTATTATTCCTTGAAGTAGATGAAGCCACTTATGTTCACTGTACAATATCTTCTTTCAGCCCTTTTCTCTCATTTCAACTTTGTATTCCAAATCAGCTCCATATTCATGTTTAAGGTAATGCTTCTAATACAAAACCATTATATTATCCAAACATGGACACTCATGAATTTTCTTTAAAAATTGGTATTTTCTCATCTATTTCCCAGAAATTTGAATATATATATTCAAATTTATGGAGGAAATAGAAGCAAAATCACCTAAAGAAATTTTAACATCATAGTAATTTTTCGGCACATTCTTTCTCCTCCCTAGACCACCCTCCAAGTAAAGAACCAACAGTTTATTGACTTAAAAGCCAATATATTTTTTCTATTTCTAAACACCAGGATAACTATGGACAGAAGTTTTAAAAAGTTTATATAGAAGCTCCTGGTTGGTTTAATCAATCATGGCAGTTTATTAGATGGGGGAAGAAGATTTTTTTTTAATTCAAATGACATTTCCAAATGTAGAATTTCAACTCCAAGAAAACTATTTGAACTAGTTTATGATATAAAACAAAAAACTCATCAAATATTATTGATGAAAATGATTAAGGGTTAGGAGAAAACATATCTATGTGTCTGTATCACGCATTTGTATATGATATATAATAATTACAAATTATTTAAGATTGTATATAACATTTTTTTACTCATGAACAATACAATGAACGTATGCATATGCAATCTTAACCATATGAACATAATAATATTATAATTTCCACTTTCCATGGTTCTAATATTCTTTAGAGAATTTAACAGCAGCATACCTCCCCAAATGTCATAATTCATCAATCTGAGAGTTAAATGAAGTGGGACGTATACAAGTTGAATAAAATAAAGAAGAACGGACCGCCCCAAAATTGATGTGATCAATAGATTACATGTCCTCTTTTCCATTCTTATGAGCTTTTAAATTCAATTAGCCCTAGAATGTCTGTCACTAGAGGAATTGTTCTGTACAAACATATTCTATAGTATATTTTAAAATGTCCTTCTTAGTGTATCTATAGATCTAAATTAGCTAAAACTGTAAACGCAGAGTTTATATATGCCAGTGTAAGAAATAAATTTACTGGGGAAAATTTTTGTCTTTGTCTTTCTACTTGGTAGTCATGAAATGTGTTGGGATTATTTTGTTTTGTTTTCACTCATTAGCATGACTCATTTAGCATTTCCTACAAAGAACAGCTCTAAATATGAAAAACATTTTCCAAGTAAAAGTCCTGTTGTGCTTGTTTCAATAAAAAGATAAGGATCATTTGTACTTAGCAGAATTTATTTGCATATAAACAATTAATGTGCTAAAGGTTTTCAATCTGCCATTTCACTTGAGGAATAATAAATATACATTCTGCAATTTCATTGTCACTCGTATTTGTTTCCTTTAAGATTTCTTTGTCATATTGTATCAGGAGGTGTTAACTCGCAAAGGGAAGAAAGAGGAAGGAAAGGAAGGAAAGAAGGAAGACAGAGAGAGATAGCGAGAGGTCTGAGGATGAAGAAAGAAAGAAGTTTGAAGACAATATGGTAACATCTTCCCTTGTGTTTTGCAATAGTCCCACTTTGACATTTAATCTCCATTCACTCAAACGTGAATTGAATATCCAGTAAGTAGCACGGATATGCTCTTAGACATGGAAGACTATAAAACTTTTAAGAGTGTAGCGCATAGTAGACAATAAATACATTTGTTAATTGAAAGTGGTTCAGGAAGTTGGCCGTACTTTTACTAAAACATATTTTGTTTTTGCTTTAATATAGATCAAGTGCATTTCTTTCAGTTTAGAAGTAGGATTTTCTGTAAGGAAAATGTACTCGGTTACATTCTAAGAGAAAATAAATTTGGCAGGTCAATTTTTCAAGGGACTAAAAAAAAAAAACATAAAGAGCAAAGAATTTGACCTAGGTCTCCATGATGATTTGTATTTGTTCATTGTATTAACACACTCTTTATACAAAAGCAAACAAGTTTCACCAGTGGATTTATAACCTCCCGAGGGATGTTTCCTTGAAACACCTGCTTCAAATGGTCATTCTAAGTTTTTGTAAGGGAAATTTTCCATCCAAAAATTTACCTGGCACCTAAGTCACGATAGCCAAAACAGTAGACTTGGCACTCATTTCCTATTAAGTTTCAGGACTCCTCAGGTGCAGTTATCATTTCAAAATATTTGATGAGGACGGTGATCCATTTTCCCACGTGAAACCTCCTGCCATCTTCAAGATTCTCTTTATTTCATCTCCTCCTTAGCTCTCTATTGACTTCCTGTATTCTACAGACCAAAAGCCTTACCTTTGCATTCCAGGCCCATAACAACCTAGTTACAACCTACTTACCTTCATTTCCTGGCATTCTCCACAAAACTGCCAGTGATACACCCACCTGACTTTCTCATCCTAGGCCCTTTCACAAATCCATGACTGGGTGCCTGCTTTTCCTCTGCTACACTCAATCCCTGCTCCCCGCCCTCACATCGCGGGGGCTGAATTTATTTTTGTATCCGTTATGCTATAGCTCGTTCAGATTTATGTAACCCTGATATTAGTGTCCTCATCTTCACAGAGCAGTCTATGCATAGTATTTGTGGGCAAATCAGGAAAGGAGAGATAAAAGGACAACTAATTCCCTTATTTATTCATTAATCCATCCAATATGTATTAAGCACCTACCATGCACCAGGCACAGCCAGGCTCAGAAAAGACAGTGGTAAGCAAGATGGAGTGCTGCTCTGAATTGACAGTCTAATCAGAGAAACAAAGAATCCAAAGATTACCAACCAAACACTTCCTGGTTACAGTAAGACCTCTTGAAACGCTCTCTACAATCAGCTTGTCTCAGATGTCAGAGTCCTCCCGGCATGAAGCGTGATACATATAGGTTGATACATTCAGATACTTTTCAGATTATTTCAAGGTCATCAAAGTGCTTGCCTAAACCCTCATTTAAAATTGTGTGTGTGTGCATATGCCTGTGTTGGTTTGCTAGCAATCAAAACTAATCAACAAAGATCGGCAATTTAATAAAAAGTCTTCTTCAGTAGTAATAGTATGAGAAATAGTGTTTCCAAAATAGGTTTGTAGCAGCTAAATGACTATTTCTTTTACTGCAATTACATTTGGACAAGGTGTACAATTATTTATTTCAAGTTTTCAGTGGTATCCAATGACCTAATCTGGCCCCTATCTTTTTACTCTTTCATAACTTTCTATTCTAAATATCAAGAATACAGTGTCCCAGGGCTTTCCTGGTGACGCAGTGGTTGAGAGTCCGCCTGCCAATGCAGGGGACACGGGTTCGGGCCCCGGTCCGGGAAGATCCCACATGCCACGCGGCTGGGCCCCTGAGCCAAGGCCCGTTGAGCCTGCGCGTCCGGAGCCTGTGCTCCGCAACGGGAGAGGCCACAACAGTGAGAGGCCCGCGTACCGCAAAAAAAAAGAAAAAAAAAAAAAGAATACAGTGTCCCAAAAATTAAAACTCCCAAATACACTTTAATTACAATAATAATTGTAATTGAAATAAATATAAAAGCTTAATAATTATGCAACGTATGTAAACAATGTAAACAAAAGTCTTTGGGTTTATTTTTCCAGGATTATTATTGGCACATAATTCATCTGATGAATTAAAAGGGATCTAAACTGAAATATATACACTGCTCAAGACCAAAAAATTTGAAATTTTCTTCTGATCCAGTCTGTATTCATTTGATTCATTCTCCCAAAGAAAATAGTTTGTATTCACGTCATATTTGCAAATATACCTAGCCCAGGCAGGTAAACTTATCATAACCAGTGATGTGGAAAGTATGTTTGACCAAGTTGAATGTCACTGCTTAAGGGATTTAAACTAAACTATAAATTTGAGAATGTGAATCATATTTAACCTTGAGAACAACTTGAGTTAAGGTTTTAAAGGGTTATTTTTTTTTAATCCTTAGTATTTTTAAACTAGATGTGTTAGGACCTAAAGTTCTCCTAGATAACATGTCTCTCTTTACCCACATTGTTTCCAAAAATATTTACTAAATTCTTACTATATATGAAAGCAGTTAATGTGTGATTTAGAAAAAACAGACAGCAAGGATATAAACATAACTGATATTTAGTACATGCCTCACATGAATGTTACCTGTAGTAAAAAGGCATGTGCACAAAATAATACATTATAAAAGTAAAAAAAAGTTGAAAAGTATCATTTTCAGGAGAGAAGTAAAGCTTTTGTTTAAAATTTTCAGCAGTGCTACTTATACAAAATTATTCTAAAATATTGAAGATAAAATAACCTGGGAGAAAAATATTACACTTCCATCTCCCCACACTCTATGGTAGGATCTTGAAGGGGCCAGATTGCTGGCTTTGAAATTCAGCTCTAGTTAAACAAACCTGGGAAAAATGGTGTCTCAGTTTTCTTATCTGAAAAATGGCATAAAAGTAGTACCTACATCAAAGGATTATGAAGATTAAATCAGTTAATATGTATAAATTACATGGAACTTTATACAATATAAGAGCTCCATTATAGTCCAGTGCTTTTAATTCTGCCATGATAACCCCTTCTCCAATAACAGCAATATTCCTACTCCAAAATGCTACTGGTTTTTGTATTATTTCTTCATCAGTGTAAAATTTTGCTCCTGAATCCCCTTGCCTGTAGAGATAATTGCCCTGGTGATATCCTTTTATTCCTTTCAATGGCCCAAATCCCTTCAAATGATGTTAACATAGTTCTAGCTTCTTCAGAACATTGTTTTAATGAATAATATAGGGGAAAAAAATGAAGAATGAACATTACCATCTCTTAAAATACACCTGTATTTCAGAATCTTCTTGAAAAAGGTTGAAACCTAACCGTTTAATTTATAGTAAATCAAGGATGCTAGAAAATATTTTGAAAGCAGAATCATATCATTCCATTTGCATGTCTTCTAGTTGTGACTAAGCAACAATTGAAAAGATTCCTTCTTCACTCTCTTCTACAACTTTGAAATTTGGATTTCCAAATCTTCATTTTGGGGAGGAAAAGCTGCTAACTTCTACTCCAAAATCTCAGAATCAATGTTTAATGGTTGATTGCCACCAATGTCAAACACATCAAGAGATCCCATATACTAGTAGTAAAACAAACCAGCTTCACAACCATGAAGTTCTATGATGTTTTCTTATTCTGGAATTGTACAGCTCCTAAAATTGTCATTTTTGTTCAAGTCTTCTGCTCCCTCGCAGTTAACTTCACAGAGAATTTTGAGCTGCTTTAAGGAAATCCTTCTGGATTCTGTGTCCTTGTGGTTTCTTATTCCAAGAAAAAAGCAAAAACAGCCTGAACTGGTTTATTTTAAGCTATATCTATAGAGGAAAGATGACTTTCAAAAAATGTATTGAAATAAGAATTCCCAGATAAAGAAATAGATTCATACCAAAAAGTGTTTTAAAGAGGCATTACAACTCGCACACATTGCTCATTTAGTGGAAATTATTTCATGCCTGCCACTAAAATTTTGCCACTTAAAATGGTAAATACTGGGAGTGGAAATGGAAATTGGGGATATGGCTGTCTGGAACCTAACTTAGACAGGTAAGCCCAGCTGAAGCATCTGACTGAAAAGGCTAACATCCTTCAGGTTAGTTTCCCTGATTCTGATAATATATATTTTTCCTCTCAACTTTCCAATGTGACTAAGAATAGAAATCATAAGAGCATTTATGGAAGACATTCAGTAGAAGGATAAGTATCAGAATTATGGAAGATTATTTGAATATAGTGTTGAATATAATTTTATACTTAGCCAAGCCTGCTAAAGCATTTAGGTCCAAGGCACTTGTGATGATACCTTTATAACCGCCACACATGGGATTTTTGACAAATTTGGACTAACTTACTATTTATATTAATACTTATCAAGTATTTTCTATGTATTAAGTGCTGTTTTAAGCACTTCCCATGTATTAACTCATTTAATCATTGTAACAATCCTATACAGCAGGTGCTCTCAAATGGTATTTTGCAAATAAAAAAATATATCTATCAAAACTGAGGCACAGAATAGTCAAATAACTTGCTCAACACCCACAACCTAGAAATGGTAGACTGAAGAATTTGAACTCACGTAGTCTACACGTGGTAACCATATTCTCAAGCATGATTCTCTTATAACTGCTACTTAGCATTCATTTGGCCATACATAATCAACAATTTAGCTGAAGCAGACAAGAATAAAACAAAGCTGAGTTAGCTCTTACATGTAAAACCATGGAACTCATTTTAAGATAAAATATAAGCAGTTACCTTAAAATTGCTACTTCTCAAACATGTTCCTATGTTAATGTTCTAGTAGCTAAAAAAGTGGAACAAAATTCTCACTGGCCTTCTTCTACCCTTGAATTAGGCAATATAATTTGTTAAAAAATATATTCTCCCACTTACAGACTTGATGAAGCTATTTTTCACTTTGCTTAAAATAAAATCAGGCCTGTTAACATTTAATGTTTTCTGAGTTGACTTTTAGGCAAAAATATTTTTTTTCTCTTTGCTTAAATAAACAGAGTTTCTATGTAGTTTTAGTACTTCTTATTCAGCAAGGTTTTGACCTGAGCTATTCCCTATGCTCCACCCCTAAACACACACACACACACACACACACACACACACACACACACACACACAGCCCTCCCTTTGATATAACTCACCCAGAATGAAGTTAGCCTCATTAGTAAAGCAACCTGTAAGAGATGGTGCCTCATTCATCACGGGCATCAGAGCCCCATCATAAAGGTCAGATAGGTTACACTTTCAGACAGATATTGGTACCTAACTTAGTATGGTGGACACAATAATTCACCACTTGCCTCCGAAAGGTGTCCACATCCTAATCCCATGAACCTGTAAATATGTCACTTTACTTGGCAAAAGGGAGTTTGCTGATGTCATTAATGACATTGAAGTGGGGAGATTATCCTAGATAGCAGAGTAGGCCTCATGTAATCATGAGGATCCTTATACGAGGGATGCAGGAAGGTCAGAGTCAGGGGGAGAAGATGTAAGGATGGAAAAATAATGGGCAAGGGTTGAAAATGCTACACTTCTGACTTTGCAGATGGAAGGGGCCATTAGCCAAAGAATATAGGCAGCCTTTAGGCTGGAAAAAGGCAAGGAAGCAGATTCTTCTCTAGAGGCTTACTGACATACAGCCCTAATGACAACTTGATTTTAGCCCAGTGAAACCCATTTTGGACTTCTGACCTCCCAGACTATGAGAAAACAAATTTATGCTGTTTTAAGCAGTAACTTTGTGACAAATTTGTTACAGTAGCAATAAGAAACTATTAGGTTTGGGACCTGGGACATGGTGTTTAAAAGAATGCAAAAGGCATTATTAAAAATGTTTCCATTACAATAAGATACTCATCTTTTTATTTTAAGCATCTGTATCCAGATGACAGATGTCAGCTGGACATCTGTATGACATTATGACATTAATGTCATCTGCACATCTGTATGACATTAATCTGGGTTAGTTCATACATGTAAAAATTTTATGAAAAGAATAATTATACTTTAGAATAAAAAGAATTCAAATTGATGCATAACAGTAGCATATGGCTACAGCTCCCCCTTAGATGTGGTTAAATGTATGCCCTAAAAGGAGTTATTATAATATACTCTTTAATATAATAGTGAAAATAACCACCACAATAATGGCTGCTATTGACTATGAATTACTGAGTGCCCATCTCCTTGCCAAGTAGGCACACAACACGGAGCGTGAGAGACGCTTCTAGCTCAATGATGCACAGCTAACTTTCAGCCTCAGATTCAGTGTGACCTTGCGACTTCTGTTCTTTACCTTCTACTGTGTTTTTTGTCAAGGAAATCAATCTACAGTCGGATTTGAGTATCAGGGAAAAGCACAGGTTAGCAGGCTAATGGAACATCTACGCAATGTGCAATTCACATTTAATATAATTTTTACCACACAAAGTAACTTAAATCTCCTTTTATAATGCAATGATTTGTTTAAAAGATACTTCTTGACCTTCTTGTTTACACACTAGCTACCAAAGTTTTGTAAATTTTAGAAACATTCATTTTTGGACAGAAATGATGCCCAGGATTTGGAATTTTCACAGAAGTTGGGATGGTATTTCCAATTCATTCATTCATTCCTCATTACTTCCTTTATTTAACAAATGCTTCTTGAATGACTGCAAAGTGTAAACATAATGCTAGTCCTTTCTTAAAATGTGCCATATATATATATATATATATATATCTGATTCACTTTGCTGTACACCTGACACTAACACAACATTGTAAGTCAACTTTACTCCAATAAAAATTAAAAATAAATAAATAAAATGTGCATTATGGTAGTGATAGCAGAAAACAGCAAAAATCTGAAGCTTACTTTCGGTCTAGATCTGAGACGCAATTCTCTCAACCAGTGAAACACTTTAATCTCCATTAAACACAGAATTTATTTCTGTCTAATGTTTAATTTTTTAATCTTTTCAATTTGTGTAATAAACTTGAGCAAGGAATTATCCATCAAAATCATTGTCACCCCATAGTACGCTAGAATCAGAACTAATCACGATTTTCAGCCAAGACGGAAAGCATGAAGGAAATAATGGCTTCCGTTAAGGATTAGAAAGTAAGTTAATAGATCATCCTATAAACAAGGGATAAAGCAGCTGATATTCCTTTACAAGCAAGAACATATAAATTCACAGTTTGCTAACACCTGCCAATAATATTAAAGCAGAAATTAGTAATTACCATATAAATTATCTCTCAGGGAACCAAAGGATATACTTTACTAACTTCAGAAAAAAATAACCCTCAATTAAGAAACAAATGATGGGGCTTCCCTGGTGGCGCAGTGGTTGAGAGTCCGCCTGCTGATGCAGGGGACACGGGTTCATGCCCCAGTCCAGGAGGATCCCACATGCCGCAGAGCGGCAAAAGAAACAAATGATGGTTAAGAAATATTTACTTAAAGTATCAAACCAGTAGGGGGAGGTGAAATATTTTTCTTGTTGTTTTCAATTGGGTGAAATAGGGTAAGAATTTTTAAGTGCTTTCTTTTTCTCTACCCAACCCGTCACAACATGATGAAACTCTAAGTACCAATCACAAAAATAAACAGGAGGATTTGTAAAAAAGAAGGACACCACCTGCAGATGATGTGGCATGTTTGCTGTGGTCTATACTTTCATTTTTCTTGATTGTAAATGACCCAAGTCAAGTTTTCAATTTTCAGTTGGGAAAATTACTTAACCAAAAGAAACATGTTACTTTGTATCCAGGATGAGCTCTCTGGGTGTGTGCTTGGTGGGTTTTCAAAGCTCCTGCACAGAATCTTCAAATTTAGTCAGTTCTGAGGGCATACGTGCTCTTTTACATCTGTGGCTTCAGACTGGTTTAAGTTCCTAGAATTTAAATAAATTATCTCTTGTTACCAGATCTAAAAATGTGAAACATTCAGTAAGAGCCTCACTGGTATTCCACCAGAACTTGAGCCCTTGGGTTTCTCACGTTGTTCCTGGCAATTGCTGTACCTCCTACAAGGTATCAGAATATGATCTCGCTGTTCTGCCGTGAACACCGTGAGATAGATAAGGGCTGAGTGCCACGGATTCTATGAACAGGATCCAGAGTTCCCTGGAGAGGGGTCGGGGAGCATCAGGGGTGGCCTTAGGGTATGATGTGTGAGAAGTAACTACCAAACTTAGCTTCCATGGTTCTCTCTTCACTCCAATTACTGTCATGTGTAGTCACAACACCTCGGGTCCTTTCTGTCACATGAGCAGAAATAAGGCAAGATGGTTAGAGAACAAAACAGAGTAGGTCAGAAATGGAAGTTCCCTCAACAATATTCCCTAATTGTAGGAACTATCAAGGTCATAAGAGATGAGAGAAATGAAAAGAGCGCCGGCAGGGTCATGGAGATAGGAAAAAGCGAGGCTGAGATACAAACCCGTGTCTGTCTGACTCCAAAGTCCCTCTTGCCTCTGTTACACTCCATGTCAGTCCCCCTTTTGGAATGTCATATTCTATTTCATTCTCAGAAGTAATATTCGCTTCTTATAAGAGTTGTAATCAAAATTCAAATATAAATGGACATTTGGAAAGTTCCTAAGCATTCTTTTCCTCTTGTGTCTCCACTGTCACTGGGGATAGCAAACTCTCCACCCACGCCTACCCTCAAAATCAGATCCATATAAAAGGATTCGAACAGAAGAGACCTGACACCTGCCAACGACTCAGAGTTTTCTTCAATTTAATCATCTATAATCAAATTTAATCTTCACAACAACCCAGCAAGGTAGAGCAGCTATTATCAACCCTTCACTTCACAGGTGAAGAGATAATATTGGAGAAATGTAACTTGCCGAAGGACACGTGATTAGTAACTGTTAGCTCAAGGCCAAGCCTGAACCCCTGTCAGTGTTGGAACTCCATGAGCCACCTGAGTTAACAGTCTTCGATTCTACATCTAGGCTTTCTGATGGATACTGTCCAAGGGTTTGTGAAACTGCTATGTTGCTGCCCTCAGCTCACAGGGAAAATTATGCTCAACCATTGCAATTACACAACCGAAAAGAAACACATATTGCAATCTATAAAATTTGAG
This sequence comes from Stenella coeruleoalba, assembly GCF_951394435.1. NCBI lineage: Eukaryota > Metazoa > Chordata > Mammalia > Artiodactyla > Delphinidae > Stenella > Stenella coeruleoalba. The sequence continues at coordinate 17,210,774 of NC_137167.1, forward strand.
CTTTTTCCCCTTTTGGTAATTTCTTTGAAAAATCAAGATACAGACAGGTTTTTCACAGCAGAATCATTTCTCTGTTTACCCTAAGAGTAAATACGCTCTTTCTATATTCACTTGTTGTGCTTTTAAAGGGCTTATCCACTAATGCACTTTTGTTTTCATTTTTTATGTATGACTAAAATAATTAGAGACATGGTCTCTTGTTTCACAGGCACAACCACTCGTTGCTAGTGGGTCCAGGTAAGGGTCAGAAAAACAACATTCTCATATTAAGATGCCTTATAATGAACTGGATAACAATTTCACAACCCAAGATCATGGGTCAAAAACCTCAAAGCAAAGTAGGATTCCAAAGGTAATATTTTATCAATGTTAATATTTGCCTAAGTAATAGCATGTCTGATAGGAATATTTCTTAAGTGTTTTCTATAGTCAGACATTTTATATATATTCCTAAATTGTAGGAACTATCAACAACACTTAGAAATGAGAAAAATTGAAAGGAACCTGGGCAGGGCCAGAGAGCTAGCAGAAAGCTAGACTAAAGCACAAACCCGTCCTGTCTGACCCCAAAGGCCCATTGCTTCCGTGACACTCTGCCTAGGTGCCTCTTCTGGAAGTCTGTATTCCATTCCACTCTCAGCAAGAATATTTGCCTATTGTAAGTATTCTAATCAAAATTCAGACATACATGCATATTCTAAAGGTTCCTAAACATTCCTTTACCTTTTATCTCCACTGTTACTGGGATAAGAAAATCTATAGGGATGGGACTTGTATTTGGCCTCTCAGCTAGACCAGTGTCAAGCCTGAATGTCCAAACCCCCTGACAGAACTGCAGTTTCATATGGACATTTTTATCAGGCTTGGCTCAGAGTACACAGGACTTATGTAAAACATGATCTTGACTTTGTGGATTTAACTATACAGCAAGAAGCATATTGATTCTTCATGCAAATGCCACAGGCTACTTAAAACCTAAATTTGTTTTGATTTTGCTTTTTTCAAATAGAGAAATGTGGTATTCATATATATCACATAGTTATTGTAGTAGGTGGTAAAAACAGAGTGCAGATAAAAGGGAGAATAAGTAAGTCACCAAGACCTTGTAAGGCCTACCATCAGGAAGTTCATTTAGAACATAATATGTTGGTGGGAATGTAAATTGATATAGTCACTATGGACAATAGTATAGAGATTCCTCAAAATATTAAAAATAGAACTACAATGTGATCCAGCAATTCCACTCCTGGGTATATGTCTGAAGAAAACACTAATTTGAAAAGATATATGCACCCCAATGTTCACAGTAGCATTATTTACAAGAACCAAGACATAGAAGCAAGCTAAGTGTCCATCAACAGATGAGTGGATAAGGAAGATGTGGTGTGTGTATATACAATGGAATATTGCTCAGCCATTCAAAAAAATGAAAATTTGCCATTTGCAACAACATGGATGGACCTGAAGGGTATTATGTTCAGTGAAATAAATCAGAGACAGACAGCTACTGTATATTTTCACTTGTATGTAGAATCTAAAAAAATAAATTGATGAATGTAACAAAACAGAAACAGACTCACAGATACAGAGAACAAACTAGTGGTTACCAGTAGGCAGAGGAACAGAGGGAAGGGTAAGACTGGGGAAGAGGATCAAGAGGTACAAACAACCGGGTATAAAATAAAGAAGATATGAGGATGTAATGTACAGTACTGGCAATATAGCCAGTATTTTATAACTTTAAATGAAATATAATCTCTAAAAATATTGAATCATTTGCTGTACATCTGAAACTAATATAATATTGTAAATCAACTACACTTCAATTAAAAAAGCATACACGTAGGACTTCCCTACTGATCCAGTGGTAAAGAATCTGCCTTGCAAATGCAGGGGACGTAGGTTCAATCCCTGGTCAGGGAACTAAGATGCCACATGCCACAGGGCAACTAAGCCCAAGTGCCACAACTACTGAGCTTGCGTGCCTCAACTAGAGATCCTGCATGCCGCAAACTACAGAGCCCACAGACTCTAGAACCCACGTGCCACAACTACAGAGCCCACACACCCTGGAGCCTGTGCACCACAACTAGAGAGAGAAAACCCACACGCCAAAACGAAGAGCCCACGCACCCCAACGAAAGAGCCTGGATGCTGCAACTAAAACCCGATGCAGCCAAAAAAAAAAAAAAAAGCATACATGTGCTTCAGGGTCAGTCGTTTCCTTTTCCATCTAAGGATCAATAATTTCCTTTTTTGTTTCTTATCCAAAAAATGACAATAATTTTAAAAGAAGTAGAATAATTTTGCAATTCATTTACATCCTATACAAACAGAATTCAAACTGATGTATTTTTCCTACTCATGTGTTATATAGCTTTGGCTACAAAACTAAAGTTTCTCTTACTTAATAAAATTCTCTTTGGGCTACCTTTAGGTGACTCACAATAAAAATATTTCTCATTTTCTTATTGCTTTATCTGTATATTTATCACATATGAGAAAGCAAAAATTCGTATGGCCAGAATTATTAATTTTTCAAACCATGACCAATTACAGTAGATATTTCCTTCCACCTTTAAAAAGTACTGCTTCCTATTTTCCTACATCTCTAGTTTCTTGAAAACTGTTGAAGAAAACTTTCTATATCTAAAGGTATTAAAGAGAAAAATGGTCACCTTAAGATTGTTTCACAATAATTATGAATTATAATCTGGAGTTGAGGCCACCAGGTAGATTTTGCAATTTATAAATTCTAGAAAGCCAAAGTCAAATAATGTTTTCTCCAACATAAAATGCAAACGATAGACATAAGGGTTTTATCTCAACAGCTGTTTATAGAAGGAAATGCATGAACAAACATCACTTTAGATAGGTATTGGAAAATAACAAGTATCCACATTATACATAAGCATATTACTTTTAATTTTTATCACCACCAATAAAACACCACGCTTCAGTCAAACTGGACAGCTTACTTTATTCTTAAAAATGACCTGAATTTTTATGTATTCTATTTTACTGGAAAATATACATCTAAAGGGTTAGCTTTCCTGTGATGTATTTCCTCACCCAACGGGGGTCTCCCCTTCTTTTGAAATGCTCACAGCACCTTATAAGAATAAAACATGATAGAAAAGGAGGACCCATCTTGATTACTACCCTCTAGAAAGCCTTTCCAGATTCATCTATCAGCGTGACCTTTTCTAAACACTCCTCGTGATGGTCATCTCTCCTTTTCATCCTAACTGTATCCCACACATAACTTTTATTATAACATTTAAAACAAGCTCCAGCAATTATCCGTTTATCTACCAGTCTGTACCACCAAAGCGGCACTTTTCATAGGCAGGATCATGCTTGATTCAGCTCCATGTTTCTCAAAAATTTCACAGAAAATTGTTAGTAAAAGTTGAATGAATGAACATGGCGCTTGTCATTAAGGTCTTTTACTCTAATTAAGCACCCAGAAAGAAGCATATCTACAGTAAAACTTAAAATAGATTTAGTTCTTGAAAATAGATTTCTGAAAGTAGTTCAAGATAATGATGGAATAGGTTGTCATGCCAGCACACGACGCTCTGCAAAATGAATTAATCAGTTAACAAATGCTGTCAAAGTTTCCAGAAGCAGAGATTACGTCGTGCCAGGTGATCCAGGAAGGCTTTGCAGAAGAGGTGAGAACTGAGCTCCCTGTTATAGGCTGAGTTCGTTGTGAGCAGTACAAAGGGCCTTCTGGGAAAGGCGCCAATAAGAGCGTCAGCATTTCATGAAAGTGGTGACTGATCCAATTAGCTGGAGCAAAGGGTTCTTTTGTGAAGAAAGATAAGAACAGGAAGACAAGCTGCTTTTACATTGGGAAGAGTCTTTAATGAGTGACTAAAGAGATTTTTTTCCAATATAGGAGTCATCAAAGATTTTGTTTTTAATGGCATAATCAAAGCAGTACTGTAGAAAGATGAATTTACCTTTAGAGTGCAGAATGGATAAGAACCGGAGTGAAAGATGAGATGGGAGGATATGGTCTGGAAGGTTGCTGCAGTAAGATAAATATTATCCAATAAGGACCTAGAGTAGAAAAGCTTGCAATAAAAAAAAAAGGATTAAATGCAAGTGATACTGTCAAGAAATAATTCACAGAAACTCCAAGACTGAAGGGATATGGAGCTTAAGAAGGCAGACAGAGCAAAAGGAAAGCTATTAAGTTTCAAGTCTTTGTAAAGTGAGAATTTTGGAGTCACTAAGAGAGAAAGGGAAGTCAAGAGGCTAAGGAGTTTTACAAAGAGAAAAGCTGTTTCATTCCAGACACACGACGTTTCAGCTGATGGCAGGCTAGTGATTGGAAAAGTGGACCTCTGAGAGAAGAGACCACGCATTTACTGGGAATCATTTTTCGGGATAAAGTTTTTAAGTCCTGAGAATAAGGGAGGTATGCCAAAAAGAGAGCACCGAGAAAAATTACGTTAGACTTGAAACTGACAAAGTATCCATGTTTACGAGAGGGACGAGGAGAGCTGGAAGGTAGAAGCCAGGGATGAAAGAGCATTTGGGGAGAGGGGTCGGGGGAGCAGAGGTGACGGCAGCAGACACAGGAGTTTGGGAAAGAAGGTCTATTGAAGAAATAGAAGCAAAAATTTCCCCCATCTGACCAGAAAGTTCGGAAGTGAAAAGAAGAGAAATTAGCTTGAAAGAACAATAAGATTTAGGGGAGGGGCTTAAGATAGGAGAAACCAGAGCATTTTCATACAAAGAGGGAAGGTACAAGGTGAGGAAGATCCTTAAAAAAAATTGGATAGGTTTAAAAGGGAGTTTGACATAGAAAACACACCTATTCTAAGAGAAAGTTTATATTTAGTGTTGACAATTTTAATGTTCCTTGAACTGCGACGCTCTAAGAAATAATGACTGATGGAAGCCTTGTGCTTCCTTTGGTTTCCTAATGTGCTTTCAGATTGCTCCAAAATCTCAGGAACCTTTAACTTAAATTTCTTAATCTATGTTCAATAGGTTCAGATGTCTACTAAAAATAGTTTACCTCTGTTGTTTAAAGATGAGTCATAAAACAGTACAGCCACATTGGAAGACATATAGTGAAAGATAAGTCCTTTCAAGGCCAAAAGGATTTCCTTGGAAAAATGTGTAAGGATGTTAAAGAAAGTGATCCTCATGCAGGAAAAGAGATGGGGAGGGGCTCATCAGAGCCAGGCCAATGATGTCATTGATTATTTCCAGCATAAGGTGTGGCACATTATAGCAAAAAATCAATTATTACCAGTGGCAGGTATAATTTAAGACATAATTTCTAACTAACCCATCCAAATAATTTTCTTGTAATCTATTCTGAAGTTTGTTTTATATTTAATTACTAGCAATTCCAATCTCATAAATAGAGTGTTTTCCAGAAATGAAATTATAAACCAGTTGTCAGACACTCAGAATGTATTTTTCATAGATTTTTCCCCCAAGATAGTATAGAACATGATGATTCTGTTAACACAGTAACCTACAAAAGCTAACTTATTCCATAGTGTATCGGAAAGAAGAGGCATTTTTAGTGATAGTTACCTCATTGAAATCTCTCAAGAATTCAATAAGGTAGGTATTATTAGGATCTTACTAATTATTAGTGCCTTACATTTGCAGTGGGTAAATTGAGACATTAAAGAGCAAGTAGGGCTTCCCTGGTGGCGCAGTGGTTGAGAGTCTGCCTGCTGATGAAGGGGGCACGGGTTCATGCCCCGGTCCAGGAAGATCCCACACGCTGCAGAGCGGCTAGGCCCGTGAGCCATGGCCACTGAGCCTGCGCATACGGAGCCTGTGCTCCGCAATGGGAGAGGCCACAACAGTGAGAGGCCCATGTACCGCAAAAAAAAAAAACAAAAACAAACAAACAAACAAAAAACACGGCAATCCAAAACATATGGGATGCAGCAAAAGCAGTTCTAAGAGGGAATTTTATAGCTATACGAGCCTACCTCAAGAAACAAGAGAAATCTCAAATAAATAATCTAACCTTACATCTAAAGTAACTAGAGAAAGAGGAACAAACAAAACCGAAAGTTAGCAGAAGGAAAGAAATCATAAAGATCAGAGCAGAAATAAATGAAATGGAAACAAAGAAAACAATAGCAAAGATTAATAAAAGTAAAAGCTGGTTCTTTGAGAAGATAAACAAAATTGATTAACCATTAGCCAGACTCATCAAGAAAAAGAGGGAGAGGACTCAAGTCAATAAAATTAGAAATGAAAAAGGAGAAGTTATAACAGACACTGTAGAAATACAAAGCATCCTAAGAGACTACTACAAGCAACTCTATGCCAATAAAATGGACAACCTGGAAGAAATGGACAAATTCTTAGAAAGGTATAAACTTCCAAGACTGAACCAGGAAGAAATAGAAAATATGAACAGACCAATCACAAGTAATGAAATTGAAACTGTGAAAAAAGTTCTTCCAACAAACAAAAGCCCAGGACCAGATGGCTTCACAGGTGAATTCTATCAAACAATTAGAGAAGAGCAATCACCCATCCTTCTCAAACTCTTCCGAAAATTTGCAGAGGAAGGAACACTCCCAAACTCATTCTATGAGGCCACCATCACCCTGATACCAAAACCAGACAAAGATACTACAAAAAAAGAGAATTACAGACCAATATAACTGATGAATATAGATGCAAAAATCCTCAACAAAATACTAGCAAACAAAATCCAACAGCATATTAAAAGGATCATACACCATGATCAAGTGCGATTTATACCAGGGATGCAAGGATTCTTCAATATATGCAAATCAATCAATGTGATACACCATATTAACAAATTGAAGAATAAAAACCATATGATCATCTCAACAGATGCAGAAAAAGCTTTTGACAAAATTCAACACCGATTTATGATAAAAACTCTCCAGAAAGTGGGCATAGACGGAAAGTACCTCAACATAATAAAGGCCATATACAACAAAACCACAGCAAACATCATTTTCAATGGTGAAAAACTGAAAGCATTTCCTCTAAGATCTGGAAAAAGACAAGGATGTCCACTCTCACAGCTATTATTCAACATAGTTTTGGAAGTCCTAGGCATGGCAATCAGAGAAGAAAAAGAAATAAAAGGAATACAAATTGGAAAAGAAGAAGTAAAACTCTCACTGTTGGCAGACGACATGATACTATACATAGAGAATCCTAAAGATGCCACCAGAAAACTACTAGAGCTAATCAATGAATTTGGTAAAGTTGTAGGATACAAAATTAATGCACAGAAATCTGTTGCATTCCTATACACTAATGATGAAAAATCTGAAAGAGAAGTTAAGGAAACACTCCCATTTACCACTGCAACAAAAAGAATAAAATACCTAGGAATAAACCTACCTAGGGAGACAAAAGACCTGTATGCAGAAAACTATAAGACACTGATGAAAGAAATTAAAGATGATACCAACAGATGGAGAGATATACCATGTTCTTGGATTGGAAGAATCAATATTGTGAAAATGACTATACTACCCAAAGCAATCTACAGATTCGATGCAATCCCTCTCAAATTACCAATGGCATTTTTTACAGAACCAGAACAAAAAATCTTAAAATTTGTATGGAGACACAAAAGACCCTGAATAGCCAAAGCTGTCTTGAGGGAAAAAAACAGAGCTGGAGGGATCAGACTCCCTGACTTCAGACTATACTACAAAGCTACAGTAATCAAGACAATATGGTACTGGCACAAAACAGAAGCATAGATCAATGGCACAAGATAGAAAGCCCAGAGATAAACCCATCTACCTATGGTCAACTAATCTATGACAAAGGAGTGAAGGATATACAATGGAGAAAAGACAGTCTCTTCAATAAGTGGTGCTGGGGAAACTGGACAGCTACATGTAAAAGAATGAAATTAGAACACTCCCTAACACCATACACAAAAATAAACTCAAAATGGACTAGAGACCTAAATGCAAGACCAGACACTATAAAACTCTTAGAGGAAAATATAGGAAGAACACTCTTTGACATAAATCACAGCAAGATCTTTTTTGATCTACCTCCTAGAGTAATGGAAATAAAAACAAAAATGAACAAATGGTACCTAATGTAACTTCAAAGCTTTTGCACAGCAAAGGAAACCGTAAACAAGACAAAACGACAACCCTCAGAATGGGAGAAAATATTTGCAAACAAATAAACGGACAAAGGATTAATCTCCAAAATATATAAACAGCTCACCATCTCGATATTAAAAAAAACAAAGAACCCAATCCAAAGATGGGCAGAAGACCTAAATAGACATTTCTCCAATGAAGACATACAGATGGCCAAGAAACACAAGAAAAGCAGCTCAACATCACTAATTATTAGAGAAATGCAAATCAAAACAACAATGAGTTATCACTTCACACCAGTTAGAATGGGCTTCATTAGAAAATCTACAAACAACAAATGCTGGAGAGGGTGTGAAGAAAAGGGAACCCTCTTACACTGTTGGTAGGAATGTAAACTGATACAGCCACTATGAAGAACAGTATGGAGCTTCCTTAAAAAACTAAAAATAGAATTACTTTATGATCCAGCAATCCCACTGCTGGGCACATACCAAGAGAAAACCATAATTCAAAAAGACAAATGCACCCCAATGCTCACTGCAGCACTATTTACAATAGCCAGGTCATGGAAGCAACCTAAATGCCCATCGACAGACAAATGGATAAAGAAGATGTGGTACATATATACAATGGAATATTACTCAGCCATAAAAAGGAATGAAATTGGGCCATTTGTTGAGACATGGATGGATGTAGAGACTCTCATACGGAGTGAAGTAAGTCAGAAAGAGAAAAACAAATATTGTATATTAATGCATATATGTGGAATCTAGAAAAATGGTACAGATGAACCGGTTTTCAGGGCAGAAATTGAGACACAGATGTAGAGAACAAACTTATGGACACCAAGCGGGGAAAGACATGGGGGGATGGGGGTGGGGGTGTGCTGAATTGGGAGATTGGGATTGACATGTATACACTGATGTGTATAAAACTGATGACTAATAAGAACCTGCTGTATATATATATAAAAAAAGATAACACTCTTCTCTCCCAGTTAATGTTTCATTGCATGGGATAGCAGGCCTATTCTGTATTTACAACACTGCTTTTCCAATTTTTTCTGAAGAGCCATGTCTTGGAAACTATACATCTGAACATTTTTCTATTAATATAAAAGTCCTTGTCTTTCAATAGGGTAATATATTCTACTTATAGCTATTTTAGTGTGTTTTTCTTTTCAGTCTCTTCACGTTTTTCTTTATTAAAATGTCATGTTTACTTTCTTGTATATTCATTCCTCCATATTCATGCATTAGATCATAAAAGAAAGAAAAAAGATGGTATTTAGCTTCCCTCTTTGGGGCAACAGATTATAGCTGACCACAGGTCTATTGGAGTGAAAAAACATAGAAACATGGATTAGATATTTGCCTCTAGATGTTTGTGCTCTTCATAATAAAAATCAGAATTCTAATACATGGAATTCAGTAAGATTAACAATTTAAATGCATAAAATCATTTAGTACCTTTTTCCCACCATTGAGGGGTAACATAAAGAAAGAAGTGAGAAAATTGATTCTATCAGGTGAGCATAATTTAAACTAAATGCTTTTTAAAATAATTCCCCTTAATTGGAGATAAGCCCATGTGAAGTTTAAAATAAATTAGTTTAAGGGAAATAAAGTCTTAACCACATAACTGCAACAAGAGTGACTCTACCCCTAAATACATTGATGTATCTTCTAGGGGTTTTGATTTTTTTAAATGTTACATCATACAGAAGTAAGATATACACTAAGTAAAATACACACTTTTTTTTTTCCGTTGGGAAATCATATAGAAAATATACATACATTTATTGCAGGAAAAAATCAATGTTTCTACATATAAAGCATTTGAAGAGCCAAAGAAAAAAGAATTATATTTGTGAAAAAAATAATTTTCTAATATAGGCTTATTAGTATTAATAATTATGTAAAATATTAGTTAAAATTCTCTCTAGTGACTTTCCATTTACTAAACAGCATCAGTCTACATGTGAAACAAGTTATGAATCCTAAATGTGTTATTCCTATATAGATTCATAAATCTCATGGATATACAGAAATCTCTTTACATTTGATAATTTTCAGAGGATTCCTATAGCAAAAAAAGCAAGAAGATGCTTGACATGAACCCCATGAACTTCTTGTTCTACAAAATAATATAATGATGCCATATGTGTTGGAAAAGTGGTAAACTCAAAATCTGTAATTATTGGAATAATTTTTAATAAAAGGAGGAGAATGTTTTCTACCTGTCCTAATAAACAAAATTTCTCTGGAAAAGAAAATGAACAATTCTAAGCATTGTGGCTATGAATGGTTATTAAAACCATAAAATTATAAGTGTTTTGTTGGTGTTCAGCTGTACTCTATGACCTTTAAGAATAGATGGGCTTCCCTGGTGGCGCAGTGGTTGGGAGTCTGCCTGCCGATGCAGGGGACAAGGGTTCGTGCCCCGGTCCGGGAAGATCCCACATGCCGCCATGGCCACTAAGCCTGCGCGTCCGGAGCCTCTGCTCCGCGACGGGAGAGGCCACAGCGGTGAGAGGCCCGCGTACCACAAAAAAAAAAAAAAAAAAAAGAAGAGAGATAGTTTTTAATTTGTTTAAGTTTCCACTATTTTGTTTTAAAATGTGCCCCTGTTTAATTTCATTGACTGATAGAAACTTTTGTATATTCACTTTAGCCTTTCATAATTTTATTCTAATATAAAAAATGCTAATTGATGCTCAGCCATCTAAAAGAAAGTCTGTTTTTATATATAATAAAAGTTAGGCACCAAAAGTGACACTGAAAAACAATCATTATAATATGAATGATCCAGAACATAAAATTGTTTATTTTTTGGAATTATAAAATATTGTAGATAAAATTTTATATATTTTTTGTTTTTACCATAAAGGAATACACAAAATACGAGTCTAAAAACACACATTTTAGCAAAGATAATTATTATTTAAAACATTTACCTTACTTTACAGGAAAATCTAAAATCTCAACACTGCTTCTTTTATTTAATGTTTTGAAAATTAACATTCACTGAGGTTCATTTGATTGTTGTAATTTTGACTGTTCCATCTTTGATGTGTCTGTGAGTATAATCACTTATATGATATCCAGTATACTAGCTAATAAAAATTAGATTTGAAATCTAAAACTTCTGTACAGTTTCTAATTGGTTCTTGGGTTTTGTCAGAATATTTTGTCATGCTAGACATGTACCTCTCTTCCTGTGCAATCTCAGGCCAGTTTCCTAAAGAGTGGGGGAGCTCACATTATATATAACTTGTCTTCCTAAAAGAGGCATAGTCCTTATAGAGGTCATATATAGGAAACCTCAGACACAAATTTTGAACACTTTGACAACTTCTTTTCAAGGTAGCTGTCCATTCAAACGCTGAAGAAGCAAGTTTAAGGATATAGTTTGGCAAGTGGTCTTTAGAGATGTTCCTAAGAGCAAATGAAAAGAGCAAACTCAATCAGAAATGAACAGCAGGTGTTCTTTCAATTAGAAAGAAATGAGAAGTTTCAGATAATGAGACTATGATGAAAACTAGTGGCAGATACAATATATAAAACACAATGTTAAGGTTGATATTCTTCCCACACACTCATCTGCATGATTCCTTAATTAAATGAGCATGTTAGTTTGCATCTTTTAACATTTAATCTTGAAACAACTCCCTCTTTTCATCTTTAAATAATGACAGTGTAGATTGCTGAATATGCAAACACTGTAAGAAATTAGTTTATAAGTCTCTTAGTTAACTGAAGTAGATTGGAGCATCTTGTGACATTAAACTAGACACATGAGAATTACAATTAGATAATCCTTGCTCTTCAAGAGATTAATAAGTGAGTACTTTGCATTTGTATAAAGCTTTCTACTTAAAAAAAAGTAGTTATAGGTAGACTCCCTATAAAATACTTTTCCTGAAATTCATCACATTTGGTAACCACAAAAAGAAACTTACTTAAGTTTCAGGAAAATTCTATTATCTGAATATAACACAAACAACCAAAATCTTGCTGAACTTGTTATCTTTACAGGCACTGTTTTACTTGCTTTAGGGGAAGTCTAGATTTCAGATTTCTGTCTAGAGCACATGGATGCCCACACCCATCTATCTAGTGATGTCTATAGATGTTTACGGTTGGTCTAGCCACTTAATGGTTACTCAGGATGATTAGAGTCAGCTGGATCTGAGGCTATGGTAAAGGCTGCCAAGGGTCTTTTTAAGCACGAGAGGAGCAGTAAGTGTAAGTTTTCTTGGTCCAAATTACAAAGCATCACCAAGACAAGCTGAACCAAACCATTCACTAAAGCAGTCTGACCTCGCCAATCTCTGATCAGTTCTGGTGAGCTCTGGAATAGTAACAAACCACTAACAGTCACTCATAAAAAGGATTATACACACTTTTATAGATAGTAAACTGATTAAACACATTTTTCCAAAAAATAAATAAATAAATATGTTGTGGGTCTGTGTTCAAAGTAAGATAGTGATGAGGCAGTACAAACATTAATCCAAAGATAGAAGTCATTAGTGTTCTCAAGAATGCCACTTTTCCTTCATGATGGCTGAATATTGGAAGTTCATGCTTGAGCCTGGTTTGAGCCTTCCTTCCTCAAGAGCGCATTTTTAATGCACCCTTGTAGTTTAGGAAAAAATGGAGCTAATGCCGCCCAGGAATGTCCAGAACATCTGTATGGCCCCATCTACTCTGGTACCCATTATGAGTAACATCTGCCCAGAGCCAGTAATTCCTTCCCTAGGGATAAGGTTGAGGGAAAAGGCATTTCCAGTTTCAAGAAAAAGGAAGTTTTTATGTACTACTTTATTCCAAAATTGTTCTAAAGGAAGTCGGCCATATCAAAGACCCTGTACAAGTTCTGTATCACCATACAGAATTCCCAGAAAACTTTCAAGAGGACTACATTGATATCACTACTGTTATTAACTCACTATTAAAGAAAATACAGAAAATATCTTGTTACTTTAGATTCCTGGAATTGTATCTTCTAAATGTCAAGTATTTTAAAGAAGTGAAAGGATAAAATATGGTTATAACAATTGCAGCTGTAGTAGAAATGGAGTTACTAACAGACAACACTAGAATTGGGAGAGAATAAAATTCACCTTTTCTTGAACTATTTCTTTTTATACAAGGCTATAAGAAAGTTGTGGAAAGATATTTGGCCAGGAGGGAAGATCAAAGGGGAAAGAATTCTACCATCATACTGAAGACAATCTTTTGGTAAGACTGAGAATCTTTTTACCTTTCAGGCATCATGTCCTGCTTATGTTATGTTACAAAATTAATAGGATCAAAAAAGTGACTATCATTACAGCTCATATTAGCCCCACAAAGCTGGGATAAGAACTGAACTCACTGAACTAACTTCTTGGAAATTTCAGTGATAGTGTCAGCTTAAGTCCCGTAACCGTAAGGCTGGACTCTCAGTCATGACAAATCACACCAATCCCAGGAAGGGCTAAAATCAAGGTCCTTGCCCCCCTTGCCCCGAACCCAACACTGAAAAATGTGGAGAAAATATCACCAGCAATGCCTTCTCTCTCTCTTTTTTTCTTTCCTGGTTTGCAGGCATTCATTTTTCCACTTGGTAGTTTTGAAATATCAGCATACACCAGTAGACTAGCTTGTCTACTTATACAAATTAAAAGATGAAATTCTCCTGTATAAAGTCTTTGAGCAAAGTGAAGCAATAGCAATAAAATTTACAAAACAAAGGCTCTGCATATTGAAGTGCTCTGCATACCAGAACAAATAAAAGTGTCATTTTAATTTTACTTTGGTAAACATACATGCAATAAATTCTATGTAAAATAAAGACCATTTATTATGTAATATGAATGCATTTTAATAAAATTTTGTTTTTCTATTCTATTTGATTTTGCTTTCCCCAATGGGTTGAGAGGGAACTTACTTATGGTATATAGTTTTTCTTAGGTTTTTGATGAAAGCCTTTAGATTTTAAAACATCTCAAGGAAACAACATTGCTGAAAGCATGCATACATATAGGCAGAATAGCTATTTAATGCAGGCCTGTGTACGTTTAAACAACCTATGTGCTCTATTATAAATAAATAAAATACCCAGAATCTGAGACTAGTTGAGCAAAAAAGTAGTTAAACTTGGTGAGATGTGAAATTAGGTTTTAATGCATGCAAAACACATTCCAATGCATATTTTTAGGTGTAGGCTGATTGGCTTTTTTCAGTGTTTAAAATTAAAAGCTGCCTTTAGGCAGTTAAGAACCTTTGGAGAGCTTTTGATATTATTAAATTCAAGCACTTTCATTTAGTTCTACCATGGAAAGACTAACACAAGTCTCATCCAAAGCTAGATATTTACGTGGCCAGCTGGCAATACTGTCCCATGCAGCCTGCTCATCAGCTTCTCTTTCTAGGGTGAACCTGCCACCCTTCTCAGGTGAATACACTCATTTTTTCTTACATCTCCATCATGTTTCACTCATGCTTGCCCGCTCTCATGAATATCATGCTAACAATAATAATGAAATAATAATTGAGATATAGATGGACAGCTCAGTGCCAGTCACTGATGACTGTACCCACATAACTCTCTCATTTTAGTCTTACAACCTATAAGGGGTAGGTACAATTATTTATCCAATTTTGCTATTTGAGGACATTGACATTTAGTGAAGTTAAGTAACTTGGCCAAGTTCAAACAGCTCACAAGTGGAGCTGGAAATGAACCCACGTCTATGTGGCTCCAAAGCTGAGCAAAGAGAGAGTGGGTGCTAAAATCAGCGTCTCAAAGGCTGTTAGGTCGTATTAGATTCCTTCTTCAATGAGAAGCCTGCAACTCATTTACTCCATGATTAGGAATTTTCCATGATTAAGAAAGTAAGTATCTTTTATACTCAAATTAAACTCTGTTCAATAACTATGGATTAAGTACTTTTTGTACAAGATACTTGGCTAAGTGGGTGGCTGTCTTCATAGTATATTTATTTATTAGTTATTATTTAAATTCATTTTTCTTCAGAGTTTAACATTCTCCGGATTGAACTCTCTCAGAGATTGTATGTGTGGGTGACGGTCATGATACTATTCTCCTTAACTTTCTCTTGTATCTCTCCAAAACAGTTTTGATATGTTTTACATAAACATGGAATTCTGTGATTTGTACAAAATACAAACTAACAATCTTGATTTGTCTGTGTTAAAATACACTGCCGAGTCAATATAATCTATAAACTCTGATGCATCCGATGCAAAGCTTCTACTGGAGGTTCTACTTTCATCTACCATCATTTATTTCCTATTACTCGCAGGTAAAGATTGAATACCAAATTCAACAGATTGGTCATTTGGGAAAGGTGTGTTTTTCTTTTTATGCCTGTCAGATGGTGGTGGGAATTTTACCCCAGGATGAAGTGTGACACTTTTATCCCAATAGTTTTTATTTATTTATTTATTTTTGCGGTACGCGGGCCTCTCACTGTTGTGGCCTCTCCCGTTGCAGAGCACAGGCTCCGGACGCGCAGGCTCAGCGGCCATGGCTCACGGGCCCAGCCGCTCCGCGGCATGTGGGATCTTCCCGGACCGGGTCATGAATCCGTGTCCCCTGCATCGGCAGGCGGACTCTCAACCACTGCGCCACCAGGGAAGCCCTATCCCAATAGTTTTATTACACAACAGGGCAAGTGTCTCGGGAGCCTGAGTGGATGACATATTTACCTGAATGTTGACTATTATCAACCTCACCCAGGTGCTTTACTAAGGAGAAATCTGTCCTGAGCACATAGATCATTTCTAATCACATACTCACTTGTGTCTCATAATGAATTTGGAGGAGGAAGAGCAGTAAGATTAGTATTAGAAAACAACTTTCATTTAAAGGTTAATTAATTTGACATATTTATTAAGCACCTACTATATGTAATGCACTTTTCTAGATGTTGGGGATAAAACAAAAAAAAATTAGTAACAAAAATAATTTGATGGTAGCTGTAAAGAGATATAAGAAATAAAATGTATTCATTTTGTTCAACGTAACTCTTATGAGGATCATACGTATGGTTTTAACGATGCCTTTGAAATGCATGTACCTGTAATATAAACTTATAACTGACAAATACTAATCTTAAAATAATTTCAAGAACAAATAGAAAACATCCATCTACAAACATACTTAGCAGCTGAAATACTAGGAGAAAATCACTTTTCTCAATAGAGTCCAAAGAACCAGTACCGGTCCACGGCCTGTCAGGAACCGGGCCAGCATAGCGAGAGGTGAGCGGCGAGCAGGCGAGGCTGCATCTGCCGCTCCCCGTCGCTTTCGTTATGCCTGAACCATGCCCTCCCCTCCGCCCCCATCTATGGAAAAATTGTCTTCCACGAAACTGGACCCTGGTGCCTCAAAGGTTGGGGACCACTGGTCAAAAGTATATACTAAAATGAGAAGTTTTTGAGTTAATTAATATATGAGGAATTGGGATTTCAAAAGTCATTTTTATAGCTCTCTTTAAATAAACCAATGTTTATAAAAATAGAAGTCTTACTCCAAACTTCTCGTTACATGGCCCTGTTCCATGAAGTAGGAGAATCATAGATATAGTAGCAAGCATGCCTTCTTACTAACAGTTATCTACAGCAGTGGTGAAGGGGGGCTGAAAAGAGAGGAAGTGAAGACGTCAAAACCACAGGGCTCTAGCAAATGGGTCCTGCCTCACCTCCACCTCTAATAGTCTGGGTAATGCTGGTTAGAATCAGAGACAAGTCGGGTCCTAAGCATTCAGTTTCTGGACTGTTTAGACTCAACTAGGCTATAAGCTTTTAGAAAACTGCATAAACTATTGTACACTGAAATAATTTTATTTGCTTTAAGAAGTAGAAGTCAATATGAAAAACCCCAGAGTTCCTCTGGATTTAAGAAGAGAGGGATAGTATTAAAACAGATTATTTTAATCCCAAGTGAGAGAAGTCAAAATAAGCTAGTATGTGTATGAGAAAGGGGAGATAGAAGAGGAGTAAAAAGCAAAATTTATTTTCAGGGGAATATAACAGGACTCTAGAAAGAATGGAATTCTTTCCTCTCTGTTGGGTTTCATTCTTTTTCAGCAGCAGAGTCCACAGCTGTGCACTGCACTTAGTTGACTGAAAGCTTATTTTCCAGCCATTTAAAATTCTAGCAACGTGCCTTGCAATAAACCTTTCTCTGCTCCAAACTCAAAAAAAAAAAAAAAATCTAGCAATGCTAAAAAAAAAAAAAAGGTCCACTTTATCATCAGCTAATCCAATAAATTCCAACAGGGGATATACTGCCCCCTAGAATGAATATTTAAAATGTATTGAGACATTTTTGGTTGTCACAGTGATTGGGCTGGGGGTTGGGGGGGAGAAGACTAAAATCCCAGCAATGTGTGGAACAGTTGTGTACAAACTGGGGCTTGAATCCTAGTCCGTTGTACACATTTTTAAAATAAAAGTTAGTAAATTTTTACACAATTAATGAGCTGTCCAGGAATACAACATCTATATAAATGGAAAGAACTGCTGTCTTTTATTTTGTTCAGAATTTACCAAGAGGTCCTCAAAACTTCAAAAAAATATCATCAGGAAAAAACACTCTTGGAATTTGAGTGGCATACACATCTCTGTCGATCTTAAATTGTAGCTTCTGCATTCACTGTGTCCTAGCATTTACATTTTGAAATACACAGAACCTCATCAGATAATGCTTTCCTCTTATTTCCTTTTATTTCTCTTGTATATTGCAATTAGGGCATGGTATTTTCAAAATTATGTGCAAGTAGATTATACTGTGGAAGCACTTATAAGAGAATTCTAAAGGGGGCTTTGTAAAAATTATTTGCAAGTAAGTTATATTATCAAAGTATTTTATGAGATAATTTTAAAGGAGGCTTTATAAAAATTATTCACCATTAAAAGTGAATATTGGATCCAATAGGGTTGAAATCAAGTTATTTCATCCATATACCATGGAGAAGGAATTTAATTGGTCCCACTTGGGTCAGATGTATCGGCCATGCCCCAATTAGCTATAGTAAAGTAGCTAGACTCAAGAAATTAGAAGGGCAGGCCATCCCAGCGATGCGGACAGACAGCCTATTATAGATTTTTCCTGTAATGTTACAGGTCTGGCACAGGAATAATCATAGATGATTTCATAAATTAGGTCACTTTCCCCGACTAGCATTACCCACTTCCAGCATTCCACTTTTCCCTTCCCTATTCCTTTCTCTACACTTACAAGGTATTTGTTCTGTTCTCTGATTATGCAGGACCTCATACCAGGCCCCTTCATTCATTCAATTATTCACTCCTTCATTCATTTAATAAAACTTCTAAGCGCTTACTCTATGCCAGGCATCCATCTAAATACTGGGAATGAAGTGATCAAACAAGATCACTGACTTCACGGAACATATACTTTATAGCAAGAAAAAAAATAAACAAAAATATTTTTTACAACTTACTTTGGAATGTGAAACTGTCACTAAGAGAATATGAGACGTTATGATATGATACGGAATACCTGGGAGGAATTTCTTCCTTTTCTGTCATGGAAAATATCCTATCCTACGAAAAAATGCCCCCAGAGTCCTGCTCGGCTAGCAAATCTGATAAGTAAGTTTGCACTAAGATATTAATGCTCAGAAATGATTTAATGTATTAGCTTTCAGCAGCAGTTACCTATCACAAAACTAGAAAAGATTCTTTGCAATTATTTATTTTAGCACCTTCATTTTACACTTACAACAAAGAGGCTGAAAAAAGGACGAAAGAAATACACATCAGAAACACTAACCAAAATAAAGATGTGTAATAGTACAGTGCTTTAGTTAAAGGCGATCTATGTATATTAAAATCAGGAAAAAAGAAAATTACCAGAAATAAAGAGGTCATTACATAATGATAATGGTCTCAACTCACCAGAGAAATATAACAATTTAAATTTATACATATCTGATAACATAGTCTCAAATATATAAGGCAAAAGCTAAGAGATCTGCAAGAATGCCATCATAACAGGAAATTTTAACCTATCTCTTTCATAATTACAGCTTAAACAAACAAAATAGAAAGATTAGGGAAGGTGAAAGCTATGTAAATAATAAACTTAATCTAATAGGATTTGGCCTCCAACAAATGAAAAGATACACGTTCTTTTCAAGGAAACTGAGAACATTTATAAATATTGAACTTCTACTGGCAGTTAAGCAATTTTCACCAAGCCTAAAAAGACTGGTTATCATACCAACCATTTTTTCTACCACACAGAATTTAGTTAAGAATGTAGAGTGGAGTTAAATATACAAGTGTGCAGAAACACAAAGAAAGAAACAACCATCTCTTCCTGGATCTAGGTACCAGTCAACAAGCAGAAGTTCTTTCAGCAAAGAAGCAGAGATGTAGTCTAGGCAAGTGAATATAAAATATTATAAAAGAGGAAACGGAGCTGGCATGATCAAGGAGAAGTGAGTTATTCGGTGACATTATTGTAGAATGTGTGTGTGTGTGTGTGTGTGTGTGTGTGTGTGTGTGTGTGTGTGTTGGAAGGTAGGTAAGAGAGTGGTCATAGAGCAATCTCTATATCACGTTGTATCATGTTGAGGAGTATGGACTATAAAATAAGCAACAGGGAATCGACAAAGACTTTTAAGCAGGTGAGGGACCAAATATTATTATCTTATCCTAAATGGGAAATCTGAATTGTGGAATGAGGATTGCTTGTCGAATAGGCTGGACAAAGGAAGATCAGTTAGAAAGTGTCAAGAACCTGGCTGGTCCCTTAATAAGGAATAATCTCCCTTTGAAGAACTATGAACAGATCTTGCTTCCTGGACTTCCCCATTCTTATAAATTACATTTTCTTAGGAGATCCCTCACTAGCCATCGTTATCACCAGCCATCTTCAGTGAGATATTGGTTCCCCATTCCTACTTTGAAATATGCACATCTAGGTTACCTCACTCTTATTAGCTCATATTATAAGTCCCATAGAACACAGCTGTGATGACTAAGTAGCTTTTACTGAAAGACTAAGGATATAAAAATAAAATAACTGTGAAGCCATCTAACCACCAGCTGAGACTTACAGGTCAATAACAAACCAGTTTCATTAGCTGTGCTGTGCATTTCAGAATACAAACACCTTGGCCTATATTTATTGAGATTTCTTCATATTTTTTTCTATGCCTCCCTGCCTGGTTAGGTGGCTTACTCTGTTAGCATATGGTCCTTGGGCCACCTCTCAGAGACAGAGCTGTCAAATTCCCAGAGGCACATAAACATGTTTGACTATAAGAAATCTGATCAAAATGTCAAAAATACAGAAAATCAGCTAAGGAAATTGTCAAACATAATTCATGGTTCTGGGACAGTGTAATGCAAAGATTTCATCAAGACAAAAAAAGAAACTATAAAATGAATCACAATTATCTACAAATGATCTGTGGCTCCCTTCTCCCAACCTGAACATTTTAGTCATAGTTAATCAGTGGCTGCTATCAGGTCTAGCTTCCAGAAACCATCTTTTCTTCATTTTTGAGGGTACCTTTTTGCGTTTCTAGAAACCTCTAAATCCCTTTCTATTCAGCATCAGGCCCAGCCTTGGTGCGCCCATTTCCATTCTTTCCCACCTTACTCTGAGATGACTTACTAAGAATAAGAAAGAGAATGTATAAATCCCTTAACAGTGATTCCAACTATACCCCTAACACTAGGGCCACAACTGCAACATCGCATTAGAAGTCACTGCAATAAGACCAGCATAATTGCCAGAATAAGAGAACATTCAACAAAAATTCAGAATAAAGAAGATGAGAATTTGATCTAGGGTTTTAACAAAAAGCGTAAAAGGGGAGAACTCTGGCTCTGTGGTATGATGGACTTGTGGATCAATTAGATGAGTGGGATGAGTCAACGGGATCAGAAGAAAAGGATCCCAAGAGCACCAGCGGGGGTGCTTAAGTGAACGGTGAAACACTAAGCGAATAGAGGAGAAGTTTTGTTAGACTGAGGTGAGTGTGAAATATCCAGAAAGGGATTTCTAGAGTAGATTGTTGAAGACTAGGGAGGAGGAGATGCATATGGTCTTTGGGCCACCAAAGGTGTAAGGTGGATGTGTCTTATTGCGTATCATCGCCTTGCAGGTAAAAATAGAAGCTATGAGTAGATAAGACCACTTAGAAAGTATGTATAAAGAGGGACCTGAAAAATACCATGGACAAAATCCCAGGCAATAGGAACTTTGGAGCTTAGGGTAAAAAGTAAAGATTTTGAGAGTGAAAGATCAAATTGGAAGAGTTCATATATTGCATTCCCATTGAAAATATAAAAAAGACAAATTCTTGCTAAGAATTGGGTAATGCATATATCAAAGATCTATAAGAGTCACGTCTACTAACACCATAGTGAATCACAGGTTTTGTAATGTAATAATTTAGACACTGGATTATTTAAACCAAAGAGAAAGAGAGAATTACCAGTTAAGTCAAATGTTTTTGGGGGAGGAGCATCATGTTTATTCTGTTTACTTGGAGTCATTCTGTCTTTTTCAATTAAGCTTTAAACTGCTGATAACTTTCCCAAATTTTAGTTGATGTTTCTTCTTGTCATCTTCATTCATCCATACTCCGATACTATTCATCGTAAAACAAGAAGTGGAAAAAACAAGATCTCAATCTCTGGATTTTTGATCGCACTGTGCATGTTGGAATACACTTAACGTACAGTTCTACAACTTTGAATGAGCACTGAGTTTAAGGTAAGATGGGTAGGGCATCTCACTAAACATCAGAAAATGAGGCAAAGAAGACAAAAAATTATACACTGAGCATGATCACAGATAATTTTGACAATTATGTAAGTCTATGAAACCAAGTTAAAGTATAGCATTAATTACTTAATCTTTTGAGATAGAATATCATTGCATATAACGTTACATTTTTGGCATTCTTGAATCATATTTTTCCAAAGGTTGCCGAAATTCCCTTCAGGTGTGTATACATATGAAACAGGTATTGAAAAAAAATGACTAGTTGTCAATGCTAAACGCTTTAAAGTCAGTTGTGTTTTTATTTATTATGTGCAAAGAGCTCCTCTTGATTTAGGAACTAAGTGAAATAAACATATATGTAGCAACACAGCAGTATTTCTAAAATGAAATAAGGTTTTGTATAGTAATTGGGCTCAGACGCAAATGAAAGATCCTCACTTGTACTCGCCACCTGCCGAAAATGTGTTTAACTAATCCAGCTGTATATTTCACATACATAACTACTAAATGCTTAAAATGTCTCCCAAGAATGCTTTAATAATGAGGATCTTTATGATTAAGACACAACACTATTCGTGGAACTGCTTGCTCTTTGAACCATGACACAAGCGTGAACTTTAAGAAACTTGATGAGATAAAATACCTCAAAGTCCAGCTGCCTCTGCTGCCTAGAGCAATTCAACTGATTAAAACATTGATTTTTACAAAGCGAATCTGAAAAAGAGTTAAACAATATGCTGATTCAGATGGGCTCATTTATTCTAACTTTTCTTAAAATAATGTCACCACAGGAGACAAAAGTCATAAGCATTAGAAAGGCAGAGATTTAGAAATGTAGATGATCATTCTACACAAAGGCCAAATTTGAGAACATTAAGAACTAATAATAATGATTTAAAACAGAATGTCTTAGAACAAGTAGAAGTTTCGAAACCATAAGTGCTAAATAGCAGTCTTGGGGTGTACAGTGAGTTTCACTTTGTGGCAAGCAGGTTCACAAGTAATGCAGCTATTATGTGCAATGGAAATCATGCACACAGCATAACTGGATATACATAGCGTGCATTCAAACTTAAAACTTTGTAGCCCCTGACAAATGGAAGTAAATGCCTACAGAGGTATAAGCTGCTCAGAAGAGATGAGAAATACTGAGGTATGTCCACTGAAACATTATGAAAATAACTGAGTCTCTGCAAAAGGTCTTAATAATCTCTAAGTATAAACAAATTTATGGCCACTAATTCTTTATGAAAGTATTTAAGAATAGTGGGAGAAAAACGTATTATGAGGCTAGGAATTAGGTTAAGACGCAAGTATACTTGTTAGAGCTGGGTCACAAACTTGCCTCTGAGCTTTTTAGCAACTAAGGCAAAGTAGAAAACACAATCAGTTTTATGATGAAAAAGATTAAGATTGAATACCAACCGGTTACTTAGAAGCGTAACTAATTCTGGTACTCAGACTAGATAGTATTTCTCTCTCATGAGTCTCACATTGAGAGGGATGTGGAAACCCAGAATGTAATTCAGTAAGTCTTAGATAAGCAATTTCTTACTTGGATTAGTTAGCTTCTCCTTCTGACGTGGATTTTAAAAACCCTCAAATACTCTGAGTAGGTAGAAACTTGTGGAATTGCAGTGATAACAGTATTTTCCCATTCATTACATTGATTTATTAAATCATGTTTCACAAAAACACTCTTGCTCATGGCAGCTGAATTGGTTGTTTCTACCCAAGAAAGAATCAAAGGCTCTTTTATTCAGGTAGATAATATGTTTTTTTCTAGCCATTCTAAACAAAGACAGAAGTCTAAAAACCAGTATGAAAAGAAGTAAGATAATGATAATGTGTGGGTTAATATTGAAGCATTACATGCCTCCAGCAAAGAAGATGATGGTAGGCTCTTGCCTCTCTTGGATTTAAGGTTGTATTTCTAATTATTTAGGAGTAACCCAGAATGTTCGTGCTTTACAGCCATTAATAATTCAGCCGAGGCACTGACAAAGCAGGTGTGCTTGTGTGATGCACTAAGATTTTAAGTCAACCTGATCTCCCACCCAGAAGCCAAAGCTCAAATCAACTTGGTTGTGTACTCTTCATTATGTCACAACCAGTCACAACTGTGTTCTCTAGAAGGATGCCCAAATCTAGCTCTGACAATGAAAGGGAAGAAATTAGAGAAAATGATGGTTCTTAGGCAGAAAATATGTGTTATCATACAATCATACCATCTAGTTAGACCCTTAAATGTTGAGACTTGCAAAGGCTTTGAAAAGTGTTCTTCAAAAATGGTGTTATTCAATATTGATCCCCTTAAGAATATAAAAGAAATGTCCCTCCAAAATAATGTTCAGTTATCTGTATATCTTCATTTGTGATTGTTGGTATATTAAGTCTCAAAGATTGCCAGTGAGAACTTTAGTTTTATTATGGATTAAATCATCTGGTATTTATTTCCAGGTTTTGGGGCTATCATAAAAGCTACATACATAATAATAGTGTAAGTATAATCATTTAGGTCTATTGTTTTTTTCAATTTCAAGACTGATACTAAACATACAACAAGCTGAAATGCCAAAGCCATGTTACAGGTTAAATCCAATTTATGGCCCTAACAAAATCAAAATTATTTGCAGTGATTCAAGAGGCAAGAGAATGAGGAAGACTCGTGGAGCTAGACAAAATATAGAGGGTCTATTTTAAAAGACTGGTACAAGGTTATGAAACTGTTCCTCAGTGGCCTAAATTCATGATTTATCTACCACTTTCTCTTAGGTTTTATCCACAACCATCAACCAACAGTAATTTGACCCAAAGTAACTGATTAGGAATGAGAATATTAGTTAAAAAAAAAAAAAGAAAAAGAAAAGAAATAACACTTCTTCTGTAACAAGAATAAATACTATGAGTATGGCTCAAATACTGTCACTTTTCTTTGAAACAAGAATATTAGAGAAATTCAGTGAAAAATATCTACCATAAGAAGTTCTACAAACATCCTGGAATTCTAGCCTACATATAAGAGCATAGTATTTGGATATAGAGAGCATAGATTTGAGTTCTTATTCCATTTTTTATTCACCCTGTGATCTTAGGCATTTTACTTGATTTTTCTGAGTCTCCATTTTGGTACCCTTAAATGAGAATATAATATTCAACAGACAAATTTACTATGATGTTCAAATGAGGCTATATTGGGGGAATAAAAAGAGCCATATTAACTTTATTTATCAATTTGAAAATGATTTTCTCCCAGGAGGGCACCAAAATGTCATTCTCAAAAAAGTATTCAGAGCCCTAGACTCTCAGACTTGGAAGATAGAGATCAACTGGTCCTGAGGTTTTTACTTTGTGTTCCTCAGTCTTACAGTTCTAGGCAATGTCCTGGGGTCAAGTGCAGGGGCAAAGGGGAAGTGGGTTAGACAGAGCCCCCAACCTCTCCTGCCCCCGCCAGAACTGCTCCCCTTTTATTGGTATTAGATATTGCACTTGTTTAGAAAATTCTGTTTGAACAGGTTCTTTAGCTGTGGCTAAAAATGATTACAACAAAACCCAGGAACCAAATCCAATTCCTACCTTGCAATACCACCATCACCTGAGAAACGTATGATACACCCAAGGGATCACCTCTGGTTGATGGCAAAGCCAGGGTTTAAACAAGGTCTTCTAAGTACTCCTTCAACAAGATCTGTGCCCTTCCCACCATACCAATCAATCCCCTTAAAGGTTACAAGCTGTTAGATTTGGAGTGAGAGATTTAGTACGTTGGGGTGTTTCTGACTTCCAAATGCCACTGAACTCCATTTTGGTGTGGGGTGATTGTTTCAATTAATATCTAAGGCTGAAGCTTCAGCTCCTGTTTCACTGATGGGCATTGCCATGGCAATTAAAGCTCTTCTGGCTACATAATGAAATCCTTTTTTTAAAAAAGATTTCTGATCTCAACTTGGCATAGACCACTCTAGATAACCTATTTAATTCCAACAAAGCAGTATAAATGTTCTAAGATCAGATAAGGGCTTACAGCATTTTTCAGTCAATCTACGAAAATATAATTTAGGAGTATCAAAAAATCTCTCAAGACACTAGCACAGTTTTTAATTTTTAGGATGGGAGTCTCTGTAATTCTCTTGGAGGGATGGTAATCCTTAAGTTTGTTCATTCTGTGGTTGGCCTAGAAGTCTCTAAAAAGTTTCACTGAGGATATAAGATTACCTCATGCTTCTAAACATTTGCCAAGAAAAAGAAAAGACTTAGAGTAAAATAAAAACTTAGATGTTAGTATGATAAAATCTGTACTTGTATAAAATGAGGTAGCTCACTTTTAGTCACATAGAGATTTAGAAGCTAAGAATTTTGTCACAAATCAAGCACAATTCTAAACAATTAAAAACTTGTATTTTGACACAAAACATTTATTCATTTATACAGTTACCTATTTAAATGCATATACTCAAACACTTCACAGAGATTTGAACAAAAGTACATGGTCATTTTCCTTAAGAACTTAAAGTTGTAAGCTCTGCTAAATCGTATTTTAGCTGAAATTCCAATACAGTACAAGAAACACCTCACTAAATATTATATAAAAGGCAAGACCCCAAAGACGCATGTTGATTTATTGTCTTACAGCATGAAGCCATCTTGTGTAGCTATGATTTTGAGTTCATAAATCCTAAAATATTCTTTTTTACTGGGCCTTCAAAATTTGATGTATTTTCAATTGGTAAAGTCTGGAGATCAGCAAAACTATAATAGCCAGTACAGAGATTGAAATATACACTTGGTGATGACAGTGGCCCACTGAATATGTCTAAAATTATCATTTGCACAACTTCCCTCAAAGGTATTTTTCTTAATTCTCTTTCCACTTATATCAAAAATGTTCCCTCATCCCTCCTAGTCATATAAAAGAATGAATGTTTCCCTAGGGCTACTTGAAGTTTACTTTAACTTCAGTGAAACAAGTCTACACTCTGCACACAAAGAAATCAAGGTTAACTGTTTCTCCATCTTTGTGACTGGTCCCTGTTATCAAAAGAGAATTGGAACTTGACCTGGATGGACAAGTTATAATTCATTTAGATGTGAAAGAGGTCAAATAATTCAGTACTCACAATTATGTTTCCTTATTCTAAGCCAAGAAATGAATATATAAGGCAGGTTGCTAAAATTATGATGTTTGTTGGAGAGTACTATTTTTCACTATGGAATGACTAACAAAAAAATACCACCTACTTACACGCATCACAAAGCCTCCTACACTGCAGTAAGCCGACTTTCCTGGGCTGAGTGGTTTATTGATGAAGCAAAAAAAAAAAAAAACATTTTTAGAATTCTTCTAAGTGCCAACTCTCTTACTTGATTGAAATTGTAGAAGAATGTACTATGAGACTTGGTTTTAGACCTCAGCATTTTTCAATCAACCACTTGTTTAAACGCCTATGCATTCTTTAGCTAGATTATCATTTCTCACCGTGTACTTTCTTAATGACCCAGTTGTATTATTCAGGGAAGCTTTTACCTTGCAAGTTTCAAGCTCTTGGTAAATGGAATTTTATTTAAATGAAAGAGATGAAATTAAACAACAGTGACTGAACTATATTTAATTAACTCAAACAAGTACAATTATATTTATTGAAAAGTTGTCTCATGCACCTCAGGATTAACTATATAGTTTACAACTATATAGTTTATAATTTTGTACCTTAATTGATAATTAAGAAAATATTCCAGAAGCATACTGTTTATGTTCTACACGTAATGGAAAAATTCCATTTTAACTTTTAACTTCTAGCTAATCATCCCATTTCCTTTAGTGGGAACAGTCCTGACAAATAAATAAATAACAGCTGGTATAATACTGCAAAAATTGTACTATATTCCTGATGTGTTTTATGTTTTTGATCTCAAAGCAAATTACAGTTATCCACAAATATACACTTAGCATCTGAAAGCTTAATTTCTTGATTGCTAAATACAAGTGAATTAAAACATATTTCAAAAGCTAAGTAAAAGAATCGCCAAAGACGTATGTGTTACTTAAACATACCATTTACTCAGCCTAATATCTCTTACAAATAAACACTACAAAAAGCAAATGTATAAGTGCCAGCTCTACAAATTAGTGGCATTCTGTGTTCCAGTGCCTAAGATATGTAGTTTAAAAGAGGGCAACCCCGGGGCTAAAATAAAAGCTACAGTTATTCTTTTAAATATCAACTACTAAGAGTACTCTGTAACTCAGAGATATTCCAGGACAGAGGGTACTTTCCTTAATATCAATATTCATTAGCACTCACATTTCCAAAGCAGTCACCCATATGCTGAGTTGTTTGATGTTGTTTCTTCTTGAAAACAAACACCAGGGCAAAATCCAGAGTAAAGTTATACATTTATTGGAGAAAGAAACAGATAGAGATCAAAGGGAAAAGAAAGACCAGAATTCTTTGAATGAGAACTCGCTCCCTTCGCCACTGATCTGTTTCATCAGGCACGTGTGTGCAGAAGAGAAGATGAAACATGCATGTCTTCATTTGCAAGTTTTATACAAATAAGTATATGTTAGTTTCCCACCAGTAAATCTTTTAATATGCAGATTAAATTTAGTCTTATGATAATGACAGCAATAGCTTAACACTTAATTATTGAAGCTTACCTTCAGTTTAAAAACTTGCAAAAAGTAATACTATTTACTAAACAGCAGTTTTAAAAATCCATATCCACACATGCAGCATAGCAAAAAAATACATATACTCTCTGTTAAAAATCTCATAAAGAGAAAATAGTCTGGCACATAGATGAAGAATTAGCAGAATCTTCCTTTAATGACCTAAAACTAAGCTAAATGGAATTCTTATAGTATTATGTACATTTATTTATCCATCAAATCCCAGTGAACACTGTTTTCCTTTTCATGTATTTAAAGCATCTCAGAAACTAAAGTACTTATGCAAATCTGTCTCAAAGTGAGCATCCTTGGAGCATCCTTGGATCACAGGCAGAAAAGCCAAAAAGCAAACAATGTCAAAAATAAGTATCCCCAGCTTTTTTCTCCCCTCTCTCCACATGAGGGACTCTTCAGCAAGAAGCCACCAGAAAATAACTTCAACTGGGATGGTCTAGAAAACCCAAGCCAATGGATTCTGCTGATAAGAGGAAATCCAGACAAGTTTTTCCACATGTAGTGCACCCATCTCTGCAAAGTGTATATATGCCAGAGTGTAAGTGTTTTAAAGCCTCCTTGTTCCAGGAGTGTAGTCAAAAACATGACAACACCAATTTTATTTCTCAAACTGGAGGATCTCAATGTTTTCTAGTAAGGTTTGACTACCTTTCCTCTCTTGCCAGTTTTGACTTTCCACAGCATCGTGGCCCTCACATAATTTTTCAGCACCCTCAACACATCTTTGCCTCTGACATTCCTTCATTTCTTCCCCGTAGGTCATTGCCCAAATGTTCCCTTACACACAGGCTCTTCCAGTTTCTACTGAGTCTAGCACATTCTGGCTGTGAGAAGCCCTGAGTGAATGCAAGCTGGGATCTTCTACTAAACTGACAGAAGTTTCCACCGTGGGTTTGCTCTTTCACTGATTTAAAAAATTTAGTGATGCCAGGGTTCAGAGGGGGATAAGCTGGTAGGAAACTAATGGAATATCAGGGAAAGTGATCACCCCAAATCATTTTTCCCTTCCATTTCCCATGAGCAAAAGCTTGTCTCTGTACCATATTCTATTTTTAACAAAAAAAAAATAATCTGGATACTCTGCTTCTGCACGAAATGTACATCACAAATGTTGTTCATGTACCTCGCTCCCAAGAGACTGGGATGCTTGGGAAAAGGCAGCAAGAGATCCTTTCAAACACAAAGGCATTGCGTCCTACCTTAGTATACAGGTAATAGGAGACCTCTTTTCCAGGCCAAGGTCTACGGATGGTGACCTTGGCCGTAACACAGAAACTTATTGTTCCCCAACTTTAACTAGGGCAACAAATATGTCTCCTCCCTACTTGCTTTTTCCAGCAAACCCCGAGTCTTAAATGAAGGGGTGTCTTAGTTCTTCTAATTATCTTCCTCCACCCCACCTTCAACTACAATGGGTGGCAGGGCCAATTCTCTCTCTGTGCCTCCTTTCCCTAATATGCAATTTAGAGCACCAGGAGATTTGGGGTGCACGTTCCAGGAGAACCGGGCTCCTGGGTGGGCAAGCTCATGCGCTGTGGCCAGGGCAGAGAGCAGGCTGCAGACGAGAGGCTTTTGCCCTCTACAGGGGATTTCTCCAGCTCTTTCCTCTTACTGGGCAAACCCATTTTCCTGACATTTCTGGGAAAACCTCTGCTAGCGAAGTTTCCCCAGTTGGTGAGGATGCGTCTGAAAGTCCTCACCTGAACAGAGTCCATCTGAACTGATCTCTAGTGTCAAATAATCCCCTGAAGCAATGGAGTAGAGGGTAGAAAATGCCTGCGGGTAAAGAAGAGGGAAGAATAAAAAGAAAGGATGCTCCCAAGCACTGCCCCCTTTCCTGTTTTCTCATTTACAGTGAGCGGGACATTTAAATGATTTTGTGGTTTGCTGATTTTTTTAAAAAAAAATTTTAATGGGCACTGCAGCGGTGCTCATCGCTTTCTTAAAGCCGTGCCCACAGACAGAGGGGTATACTGTCAGCCTGAACGCGCCTGCCAGCCAACCCCTCTCTGTGGAGCCGGGGACCCGGGAGGGAGAGGGTGCCTTGAGAGGACCCAGCGGAGCGGTGGGGGCAGAGTGGGTTCCGCGCGGGTCAGGACAGCTCTTTCTCCGACAGTGGGAAGGATGCACAGAATCTCCCTGGGTACCGCTTCCCGCCCCACTCCTTTCAGCCCAGATCCACTCCCGCCTCCCCAGCCCCTCCCTACTCCCCCAGGCCCGCTCTGCGCTGGGTGCTCAGGGCAGGCACGTTCGCTGTGCTCGCGTCCCCCGGGCCAGCGGGGGAACCTCTCCAGTCCCTTCGATTGCAGCGGGTCCCCCCACTGCACACGAGTTCGCGCCCAGGGCCATTCAACTGTGGCTGAGACCGTGTCAGTGCTCGCGGGAGAAAGGGGTCTCATGAAGAGCCGGAATGATAATGAGCCGTCGCTGCAGACGCCTCTGTACTGAGAATTTCTGAGAGGAAAGAGGCTGGCCCCGTGTCGGGCCAGGGGACAAGCAGCTCGGAGCGGGAAGAGGAGGCAAAGTGGCCGCGCAGCTCGGGCAACTTTGCTGGGCAACCAGGCGACAGCGGGCAGAGACTGTGCCGCCCGCCGCCTCCGTTTCCCGGGCGAGGTTAACGGGCACGCGGCGCCGGGTCTGGTACCCAAAGTGCTGCTGTAACTGACGAGGGGAGGACAGGATGGCTGTGGCCGGGAGGAGCAGGAGCAGGCGTTGGGGGGGGGGGGGGTACCTGGCCCGAGAGTGCACGCCGAACTCCAGAAAGCCGCCCTCCATGCTCGTCCTCGGCCCTAGGAGGGGCGCCCGGGTACACTTCACCCCAAATGCCCACTCGCCGTCCCACGGGGCCACTAACTATTCCAGCAGCGCAAGGAAGAGGCAGAGAAAAAAGACAGACAGGAGAGCAAGAGAGCAGGCGAGGGCCAGGAAGGAAGGAACGACGCCAGCCCCGAACATCACGTACCTTGAGTTCCTCAATGTCCAGGTTTGTTGATCTGTCCATGAAGCGAAACTAAAGGAAGTGAAGAGGAACCGGGCAAGTTGTACCAAAAAACAATCAGTCTTTTAGTTTCCAGCCTAAACTCAGCTTTATCCTCCTCCAAGCCCTGGCAGCATCTCTCAGTCTCATTCTCCGTGATCACGCCGCCTCCGCCGGTTAAAAATAATAAAAATAAATAAATAATAATTATAATTCACTTTGTTTTACTTCCTCAAAGATTTAGTGACAGGTGATCTTTACCGCGGTGCAACACAGCTCAGTGGAATCAAGCGGGGGGCGCGAAGGGGGGCGGGGGAAAATCCACTCTAAGATTTATTCTTCTTCTGCAATAAGCTTAGAAACCAGCGAATTGCTGCATCCCAAGAAAAAAAGCTGCTTCCCTGGACAGCATCATGCGGCAAATTTCAAGCAAATGTGTTCAAACTGAACAGAAGAGTATATGATAAAAGCCTTCCTCGGTCAGGCTTACTCTGGTAGCTAATTTAGCACACTGTGAGTCCCAAGCTTCAGCAATGATCAATTTCCGCGGCAGGATAACCAAATCCCCGAAGTCCTGCATAGACTTAAAAAATGTCTTGCAGCTACGAGGTATTCTCTCAGTGGGGAAAACAAGATGATCAAGTCTGAAGGGAACGTTCTCCTTTGAAGGTTATGCTAAAAGAGTTGAGAGAATAGGAGGTGGCTCCTACAGAGGAGAAAAAAGAGAGAGAGAGAGAGAAAAGCCAGAGAGGAAGAGAAAAATTTTCCTCCTGCTTCGCTGTTTTACTGGACTTCACCACCAGGGGACTGACTTCACTTCTCTCTTCCCACAGCCAGCACTAAGGGGATTTCTCTCATCTGTCAAAAAGCAACAACTCCTCTCCAGACAAATACTATGCTGCTGGGTCTTAAAGACTGTCCTCTGCCCAGAATCCACTAGGCGACGAGCCTTTTAATTCGTCTCGCATGTTGCCTCATCTTGTTCCCATAGATCTGGGAGAAACGCATGAGTGCATCATACACGTCTTTGCTTTACATCACTGCAGCTTTCAGTGTCAGCGACTTTTTTTTTTAAACGTAAGACTTTGAAAGAAAGTGACAAACAGAGGAAATGTCCTGTGCTGATGCTTAGGAGAAAGCAATCTTTTATCAGAAAAATTATTTTTTAAATAGATCCTGACAGGTGAGTATGCTTAACTTGTAGGGTGTAGATGTGGGGAAAGGTCTCATTTTCTTCATTTGAAGGTCTTAGTGTAAAACAAGCTTGACTTTTTAAAAATATTTTTCATTGAAGTATAGTTGTACAATATTATGTGTTATAGGTGTATAACAGAGTGA
Source organism: Stenella coeruleoalba (assembly GCF_951394435.1). Lineage (NCBI taxonomy): Eukaryota > Metazoa > Chordata > Mammalia > Artiodactyla > Delphinidae > Stenella > Stenella coeruleoalba. The sequence continues at coordinate 17,243,670 of NC_137167.1, forward strand.
TTCATAATTTTTAAAGGTTATATTCCACTTACAGTTATTATAAGATATCAGCTATATTCCGTGTTGTACAATATATCCTTGTAGCTTATTTAATACATAATATTTTGTACCTCTTAAGTCCCCTACCCCTATATTGCCCCTCCCCCCTTCCTTTTCCTCACTGTGTAAACCACTGGAACAGATAAATGTGTGTTCTCTATATCTGTGAGTCTGTTTCTTTTATGTCACAGTCACTAGTTTGTTGTTCTTTTTAGATTCCACATATAATTGGTTATGATACACTATTTGTCTTTCTCTGACTTATTTCACTTATGAAAGCTGGAATTTGAAGGGATTTAAACAGTCTCCTCTTATTTTATTATGTCACATAAACTGGTGAGACTTAAAAATGTTTTCAGATTCAGAAAATAACTGAATAAATAATTACCTGTGTTTCTAAAAAGAATTTTTTTTGTTTTGGATTTACATGGGCACTCGATGTGTCTAGGCTCCTGTCTCCCGGCCAGCCTCTCTGACTTTATTTTCGCCTTCTTCCCTCACTCTGCTCCAGCCCTGGTCTACCCCGCCCACCTGCCGTTTTTTTCTGCCACTGGCTCTTTAACACCAGCTCTTGTCCCTCAGTCAGGACCACTGCTCTCTCTCCCTCTGCTCTTTGCATGTTTAACCCTCATGCTTCATGAAACTAAAGCCATCTCTTCAGAGAGGATTTTCCTCAGGTGGATCCCTCAGACCTTCCCCTCCTCTGTCATCTCTTTGTGGCAGTTACTTGCTTTCCCATTATTCCATGTGCGCATCTGTTATCTTTTTGTCTGTCTCCTCTAGCACACTGACTATAAGCTCTGGAGGGCAAATTCTATACCTTTCTTATTCGCCAATATATCCCAAGAATTTGGCACAATATAAGTCCACAAATATGTCTGGAACAGATAAATCTTTTACAGTTATTTCATTACTGTGGAAAAACCTCCATGACTCCCTCACTCCTCAACATGCAAAGACCACTTCTTCCCCTCCCAGTCTGTAGCTCAGCTTTATAATCAAGCATGCAGAGTTCTTCAGTTTTCACCTAGTCTACTCCTTAAACTTATCAAAGCTAGCTTTCCTTCAAATTTTGACTTGTACCTACAGCTTTCAAGGCTAGCATCAAGTAGCCAACAGTCCATAATTAGTGGAGCTGAATTTCAAGTTCTCAAAATAAATTTTAAATGTTCACTTTGTATAATTATTTTATTAATACATGATGAAAAATAATAAGGCTGCAGGTGGAGAATGAATGAACTTATGTAAAATGTATGTCTAAAAAAGATCTTTTCTAGCAATGATCAATAATAGAACATTAATAAACATCATTACGTATGTTTTTTAAAAGTCAAGTTTTTTCCATATAAAGTAATTTTACATTCCCTATCAATTTGTTATTGCTTAACTTTAGAAAATTGAATATAATCAGCACATTTATTTTGAGCACATTAACAAAGTGATACTATCTCTGAGATAACTTTAAAATGTGCAATTGTGAAAACACAGTTCAAGAAAGATATCTGCAAAAATAAACATTAATGTCTGAACACTATTCAGAAAGGGGAGACTCCAGAAAGTTTCTTAGTAAGGCATAAAATTTTAGTTGGAAGAAGTGATATTGTACTAAATAATAAAGGATAAGCTTAACCATATTTTTTAAAGTTGTATATAGTCATATATAACGACTTTAATAATTTTTTTTTTTTTTTTTTTTTTTTGCGGTACGCGGGCCTCTCACTGCTGCGGCCTCTCCCGTTGCGCAGCACAGGCTCCGGACGCGCAGGCTCAGAGGCCATGGCTCATGGGCCCAGCCGCTCCGCGGCATGTGGGATCTTCCCAGACCAGGGCACGAACCCGTGTCTCCCGCATCGGCAGACGGACTCTCAACCACTGTGCCACCAGGGAAGCCCTAATAAATCTTTAGTAATATGAAACTATATCCAACATTTGATGTTGACCAGACTGACATTATATGAGCTACAGAAACTATAAGTGATTTCCGAAATCACTTCCAAATTTGAGTCTAATTAAATGTCTACAAAGCAAGAGACTTCAAGTCTTTTACTATTTCATGAATTCCTATGCAAATTCATTAAGCTAAATACGCCTAAAATTAAAAAATGAAATTGATCACAAAATATGGTTTTCTGAAATATATTTATATAACTTTTCAAAGCAATCAGGACCTGATTCCACTTCAACTGGCATGTGATTAAGGGAGACAATGTAAGAAAATGAAATAACTTTAAATAAATTTGAAATAAGGCAATGGAAAGATGGAGAAGCGAACTGAGTTAAAGAATATTATCTAGATGTCCTGAAATCACAACATTAAGATGAAGAACAGCTACCCATGGCTGCTCCAGGAGATCAAGTTGGCACATGGCAGGGTATGTGGAAGAAGCAAGATTCAATTTTAGCAAAGATGTATAATTCACAGGCAAACTGCAAATAGCAATTACAGCCCCCAAGCAGGGGGAAGGCAGTTTGGAAACACCTGCAGGTCATGAGATGTTACATTTCAGGATCACTCATCCGTGGACACATTCATCAATGTCCCCTTCTACCATAAGGTATCAAAGGAAATGTACACAAGTCATTAGGAGCTTCTTTATTTTAACTAATTTACACAAGTGGGAAACAGAAAGATTCCTTTTTTTCTAATAGACAATATAATTTTTATTCATCGTATATGCCTGAAAAACCCTTCTACAATTTTCAATTTTATAGGCCTTTATATTCCCCTCTCCCAAATCTTGAGCCAAATTTAAAATTTTAATGCTTTATATTTTGTGTATCTTAGTGTACTACATAGTAAGATCATATTTTATTTACATTTTCTGTAATTATTAAAGGGATAAGTAATGTGTTATGATTCATTAAAAGAGAGTAATAACTTATTTACATAGTTGCCCCAGTTAGCTTCTAGTGATTAGCATTTGTATTCATATGATCTAGACACTTGTCACAGAAAAGGTTTATTTCTCAAAAATGTTACTCTTCACTCCATGATGTTTTAAAAATATGCACTAGAAAATTCAGAAAATATAAAATACTTGGTTGTTTTTATTTTTATATAAGAAATGCAACTGTTTTTATGTGAACAGATGAGGAATAATAAATTAAACGAGCTATTAGCATTTAATAGTGTGATGTAGTGGAAAGGATATCCTTTGGCTCTTCCCACAAATGATAACCTTTATTATAACATAGATGTATATTTTTTATTTAAAAAAATCAATGTTGAAATTATGTTACAATAATTTCTGCTCAACTTCAACCTAGGTCATGTTCCTACTCAAAATTTTCTTCAAGAAAAAAAAAGGAAAAGAAAAATAGGATTAGCTCAGACAACAAGAGAAAGCAAAGGATAAAGAGAATAAGAGGACAAAGACATGCCTGTTTATGGCTTTTGGCCATAAACAAGAAGCCAGAATATAGAATTAAAGCTACTAAAAAATCGAAACTGGGAACACATCTCCCATTCCTTTTAGATTTAATGGCGAAAACTACAGGCAACTGCATATATTTAGTTAAAATTATACTTAATTATTTAGCCACATATGATTTTAAAAGTACCTCAGTCATGAGAATACACATGCTTTGTATAGCATAGATTAGTTTATCAAAGATAATGGAGAATTTTCTTTGCAGAATTTAGAGATTCGTGATTAATGCTAACAGTTTTAAAAGCATCCCCCAAACCATTATTTAGTGCAGCTCAGAGTCATGAACATTGGTAATTATAGTTGGAAATTTTAAAAACAACCCACAGCAGTGTTAAACTTCATATGGCATATAAGAATTAGAAACATAACAAATCTACGAAAAAAAAAAAAGCCTGATCAAAACTTGAATTAAAGTTCACAACAAATGCATAGCAGTTAACACTATAATACAGTAATAATTAAAACAAAAGAGAAACATGCCAGCACCAAAGAATATCGCATTACTATTATATAAACACAAATAAATGGGGAAGAATGATGTCGAACTCTTCAACCCAAAGGCACTGTTGATCCTCAGTGCACTTTCCCATCAGAAATGATTATCAGTTTACATAGAAGCTTTAAAAGGTCAGAGACAGTGAACCCTAAAATTATAACCACACACCAAATAAAATACAACTGCAGAATCTGTTAAATTGCAACCTTCACCCTCAGACCCAAAATCTTTTACTATTAGGAAAAAAAGGAAAGCCTTTGGCTTTCATTATGTATATTGACTGTATAAGTTAGTTCATTTAATTTCAAGAGCTCAATTCTTTAGCAAAACTAATCTCTATAAACAGGCTTAATATTAATTTTTTAAACTAACCCTTTGGACGGAAAGTGACTTTTCTGAAAATATTTTTTATTTCAGCAGAAGAACCTGAGACTCTTAGGTCATCGCCATATACACAGTGATAAACCAATATAATACCTACAATAAAATCTTTATGAACTGTCAGTCTTTCGATGTGTTCTACTGGCATCACTCTAACAAGAAATGAAGACATATGAGGGACAGGGCCATGGATTTGGTGAGAGATTGAGTAAAACAGTAATTGATTCTAAAAAAATGATCTGAATAGCCAGGAGGAACTGAAAGTAGCATCGGCCTTGGATGGAGTAATTTCGGAGCAGAAAAAAAAAAAATACTAAGGAATCTGGTAGAAAATACTTAGGGTGATTAAATTCTAAAACAAGTCCCTTACTTTCAATTAACTTCTAGTTTGCAATTTTTCCTATTCTGAGAATAACAAAGAATAATACCATAAAATAGAACATTATTGTTTTTTCTGTTGTTTGCTGGCATACAATTGTTCTTTGAAACTTGTTTTTAGGAAATTAGTTAATGTGAAATTTCTTCTCTTTTTATTCCCATGCCTGCACTAAACAAAATAAAATAAAGATTAAATGAATGGAATTATATTTAATAAGTTAATCTCTTACGATATGTACCTTAAGGAATTACCTAGCTATAAAGTTGATTTCTAAACAATTTGGTATCCCTAAATAATAAGATTTTGATTGAGTTTTTTTTTTCAATTCTTTCTTACTTTTGCAGAAGGGGTAGGGTCCAAAGACTTTCCAAAGTTGAATTTTACTAGTATCTTTTGGCAATCAGTTTCCTATTACCATCAATATGTAGTGTTGTCATGGATCTTTAAAATTTTGACAATTTTCTCCAAGGAGAATTTTGGTCTTTTGGTCATTGTTAACATTCTTATTGTATATGAAATACTTTAAAGTTCTCCAAGAACACAGAATGAAAACATTAAAAATTAATAAATAAGTACAATTCTGTAGTGTTTAAAACTGTCGTTAACTTGCTTAAAATAAAAAAATAAAGCAGGAAGGCAAAGTGGAGGCCTATGCAGCCGTGAGTTAGCTGGAATCATCTATCTTGGATGACAAACTATGCTTACATCGAGTGGTCCCCAAACTGCTTAATCAGCCATAGCAACATTGAAGCCCATGCAGCATGATACCACCTGGGTTCTTTTCATAGTCTACCCATTTATGACTGTTGAGAGGACCCAGTTAGGGAGCACGTATTTGAGTTTTTTAAAAGCTTAGTTATGCGTGACAATTTCGTTACATAAACTGATGTACTCTTGATATTGGACTGAGAGTAATTCTCCATAAGCCGCAGCCTGACTAATGCCATATGTCATCATGACAAGAGGTTTTCTAAAGAGCCCAGGAATATCTATCTTTGCCCTAATTGCAAATAAAATTTCATATGCTTGGCAATGACTTTTAGACAAGAAGGTTCCTTCCCAAACGCGGGGTCCTTAGCTTTTTCCTTAAACTTCCTGCTCTGAATGCAGTCACCTTCCTCTTTGAATACTTCAAGATTTGTCTTGTTTTCCTGATGCTCCTCAGAATGTATTCATAATAAAGATTGCAAACATCCTTATTTTTCAAAGTTGATGCATTTGGAAATGTATGTTTGAAAGGGCAAAATTCCCTAAAAACATAACTGGGCATGTTAATTTCTTCCATCTAGAGAATAAAGACAATTTTTATCTGTGATTATTTTTGTTTTGATTTGTAAAGTACATATGGATAAAATGCATGTTGACTAGAGGTCTGAACATTAAAGACAGAATGAAACACCCTTCTAGATTTTTCTTTCAATAATCCATTTTAGAAGCAGTCTCCGTCTAAGGTAAATTGTAGCTCATGTTATAATCACTTTCATAATTCTTTGTTACTGTATTGTTCTTAATCATATGGTAAAGTTGTAAACCTATTTTTCTACCTGTTTTTCTGACCTGGAAGCAAAATACAAATTTTCTATATCTTCATTAAAAACTAATTTCACAAAAATACATTTTCTAAATATATTTTATAAGTTGTTTTGTCTGCACACCCTAGGAGTTTATTCTGCATTTATCATTCTTCTTGTCCACATCTGATAAGGGTGCTGAGGAGTAAGCTCTCCTTAAGGGCTGGGACACTTTTGCAAGCCACTTCCTGCTGGAGATAATTTGGGAGCTGTATTCATTTTCTAGAGCTACCATAACAAGATATCACCCGCTGGTAGCTAAATAAATGTATTTTCTCACAGTTCTGGAGGCTAGAAGTTTGAGCTCAAGGTGTCAGATCAAGGTGTCAGCATTTTGGTTTCTTCTGAGAGATGTGAGGGAAAGATCTGCTCCAGACATCTCTCCTTGACCTGCAGTGGGCTGCCTGCCCACTGTGTCTTCATATGTATGTGTGTATCCTTATGTCTCTTTGTGTGTCCCAATTTCTTATCATTATAAGGTCTCAGTCAGATTGGGCTAGGGCCCACCAAATGGCCTCATCTTAACCTAATCACCTCTTTAAGGGCTCTACCTCCAAATACAATCACATGTTGAGGTACTGGGGGCTAGTGTTTCAACATGTGAATCTTGGAGGGGACACAATTCAACATGTAACAAAATCTCAGTTGTTTTGCAGTTGGAACATCCAATATTAAAGGTTGTTTCTTTGGCAGTGAAATTCCCTCAAATTATTAGTAGGCTTACAATCTATTTCCTTCCGTTTAATTTCATGTGTCCATGACCACATCCAAATTTCTTTCCAAGATAAAACTCTCAGATGTGCATTACATCTTTGCTTCCTTCTTAGTGTCCCCTTTGTTAAACTAATGGGTGACTTACATGATGACATAGGGACAGTAGACTTGGCTGGAAGACCACCCTTAATCTGAGTTTTGCCACAAATCTGTTCAAGTTTATTAAACTGAAAAATTTTGCTGACCCTTTGCCACACAAAGCTTCTTAAAATTTTTATCTCTTACATTGTGGGGCCTCAGAGCAGTTGATATTTCTATCTTTTTGGTGCCTTAAATTTCTAGACTGTCTCTATTCCTTACATCTCTTCCTTACAATACTTTGCCAAAGGCAGCTAATTTTAGTGAATGCACACTACAAACATTTTTCCAACTTTTTCCTCTTATGCTGAAAGCTCAGTAGATCTGCCTTCCAGACTATCACTGGCAACAGTCTTACCAGATTTTTACCTGCTATAACAGGGCTCTCCAGGCTTTAAGTGTCTGATATCTGATCCCTTGTCATGGATAAGCCAATACCACATTTTAGGTGTTTCCGGCTAGGAGTTAAGGAAAAGGGATGGGCATTGGGGAGACTCCTGGGAATAAGCCAGGAAATGGTGTACACCACTTCTGTTCGCACTGCATTGACCAGAATGTGGTCCCATAGCCCTGCCTAACTGCGGAGGAGCCTGGGAAGTGCAGTATTGCTATGTGGCTGGAAAGGAGCTGTGTGAGCGCTGGCATTCTCTAACACAAGACTCTAGGGAATATTTTACACACTTGTTGGTTGTAACCAAAAAAAAATACAGAATAACACACAATTACATTAACACTGAAATTAATGTATACATACATGCATTCAGAGTCTAGTTCCATAGACTTAAGTGCAAAAATGTAAAACTGAATAAGATATTAATATGGTTAATATTATTTAATTACATAAATATATGTTGTTAAACTATAAAGAAATTCATAGGTGTGGGAGGTCAATGCAGGTGGCATATTTATTCGCGCCTGTGCTCATCACACCCCATAGGTCCACCCACCCACTGGTGTATTCCTTCACAAACACTCATTGAGAACCATCTACCTCTCAGGCCCTGAGCTCTTAACATTGTCTCAGATCTAGTAAAAAAGCCCTGCAACTATTAACAAAAGCCAGCCCTTTGCCAAAGTAAAAGCCTCTAATGGGAACACCTCCTAATAGTTAAACAACCCATTAGGTCAGAAATAGAATGGTCAAGGCAAACAACACAAATTATTCCAAATATTCATCTCCAGACACTGTGTTCCAGCAAATTATTGGAGGAATGTTCATAACAAAGCACAAAAGGAACACTTAACGCCTTTGACTTTTCTGCATACCATCTTGCAGAAGCATAAAATTTTTAAAAACTGGACAGAGACCATAAAGACAATGTTGGCAAACCTTCCTTTTATAAAAAAAACAAAACAAAACAAAAAAAAAAAACGCAGATGCATACATAAATAGCATTATCTAAAGCAGAAAGTGCCAAAGCCAGGATTAGAATCTCTCCAATGATAGAATAAGAAATATTAACAATATGTGTTCTTCCCGTTATTATCCTCTCAGTCAGTAATATACATGGAGAAAACAGCCACAAATTAAGTGAAAATCCAGATGCCAGAAGCATAAGGTATTTTTATGGAGCCCCCACATAATGAAGTTTAACATATAAACATTGACACTCATAAAGATATACATTATAATGTTCAGTAAAGGCATACTACCTTTCTTCATGAAAAGCTTTTAAATGTCCAAGGAAATAAAGATAATCAATATTTCACATTCATACTAAACATTCAGAGCAATACGCCTCATTATTAAGGCTGGCAAATTCCTCCAGGAAACTAGTATCACACTGTATTAAACAAAATAACTGAATCACCCTCAGTGGCACTCATTTCTCTATGTATAGATAAAAGACCTGTACATACACATTTGCATATACTTAAAGCGCATATAGATATACGTTTTCTATCAAATAGAAAGATGCACTCTTCACACTATAAATCCATCAACCGACAGCTCATGAAAACATATCCTTTCTAGAATCTTTCCAAATTAAATAATAAGCACTGCATGATATTGCAATATAGCAAAGAGTACATGGAGCTTTTATGACTGAATTTTCTGAACTGCAATCAATCATATGCTACTAAAACTCTTTCCTCCCAAAATCATAGGCACACATGTCTTTCAAACACATCTATTTTTAAACTGGGATATATAAGTTCTAAGTTGATATATTTCAGATAATGTACTGTCATTTAATCTCTGCATGGTGTGTGCATGTCTCTGCAAACGTTGTCACTATTTCCTGCTCCTTGCCTAAACCTTTCTTCTTTGATTTTTCTCTTACCTTTCCAGGCTCATCTTGCCATTCTCTCCTTCACAGGTCTTTCTTTTCCTTTCAAACTGCTGTTCTCAGTGTCCTCTCTGCTCATCTAGATCCACTTCACTTTCCCCATCTCTGAAAATATCCAAAATAGTAATGACCCTCAGATTTACATCTGCAGCTCAGATCTTTCTCTCATGCTCTCCATTTATATCATATTTAACATCAACCCCTGAACATACCACCAGAATCTTATATTTAACATATATATAATTGAGTCTATATATTCACTTCCTAAGTGTGTTTATTTCCCCGCATTGCTAATCACAATTTAGAAATATCTGAATTATTTTTACATGTTTCTCCTTCATGCTCTACCATCCAATCAATTGCCAAAACTTCTTTAGTTTTTCCTATGAATATTTCTCCAAATTTTATCCTTAAATCATTTCCACTGCCATAGCTCTAGTTTAGATATGCATCATTTTTTCCTCAACACTCTCCAAACCATATTCTTTTTTACTACCAGTGTCATGTCTTTCACTGGTCTCTTTATCAAGTGCAAGACCTATGTCTAATTCATCATCATTTTCCCTAGCACAGTGCCTGGGACATAGAATTAGCACAGTATAAAGGCTTGATCATTCCTTCATTCAACCACAGTATAGCAAGCACCTACAGGGCTCTAGATGCTCTGGTTCTATCATGGGACAAAATCTGGAAAGATACCACCTTCCTCAAACTTACATTCTAGCAGGAGACAATAGACAATAAATAATTTAAAAATATAAATGAGTAAATTATTAGCATGTTAGCATGGAAAGTGACTCAGGAGAAAAGAAAGAAGATTGGATTAACAGGGATAAAGAAAACAAGGGGAGGGCAAGTTAGAAATTAAACAAGGTGGTCAAGGTAGGTCTAATTGAGATGAAGGAGTCAAGAGAGTTACACATGCATTTATTAGGAATAAAAAACAGTTCAGGCAGAAGGAATAGCCAGTACAAAAGTTCTACAATGAGAACACACATAATGTGTTCAAGAAACAGCAAGAAAGCCATAGACAGAGGGAAGTTATGAGGGGAAGAGAACAAGGAGGTGAGATCAGAGAGCTAATAGGCATTTTCGGCCATTGTGCAGACCTAGGCTTTTACTCTGGGTAATAGTGTTGAATAAAGAACAGTAGGCCTTCCCTGGTGGCACAGTGGTTGAGAGCCCGCCTGCCAATGCAGGGGACACGGGTTCGTGCCCCGGTCTGGGAAGATCCCACGTGACGCGGAGCGGCTGGGCCCGTGAGCCATGGCCGCTGAGCCTGCGCGTCCGGAGCCTGTGCTCCGCAACGGGAGAGGCCACAGCAGTGAGAGGCCCGCGTACCGCAAAAAAAAAAAAAAAAAAAAAAAGTAAATCCAGGGATATATGGTTTCAGCTACAACACGGCAAGAGCTTGGAAGTTGTCACTCCCACCCTTAAAATAAGAAAACTCTAACAAACTAAAAATCAGTGACTTTTATTGGACACATCAGAAAACTGTGGTTGCAGGACAGTTAGTCACTCCTAAATCTGGAGAGACAGGTGAACCGGGAGAGTCACAGTGATAGCTGCTTACCTGGAGCAGAAGCCACTCGAAATATAAAATAGCAGGAACACTTAACTGGTAATTTTAACAAACTGCTGAAGGCTGAGTGTAAACCACCATGACAGTGAAAAACTCCAGGGACTTCACTTTTAAACGGGACCTCATATATTTGTGAATTTTACCTCTGGGAAACCCACCAGGATCTTATGGTGAAGAAGGATTCTCTCTTGGGTCTGGCGGGGGGGGGGGGGGGGGGGGGGGGGGGGGGGGGGGGGCGGGGGGAGAAAGGGGTAATGATTAGGAAATAAAGCCAGTGTTCTCCATAACAAAAGCTTACCCTCCAGGGGAGAAAACTTCGGCAGAGCCTTGTTTTACCTGGGGGGAGGGCATTTCTCCCAATCCAGGCTTCTTTATCCTTCCTGTCTCACCTCAAGGGGTAAAAGCTATAGTATGAGAGCAACAACTTGTGAAGGTGGGAAACAGGCCCCACTAAAAGATTCAATCACAAGACTATGCGGTGCTTCCTCTGCCCACACCTCACCACTGCACACAGGGCTCCAACAGAATAACCGTGGATTACAGCTGAAAGAGCTGCAAGCCTCGGACTCTAAGAAGGATTTCCTTCCAGAAAAAATCGGATGTATGTAAACATATAGCTGATTCACTTTGCTGTAGAGCAGAAACTAGCACAACATTGTAAAGCAACTATACTCCAATAAAAATTTTTTTTTAATTAAAAACTTAGGTACTTCCCTGGTGGTCCAGCGGTAAAGAAACCGCCTTACAATGCAGGGGATGCAGGTTCCATCCCTGGTCAGGGAACTCGGATCCCACACAGCTGGGGAGCAAATAAGCCCATGCACCACAACTACTGAGCTTGTGCGCCTCAACTAGAGACCACGTGCTGCAAACTACAGAGCCCACGCGCCGCAACTACAGAGCCTATGTGCCCTGGAGCCTGCGCACCACACTAGAGAAGAGAAAACCCACATACCTCAACGAGAGAGAAGCCCATGCATCACAATGCAGATCCTGTGCGCTGCAACAGAAGATCCCACATGCCTCAAGGAAGATCCCAAGTGCTGCAACTAAGACCCGATGCAGCCAAAATTAAATTAATTAAATAAATAATAAATCTTTTTTTTAATTAAAAGAATTTTTTTTAAAAGAAGGATTTCTTAGGGAAGCCCAAAGTCAAGAGGAGAAACAAAAATAAGTACACTAAAGGGATTTTAAGCCTCTCCTACCTACAGCTACAGCAAACACTCAACACAGCTCAACTCCTAACCAGATTAACAAAAATCCTCATGATAAAGATCTATTTACCTTAGTTCCCATTACTCCATGAAACACATCTAGCTACTAATAAAAATAACAATATGTACCAAAAAATAACATCAAAAATAAATAAATAAATCCTGAAGAGACAAAGAAATCATCAGATTAAGACTGAGATATGACACAGACTTTGGAATTATAAAACAGAAATGAAAATACTTATGGTTAACATGCCAAGGGCTCTAATGGAGAGTGGAATGAAATGTTTAAAGCGTTGAAAAAAGAAAAAAACAAACACGTAGAACTCTATATCCAGCAAAATTCTCCTCAAATGTGAGAGAGAAATAAAGACATCTCTGGCAAACAAACAAACAAAAAACTGAGGGAATTCATTGCTACTAGACTTTCCTTGCAAGAACTGTTAAAAGAAGTTCTTTAGGTAGAAAGGAAAAAACGCAGTTCAGAAACTCATCTTACAAAGAAAGGAAGAGCTATGTATGGAAAAGCAATAAATTAAGGTAAAATTAAATCTATCATTTTTCTTATTCTTTATTGAGCTACAAGATAACTGATTATTTAAAATAGTAATAGCAATAGTGCATTTTTGTGCAATTATAGCATATGAGTAAGTGTATAAATGGCAGAAATATTATAAGACACTGAAGGAGATATTAGGAACACTCACGTATAAAGTACCTGCACTACCCATGAATCAGGATAGTTTTAATTGAAGATGGATTTGGAATGGTTAAAAAAGTGTAAGGGAAACTCTACGATAACCAGTAAAAAAAAGGTTTCAAAAGTATAAGTTGGTATGCTAAGAGAGGAGATAAAATCAGGTGTCTAAGCATAAAAAAAAAAATTTTCACAATAAGAAAGCAATTAAAAATGGGCTTCCCTGGTGGCGCAGTGGTTGAGAGTCTGCCTGCCGATGCAGGGGACGCGGGCCGGCGGAGCGGCTGGGCCCGTGAGCCATGGCCGCTGGGCCTGCGCGTCCGGAACCTGTGCTCCGCAACGGGAGAGGCCACAACAGTGAAAGGCCCGCGTACCGCAAAAAAAAAAATATCTGTGGCAGGATTCTCAGTTGAAACCACAGAAGCTGAGTGTGTCTGGTCAAGCAAGCAAGAAAGAGAGACAGACAGACAGACAGAGACAGAGGAAGGGAGGGAGGGAGAGAGGGAGGGGGGAGAGAGGGAGGGGAGAAAGAGAGAGATAGAAAGAAAGAAAGGAAGAAAGTTTAATGGCTAAAGATTAGTTGAGAGGGTTGGAGAACCAGGCTTAAGACTAAACTTTGAAAACAAAATGCTCTGAGCCACGCCGCCCAAGGGTAACGAGAAAATCAACTGCCACGGGCACTCCTACTAACAAGCTGCAGGTACCACAGGTTTTTTAAATTTGTGGCAAAGAACCTGAGTACTTCACTACTCCACTGCTCCCGGTGTTTGCCGGAATGCCGCTCCTGCAGTCGGACACAGACCAGACACCCACCACCATCACTCAAGCCGGAGGTGCCTGCCCTCGTCACGCCCCACCCCCCGCACCCCCAAAAATGGATTCTGCGCAGGACATCCTTCCTCAGACTGCTTACTTCCACGTTGGACTCTCCTGCTGACATGCCTGGAGGAGATGAGGGCACATGTCTGGGCTCCAGCCTCCGAGGAAGATGGGAAGCAAGTTTTCTGGCTTCTTCATGAGAAGGTAAGACAAACGCGGGGAACTTGTTCAGACATGCACAGTTATACTCAAAAGTTCAAGGCAGCAAGAAACCACAAAGCTCAAAGACACTCAGAACATTTCAAATTTATATCACTGCCCTTTGGTTCAAAACCTCGGGAGCTTCCCAGGTGAAATCTGAAATTCCCCACGCCCCCACCCCCCAAAAAAGAAAGAGATAAACCGCTCCAGATTGGCGGGTGGCAGGTTTAATAAGGAAACTTACAAACAAGGCTTGTCTTGGGCGACGAAAATTGAGTCTCGGAATCGGCCTGCCATAATCCTAACAGTTTATAGGGAGACCTTTTTGGTGTTCAGTCAGGTATACCGTGCAGATGGTCTCAGTAACACATTACTCTCTCAAGCTTACATCCTGGAAAATGGCTCCAGCTGTGGAAAGGGTGGGTGGAGCGTACTTTGCAAGGACACGAGTGAGAAAGAGCGCTCAGGGGTCGTCTGGCGGTCATGTCCTCTTGATGACCTCCTCCTACGCCGCCAGAAATTCTAAAACACTGAGTATTATCATTTCTTAAAAGATAACGCTCAGTGTCCATGCTCAAGGTTATACAATGTATGGGGGGAAAAAGCCATTTGAGTTTATACAAAAACTCATGAAGATTTCTTTGTAAAGAAAGACCATTCTTAGGTTATCTTTAACCGGCACAATGACTTACATATAAAGTTACAGCAGAGTGGATACATAGAAGCACAGCATCCAATAGCCAAAGTGCTAAAGGTATAAAATAATTCTTTGTCCAACTTTATAGCACCAAACTTTTCACGGTGTATAAATCTCTATGCGTTGAACCTTTTACTTGTGAAAAAATATTTTAAGAATCAATAAGCAACATTCTAAGAATTGATGAGTACACAAGAAAACATTATATCTATCTCATAAAAATGAGGGTTACATTCTTAGCCACACAATCCAAACTAATATTTCTGTTTCTTAAATAGAAATATCGTGGTCTCAAATATTACATGCTGCTTTGAAAGGGGCTTAATTTATAATCAGGGATTATTTTCTGGTTTGGAAGACTCCGTCTCAAATATATAAAGCATCACAGATAGGCATGAAAGATGAGGTTAATTGAGATATTTCTGTGTAAGCTGCTAACTAGTTGCAGAACTTGAAATCTAATAATAGATATTTATCTAAATATGTATTGTGTCCTTATATAAACAAATCTAGTAATCCTTCATATCATTGCAATATGGCATCAAATGAAACGGCATTAAATGAAAAACTGGATGCATTCCAAATCCATTGTGTTTCTTAAAAATATATTAATGTTTCATGCAATATATATTTTAATTTATTTGCCTATTCTAACAATAGTTCCATAATCCAATGATGGATTGGTTCTAACTTTATGAAGTTACCAGATGTGTATGTCAAGGTCAATAAATTTGTTTTTAACAAACCAACCTGTTTTTCTCTATAACATCATTCAAATTTCAGGGCTGGCAGAAATGTTAGTTTAACCAGGCTGCGTTCACAGAGCAGTCTATAACATGCCCGAAATGATAATCCTCAAAATCTCCCAAAATGAGAATTTCTGCACTAAACTAACTTGATTTGTGGACAGTAGAAAAATAAATAATTATGTCAGTAAACTATAAGAAAATGAAAATAGTTTTTTTGTTCTTTTTTTCTAATACTATTAGCAAAAGGACCTGTATAATGATAGGCCAAATTCTAGAAGTGAATAAAACAGTCTCCGGAAATAAATTAGGTGCATTGGGAAGCTACATCAACTCTTTCTGCACCAAGAGTACCATTTGTTGCCAGGAGACATCCATACAGGATGGCCTGGATGCACAAAAGTGCTAGGGGACACATTCTTACCATTAACCACTGACTTTCCATTATGGTATTTCTCTGGAGCAGATCTCCAATTTGCCATATTGACAGTTTTTCACGTGTTCTATTTTATCTGATTCTGTAATAAAGACTTTTGGTTATCTAAGAGTTCAGAAAGTTCAGTGAATCCATAGTGATAGGAAAGGCTTGAAAATAATACATAAGGTAAAATTCTGGAAGAATTGATTAATTTACTCAAAAAACAAGAACGTTGAAGGCAATTTTAAAACAGTCCTAAAATACCTGAGGTTTGTAATGTATAGGTGATATTCTGCACAAAAATAGTAGTTACTTGTTCTGTATCTCCATTGCAGATAAAAAAAGGGAAAAAAATTATCTTGACAGTAACATGAGAGGTTTGGTTTAAAAATAAGGAAAAAATTTTTGACAGTGGTTTTTGTAAAACTTGTTATTTTAGTCTCATCACAAAAGATGTGTATAGTTTATGCAGAAAGGTTTTTATTTTATTTTATTTTATTTTTTGGTTGCGTTGCGTCTTCTTTGCCGTGCCCAGGCTTTCTCTAGTTGCGGCGAGAGGGGACTACTCTTCGTTGCGGTGCGTGGACTTCCCATTGCGGTGGCTTCTCTTGTTGCGGAGCACGGGCTCTAGGCACATGGGCTTCGGTAGTTGTGGCACACAGGCTCAGTAGTTGTGGCACAGGAGCTCTAGAGCACAGGTAGAGTAGTTGTGGCACACGGGCTTAGTTGCTCTGCGGCATGTGGGATCTTCCCGGGCCAGGGCTGGAACCTGCATTGGCAGTCATTGGCAGGTGGATTCTTAACCACTGCGCCACCAGGGAAGCCCGCAGAAAGGTTTTTAAAGTGCAAAAATAAAATCAAGGAGTAAAAATCACACATAATCCTATTATCCAAAGATAACCCAGACAAAAGGAAACATTGGTATATATTTTTTCAGATATATATATATGTATATACACACATTTGTGATATTTTGAACATGATTTTTTTCATGGGACGTATCTTCAAATCAGTAAATATTCCTCTACAACATGATTTTTATTTTCATCATTATATCTCATAGATGTGCCATTAATAATTTAATAAGTCATATATCTCACATTTCCACTATATATCCTTTTGCTATATTTAATACTTTGATGAATAATCTTATACAGTAAACTGTGCACATATTTGATTTCTTTTTCCTTGGTGTAAATTCACAGAACATGCAAATTTGATGGGTATAAATATTCTGTTTCATGTTGTAAAGTTACCCTTCAGAATGACTGTTTCAGTTTAACTCCTAACAGCAAATGTATGAATGTCCTTGGTCTACTTTTGTTTGTATTTCTTTCATCTTTGTTTTACTTTGTATTATTTTCATTATTGTTTTCGCTCTCTTTAATAAAATGACCACCCACTTTTCCAGTGGGTACTCTAATCCCATTCTTAGGGTTTTGAAAGTATTCTCCACATATTTAGAGTTTCCTAATTTATAGTTTATTGTTTCCTTTATTTATTAGTTGTTTTAATATGTCTCTTTTCCTCTTTGTGGTTTCTTTCTCTTTTATTATTCCTTTAAAAAATCACCTTTCAACCATGTTCTAATTAATATTCAGCTATATTTTCAAGTAATTTTATTCATTTTTAATATTGAATTATCATCGTGTTGAGAGGCATGAAGTAGCGTTCGTACTTCATCTTTCCAAATAGTTAGCCAAATATATTCACTTATTGAGTAACCCATATTTGTTCTGCTGATTTTAATTGTACCCCAAGAATATCTCCAAAATATTTCCATGGACATGGGTCTATTTCTGAGCTTTGCAGTTTGTTCTACTGATTTGTCTTCTTGTCAGTACCATATTGTTTTAATAACTAAGTTTTGGAATACATTTTAATATCTAGCTGTTCATGTTAGTTCCATTCTCCTGTCGTTCTTATTTTTCCAAAGTTACTTTGATTGTATGTGTTTTATGTTAACTTTAGTTCCAAAAGTATGATTCATTTAGTATTCTTAGGGCAATTGAACTAGAAATATGCATCAACTTGGTGTTAGTTCATACTTCAACATATCTTCTTTATACCCAACATATAATAACTCTAGATTAAAAAATTGAAAGGCAACTGAAAATACATAACAAAAATAGCTGAAGCTAAGAATTTACTCCACTTTGCATCCAAGGTCAGCTCTTGTGAGTCAAAGACAACCACAACGCTCCACTTGAGAAGAGGGTCTGAAGCTAGGTTTGTAGCTTAAAGTCAGCAGCATAGGGAAGTTAAAAAAGATAAAAAGGGGGTGCCTTCAAGGAAAATTTCCTGTGGGTATGTGTTATGGATCAAATTGTGTCCCCCCCCCCCAAATGCATATGTTGAGGTCCTAACCCCTAGTACCTTGAAGCAATCAAGTTAAAATGAGGTCATTAAGGTGGGGTGGGCCCTAATCTAATATGACTGGTGTCCTGATAAAAAGGGGAAATTCTGGAGACATGCACACAGGGAGAAAACCATGTGCAGGTGAAAGCAGTGATGATCTGATGCTTCTAAAATTCAAGGCGTGCCAAAGATTGCCAGGAAACCACAAAAAGCTAGAGAAGAGGCATGGAACAGATTCTTCCTTAGAGCACTCATAGAGAACCAACAATGTCAACATCTTGGTCTCAGATTTATAGGACCCAGAATTGTGAGACAATGAACTTCTACTGTTTAATTCACCTAATTTGTGGTACTTTGCTAAGGCAACCCTAGAAAACTAATACACTATGACTACAGAAAACTGTGAACCTACAGAAGTTGTAAGACAAAGACATAGTCTATTGACCAGGACCTAGCCAAGGCAGCTGAGAGTTTGGTGACCACATCCTAGATATACCCAGAGCCATAAAACAGCTGTTATAAGATGTGACTCTGGCCTGAGTGTCAATGGGAAGAGAGAGCAGGAGAAGCATATACAAAACTAAAAACCAACTAGATAGCTACGAAGACAGAAAGGAGAAAAGAAAATGAACACTCAAGATTACTCCACAAATGACAACTTCAAAACATTAAACAAGCAAAAGCTAGTAAAAATAGATAACAGAATTAAAAATCAGATCATGAAATCAACTCAACTGAAAAGAAAGATTTTAAAATAAGTATGTACATAAAGCTCAACAAGATAAAAATAAAGCTAAAATCCTTGAAAAATCAGCTTGTAATAAACAAAAATGGGTATGAAAATTTAGAAATCTTAAAAATGAATAATAACCTTTGAATTAAAGAGCTACATAAGAGATAAACTCAAAGCTAGACCTGATTGAAGAGAAAAGAAAAAAAGTAATAATAGGTACCCAAAAATCTATTCACAGATAAGGAGGTAATAAATATGAAAATTGCAATTAGGTTATATGGTTAGATGATTAAAAGACTGCAAAGTATATTCAATCAGTTTCAGAAGAAAAGAAGAGAGAATGACAGAGAAGCTATACCTGTCAATAGCAGAATTGAGAGTTTTCCAGAATATTTTTAAAAAAAAGCATCTCAGCTCAAACGTTGGCTACAGGAACTGAATGGCATATAAACATAAATTCAGACATAGGTACAACCTTGTAAAACTTCAAATCATCAAAGATTTTTGTTAAAAATTCTTGAAATTTACCATAGGGAAAAAGATTACCTACAAAGGATCACAAATTAGCCTGAAGCTGACTTCGTAACAGCAATAATAAAAACTAAAAAATAATAGAACAGTATCTTCAAAGTACTAAGAGAAAAGAACACAGTGTTACACTCATCTAAATAGTTATTTTAGAGCAAAAGGCAAAATAAAGGCATTTCAAACGCAAAAACACTAAGTAAGAGAGTTTACAGCTCACAGATCCTCATTCAAATTTTTTTTTAATTTTTGAATTTTATTTTATTTATTTTTTTATACAGCAGGTTCTTATTGGTCATCAATTTTATACACATCAGTGTATACATGTCAGTCCCCATCGCCCAATTCATCACACCACCATCCCCAAACCCCGCAGCTTTCCCCCTTTGGTATCCATACGTTTGTTCTCTATATCTGTGGCTCAACTTCTGCCCGGCAAACTGGTTCATCTGTACCAATTTTCTAGGTTCCACATACATGTGTTAATATACGATATTTGTTTCTCCCTTTCTGGCTTACTTCACTCTGTATGACAGTCTCTAAATCCATCCACGTCTCAACAAATGGCCCAATTTTGTTCCTTTTTATGGCTGAGTAATATTCCATTGCATATAGGTACCACATCTTCTTTGTCCATTCGTCTGTCGATGGGCATTTAGGTGCTTCCATGACCTGGCTATTGTAAATAGTGCTGCAATGAACATTGGGGTGCATGTGTCTTTTTGAATTATGGATTTCTGTGGGTATATGCCCAGTAGTGAGATTGCTGAGTCATATGGTAATTCTATTTTTAATTTTTTAAGGAACCTCCATACTGTTCTCCATAGTGGCTGTATCAGTTTACATTCCCACCAACAGTGCAAGAGGGTTCCATTTTATCCACACCCTCTCCAGCATTTGTTGTTTGTAGATTTTCTGATGATGCCCATACTAGCTGGTGTGAGGTGATACCTCATTGTACTTTTAATTTGCATTTCTCTAATAATTAGTGATATTGAGCAGCTTTTCACGTGCTTCTTGGCCATCTGTATGTCTTCTTTGGAGAAATGTCTATTTATGTCTTCTGCCCATTTTGGATTGGGTTGTTGGATTTTTTAATATTGAGCTCCATGAGCTGTTTGTATATGTTGGAGATTAATCCTTTGTCCTTTGATTCGTTTACAAATATTTTCTCCCATTCTGAGGGTTGTCTTTTTGTCTTGTTTACGATTTCTTTTGCTGTGCAAAAGCTTTTAAGTTTCATTAGGTCCCATTTGTTCATTTTTCTTTTTATTTCCATTACTCTAGGAGGTGGATCAAAAAAGATCTTGCTGTGATTTATGTCAAAGAGTGTTCTTCCTATGTTTTCCTCTAAGGGTTTTATAGTGTCCAGTCTTACATTTAGGTCTCTAATCCATTTTGATTTTATTTTTGTGAACAGTGTTAGGGAGTGTTCTGATTTCATTCTTTTACATGTAGCTGTCCAGTTTCCCCAGCAACACTTATTGAAGAGACTGTTGTTTCTCCATGGTATATCCTTGCCTCCTTTGTCGTAGATTAGTTGACCATAGGTGCATGGGTTTATCTCTGTGCTTTCTATCTTCTGCCATTGATCTATGTTTCTGTTTTTGTGCCAGTACCATATTGTCTTGATTACTGTAGCTGTATAGTATAGTCTGAAGTCAGGGAGTCTGATTCCTCCAGCTCCGTTTTTTTCCCTCAAAACTGCTTTGGCTATTCGGGACCTTTTGTGTCTCCATACAAATTTTAAGATTTTTTGTTCTAGTTCTGTAAAAAATGTCACTGGTAATTTGAGAGGGATTGCATTGAATCTGTAGATTGCTTTGGGTAGTATAGTCATTTTCACAGTGTTGATTCTTCCAATCCAGGAACATGGTTTATCTCTCATCTGTTGGCATCATCTTTAATTTCTTTCATTGGTGTCTTATAGTTTTCTGCATACAGGTCTTTTGTCTCCCTAGGTAGGTTTATTCCTAGGTATTTTATTCTTTTTGTTGCAGTGGTAAATGGGAGTGTTTCCTTAATTTCTCTTTCAGATTTTTCATCATTAGTGTATAGGAATGCAACAGATTTCAGTGCATTAATTTTGTATCCTGCAACTTTACCAAATTCATTGATTAGCTGTAGTAGTTTTCTGGTGGCATCTTTAGAATTCTCTATGTGTAGTATCATGTCATCTGCCAACAGATACAGTTTTACTTCTTCTTTTCCAATTTGTATTCCTTTTATTTCTTTTTCTTCTCTGATTGCTGTGGCTAAGACTTCCAAAACTATGTTGAATAATAGTGGTGAGAGTGGACATCCTTGTCTTGTTCCAGATCTTAGAGAAAATGCTTTCAGTTTTTCACCATTGAGAATGATGTTTGCTGTGGGTTTGTTGTATATGGCCTTTATTATGTTAAGGTAGGTTCCCTCTATGCCCACTTTCCAGAGAGTTTTTATCATAAATGGGTGTTGAATTTTGTCAAAAGCTTTTTCTGAATCTATGAGATGATCATATGGTTTTTAATCTTCAATTTCTTAATATGGTGTATCACATTGATTTGCGTATAGTGAAGAATACTTTCATCTCTGGGATAAATCCCACTTGATCATGGTGTATGATCCTTTTAATGTGTTTTTGGATTCTGTTTGCTAGTATTTTGTTGAGGATTTTTGCATCTATATTCATCAGTTATATTGGTCTGTAATTTTCTTTTTTTGTAGTATCCTTGTCTAGTTTTGGTATCAGGGTGATGGTGGCCTCTTAGAATGCATTTGGGAGTGTTCTTTCCTCCACAGTTTTTTGGAAGAGTTTGAGAAGGATGGGTGTTAACTCTTCTCTAAATGTTTGATAGAATTCACCTGTGAAGCCATCTGGTCCTGGGCTTTTGTTTGTTGGAAGAACTTTTTTCACAGTTTCAATTTCATTACTTGTGATTGGTCTGTTCATATTTTCTATTTATTCCTGGTTCAGTCTTGGAAGGCTATACCTTTCTAAGAGTTTGTCCATTTCTTCCAGGTTGTCCATTTTATTGGTCTAGAATTGCTTGTAGTAGTCTCTTAGGATGCTTTGCATTTCTACAGTGTCTGTTGCAACTTCTCCTTTTTTATTTCTAATTTTATTGATTTGAGTCCTCTCCCTCTTTTTCTTGATTAGTCTGGCTAATGATTTATCAATTTTGTTTATCTTCTCAAAGAACCAGCTTTTAGTTTTATTGATCTTTGCTATTGTTTTCTTTGTTTCCATTTCATTTATTTCTGCTCTGATCTTTATGATTTCTTTCCTTCTGCTAACTTTTGGTTTTGTTTGTTCTTCCTTCTCTAGTTCCTTTAAGTGTAAGTTTAGATTGTTTGTGATTTTTCTTGTTTCTTGAGGTAGGCCTGTATAGCTATAAACTTCCCTCTTAGAACTGCTTTTGCTGCATCGTATAGGTTTTGGATCATCGTTTTTTCATTGTCATTTGTCTCTAGGTATTTTTTTATTTCGTCTTTGATTTCTTCAGTGATCTCTTGGTTACTTAGTAACGTATTGTTTAGCCTCCATGTGTTTGTGTTTTTTACGTTTTTTTCCCTGTAATTCATTTCAAATCTCATAGCGTTGTGATCAGAAAAGATCCTTGATATGATTTCAATTTTCTTAAATTTACTGAGGCTTGATTTGTGACCCAAGATGTGATCTATCCTGGAGAATGTTCCATGCGCACTTGAGAAGAAAGTGTAATCTACTGTTTTGGGATGTAATGTCCTATAAAATTCAATTAAATCTATCTGGTCTGTTGTGTCATTTAATGCTTCTGTTTCCTTATCTATTTTCATTTTGGATGATCTGTCCATCAGTTTAAGTGAGGTGTTAACGTCCCCCACTCTTATTGTGTTACTGTCGATTTCCTCTTTTATAGCTGTTAGCAGTTGCCTTATGCATTGAGGTGGCTCCTATGTTGGGTGCATATATATTTATAATTGTTATATCTTCTTCTTGGATTGATCCCTTGATCATTACGTAGTGTCCTTCCTTGTCTCTTGCAACATTCTTTATTTTAAAATCTATTTTATCTGATATGAGTATTGATACTCCAGCTTTCTTTTGATTTCCATTTGCATGGAATATCTTTTTCCAATCCCTCACTTTCAGTCTGTATGTGTCCCTAGGTCTGAAGTGGGTCTCTTGTAGACAGCATATATATGGGTCTTGTTTTTGTATCCATTCAGCAAGCCTGGGTCTTTTGGTTGGAGCTTTTAATCCATTCATGTTTAAGGTAATTATCAATATGTATGTTCCTCTGACCATTTTCTTAATTGTTTTGGGTTTGTTTTTGTAGGTCCTTTTCTTCTCTTGTGTTTCTCACTTAGAGAAGTTCCTTTAGCATTTGTTGTAGAGCTGATTTGGTGGTGCTGAATTCTCTTAGCTTTTGCTTTTCTGTAAAGCTTTTGATTTCCCCATCAAATCTGAATGAGATCCTTGCTGGGTAGAGTATGTTGGTTGTAGGTTCTTCCCTTTCATCACTTTAAGTATATCATGCCACTTCCTTCTGGCTTGTAGAGTCTGCTGAGAAATCACCTGTTAACCTTATGGGTGTTCCCTTGTATGGTATTTGTCATTTTTCCCTTGCTGCTTTCAATAATTTTTCTTTGTCTTTAATTTTTGCCAATTTTATTACTATGTGTCTCAGCGTGTTTCTCCTTGGATTTATCCTGTGTGGGACTTGCTGTGCTTCCTGGACTTGGATGGCTGTTTCCTTTCCCATGTTAGGGAATTTTTTGACTATAATCTCTTCAAATATTTTCTCTGGTGTTTTATCTCTCTCTTCTTCTGGGACCCCTATAATGTGAATGTTGTTGCGTTTAATATTGTCCCAGAAGTCTCTTAGGCTGTCTTCATTTCTTTTCATTCTTTTTTCTTTATTCTGTTCTGCAGCAGTGAATTCCACCATTTTGTCTTCCAGGTCACTTATCCGTTATTCTGCCTCAGTTATTCTGCTATTGATTCCTTCTAGTGTAGTTTTCATTTCAGTTATTGTATTGTTCATCTCCGTTTGTTTGTTCCTTAATTCTTCTAGGTCTTTGTTAAACATTTCTTGCATCTTCTCAAATATTTTTTTTAATAATGTATGCCCAGAGGGATAATATGAGACTAAAAGAACATCAATAAATGAAGACAAATGAGACTAAAAGAACATCAATAAATGAAGACATTGATAAAATTATGTTAGAAAATTTAATTAATAGTTGATAGTAAAACTAATAATTGGTTTTTGATAAAAGTAAATCTCCAGGAAGCAATATATATATATATATATATATATATATATATATATATATGGATTTTAAAGCACCCTAAGAACCTTGTGTTTAGGAGGGAGATAGAAACACTAAATGTTTATAGATTTATAATAATAATTTGTGTAGATGTTTTAGAGCATGATTTGGAGCATGGAGTAAGAGTGTAGGCAAGACAAACATTTATGCAACTATTTAATAATCTAGAAGAGATGGTGTGTACTCTTATCCATTTCTACAATTTAAATTACGAGCTTTACATGGGTGAGTCCTGAATATTTATTTATAAGCTTACCCTTTCCCAGGACAGAATCCTTTATTATCAATTTCCTACTGGCCATTTCCAATTAGATAGCCTATGAGCATCTCAAACTCTAAAGCACAACTGATCAACTTCACCATAACTAATCAATATTATTGTCATCACTAGTTTTTCGATCTCCTATTGTTGAACCCTGAGCATCACTTCTGAGCTTCCCCTCTATTTGTTCTTCACATCCAATCAGATAACAGTCCCTAGCTGTACAATTCTACAATGTCTCATTTGTTCTCTACTCCTTTACATTTCCATGGCCACCACTTTCATTTCATTTCTGCTGTAGGCAGGATTTTGGCTCCATAATCTTCATCCCTTGATGTCACACTCTTTACCTTTTGTGGCAAAATAGACTTTGCAGGTAGGATTAAGGTGGCTAATATGCCATCCTTAAAGAGGTTATCTTGATTATCTGAATGTACCCAACATTATCACATGGGCACTTAAAAGTGGGAGAGGGAAGCAGAAGAGTCAGTCAAAGATATCAGACAGGCAAGAAGCAGGAGGAATTCAAAGCATGAGAGAGACTTGACCCATTGTTACTGCCTTTGAAGATAAAGCCAGGAGATGCAGTTGGCTTCTAGAAGATGAGAATGGTTCCCTGAGCAACAGCCAGCAAGGAAACAGGGACCTCAGTCTTACAACCCCAAGGACTACAATTCTGCCAACCACCTGAATGAGCCCCAAAGCAGATTTTTCCCTGGAGCCTTGTGGAAAGAATGCAGCCTTGATGACACCTTGCTTTTGGTCTACAGAATTGTGAGATAACAGATTCTTGTTATATTAGGCTGCTAAGTGTATTTGCTGTGTTTGTTACAGTAGCAAAATAAAACTAATATAAGTCTCCCAACTATTTTCCTTATCTTCATTCTCCTCTGCCTTTAAGTCAATTTTCTCCACCAGTTCAAAATTACACACACACACACACGCACACACACATGCAGAGAGAGATAACATCATAACATACCACTGCTCAGCTCAAAACTTTAATTATTTTTATTACATATCATATTTATTATTTCTCAGCCTCAATCAAGGTCGTTAACAATATGACAGCAACTCTCCTTTCTACATTTCTCTCTGCCAAGAATATAAGTTTGAACTAGCTAAAAGAAGAGACATATAGGGCAGAATCTAGGAGGGCTCCAAGTGCAAAGCTTCAGTCACCCTCAGCATAAGTTATCTTCTGGCATTGAGGTGTGAGAATACACACAGAGAACTAGGAAGCCAGAGAGCTCACTGGAGCTTCAGGGTCCAAAGTTTTTATTGAGGCTTCATAACGTAGGCACATTTGACTGGATCATTGCCCGTGTGGTCGAACTCAGTCTCCAGCCCCCTTTCCCTCTGTGGAGGTCAGGCCAGTGATATGTGCCCCCAAGTCTCAATGCTCTAATCACATCACTGGTCCTTCTGGTGTGGCAAGCCCCATCCTAAGTCATTTTGTGAGCAGATACTATCCAGGGGCCTAGCATAAGCCAACCCTTAGCATAAACTATCAACAAGGGTCTATGAGACCCCCCATGATTAACAAAGACACTTCTATCCAAGGGTTTAGAGGTTACCTCCAGGAGCCACGACAAAGACCACACTTCTCCTTGAGGGCCAAATTCCCTGCTACCCACTCTCCCACCACTCTTCTTCATCCTACATTCCTGCAGAGCTGGAGTACTCATCGCTCTGCATTCAGAGTTTCCCGATACCCACCTTTGACTCATGTTATTCCTCAGTTTAGAATGGCTGCTTCTCATACCTTTCCTAAAAAAACAAATATTTGAATCCTCAAGACCTAGGTAAGTTGCCAGATTCTTCATCAATTGTTTCTAACACCAGCACCCGGAAGTCTCTCTCTCCTGTGTATCCCGGAAGTCTCTCTCTCCTGTGTATCCCGGAAGTCTCTCTCTCCTGTGTATCCCGGAAGTCTCTCTCTCCTGTGTATCCCGGAAGTCTCTCTCTCCTGTGTATCCCGGAAGTCTCTCTCCTGTGTATCCCGGAAGTCTCTCTCCTGTGTATCTCTACCAAATTTTGCTGGCAGTTCGTTAAGCAGCGTTCCTCTTCCCTTTCCTTTATTTTAGCGGATTCTGAACTTGTTGTATTCCATCCCCTTTTACAGCCACCTTCTTATTATACTATGAGCTTCTCCAGTGTAGGGAACTCTACCTTACTCATTTATTTCCTATATGGTAGCTGCATAATTTATAGTCGTTGAATTGCATGCACAACACAGATATTGCTTAGGAAGCATTCTCTTGTATGGCTCTAACACCCACTAACACAATTCAAGTTAGAGAACTGTCGTCTCTAGAAGTGGGACTGAAAAACGTGGGGGTGGGGATGGTGTCACAAAAAGAGGTGCCAAAATATGTGTAGAAAGACACTTCCGCCGGAAGCTGTTCTCACGATAGACTAGCCCCTGTACTGAGGCCTACCAAAGTGATAGGCGATGGCAGTGGTGGTTTTAGTGAGTGTGTGTGTGTGTGTGTGTGTGTATGTGTGTGTGTGTTTGCGCACTGGAGAAAGAGGGTAGAAAAACTTGAAATGTGCTTATCCAATGTCCTTTAGTTTAGGATTTACCTTCAATGTTCTGATGGTACAAAATTACTTCCAAGTATGTCAATGAACTTGCAAGTGAAAAAGTATGAAAACAGTTAAAGTACTCCACGTGTAACAGCTTTACAGAATGAGGTAGTATGGCAAAGCCCGCGTCCTCATTCCTCTCCTGATTCTTACTGTCTGACCCACTCAGTTGCAACTATTTTCATGCAAGTGTGTTCTAGCCACTTCTTCTGTAGACTATACTGCCTAGTTCTACATACTGCTGGGGAGATGTTAGGGAAAGCAACCAACAGAAAACATGGTAGGGCTTGTAAATATAATTTCAGAATAGCATTGTTTGTGGGGGGAATTCCCTGGTGGTCCAGTGGTTACAACTCTGCGCTTTCACTGCCAGGGCCTGGGTTCGATCCCTGGCCACGGAACTAAGGGGCAGCCAAAAAAAAAAAAAAAAGAATAGCATTTTTTGCGAAAGCAAAACAATAGACACAATTAAATGCCCACCCTAATTGGAGATTAGCTAAACAAATTATTACAAATCTATTAAGTAGAAACCAGGTATCATTAATAGGAGAAGCTAGGCTCTGTGTCTGATAGAAACATTTTCCAAAATATATTGAAAAGTTAAAAAAAGATGAAGAATATTATGTTTAATAGTACACCCATTTGTGTAAAAAATATTTGATATTTTGAAGCATTCAAAATATGCTCTCACTAATGACTATCCCTCCAAAGTGGTAATGTGGGTTGGGGGACTATGGAAGACTTTTCCCTTTCTACATTTCTGTACTGTTTTGTATTTAAATGATGAGCAGGCAGTATTTTATTTTTTAAAAGCCTTAGTCATTTTACAACTTTGCTTTATCACACTAGCCCTTCCATTTCCATTGTACTCATTTATCCATATTTAACTAATTTGCCCATCAAAAATCCCCCTATGAATTCTGTGGCAGCAAAGATGAAAACAAATTACTTAAGCATAATCTTATTTTACCTCTAAGTTGCCTATAATAATGGAAGTAAAAGGTGTGAAACATGTTAATACTGTAGTTTAAGATTAAAATCTTTTAGACAGATATCTCTATAATTCCTTTAAATAGGTCCTTTCTAAGTCATATGAAAGTATTTGTTTTGACAGATAATTTTCTGTTCACGTTTAAAACCTACTCCATTTCCAACTTTTTTTTCCTCTGAAACTGTGGAAAATGAGTCACTAAAAAAGTTCACCTAACGTTTTCCTCTTGAACAGATTGAAAAATTAATACCCTTTCCTTTTTCTTAAGTAAGAAACTCGATTTAATTTAGATAACCCGGGATCATATTTCTTTCTATAGGATTAACAGAACAAGTGGTCCTCTATAATTATATTTAGAATGCCTTCTGTATTTACTAATACATGTATTTATGATTAAAACTCACTTTCAGGAAAAAAAATGTATGTTACTCTAGGATTTTATCTGAACCCGGTGGTAATTTTCTGAGGATGCCATTTGGTGGGGAAAAAAGAATTTATCTTTTATTATGGTATTTATGCATTTTACAGCTTTACACTTACTTTTCTCTCTCTGATATTGCTAGTATAAAATCAGATTTTATTAATAATAAGATTAAGTGATTACAGCATGAACAAATTAGCAATAATACTTAACAGTAGAGACTGGTAAACAGTGCAGATATATAGCACTAAGCATTAAATATCTCCTTTCTAGACGATTTTCAATGTGAGAGAGTGAAAAGAAATTAATAGGTTTTGAGTATCTACTTGTACCAAACATTCTGTGTGGCTCTTTTTAAAAATCTTCTAACGTTTCACTGAGATAGGTATTTCAGCCCACCTCACAGGTGATAGCGGGAGGCAGAGAGGGACTTAACAATGTAAGGATGCCTAAACTATAGAGCACTCTTTCTCAAAATTTTCTGTGTAACACTATTCTTCTGTGAAGTTCAGGGAAAGCGATTTCCAAAGTCAATGTTATATACAGTGAACATGCCAAGCTCATCCCCCCCTCCCACTTTCAGAACTCTGTAGAGCTCTTTCTTCTCAGTCAGAGAAGTTTCCAGACCACTGCATCTAAAGTAGCCTTTTCTCACCAATTAATTTCTACCGTATCACTGTATTTTATTTCCTCCTTAAAAGCTAACATTCTCTCAAAGTGCCTGGTTTATGTACTTGTTGACATATTCATTTTCTGCTCCCCTCTCCACCCCCCACAAGCCTTAACACTGGGTTGTCAGCTTCATGAGAGCAAGGATCTTACCTGCCTTGACACTGTATCACCAGCACCTACTGACCAGTGCCTGATACGCAGGAAGTGCTCGATAAATTGTTGCCCACTTAGTGATTTTGCATAATCCGGTGTCTCCTGGTACACAAGGCACATGGCTGATTAAAGGCTTTGCATAGTATAAATCTACTTAATTTTGTTTAACCTAGTGTCTCCACAATGTATTTGATCATTGTTTCTCCGGTTCCATCAGTATCTCTTATAATTAATATTCAGTTAAAAAAATCCTTTGGTAAATGTTGCCACAGTAAAACCAAAAATGACCCATATTCCAAAATGCTGTCTGCTCTATTTGCCAAAATTATTACTTAAATGCAAATGTCAC
The DNA here is from genome assembly GCF_951394435.1 of Stenella coeruleoalba. Lineage (NCBI taxonomy): Eukaryota > Metazoa > Chordata > Mammalia > Artiodactyla > Delphinidae > Stenella > Stenella coeruleoalba. The sequence continues at coordinate 17,273,838 of NC_137167.1, forward strand.
CTGGAAGGTCACTCTAGAAATCCACTGTGAGCCATTAATACCACACCGAAAGTGAGTTTGTCAACTTAACTAACAGAGAGCCTTGTGTAGAGAGACTGGATCCTGGAGTAAAGACTCCAGGAAGGACTCCAGACACCCAGGGGGCACAGTGAGGGCAAAGACCTGGGAGGAGCCCAAGAGAAAGGTTACACTGGTGAAAGAAGCTTACGTTTCCTCCTCGACCCGTTGTGGCTAGTGGGTTTATTACATGGTAATTTTTTTAAGCCTCCAATGTGGTGCATATAAGTGAAAAGATACTAGGATTCTTACTGGTTGGCTTATTGGTTTCTTTTGAGTTAGGATTTTATTTTAGTTTGTTCCATGTTGGAACCACAAAAGCCCCTGCATCCTCATTTCACCTCACTGAGGAGAGAGTAAAGAGGACGTGCAGAGATCACCAATGCTCTTAGCAACAGCACTATCACCAATAACCAATCCTTGAAATCACCTACTCTCTGGCTGGCTATTCATACACATGATTTCATGTAATGCTCATAACAGCGTGACCAGGATTTAACTGAGAAGATACTGAGGCACAGAGAAGTCAAGAATCTTGGCTAATTTCATGGTAGTTAGTGGAGTAATTAGGATCCAAACCTATCACTGACTGACCGCAAATCACACTGTATTTCTGTTCTGCCAGGATCCCCTGCCATTTTTCTGTAATTTGTAAGAAAGGGAAAGAGGAAAGTTCATTGCTCTACCTCCAGACAGCATCTCCTTGGCTCTGTGGTGTCAGTTGCTACGTGGTTGGTTGGTTGCATACCATACATCTTGGAAATGAGGCGTATCCTTGAGGACAAGTCAATATAAAAGAGGACAAGGAAAGAATCCTGCTGGAGTTAAGAGCTAGTAAACCACCGTGATGTCCCTTTCCTGACGCTTCAGAAAAAAATCATAACATATATTTTTATCGAAATTGTTATTACATGTCAGAAAAAGAAAGTAACTAATATGTTTTCTTAAAGCTTTATTAAACATGAAGCAAACTTAGGAAATGTCTGGAGCTTGGACTTACCACCTGTGTACAAAAGGCATTGTGCAGCGTTAATGTTAGTTTTTTTGTTTCCTTGTTTTTAAATTAGAATCGACATATGTTTGCTTGATTTTGAGTCTCCTTACAAGATTTGACAGTATATTATACAGGGCAATTACACAGAGCATAGAATGAAATTTTCAGCAAGTGGAAAATATATAGATATTCATGGAAAATTAGTGTAAGTTAGTGGCTGCAGTCAGTCAAGATTGTATCAAAAGCAAAAGAACAAATGAAAATATTTTGAATTATGCAGAATTCATGATTAATCAGAGAAAAAAGAGACAAGTTTATCTGCAAGGGCAAACTTCTTACTTGAATGGAATTTCAAGGAGGAATGAATATTTTAAATAGGTCTCTTGTATAAAAGGTTTCTTAGCAAATTAATTAACAGAGTTTCCACTAGGAATGAAGCCTAGAGCGGAGCAGATTCCAAATTCTGTTCTTAATAGGTTCTAGAATGCTAGTCATGCATTGACTACCAAAGGATATTTTGGGCAACATTTGGAAAGCCAAGTAATAAATAGATCTGGTCAATTCTCATCTAAAGACCCTCTGAGAGTAATCTCAACCTGAGCCATTTATTGGCTTTAATAATGAGAAAAGTGAGTTGGGAAATACCAGATGTTAATGAAAACCCGTTCAAATCTCTTCCTTGAAAGGGAGGTTGATCAGTTTTTTCAAGTCTAATTTAGTCTAGTGGTGTGTTATTTAATAATTATCCACTATACTTCCTCCAAAGTGTGCTATAGAAATATTCTGAACAACCTGCTCATTTTCCAAAACTATACTGTATATGGACATCTTTGGGATAGCCTTTCCCCAGCCTCCATCATTTCTGGGGAGCATGGATTATACAGGAAATTTTACAGGTCATGAACTGTTTTTGTTTTGGTCTGAAGGAAATTGAATGATACTGGATAATAGTAATCACAATAATCCTTTAAATTTGCAGAGTATTAACTAGATACCAGGTTCTTTTTCATGTATTAACTCCATTGATATTTACAATTTAAATGTACTCTAAACCATGGTTGTTTGACATTTTAAAATTTGCCTTTTTTTTAATGAAAGTTGAGCCTTTGAGATTGCCCAGTGGTTTGATTACTTATTCTTATACTCATACCTTCCACAAAATTTATTGGACCCTGTGCTAAGCTCTAGGAAAACAGAAGTAAGTAAGACAGAATTTTAGCAGAACGGATGATAAAGAGTGACTTGCAAAATTAATTATTTCATGATACTTGTGATAAGTGCCCCGAAAAAGAAGTACAGGAAATCATGTTAACTAACAGGAAGACTTGACCCAATCTTGTAAATTAAGGAAGACATCCCCAGGGAAGTGATATTTTACGTGAGCTCTGAAAGACAAGTAGGAATTAGGAAGTGGAAAGACTAGTCCAAGTCGATGACAAAGCAATGCCTTAAGGCAGGATAAAGTAGTCCAAGGTCCATGATCCAAGAATTTAATGAAAGCAGGTATGGCTGGGCTCAAAATGTGTGTGTGTGGACAGGGTGTGGAGGGGCAGGGGTTGTAGAATAGTCAAGATAAGCTATGTAGTGGCCAAATCATGCAAAATCTTGCTATAGGTTTCCATCATGTCCACTAACAGCAAATGCCCGTTAAGCACTTACCGTGTGCCTATCCTTCAACCAGCTGCACAGGGTGCGAAGAAGTTTAGGTCACTTGCCCAAGATTATGCAACTGAGAATTGAGCGAGTTGGGATATGACCCAGGTGGTCTTGCTCCAGTGTTTTCTCTCCCAGCTCTAGATTGGGCAGCAAACAACCAGTGAAGGCTTCAGCAGGGAATGGACACATCTACCCTCGCACTGGGGTTCATGGGTTCCTGTAATGAACATTTATTGAATTCAAGCGATGTACAGAGCACTGCCGTAGATGCTTTGATATCTTATACATTCATTTACACACATTCTTCTATCAGTATGAACCCTTAGAGAAGCAATCCAAACAAAAGGATTAAAGGGACAATGCATAAATGTAAAGTTCACATAGAAATAAACTTTGACAAAGCAATTTTAATTAAAGTGGTATAAAGACTCCATGCTCCCAATGCAGGGGGCCCAGGTTTGATCCCTAGTCGGGGAACTGGATCCCACATGCATGCCGCAACTAAGAGTCCACATGCTGCAATGAAGATCCCGCGTGAAGCAGCTAAGACCCGCCACAGCCAAAATAAATAAATAAATACTTAAAAAAAAAAAATAAAGTGGTATTTGGATAGGCATGGAATGGTGGAGAATATAAAAGAGGTAACAATTGTGATGACGCTAGGAATCCAGATTTTTATGGTATCTTAATTTATGAAGTGCAGTAAGTTCATTGGATCCTCACAATAACCTGGTGATGTAGGCAGGACAGAAATTATTTTCTACCTTATAGGTAAGGGAACTGAAGTTAGGGAAGGATGAAATACTACTGCCAAGCACACGTGGCTGCCCTGCATGTCTGCTTTTTTACAACATTTTCTAAATGGAAGGAAGAATCTGTGGAGGAAGGAAACACAAAGCACTGTATGGAATAAGTACTGCAAAACATGTGTAAACCTTCCCCGTAAACTAAAGGAAATGAAGAGTTAAAAACAATGTTCTACATTTCACTTTCTCTTCTAACAAAAATATGCTTAACATGTCCTTCACAGTATTATGGTTGTGGCCCCTACTTGCAAACCAGATCTTAAAATCATACCTCTTGTTTTTTTTTTTATTTTCCTAACATATGCAAGTATTAGGAGATTATCAGAGATTATTTAGAAGGAGGGATACTTTTTTAACATTGAAAGGTAAGTAAATTAATTGAGTTGATAAATATAAGTAGTTGCCATGGCTTGTTTTAATGTTTTTTTTTTTTTCTGTAGAGCAATAACTAATTATTTGAGAGTATCAGAAAAAATTGAGTAGTTTTTCAAAAGCCTTTTTTTTTCTACCATGACTCACGTTATAAAGGAAAGTGCCATCAATCTTGGATTGTAACTCTTGGGCCAAATATGCTGGTAAAGGACAGGAAGTTGGCTGCCGCTAGACTAGGCCAATGTCACTATCTATGCTGGTAAAAGACAGGAAGTTGGCTGCCGCTAGACTAGGCCAATGGCACTATCTATGCTGGTAAAAGACAGGAAGTTGGCTGCCGCTATACTAGGCCAATGTCACTATCTATGCTGGTAAAAGACAGGAAGTTGGCTGCTGCTAGACTAGGCCAATGTCACTATCTATGCTGGTAAAAGACAGGAAGTTGGCTGCCGCTAGACTAGGCCAATGTCACTATCAAGAAATTACTTTGTGTGTGTGTGTGTGTGTGTGTGTAATTTATTTTCTACCTAAGTTTCTGATGTGCATAGTGCCCAAGGTGACACCTCTGCTGTGGACTTGACCCACCCTAATTTTGGTCACAAGTTCTGATATCTCAGGGTTATGAACCCTGTGAATAAAATCAATTAGAGGATATGCAGCTGGCCCTTTTGAATTATTGTTCATTTTGGCCCACCTTCTTTTTCCTTCATTAGTTCTAGGCATAAAGCCAACAGGAGATTTTATGTCTCATTCGTGGCCTCCCTTTTCTCGATTGTCTTTCTGTTATTTATGGACAGTAAAACTAATGCCTGAACAAATGTTGAATTCCATTTAAACCCTTATTCGCCTAGAATAATGGATGATCAGTTATCTTACAGCTTCAGCACACATTTCAAATGAGATTATGACAACTCACCTGTGTTGAAATAACTTTCTGAACCCAAGATGAAGCCACTTCTGCCTGGGGTGACAGGTTGGCAAACCAAAACTTGACCAGAAACACAGTATATCCAGTCAGCCAATCCCCCGATGCCAAACCAACTCTAGGCCTTCTCACCCCAAACAAGGTTGACTCTGTGACCCCGGCCCATCAGACATTTTCTATTTGTCTCTTTCTTTTTCTTTATTCATTATCCTATAAAAGCATCCTGCCTTCCACCCCATTTTGCAGTTTTCCACAGGAGACTGTCCACTTCATGAAGTGTTAATGTTTGTTGTATCACCTAAATTTGTTTCCATTTTTTAAACAGTTTTTGACGATGAAGAATGGGATTCGAATCTGACTGCTAACAGCCTATGACACCTGGGCAAGATCTCTTTGAGTTCACTGTTCCTCTCATCATTTTGGAGGGCTGGGGTAAGTCACTCGGATTTGAGCTCCGCTCCCTTGTGTGAAGCTCTCTGATCCAAAAAAAACTTTATTTAAAAAAAAAAACTATTTTTTTTTATTTACTTATTTCTCAGGAAGTTTCTGGGGCTCTGGAAAGATCCTGGGGTGTATTAAAATTCCCAGAAAAGTTCTGGGAGAGTTATACTGGGAGTTCACAATGGGTGGCAGTCCTTAGGGGACTCACGAAGCCTCAAAGTTAAGTCCATAACATAAACTGCTGGGAAACTTGGGAAAATAAATTAAGACAAGGAATTCAGATTGTTTTGAACATCAAAATCAAATCCTAAGTAGGTACAAGCCAGTCTATTAAAAGTCATCAGGGCATCCAATACAGTAAAGAAATCTCGTGGAAGGAATATTAGATCTCTTGCTAATGGAAATCTCGGAAGCCAAATCCACGGAATTGGGCATGGATAGAGCACTTAAACCTGTTAGAGGGCTCACCACCTAACTCTAAGACTCTTATGCTCAGATAAGTTGGTCACAGAAGGGCTAGATCAACACCTTAAGAAAATTTCCACGTGACGACGTACACCGTAAAGCGTCACAAAATAATCCCCAACCCAGTGGCACATCCCTTTTAAGTATTAATTTAGCTCTGAGACCCAACACTGAGCTAACAAAATAGGATCCTCATGTTTCAAAGAGTTGAGCACAGCACCTTCTGGCACACCTGCTTCTTTTATGTCAAAGAACCGTGGGCCAAGAAGCTGTAGCTATCAACAAATATAGCGAAGTCTTATAAAGACAGTCTAGAATTACAACTGGGAATGTTCCAATTAGACAAACTTATTCATTTAAAAAGGGAACTTGAAAGTGAGTTTTCCCAAATCAAACAGAATGTTTTAATTGACACGCAGAAGCTTCCAATAGGCTTCAAGATTCCAAAAGAGTTTCACTGAAAGTTTCATCACAAAGGCTAAGGAAAAATTAAAAATGCAAGAGGTACCTGAAAGAAAAGACAGGAGACCGACCTGACCCTTACTACTCCCCCTCTCCTCCTTTACTTGATGTTCATTCTACTGGTCCTGTTTCTGAATTACCTACCCACTTTGAAGATACCATAAGACTGAAAACAAGAGGCCACCCAGTTAGTGGCCTGACAACTGCAACAGCTCCAAGGCTAGAAACCTAAAACACTTGGGCTTCCCCTGCTGCACCTTCCCAGGGCTCCATCATCAAAACATTGGACCAGAAATTGGTGTTTCATCTTCAATCAACTAGGATACTGGAAGAAAGATGGTTCTCGAAGGTTTTGTCAAATTCTTCCACACCAACTTAAATGCCCCCATGTGGGCCCTCCCAGGGTCAGTGGGACTCCCAAGAGATTCCCTGGTAAACCGCTTAAATAGTCAAGGAGAAACTAAAATTAATATTAATGGAAAATCTTACCAGATTCTGAGTTACGCTCTCCACTTTAAACCTTACTCTCTCCAGAGCCTGCAGATGGGATCCTGGGAAAACTGGCAGAAGCTGGAAAAGGGTGAGAATTCTTATCGGAGTCAGCTTTCCCTGATCTCTGTAGTGTCCCATTAAGAGAGGAAAGTAAAATTTCACACTGTTTCCTCCTTTCTAAATCCAGACTCCTATGCATTTGGTTTTGGGGTACCCATTGGTTGCCAAACCTTTATTCCTAGGAACAGATACTGCCTTCTTGTTTGGCTCCTTTTGTGTCCTCAGAGCTTGGCTTGGCTCTCTGCCTGCCTGGGACTTGCAGGTTGTCAGCTCTTATGTACACACACTGCTCAACTGTCACATTGGGGTTCCGAAAATATGGTTGGACAGAAGTGTGGGTTGCACTTCATTTGTGATTACGGTCCTACCAACTGTTGCCAGCTCTCAGGGGAATTGTCGAAGTCTTTCTTTTGGCTATTTTGGGGAATGGCTCTGGATCTTGGGCGAGTAGTGTCTTTTGCATTCTTTTGGGGGTTGCCTCTTTCGTCCATAAGCTCATTCAGTGCTTCCATGAATATTTACTATTTGTACTGGCTAAAACCTGACAAGATATTTGAAAGCATTTTTTTTTTTTTTAAGTAGCTCTATGGTCAGAAGTTGGCCAAATTGGAAGATGATATTCAGAGCCTGATGGGAACTTGTCTTTAGGCCTTTGCCCTAAGCTAAATGACACCGTGTACCCAGAGGAAAAGAAAACATTCCAAAGACAAACAGCTCTAAATCTAGAACATAGGAATCTTGATTTCAGTCTTAGTTGAAGAGCTCTCTGATATAAAAAAGCAAATTGAAAATAATGTAGTTGGATGGATGGGTCAATGTCTTAATATCATTCAGGTTGCAACCCAATTCTTTGAGGAATTAAAAACAACTGTCCTACAAATTGAGGACAACTGGTACAACTTGTCTTATAGATTGAGCCTTTATAGGAACAGAAAAAGCCCACCTACTCTTTTTACCAACCCCCAAACCTCCCCTATTCATTTCAAAATGTTCGTAGGTATTGTACGCCAAGCAGGTTTGGTCTGTATCTTACACATTTTAAATATTATCTTTTGAGGCTGGTTTAAACCCTTTGGAGAATGTTGATATTTGTGTTTTAACAAATCATAAACACGGTTTGGTTCCAGCCACATATTCAGATCAGCCTTTTTTGTGTATTATTGTTTCAATGCCATTTGTATTTTGGATGTCTCTGAACTGTTTTACAGTCTGTCCCCTGTATGCAGCACCTGTGGCCATTCCGAGGCTTGAATGATAGTCTATCACTTAGTACAGTTCTCAAAGTCTTTGGTACATTGTGTACGATTAGATCCCTGCATGTGTAGCTCTGGACTGAGCACAGGAATTCATTAACAACTTTATTGGGTCACTTTTCTGAACTCTGTGCTCTCCCTGGTACTTTTGTTCCCCTTAGGGCTCCCTTTTCTGGACCTTTGGTCACAAAGCGGGGACTTGATTTACCTTGCTCTGCTATGTACTTGCCTTAAATGAATTCATGTCTGAAGCCAAGGAGCAGGACAGAGAAAAAAAAATAAAAAATTTCATTCCCATCCTCTTGGCCCACAGCTCCTCTGAATGGAGAGGCAGCTTCCTTTTCTTCATAACTGTAGATGACTGCAAGTCCCTGCTGTTCCCACTGTCACTGCCAGAGGATCCCTTTCCTACTCCTCAAATGTAAACTAGAGGACTTCTCCTGGGACTCCTTTTGTCCACACAGAAGTCCGCTCAAGCATTCCACATGCCTTGACTCCAGGCCAGTAGACACAACAGGGGTGAAAATGGTAAACTCACAGCTATTTTGGTGGTACTTTGATTCTGGCCTTCTTCCCCAATCCATCTGCTACTATTTACTTTTAAGAGATCTCAAATAGCTGCTCCATGCATTCTGCCTTATTTTTGAAGCTACATTCAGTAAGAGAGACAGGATGGGCATGCTTACACTCACACCCAGAGCCAGCACACCCCTCATTAGCATTTTAAAAGTTCTAAGAAGTCCTGCAAGATACTTTTCTTACCATATTCTCTCAAATATATTTATCCTCAGAATCCAGTTTTCACCTAATGTTTACTAACAACTTACAGAATCATTATTCCTCAGGAATACATTTTCAAAACCACTGTTCTGAAATAAAACCAATAAGTTTTTAAAATCCATAAACTACTGGTAGTTTTCTTCTGGGAAAATAAATACGTAGAGATCATGTGACCTTATCAACATATTCGGTTAGGTCTGTGTTTAGCAATATAATGCCCTCAGATAGAGGCTATATTTAAGCATCCCAACAGTGCATGTAGGTCTATAATCTACTTAATATTATCCAAATATTCTAAACTCGAAGTGGATGTAAAATCATTAAGTAATTTATCTATGTTAATTCTACGTACAATGCACAACCTCCACCTGACTCATGTAATTGTACTGTGTTATATGAATCTTATTTATATAGAGACTACTATGGTCTGAATGTTTGTGTCCTCCCTCCCAAAATTGATATGTTGAAATCTTCACCCCAATGTAATGGTATTAGGAAGTGGAAGGTGATTAGGTCATGAAGGTGGATCCCTCATGAATGGGATTTGTGCCCTTATGAAAGAGATCCCTCACTCTTGCCACGTGAAATTACAGTAGGAAGATGGTCATCATTGACACCAAGTCTGCCAGTGTAGACTTGGATTTCCCATCCTCCAGAACTGTGAGGATAAGTTTCTGTTACTTGTAAGCCACCCAATTGATGGTGCTTTTGCTACAGCATCCCAAGTGGACTAAGACAGGGTCACAGTGACAGATTTAGTGCTATGATCTAATGAAGAAAAGCAGGGCTGCAAGATCCATGCTCATGAGTGTGAACAGTGGATTCTCTAATTTTAGATCTCTACCGTACAGAAGGCCCTATTAATAGACCCCAATAGTTTGTTCCATTTTAGGATGCCACACATACAAAGGCAGATGAACAAACATCATGTAACTAAACAACATGTTTCTATTTATGCACATGAATTATTGAATGACTTCTCTTGACTGAGACATCTAAAATATCCCTTGCCTTCTTCTGTCAAACCCTATAAACACCTGCTCTATTGATTCTTTTCTTATCAACCCCTTCAAAAGAGTCACCGTTTGACTTGGGCCAATTTATGGTTACAGTTATCAATTCAGAAATGATGACATAAAGCATGGCTTTATATAATATCATTTCACCATAAATCATGAGCCTTAATTCCTCTCTTTGGCAACTAAACATCTGTTAATAACAGATGGGTTCACTCAGATGCAGTGTATGAGGCAACAGCACATAGCAAGTGCTTTCTTCAAGTGGTTTGGTAGAACTTGGTAGCTTTTTGGATGTTCTTATTTTTGGAGCACTTGTATAGTAAAAATTCTACCTTTTTTTTTATACGGGAGATTTTGAATTTTTGCTTACATTTTGTTTGTGTTCCTGTCTCTTTAAGAAATACTTATACCCAGGTTTCTTGTCCCTATTTTTGGAATTCTAACTATGCAAAACATAACTTGCATATGCACGTGTGTGTGGTGTGTATGAGAGAGAGAGTATGAAGCATTTTATTAAAAATATTCAAATCAAAATGGATGTAATAGTATAGCAAGAGAACTGTTTATACAGGAAAGCTTCTTCACTGGTGGACAATAAGTCATCTCTTGGTAACCCTACTTTTACTTGACTTATATCTAAACATAGAAGAAAGCAAAAGAGAAGATAGAATACTTAAGACTTATCACAGCATTCTACATCAAATCCTGCAGGACAATTGGAAAATATTCTCTTTGTGATGACATAAAAATCTTCGGAGTTAGGCACACTTATATCCATATCTAGTCTGGCACTAATTTATAAGAGCTTTATTGTTTTATTATGTCTAGTGAAGATAACAATATTTTCATTGTAAAGTTGTTGAGCTATTAGAGATAATATAAGTAAAGCATTTGGTAGCATTAATAACCCAATAATATAGGGTATGCAGTATACTAAGAAAAGTGCCTGATACAGAGTGGGACCTCAAATCGTTGATATTATTTTAGTATTACTCTTTAACATGTGTCTGAGATTAGAAATAATATAAAATTTGCTTGTCAAGAGGGATGTTTTTATTACATCTTGGGCTTGATAGAAGTTCACAGATATTTTTATTAATACTTCCTTAAAAATACGTCATTTAAACTAAGTCCCTTTTATATTTTTTCCTAGACTTGTCTTTTGATAGATATCAAATTGTTTTTGAAAAGAAAATGAAATATTGGTTGAGATACTTTGTCAAATATTTCACTTTGTCTCTTAACAAAATAATTTGTATAAGGCATAAATTTCCCTTTAATAAGAATCTTAAGCAATCAGCTACATTCATTCATATTTTCTTCTCTTCCCTCTTTAAGATCTCATCATATTCACCAAAGAAAAGTAATTTAAAAATTAGGAGACTCTAGTGCCTGGAATAAAATTATACTCCATTGTCAATTATTAAAATTATGATTTTCCAGGCTTCAATTTTCCAATAAGTAAGAGAGAAGAATGAGATATTTTGTTAAATAATTCTCGGAAGTATGAAATCATGGTATCTGCCCTCAAGCCTTATAAATGAAGATCTTACATTATATTCAAGTAGGAAAAATTACCCTAATTCTGTAATTAAGGAAACTATGTGGAACTTTTTTATCCAAATCGCCTATTCATCCAATCATAACAGAGATTATTTTAGTCTCAACTATGTGCCATATACTATATTTTGTGATCCGGAAGATGCAAGAATGGATAATACCTGCCTTCAAAACGTTTATCATTTCGTATAAGACATAATATACAATAGCGGGTATTTTGGCCGGGGGGGGGGGGGGGGGGGGCGGGGGGAGTTGAGTGGGAGAGTGGACGTGCATCTTCTTTAATCTATTCATGACACCTTTACTAAGATTTGAATATGTTCCCTGCTGTGGCGATGTTACTGACCCATTCCTGTCTCAATCAATGAGTGCCATGATGAGTCAGAGTCACTATTATGGAAAAGGATATCAGAATTGTTGTCTTTGTTATTGTAAAAAAAGGGAGAGGAGATGAAAACAAGGACAACACAGTTAACTAGAATTCAAGACAGTACATCATCTCTGCTGCATTATTTAGTTTACTGCTTTCTTATATTTCCCAATACAATAGAATTAACTGCCCCCATTTAGTATAGAGTATCTATGTTTAAGAGACCCAGTAATTGACCTTGGCTTTACCATTTACCCTTTCAGATCAGATGATCACCTAGTTTACCTGTTAACACGTCTCCAGTTTCTGTCTTGCTTTTAATTAGAAAGTGACTTTTTCAAGAGAGGCAAACACTTCTAGTTTCAGAAGTCAGGAGAAATCAGGGAGGGCTTCACATAAAAGGGCAATTTTAAAGTTTCAATAAATAGAGACAGAAAATGAAATACACCAGGCAGAGGTAATAGTATAAAAAATTAATAAATGAATATGTTTTGAAAAAATGCAAAGAGTAGTTAGAGTTTGATGCATATGGTAATGTCAATGGAAAATACACACAAAAAGAAGTAATGGACATAAGTTTGGAAAGGAAAATTGTAATCATATTTTGGATTGGATGTATATAATTTAATTTATTAGGGAAATGGAAAACCATTTTGCATTGGAGAATTAAATGATTAATTCTGTGCTTAGGGAAGATTCATATGGATGTTATATGTAAAAAATTGGAATGGATATATAAATTCTATCATGAATCAATGGGAATATCAAAGGTAACCCAGGAAACTGTGCACACGTTCAAGCTAGAGGGACTAGCAATTGGCAAAGAGAATAGACAGGCAAGACAATGTCCAGAGATAAAGATGAAAGGATTTTGAATCTAAAAAAGTGGCCAGTTGGTGAAATGACTGGGAAGTGTGAGCAACAGCAAAAAACACAACTATGTCTCCAACAGTTTCCGTCCCTAGTAACTAAAAGAATGATACTATTATAAATCAAAATTTCAAAGTCTAGAGAAAGAATCTGTTTGGAGAAAATAGAGTGAGTTCACTTTTATATCGGTTCGGTTAATGTACTAATAAAAAATCCAGCAGAATATAGAAGTAGATCTGACAGCTAGAAATGCAAGAGAAGCACTCTGTAGAGAGCATGTCTGAAAAGAGGAGACCATGGGGGTGAACAGATTGTGAACATAGAAAAGAGGAGATGATGACAACGATGATGATGATGACGACGACAACAACAGTAACAGTAAAAATTAAACTTAAGCAAAACATAATAAATAGAATGTAGAGAAAGTAGGAAGATCAAGCACAAGAAAGAAAAAGTTAAAAATAAGTGGGAAAAATAGGTTACTGTTCTGGAAACAAGGGAAACTTACAAAGGAAGGCGGAGGTTGTTACCAGGTGCACAAAGGAAAGAGGAGGAAAACTTGGAAGGTTAGGGAAGAATCGGTGATTAGGGAGTCATTAAAGTGGTGGGCTACGAATTAAATGATAATAGGTGGAAAGGTGGCAATGAGTGTGAGAGGCAAGTGTAAACCACTTTTTCAAGATGTGCGGCAAGGAAGACAAGAAATGAAGAATGGTACCTTGAAGGAAAGATTGTTTCGAGAGAGGAATACTTGTGTTTGCAGGCAGAGGGTGGCAATACTCATACAAAAAAGAAATATATGCTAGAAATGAGATCTGGGAGAGTCATTCACAAAGCACATTACTAAGAGAAAATAAAGGAATGGGGATATAGAGCACATGTGTTGGAACTGGTCAAAATGAAAGAATACTGAAAGAATGGAAGGATTTGAATGGAAGGCACATAAAGTTATAAGGATTCAGAAGAAATGTTGTCACGATCAAATTAAAATAGAAGCAACATCTTCTGAGAGTGAGGGAACAGGTAATTGAGGTAGAGCTAAAAAGTAATGGGACATATTTTTGGAAAATGATGATGATTGGTAGGATTGACAGTCAATAAGGGGCAAATAGAAAACTGCCTAGGAATGGACAGAGCTCACATCTCAAGCCCATCAGTTATGTTAAGATACGAAGCATTGGTAGTGGATGCTCCAAGATGCTTTTATGAATTACTGAAGGAATGCTCCTCAGTTTAGGACAAGGAACAATGAAATCAAGTGATAAAACTCATCCAGAGCTGGGGACTCTAGGGCTGCACAAGAGAAATTCAGGAGAGTCAGGAATTCTATATTTCTGATAAAGGTATTGTGATTATGACCAGAGTAGGAAGGGAAACAAACAAACAGAACAGAACATGAAAACCTTTATTAATGAAGAGAAATGAAGGGCTAAAATGTTATGATAAAGGTGGGAAATTCAGCAGGGGTGATCACGTGAGTGAGCTTAAACATTGATAAGTTGTGATTAGAAGTAAGATCCTCCCTCTTCTGGGCCAAGACCCAGAGTAATGTCATGATGCAATTGGGCCAAAATGGAGAGAGAAAGGGTGACTCTCCGCAACTCCTTTGCTGGCTGCATCCACTTCTACTTGGCCACTAAATTTTGAAGTGACCCAAGACATGGTCCTGTGCCGCTTTTTCTTCCCTGTATCAGTAATGTCCAGTGCCAAGGCTTTGCGTATCATGTCTGTACATGACCCTCAAAGCTATTTCTCCAGCTCTTTCATCACCTCTTAATTTCATTATTTTCATTATATTCAGCTGCATATCTGACATCTCCATTTCAAAACCAAACCTTTGAGCCTGCTCCTTCCTAGAATTTCCCATTACACTCACCTACACGGCCATCCCAAGCTGCTCAAGCCAAGAGCCTAGAAACCATCCTTGATACCCTTTCCCTCCACCCCCTGTATCACCCACACCTAATTCATCCACAGAGCCCACCTACTGTCATTCTAGCACCTATTCTGAAGCTGGAAATGGCATCTTCACTTCCACCCTCATGTTTCAACTGGACTACAGCAATGGAATGCTGGATTCTGGTTCTGTTGCCACCCTCACCCCCTAACAAACTGTTCTCCACAAAGCAGCCAAAACAATCCTTTTAAAGCCCAAATACAAAATTGTTTCTCTTTGGATTAAAGCCCTGCAGTGAATCCCTTTGAATTGATAATAAAATCCAAAGTCCTCACCATGCCCTGCATAATCCTCTGTGATGATTCCCCTGATGACACACCCAGCCTCATTGGTGACCATTCACCCCTTCTTCTTGTTATTAGACGTTTCTAAGATCTTCTCACCTTACAGTCTTTATAGTGTCCATTCCCTCTGCCAGGAAGTCCCCTTCACCACGGTTCCTCTTTACTATTCAGATTTCTGTTTAAATATACTTAAGTGACATTACAACTCAGTCTTAAAGCTGCCTCTGGTCACTGTTTACTTCATTACACTCTGTTATTTCTCTGCAGAGCCCTTCTTAGTACCTGGCATTTTAGTGCTTATTTATTTACTTATTTTTCTATCTCACACACTAGCTTTTAAGCTTTGTCAGCCTCATCACGCTACCCCTAGCACTTAACACAGTGCTGGATATATAAAAGGCATGCAATTTCAATTTCTCAAATATATGATTAGGTGATTCAAACAATTAAAGTTGAATTTGTCATTATATGTCATCTACGTTCAGTACACAGTGACAAAAGACCAGTAAAAATATATCTTATTCAGACCAATCCAATCCTTATTTTGTCCCTCAGTTGTGGTTACCAAGGGAGGACATGCTTGCTTTCTTCCAGAATAACTTCAGCTAACAATGCAGCCTGTACACAAGACTTACACTTCAATCATCGGTTATTAATCTATGATCTATTTACTTATATTGGTTTTTGGATGATACCATCTCTTGTAGTGATGGGACCATGTTTACTCTTTAGTATATGGTCCTCCACCTGGAAAGTACTTGATAACCATCCTGACAGTGATGCTTTTTCATAATGAATAGTCATATTTATTTGTCCCCAACTTATCTCTGACTTCTCTACTACTTCCTGAAAGGTAAGGAGCCACAATTAATAAAATATATCGTACAGAGTAAATGATAATATTCTATTACTCACTCTCTACTTCTTGATAAATGCTTGAAACCTGTTCACCAGGAACAAGGTCCTCAGATACTCATCTCAGACATACAACTAGTGGTGACACCATTCCTGACACTCTACATTTAAAGTTGGAAGAAATAGGAATAAGAGAACTAGACCAAAATTTTATTTGAAGGAATTTCATAGGTTTGGGGAAAGCTTTGTCTCTCTACACTGGCTTGTTTTGCCTTTTTCCTAAGTAACATCTGCTACCTCCTGTGGTTTCCATAGAGCAGAAGGCTCATAAATAAAGTGGCTGGATTGGAACTCTAAGTATTTAAATCAGTCATAGGAACAAATTGCATGAAATTTGATTTTGTATTATAGAAATTTATTTTTAAATCAACTTTTCCTTCTGAGAGTTTCCATTTACAAAAATATATATATATATTATATTGGAAAAATTCCTCTATGATCTTACATAATAGAGCTTTGAGAATAGCCTTGAGGATATTTGCAATTAAATCAGTCTAGCAATGTGGTTAAAAGTGTCTGAATTATCTGTTACTGAAAGTTATTATCACTTTAATTCTATTTGTATGCTCCATAAAAGGTAGGATTTAATTTATAAAATTCACAAGTATGTGCATCATTTATGTTGTCAATTATCCATTGTATAGCCTTTGCAGTTGTATAGCCTATCCATTGTATAGCAATTGCAATCAACTCACTGTTGCAAGAAGGACAATGGCACATAGACATCTGCACAGGTTACCGTCAGCAGATGGAGCGCTAAGGAGATCACACAGTGTGCCAGAATTTCAAATTTTCCAAACCATGAACTCCTTCTAGGAGTAAGAAAGCTGGTAGTGGCAATGATCAGGACATATCACACCACTTACTTTGCTGGATACATTTTTGTCAGTAACCATATAAGTCGTCTGTAGTGTCTATGGATGTGCTTTTCTGCAAAAATGGAAGTACAGAGTGCAGAATTAATGACGTGTCCATTAACAGTTCATCATCGGTATCTCCAGGGTCCTGCAAGTTTGGCTTGCCGAACGTTTTTGCTAATATCATCAGAGTGTGTTCAGTTATATTATCTTCCTATCCTGCTCTGTTCACCAACAGGATAATACAAATGTCCCATTTTACTTAATATTTTTACTCATTGTTCTTCAAAAATGTAACAAGGAACCCCAGAACTGTTTCCCCGTATAATGAAAAGTTATTTTGCTCTCCATAAGCTTTTAATTTGATCAGAGATTCTTGTGGTGGACATTCAGGAACTCTTAATGCCAATGTTTCTAAATTTGAACCATCCAAAAAGTTCTGCATCTTCACATTGTCGTAGTAACTGATGGTATTTCTTAAGAAGACATCGATCATACACAAGGCAGAGTCAGAGAAGCCTTGAATGACACCCAAGATTTTCTTCAGGAGGATATAAAGTGGTCCCTGTGTTTTTCTAACTAAACCATGTAAGTTAGCAATGATCAAAAAGCAAAGTCCAGAAGATTCTGTCATTTATAAAATCTCCACAGTTCAGGTCTTTAATGTAGCATTTTAATTCAGATCTAAAAAGTAATCTAGGGCTTCCCTGGTGGCGCAGTGGTTGAGAATCTGCCTGCTAATGCAGAGGACAAGGGTTCGAGCCCTGGTCTGGGAACATCCCACATGCCGCGGAGCAACTAGGCCCGTGAGCCACAACTACTGAGCCTGCGCGTCTGGAGCCTGTGCTCCGCAACAAGAGAGGCCGCGACAGTGAGAGGCCCGCGCACCGCGATGAAGAGTGGTCCCCGCTTTCCACAACTAGAGAAAGCCCTCGCACAGAAATGAAGACCCAACACAGCCATAAATAAATAAATAAATAAATAAAAAGCCAAGATTTTGAAGCCCTTTTAAAAAATTAAAAAAATAAAAAGTAATCTAGACAGTGTTTATATCCAAATTTAGATATAACTTAACTTTAAAGCTAAAAAAGTACTGGACTGAGAATCAAGTAACATGGTTCCAGGATGATCACCTGGCTTTCTTCTGACACGTCCTACTAACTGAATTTAGAGAAAATACTTAGTTGGTAAATTATGAGGATTCATTTGTTCAGCAGTATCTATT
Organism: Stenella coeruleoalba; assembly: GCF_951394435.1. NCBI lineage: Eukaryota > Metazoa > Chordata > Mammalia > Artiodactyla > Delphinidae > Stenella > Stenella coeruleoalba. The sequence goes on from NC_137167.1 coordinate 17,291,658, forward strand.
GAGCAGAGACTGTGGGTTAGTCATTCAAAGAGGAGAAAGTTGTTGTCTCTAAGGTCCTCCCATCTCTAATAGTCTACACTTGAAAAGTAACCACAAGATTTGGGGTATTTTTTTCAACAGTTGTTACCACTTTAGTTCTATTCACTCTTTCCCTGGGTATTGAGCTTCCTTAAAGACAAATCAATCCACTTCTTAAATGTTTATCACTTTTAGTTTTAAAGTCTTTGCTTCTTTTATTTAAAAACCTCAAAATCCTAGTCAAAACAAAGTTCTCTTCTTGGTCTGCTCTCTTCTTTACCCCCCTTCATCCCCATCCCCCCTCCAATTCTTCCCTGCACTGACCCATGTGGCACTAGAGCACTACCTTCTGTTACATATAGTTCCTTGAATATATTCACTAAAGTTGGCCATAGTTTAATAGCTGCACTTAAATAAGGGAGGTACCCCATTTACACTATTGGCCTTTTGCTAGCAATACTATTTTTTTTTTAATTTAATTTAATTTATTTTTTTGGCCGTGCTGCATGGCACGTGGAATCTTAGTTCTCCAACCAGGGGTTGAACCCGTGCCCCCTGCAGTGGAAGCACGAAGTCTTAACCAGTGCACCACCAATTTTTAATATACTAGGCAAATTAAAAGTAATCCGAGCCAAGAAGCAAGATAAACTTAACCTTCAAATTATTATAAATATTATGAAATAGATTAGTAACTTCAAATTTACACTGAAACCATGAATTTGAGTGGTCAAACGTAGAAGTATTTGATGTCGTTGGAAATTTCAAAGTACAACATTTAAGAAAAATCTGAGGGACTTCCCTGGTAGCACGGTGGATAAGATTCCACACTCCCAATGCAGTGGGCCCAGGTTTGATCCCTACTCAGAGAACTAGATCCCACACACATGCCGCAACTAAGAGTTTGCATGCCACAACTAAGGAGCCTACCTGCCACAACTAAGACCCACCACAACCAAATAAATAAATAAATATTTTTAAAAAAGAATAATCTGGGGCCTCCCTGGTGGCGTAGTGGTTGAGAGTCCGCCTGCCGATGCACAGGACACGGGTTCGTGCCCCGGCCGGGAAGATCCCACATGGCGTGGAGCCGCTGGGCCCGTGAGCCATGGCTGCGGAGCCTGCGCGTCCGGAGCCTGTGCCCCGCAACGGGAGAGGCCACAACAGTGAGAGGCCCGCGTACCGCAAAAAAAAAAAAAAAAAAAAAAAAAAGAATAATCTGAAAGTTAGAGATTGCTGAATCTTAAACCTATCTTAGCAAAGTAGGGAATTATTGTGGTTGTCTAGATTGGCTGATAAATGCTTTTTTTTTTTCTTTTTACTATGAAAGTCTTACTATATAAGACATGACTTATCTAAATAATTTCTTTGATTTCTGCATTATTTAACACTACTCGTTGTATTGATGGTTAATATTGGATTTCTTCCCTTACATTGTTTTTGCAGAGGATAGGTGGTTAAGATTGTACATTATCATTTTTAAGTTATTCTTTATCAAATAAAGAGTAAGTTATTTATCAAGCTTAAGCTGTTCTGGTAACAAAGTAAAAGAAAACTAGCAGCAAATTATCAGTTTCATGATTTTTTCACACAGAAAAGAATCAATTAATGTATATTTTAAACAGCTTTCTATAGTAAGCCATAGTGAAAACAGGAGTAAAATGTTTTAGTAAAATACTAACCTCTAGTGCAGAGCTAATTAATCAGACAGTTTACATAAATTCTATACATATACATAACATATTCATATATACATGCATAATTCTGTTACCATATCACTCAAAATATGAGTGACAATGTTCTTTATAAAACTTTCTTAGAGGCCAGTATCTTTATAGTCTCCTTAACTATGAACTTATTAAAACACTAATGTTATTTCTTTTACACATTGTACATCTGGATTCCATATGTGGAGTGTGAGATAGAAAACATTTCCACCAGGATAATTTTTTTACTGGAGAAAAAACAGAAAACTCAGATGTCAGAATTTTGAGGCTATTAGGGCCACAAATGCCATTTTAACACTTGAGGAAAATAGCAGAAACTCTTGAGGTCTTAACTCTGCATTGGTCAAACCCACTAATAAAGATACTATGAGATAAAAGAAAACGCTATACAGTCACAACTTACCAACTAGACATCATGGATAAGTAATTTAGGAGTTTAACTTTTAGCTGAGACAACTGCAAAGGACAAGATTTTGTAATTCTTGTACTCTGAGCGTGGTTGAAGAGTTTAGTAGCGATAACATGAATGTCTCTGAATTACAGAGAATATGATTTCATTATAGCTTTGTGAAAGTAAGTTTGTTAATAATAGGGTAATACAAAAATCTCACTGTATTTTTTCTGGAGATAATATTGCAACTGAAAAGTATCCTTGAATGGCAGTGCTCCTGGGAGACAGAAGTATTCTGTAAACACTCTGTACCCATAAAGACTCTGGGGTTGTATGTTCAACTGTAATATTTTTCAAAATGATCAGGGAACATACATGCCTAAATAATACATACAAATATATGGCACATAATAAATATTTACTGAACAAATACAATAAATGAGCCAATAAATAAGTGAGGATTCTGATATGCTGAGCATTAACTCTACCTTCAGAAAGAAAATCAGTCTCATGACTATACGGCCATGCCACTCTTTAACTTCCTTTTCTGCCAATAATGTTTTTATTCTATTTAATCACCTGTTTTACCCAGGATTGACTTCAAATTGCTTGTGGCCAATCAAAGCGTGAAAAAAATAAGTACACTAATAAATTCCAAGGCCTATATTTCAGGGTCTGAACACAGTTTCAAAGCAGCATTTTCAAAAACACTTTTTAACAGTGGAGATATCAGTTTTCACTTTTCATATGGCAGACAAGTGCACACTGAGTTCTCTTTCCTCAGCACAAAACCCTAGAAATAATTGAAAGATACTTTTTTAAATAGTACTATAGTTTAATTTCTGAGGACCAGAAAGCGTAAAGAATATACACAAAACTAAGTGCAGAGAGTAATAAATTAAAGAGTAATAAATTAAAGAGTAATAAATTAAAATCTTAGCCCAGATTCTAAGAGTCCAGAAAGTACAGCCAACAAAAGTAGAAGCAACTCCAGAGAGGCCCCAGGAACCATGAACAAAAAGACAGTGAGGGACCAATACACAGGGATACGTTTCTGTACCTCAGTAGGAGCAGTCAAGTGGGTGGACCCTTCTGTTCTCTGACTTTCTCTCCCAGTAGAAGCAGCCACTGCATGTCTGTGGGGCTCCAAGAGTGAGTGGTGCCCTATTGTTTTGTTCAAATGCTGTTTCATCTGAACAAAGGATAGTGTCTCGGGAAATGTTGAATGGTTAAAATAAAGCAGGTTTACCCAGAGTAGAAAGATTTGAGCTTTCATGTGAATGGCAGCCAAATAAATGTATTGGGCAGAATCTATCTATCTACCTATTGATCTATCGATCTATGGATCTATCATTTGTCTGTCTTTCCATCCATCTATCTATATCTACTGCACATTAGGTCCCAGAAACCCACACAGCTGATAAACCTTTCCACCTCAAATTATCACAGCTGCTGATTTGCCATGGGCAAGATGCTTTTGGCTCCTCTTCTCTGTCGTTCCTATGGAGTAGTCGAGTCTAACCGCATTGGTGATACACCTGGAGAATGCCTTTGATAGTTGCCAAGCTATATTTTAACCCCATGAGCTGTCAGAGAAAGCATCACAGTGTTTGGTGCCTCTTCCACAGAACTGGAAGCAGCGTTAACCACAATATAAAGAAATGATCTTTTAGCGTTAGAGACGTAGTATGTCACAGCCATTAAGAATGCAGGTCCTGGGGCAAGGCTAACTACGTTGCCCCACATTCAACTTCAGGCAAAACACATAATTTCATTTTCCTCAGTTTTCTCATCTATAAAGTGGGGGGAAATTACAATGGCTACCTCTTGGGATTTGTTCAGGTTACATGAGTTAATATGGGTAAAGCCCTTAAAATAGTCCATGTCACGTCATGTTCAATGAATAGTAGTAGCTATCATTTGTTAAAATGAATTTCAGTAAAAATAGGAAAAAATTCTAAATAGGATTTCTTTTTTTTAAAGATATTTTTGATGTGGAACATTTTTTAAAGTCTTTATTAAATTTGTTACGATATTGCTTTGGTTTTCTGGCCGAGAGGCATGTGGGATCTTGGCTCCCTGACCAGGGATCGAACCCACACCTCCTTCATTTGAAGAAGAAGTCTTAACCACTGGACTGCCAGGGAAGTCCGTAAATAGGATTTCGCTCGCTCTATTTTGGATCTTAAACTCCTTTCCTTTCTTTTTATTTTTCCCATTTTCACTAATCTAGGCAGATTCCTTTAAGGCTTCAACTCATATGCCTTCCCTCCGTATAAGATGCTGTCCAATAAAACTAGGGATCTAAGAAAAAAAGTCATCTACTTCAGGGCTTCAGTTGTTTTATCTCTAAAATAAGACTAAAAACCAATTTTTCTGAAAATAGGTAATTTTCCAGTTGCCCATCTATTCTGCCCATCTATACATTTCCATTTTATCTTTAACTCTTATCTGTAAATTCTAACATGCTAAAAATTAGGAAGAAGATAGAGCTTCACAGAAATACGGAGAAAGGAAATCATACAAATAACATTTTATTTCCTGAGCTGACCTACATCTCCAGTTAGTGCTCGCTTCTCCACATTCCCAGAGACCTTTAAAACAGACTGCTGATAGCACCAGGAGACTCATTCAAAAAGAAGAACAAGCTGAGTTTCGTTACTTGAGTGTCCACACCGATTGTCTGAGGTTGTATAAGCAGGGGTTTTTTTTGTTTCTTATTTGCGGCACGCAGGCCTCTCACTGTTGTGGCCTCTCCCGTTGCGGAGCACAGGCTCTGGACGCGCAGGCTCAGCGGCCATGGCTCACGGGCCCAGCCGCTCTGCGGCATGTAGGATCTTCCCGGACCGGGGCACGAACCCGCGTCCCCTGCATCGGCAGGCGGACTCCCAACCACTGCGCCACCAGGGAAGCCCAAGCAGGGGTTTTTTGCTGCTTTATCATCAGTCATTTTGTAGCTCTGCCTCAAATTCTTTCACTTTAAGAGAATAATATCAGTATCATAGCTCACAGGGATTTTGAGAAAATTAATGAGATTATAAACTGTTAAAAAAAACGTTGAACATCTCAGGAGAAAGAGAGACCACATTAAATCTGACATTCCAGCAAATGGCAGGTAAGAACCCCTAGATGCTTCTGATATAGTATTTTGCCACGTTCTTAACTGAAAAAGGAGGATTGTATTTTTTTGGGGGGGGATTAAGAAGCCCTTCTAAATTCCTCTTACAAAAACTTTTTGGGTAGTTATTTCTCAGTCATAGAATAAAATCATTGGAAACAGTGACAGGAAGCTCTGTGCTCTTGCCATTTTTGTAAACAAAAGAATCTTACAAGAAATGACAACTGATGTGAAAAGTGTTTTAGGTCATTTAGTTTATCCACTAACAGCATGCAAGTCTGATACTATATTCTATTCTCAGGTCCTTTCCCCCAAATACTTGAAGTTTTTTAGGGATAAATATTTTCCAACTCATCCTGTAGATTCCTATCCTCCAACATAGTTTTCTACTCTGTTTTAAATAATACAAAAACATTTTCCCTCATTTAATCCTTTCAGTTGTCTTTCTGAAGGGTTTCTTTCTGAGGAGGGAAACATTCTGATATTTACTGAAGAATGTTTATTTACATATGAGTTTGGTTCCCAGTGTTCAGAGGACTCTAAATCTCAGTTTGGAAGTCAGTGCTGCTCTGTATCAGAGGCAGTAAAATAAATAAACCTTTTTAAAGACTTCAGATTTAGACTTTTCCACCTTCTTAATATCACTGTGGTAGCTACAGTGAAACAAGGTGACTTTTATTTAACGTTCAATGAGAACTCTGTAGGGTTTAACTGGAAATAATAGTGTTGACCTTGATATCTGATAGGAATGAAGCAAACTTTGGTGCACTCCCAAACAATAAATGAGCCCATTTCTATTAGGTAAAGATACTTTCCCATAACACTAAGAGGTCTTTTCACAGACTATGTGATGATATCCACTTCACCACTTAATAACTTGTGCTGTATACTCTTTATTTCAGAGAGGGAGATTTCCACAGCTATCAAACAACTCTCGACTGTTTATGAAGCATGTATTTATTTCTTTGCTGAACAAAACCTAAAATAAAAATGCAGTTTTCTAGAAATTTTTTCAGTATTTACGTAGAAGCCTACTTACACTTTTGGCATTTCTTTTCCACTCATTTTTTAAATCATGAGTTTTTAATCATAAAATGAATGTGTTTACTACCAGAATTTTTAAAATATAAAAATGCATGCAGAAAAAAAAAATCAACCAAAACGCAAAACCTGTATAAACGGGGGTGACCAGGTTCTCTGCTGAGATGCTTACATCCTTCTAATTCAAGACTTTCTTTTAGATATTTTTATTCATACTTTTCTTTTTTCTGGAGCACAGGGAGCCCTTTCAACCTAATTGAAGAAATTACTCTTCTTTCACATTTATTATCATTTTTTTCTCTTTTCTCTGGTCCATTTTTCATACACATTCAATTTACTGACTCCAATGTGGATTTTTTTTTAAAATTTTTAATTTATTTTAATTTATTTATTTTTGGCTGCATTGGGTCTTTGTTGCTGCGCGCAGGCTTTCTCTAGTTGCGACGAGCGGGGTCTACTCGTCATTGCGGTGCACGGGCTTCTCATTGCAGTGGCTTCTTGTTTTCATATTTGGGGTATCCTTGAAATGTTCCCCTTTTTATCTAATAGAGTCCATATCTTGTTGCACTTTAAAACATCAAACATTTTCTTGATGTTTTCTCATAGTGTTCTATGAGAAATTATTTTCCAAATTATCATCATCCTCTTACTGCAGATGTAATATGTTCTTCCATTTTCTGGAGTACTTTTCTCCATATGATTTATTTTTCCTCTTCATTCTTTTTTTTCATTCATTTGTGCTATGACCTGCTCCATTCAGAATATGTTTTAACCAATAAAACAGAATGCTGATTCTTTTGACTTCATTTTCTATCCATTTGAGAGATGATCCCCCTTCAAGTGAGTCTGCTCATTCAGCCATGTCCCACATCCCTTGCTTTAGATGTTGGGAGTGAGCGCTCTCACCTTCCCATTTCTCCTCCTGTTATTTCTCCACCATCCTGTAAAACCTGTGTTCCTTTCAAGGCCCCTCCATCTCTACCACAGTCTACTTCTCTTCCTTGATGACCAACTACTGAACGCCTAGAACTCCACCTGATTTAGTAACGATGTGACACCTGGTTCTCTGATTTTCTTTTCAACCCAAAGCACCGGTTAATACACTGGGTGCTTTCAACCTTCATGTGGATCATCTCTTCTATTCTCTGCCTTATAACCTCTTGGAGAGCCCTTCTCCACGTGTCTTTAGCAGTGCTCTCTCATGGCTACATTCTGGATCATGCCATAGCACAGAACTGCGGCAACTCTGAAGTGCTTAATTCCATATTTTATCCCTAGATTCCTAATCTTTTAGATCTCTGAATTGTGCATCTATACCTATTCCTTCATCACCTCAGAATCTATCATTTTTTACCTCCCTAAATTTCTCCTCATTCAACTCCCTCTTCTGTTCATTTCCTTCTCTATGTAATATAAATTGAATAGACCATCTTTCAACTGGCAATTTTTTTTAAACATCTTTATTGGAGTATAATTGCTTTACAATGGTGTGTTAGCTTCTGCTTTATAACAAAGTGAATCAGCTATACATATACGTATATCCCCATATCCCCTTCCTCTTGCATCTGCCTCCCACCCTCCCTATCCCACCCCTCTAGGTGGTCATAAAGCACCGAGCTGGTCTCCCTGTGCTATGCGGCTGCTTCCCACTAGCTATCTATTTTACGTTTGGTAGTGTATATATGTCCGTGCCACTCTCTCACTTCATCCCAGCTTACCCTTCTCCCTCCCTGTGTCCTCAAGTCCATTCTCTATGTCTGCGTCTTTATTCCTGTCCTGCCCCTAGGTTCTTCATAACCTTTTCCTTTTTTTTTAATTCCATATATATGTGTTAGTATATGGTATTTGTTTCTCTCTTTCTGACTTACATCACTCTGTATGACAGACTCTAGGTCCATCCACCTCACTACAAATAACTCAGTTCCGTTTCTTTTTATGGCTGAGTAATATTCCATTGTATATATGTGCCACATCTTCTTTATCCGTTCATCTGTCAATGGACAATTAGGTTGCTTCCATGTCCTGGCTATTGTAAATAGAGCTGCAATGAACATTGTGGTACATGACTCTTCTTGAATGGTTTTCTCAGGGTATATCAACTGGCAAATTTTATATCTTAATTTTTTCCAACTGTCTCCTTGATGCCCACATCAGAAAAGGAAAGAACTGCTTGAGAACATAACAAAAGCTTGAGACTAATGAAAACTACACATTAGCAGTCGTAAATATCCACAAGACCCTTACATTTTTCACAGTAAATATTTTTCATCTCTTCAGACTTCTGACACACTGCTTTGAACTCATTCACAATAGATGAACAACCTCTTACTTCACAAAAAAAGAGGCAGCCATCAGATAGGGCCTTCCTCACCTTCCTGATATGCAAAGTAAAAATTAACCGGTACTGATGGATCTACGAAGCTCAGCCCTTTAGTGCAAGGAATATGAAGAAAACCAAGATGAATCATAATCAGACTGCTAAAAACCAAGAAATCTCAAAAGCATACAAAATAAAAAGGCATGTTATGTACAGAAAAGCAAAATAATGATAGCATTTTTTGGAAAAAAAATGCCTGAAACAATAGAGCACATCTCTAGAGGACTGAAAGAAAAAGTTTTCAACCTAGAATTTTAAACTCAGTGAAAGTATATTCCCAAAATAAAATTGTAATAACATATTTTCAGACATTTGAAAGCTGAAAGGATTTACCATCATCAGACTACACTGTTAAGAAATGTTTAAGGAAGTCCTTCAGGCACAAGTAAACTGATATCAGATAGAAATATGGATCTAGAGAAAAGAATGAAGTGTGCTGGAAATACAATCCCATGGAAATGATGGAAGAATTTTTTAAATGTGAAAGTATGAAAAAATTCGAAAGAGTTTTTTTTGAAAATCGATAAATTTCTATAAGATAGAAGCCTATAGAATCATACAGTGGTACCTAGCTTTCCACTCAGTGTAGGTGGATAAAATGACTGACCCCCCAGAATTCCATTTCACTCTAGATCAGAGAGACCTGGCGTGGTGAGTGGCAGTGGACCAAGGTGGTTGGCAAAATGGTTGAAGGGTTATGAGCTCCTGCCACCAGATCCAGCATCTGTCCTTAAGCTAAGTTACTTTTAGGGAATTCTCACTGTAGCCTCAGAGACTATACAGAAATGCAGATAGGAATTAAGTAATTCCTATTTTTCATGATACATCGTCATGCAAGGTCATTGTGAACTCTGAGCATTGACACTGCTTGAGCAGACCTTCCCTATGAAACACTCTCTCCATTTAAATATTACATGACACTAAACTCCCAGTTTTCTTCCCTCCTAATTTACTTAACTTCAAATCACATAGTAGCAATATCCTTTTTTAGCAATTAAAGACTGATTCTTTGGATATCTTCAACAAAATGAAATTGTTATAAAATGTGGGTGCACAAATGGACAAGATTTTTACCAAACTGAGTTTAACAAATCAGCAGTACATCGAGAATCAGTGACTTACTATTCTGTGAGGTGGTATTTGGTAAATGAGGTTTATGTGACTTTGATCAATTATTGGCCAATAGTTGTCAGTGAACACAGCTTTCCCTTTTCCGTCTACCCTGAAATGTTGGCTTTCCTTGGGATCCCATTCTAGGTTCCCTTCTTCACTCTAAAACAGAGTCCTGAACAGATGCCTTTGGGCTGAATCTATTTCCACAGTTTTGTCTAATTAGCACAGTGATTGAAGTTTTCTGTGTGCTACATTAATCTCATCTTTTTCACTCTCCTTCTGTGTACTGACAGGTGACAACTCATCCAGCCTATATAGCCTTGTCATTATTATTTACCCCTAAACTTTCTGTCCTCACATCTTATTGATGAGCATGTATTTAATCATTTTACCTCATAGATTTCTCTCCATCTGACCTCCTGTATTCACTACTAATTTCTTTAGTTCAGGTCACCATAATATATCAACCAGATTCCTGCCAGTGCTTCAGAATTTGTCTCCTTCCCTCTGGTGTTTTCCCTAACCTGCATCCAGAGCATACTTTTCTAAAATGAAAATGTATACTCCTTGACTACAAGTCATAAAAGACTCCAAACTGTTTTAAAATAAAATAGAAACATTTAATTTTTATATGAAAGGTCTCTTGGGATCTCCCACCTATTGACCCATGTTTGATTCATGATATTTTCTCACAGTCACAAAGGGGCTTTAAAAATGATTAGTCATGATAGGCTGCTAGTTTTTCCCCAGTTCCTTCTGCCCTTCTTCTTTTATAATAGAGTTTTAGCTGAGCACAGAGACATCCTGCTAGGACAACACATTCCAGCCTCCCTTGCAGCTAAGTGCAGCCATCTGACCATGAGATTACTAGTGGCAGATGAGCGTGGAAATGATGTATAAAACTTCCACATCATTTCCTCAAAAGAAAATTGTTTGCCACAATCTTTATCTCTCTTCTTCCCATGGACTAGAAGGAACTGAGTCAGTGGTAACAAGGCAAATGAAGACTATATTCTGGGAACAATAAGATGGAAGAAATTAGATCACTGAAAAGCTTTCTGGAATCAGAGCTGCTTTCTTGCCTTAAATTACCACCAAATTCTGGGCTAACACATATCAGATAAATACATTTTTATCTCTTTAAACAACTGTATTTTGGGGTCTTTTTTGTACAAGCTTAGCCTGCAATTTAATCAGTAGACTAGCTGAAGAGAAAAGGCTTATACATTTCCAGTATATAAAATATATTAAGAAGAAGTTACAAATGTAGTTGCAAAGGAAAAAATTGAATATTTCTATGTCTTGAGAGGAGGACTTAGGTCTTACGCACGTCTATACAAATTTCAGTTAGCTAAAAGACCAATGTACTTTCCCATTTCTAGGCCCATGTACGTGTTATTTCCTCTAATGGAACATGGTTGCAAACTTCTTTTCAAGTAAAAATGGTATGACTCTTTCAAGTTTTAACATAAAGTTTTTGCTAAATTCCATACCACATTCAAATTTGGGGGCCACCACTATTGTTTCCCATGTGCACAGATCCCACTGTCTTGTAATGATGTGTTTAGTTGCCTTTCTCACTACTAGATTGTACACTCCATGATGATAGGGACAGTGTCTGTCATCTGTGATGTTCTAAATCCAAAGTCTCGTTCAATGTTTGGTACATCGTAGACTCTCAAAAAAAAAAAAAAAAAGATGTGTTGAATCAGTTATATAGCTCAAGTAATCATACAAAATAAATCCATTATTGTAACCTCTGCCTATGTCAAGAATTGCATAAGATTCAATTGAACAAGAATATATCAACATCCCAGAAGCTATACTCATGGCCTCCCAATCATAACCACCCTGCCCTGCAAAGATAACCACTCTCTTTAGTTCTAACACCATAGATTGGGTGTGTTTTGTTTTGAACTTTAGTAAATGGAATATTCAGTATGAAAATATATCTTATTCAGTTTGGGCTGCCACAACCAAATGCCATAAATCAGATGGCTTGTAAACAACAGAAATTTATTTCTCATAGTTCTGGAGGCTGAAGTCCAATCACGGTGCCAGCTTGGTCAGGTTCTGATGAGAGCCCTCTTCTGGTTGCACACTGTGGATGTCTTGCATCTTCACATGGCAGAAAGAGAGTGAGCTAGCTCTCCGGGGTCTCTTTGATGAAGACACTAATCCCATTCATGAGGGCTCCACCCTCATGACCTAATAACCTCCCAAAGTCTCCACTCCCAAATATCATCACATTGAAGATTAGGATTTCAGTATATGAATTTTGGAGGAGCACAAAGATTAAGTCCATAGTAAATTATAAATTATATAAGGAAGGAAAGAAGGAAGGAGGCAAGGAAGAAAAGAAGAAAAAAAATCAACTGATGATAAATAATGTTGTAAATCTGGATAATTTTAGTTAGAAGCTCACTTATATGGGAATAATTAACTTACTTAAAAAAGTAAGAATATTGTCTAATCGTATATGATTTTTACTCTCTTCAAATTACCTACATTTAGTATTATTATTCACTTTTTAAAATATTTGACTTGTGGCTGATAGTAAGAAAAAACAAAACAAATGCCTAGTCTTTGAATGTTTTTTAATTATGGGCTTCACAGATTAAGTTTAAAAGTCTTAAAAATTGATGCTTGCCAATGTTCTCTCTTATAAAACTCTTTTAAGTGAATTTTCACAAAAGATCACTTTCCACTATTTTAGACCTAATACCTGATAGTCACAAACTTAATAAAAATTAACTATTGTAAGTTATATTCCACTTGTATGTAGTACTGTGTATTTTTTCTTCTTCTTTATATCAGGTTATTTATTAGCATAAGAAACTGACTACACAAAATGATTTCCTTGACTACAGTCTCCTAGGAATAGCTTTCACCCAGTCACTTCTTTTACATTCAAGCTTAAGCCTAAATAATAAGGTCTTCACAGCCCTTTACTATTGATATATTTATATACCATTCCAGAATCCCATTAGGATTATAGTTGACATTATCTGAATGCTGTCATCTTCTTTTAAACTTAGAGATATCTATTTTCCTTGGAATAAGAAAACAAGCAGATATTTTAAAAATGGAGTGTGTTTCCAAATATCTCTCTTCTTCCTTTAACTGTGTCATTAACTCAGTAGGCAATATTCAGCTTTCATATATTTATTACCCAAAATTGGAGTTTTACCTATTCTGAACTCTATATATCTCCATGCTCTTGGTATTTGACTTTAAAAGAGAATGAATAGATTTGAAAATACATTTTTTCTTACACTATTGATTGGAGAGATACATTTTACATTACTCCATTTCTTTCTAGCTTTAAATGTATGTATATGTACACAGTCATGCATATATATAAATATATATACATACAAATAAAATATATATATAGCCATATAAATATAGATACAAATATAGATTTAGACAGCTATTTTCTTATTTTCCTTAAGTCATTGGTAACAAGATTAGAAGAGCAAACCTGTATTATTAAAAATAACTATTTTGTGATAATTAACTTGTCCTCTGAACCTATTGATTTTGTATAACTTGGGACAATCTTCAGTTGTCTTATATCATGAGAGGAATAATGCTGAAACCTGAAAATTGATATATTAGTATTTATCAGTGAGAGAATTTGACCTCAATATTGGTAACCTTAATTTTAAAATAACACGAGCAAGAAACTAACGTCACCAAAAAGAATATATCTTGAGTGCTTTGTGACCACCTAGAGGGGTGGGATAGGGAGGGTAGGAGGGAGGGAGACACAAGAGAGAGGAGATATGGGGATATATGTATATGTATAGCTGATTCATTTTGTTATAAAGCAGAAAGAAACACACCATTGTAAAGCAATTATACTCCAATAAAGATGTTAAAAAAATAGAATATATATTGAAAAACTGAACAGACTCTATTTTAAAAGGGTTAAGAAAAATTAACTCTCTATCACAGAAATGGGTGGTATATTGAGAGACCACTTAATAAATCCCACCCCACCCAACTTTTAATAAACTCCAGGGCTTCCCTGGTGGCGCAGTTGTTGAGAGTCTGCCTGCCGATGCAGGGGACACGGGTTCGTGCCCCGGTCTGGGAAGATCTCACATGCCGCGGAGCAGCTGGGCCCGTGAGCCATGGCCGCTGAGCTGCGCGTCCGGAGCCTGTGCTCCACAATGGGAGAGACCACAACAGTGAGAGGCCCGCGTACCGCAAAAAAAAAAAAATTAAAAAAATAAAAATAAACTCCAACCCAGCCTACATCTGAAAATACATTAGGCATGGAACTCATTTCTTTAAAATCTTCTAGAGAAAATGTATGGACTTCCACTTACTCTATAGTGTGAGGAAATATAAATAGTCTAGTTCCCATTATCTGATTAAGAGCAATCAAATCATTCCCCAGCCTACTTCATTCAGACCAAATCACCCAAATTTCTTTCTTTTTTTATTAGTTGAATTTTAATCACCTTTTGGCACTCAACTGCAAAGCTATAAAATACAGCCTCTGAGAAAATTGGGGTGGAAAGGTAAGTTAATCCAAACTCTATGTGGATGAAATCCAAACCATAGCAAGCTTTTCTTGGTCCTTATTCATTGTAAAATCCAAGACATAGTAAGAAAGGTCACCACATTATATTTAAATTCAATATTACTATTTTACCATACTCAATTCTCATGCTAGTTTTCTTAACTGTGATTTATCACTATAGTTTTCTGCTCTTATAGCTCCTAGGTTCTTGTGTTATATCTGTGCATTGTGAGCTGTGCCCAGAATTGTATTTGTTTAGTGTCTTTTTCCTCCTAAATTTATAGCTCTATGTGTATTTAAATTTCCCATTTGGCCACTTGACATGTTCACCATGATCAATTAAGTCTGATCATGCCTTTAACTATGTTTGTATGGACTTATTTTGTCCATGGATAATTCTTCTATATTCTAATTATCTAACAACTCATTCATCTTTACAAAAATGACCAACATTAACCACATAGGCCAATGAATCAGAGGGAGGAGCCATCTCCCAGACCAAGTCAGAATAAACAACCCAACAAAACATAGTAAGAGCTGGTAATGTTGGGGATCAGTGTAAGAACAACTTCCTGGTTGTCAAATGCTACAAAGTCAGAGATCACTTGCTACCATCCTTGCAGGAATTTGCATTCTTTCATTATAGATTTCATTTTTAATTTAATGGACATTAAATTTATAATTTCAAAAATGGCTATTTTAAAGAGCATTTGACCCAGCTATTTCCTCCATCTGGGATATTCTTCCCTTAGATATCTTCTTGGTTAAAATCCCTCTCCTTAAGTCTTTGCTCAAACCTCACCTTTTCAATAAGAGAAAGGCCTACTGTAACCACCCTATTTACTACCACCTGCCCAGCAAACCACCCATAAGTACCTACTTGTCCTACTGACTGCCTTTATCCTGGTCAACTTTGTCTTATAGCTAAAGCACTTATCACCTTCTAGTATATATAATCATTTACCTGTTTATTCTGTTTACTTAGTGTATGTTCTCCCTCTCCCAACCCCTAAACTAAGAACTGCCAAGTGTTTGTCTATTACATTCATTGTTATATCCTAAATTCCTAGTAGAGTTCTGGGCCCATAGTATGTGCTCAATAAACATATGTTGAATAAAACAAAGCTTTATTAAAACATCAAATGTTTTCATGCTTAATATGAAAGGGTAGATAACAGGAGAAAAGAAAAGCATTCCTTCTATTCTACTGCGTTATTGGGAGTAGGAAGGAAAAGAAGGTAGGAAACTGGAATGGGTTATAATAATAAAGGAAAAGACAGGAGAGGATGAGATTAAAGTGGATTTGCATTCTTTGTAAAATGACCTAATTATAGATGCCTTTCCCAACAGTGTCATCTCTCCAAACAATACAGGCATGACCCTCCTAATTCCCTGCTCCATCTGTGACTTAGGACTTGACTTTTTTTTCCTAATCATCAATATTAGAAAGTCATAATAAATTGCAGTAATATGACTGCACTGTGATAACCTTATTAACGTGGATGTGGGTAAAGAAAATATTGCCAGCTGCTGGTTTCAATATTCCCTTTCATTAATGGCATTATGTACCAGATAATGTACAAGTCTTAAACTTCACAGAAGCACAGATTCTCAGAGTTTGAATAAATGTTAGAGACAGTCTAATCCTATTCCCTGTCTGATTCTTAAATCCCTTCAATTCACAATCTCTGAAAGCAGCCTATTCTATTTTCAGATATTTTGACTCTTCCTCTTGTTGAAACAATCCATCAGCCATACTGGTGGCTTCATACAGGGGCACCAGTTCTGCCCTTGAGGCATTGTAGATAAAGTCTCTTCTGTTCTTCCAAAGAACAGCTCTTCTCTTATTTGAAGACAGCTCCCATTTTGGTTTTAAATCTCCTCTTTTGCAGTGTAGTTTCTTTAGAATGTTTTCTATAATTAAAAGCTTTCTCAACTTTCTAAAAGTCCTTTTCTACACGCTTAAATTTGGCAAGTATTGTTGATCAGCACACAATTGACCGAGACTGCCACTCTTATTCTACATAGTTTACTTCTTTAAATATATACAATTGCTTTGGCATCAATGGCAATTACAACATTTAGCCATCCAAGTTATTCAGTAAAACACTTTAGAAGTTATAACCATGAAAGAAATCCAAATTCCAATCATATATCATGTTAAGGTCCATAAGAACCCTGTGGCCCTAAAGAGACATAATGTATAAAAAAGAAAAAATTCAGGTTTACATCAGATAACAATTGATCAGAATTAGATAGAACAGAATAAAGAACCCAGAGAACAAACTCCCATAAATATAGTCAACTGATTTTTGGCAAAGAGCAAAGGCAACACAATGAAGCAAAGTCTCTTCAACAAATGGTTCTGGAACAACAGGTCATCCACATGCAAAAAATGAATCTAGGCACAGACCTTACATCCTTCACAAAAACCAACTCAAAATATACCATGTCCCTAAATGTAAAACACAGAACCAAAAACTCTTAGAAGATAGCATAGGTGAAAACCTGCATGACCTTGGGCCTCTTTAGATAAAACACCAAAGACATACATAATCCATTAAAGAAAGAATTGATAAACTGGACTTCATTAAAATTAGAATTTTCTGATTTGTGAGAGACAACATCAAAAGAGTTAGAAGGCAAGACACAGACTGGGAGAAAATACTTGTAAAAGACACATCTCACAAAGTGCTATTATCCAAAATGAGCAAAGAACTCTTTAAATACCATGGTAAGGGAAAAAAAAACCTGATTAAAATATGGGCCAAAGACCTTAACAGATACCTCACCAGATAAGATATAAAGATGGCAAATAAGCGTACGAAAAAATGCTCCACATCATATGTCATCAGGGAAATGCAAACTAAAACAATGAGATACGGTTACACATCTATTAGAATGGCCAAAATCTGGAAACCTGACAACACCAAATGCTGACAAGGATGTGGAACAGTTGGTAGGAATACAAAATGGTACAGCCACTTTGGAAGACATTTTGGCAGTTTCTTACAAAATTAAAACATACTCTTACCATTCAATACAGCCATGCACACCTTGATATTTACCCAAAGGAGTCGAAAACTTATGTCCACACAAAAACCTGCCTGCAGATGTTTGTAGCACCTTTATACATAATTGCCAAAAACTTGAAAGTCACCAAGATGTCCCTCAGTAGGTAAATGGTTAAACTGTGGTTTATCCACACAATGGGATATTATTCAGCACTAAAATAATGAGTTTTCAAGCCACAAAAAGTCATGCCTATTACTAAGGGAAAGAATATGATCTGATAAGGCTACATACTACTGTATGATTCCAACTATATAACATTTTGGAAAAAGGAAAACCATGGAAATGATACAAAGATCAGTGGCTGCATGGATAGAAGGCAAAGATGAGAAGGCAGAGCAGAGAGGAATTTAGGGCAGTGTACACACTCTGTAGGATATTTTAAATATTGATATGCATCGTTATACATTTGTTCAAATCCTTGGCATGTACAACCCCAAGAGTGAACTCTAAAGTAAACTATGGACTTTGAGCGAGCATGATGTGTTAGTGTAGATTCATCTTTGGTTTAAAAAAAAGGTACCGGGTCTTCCCTGGTGGCGTAGTGGTTGGGAGTCCGCCTGCCGATGCAGGGGACACGGGTTCGTGCCCTGGTCTGGGAAGATCCCACGTGCCGCGGAGCGGCTGGGCCCGTGAGCCATGGCCGCTGAGCCTGCACGTCCAGAGCCTGTGCTCCGCAACGGGAGAGGCCACAGCAGTGGGAGGCCCGCGTACTGCAAAAACAAAAAAGTACCATTTTGGTGAGTGAGGTTGATAATGGGGGATGCTCTGCGTGTGCGGGGGCAGGGGTGTATGGGAAATCTCCACACTTCCTCTCAATTTTTTTATAAACACAAAAGTGCTCTAAAAAAGTAAAGTCTTAAAAAACTGAAGTAAACTTCTGAATGACCGTTTCTATGGACAATTGTAGCCTTGAAGATATTAAGGTAAATCACGTTATGGTTGTTAAGTTCTTATTGAGTGTCCACTGTACCAGGAAATGGGCACATTATACCATTTATGTGTGTATTCCAAACAGTTGTACACCCTGTCTAGCCAGTTTAGCTGTTCTTCACAAATATACTGAAAAAATTATTTCTTCCTCATGTTTTAGTCATTCACAATGAATGTTTTGCACCCAAATGTAAATGGATACTTATTACATATTCTCCTTTAAGATGAATCTAATTTAACTCTCTACCACAAACACATGCATACCCAACGAAGTGCAATCAGATTTATGGGTTAGTTTTATCATATCGTTCAGTGAACAGTTAATCCCTGTACTATGCACATTATTCCAGAGACTAGAATAAAAGGGACTCTTCCCTCATCCTTTTTATGGAGGCTAGGGTTGCCTATATGACATAGTTCTGGGCAAGTGGGAAATTTCAGCTGAGCACATTGCCAGTCTTGAACATAATCAAGATTCTGTAGGTTAAAAAGGCTGAATGGAAACTGAGTAGAAATTATCAGTGTCTGCCCAAAAAATTTAGTGAGGGAGAAAGGGTAAGACATCAAAAGTTCAGTTTGAAACATGTGAACTGTGGGCTATCCAAAGAGACATGTCAAGTGACAGCTGGATATTTGAGTTTAAATTTCAAGAAGAAGATTCCTGTGAATCTTTAGCATATACATATAGGTAAAGCCTTAAGAATGGATGAAATCATCTAAGGAATAAGTGGAGATAAGAAAGCCTATGGAGAAGGTTTCTCCTGTGGAGAAATGGGACCCTGGAGCAAGCTAGCATTTAGAGGAAAGAAAAAGGAAGAGGTTCTAGCAATGAGACTAAGAATTAGCATCAGGTGAGCTGGGAGGAAACAGAAGCAGGCAGTGTCCCTCATAACAAAGTGAAGAATGTGCTCCAGGAAGGAGGGGTAATCAAATGTCAATGGGAGGTCAAGTTAGTGAGGACTCATAACTGAACCTTCAGTCTGGCAACATGAAGTCCATTGGTGAACTTCAAACAATAGATGGGCAAAGAAAAGCTTAAACTGAGTGGGTTCAAGTTAAAAATAAAAAAGATATTGAGGATGTGGAGACATAATATAGACAATTTCTGCAAGAGATTTTGCTAGAAAGAGGAGAAGAAAAATGAAGTGGTAGCTGGAGTAGGGGATATAATGAAAAGGAGGAGTGTTTTCCTAAGATTGAAAACATTTCATCAGGTTTATATGTTGGTGGAAATGATCCATTAATTAGGGAGGAAAAAGCTGATGATACTGGAGGAAAAAAAGAGAATTGTAGGAGCAAAGACCTTAAGTAGAAAGCAGGGCAAGGGATCCAGTGTTCAAGTGGAGTTTGGCCATAATGATGACCCACTGTGATGGGTGAGGAAACAGAATATTTGGATTTAACTGCTATTAGTTTGGGCATCTGTGGTAGAAGGAATACGAGGTTTTCTTCTGATTGTTTCTAAAGAGAAGTGGATGGAAGCTGGAGAGAGAAGAATGTGCAAAATAGTGGATTCATCAAAATAAAAGACTGAGTTAACCAAGGCAGTACAGTTACATGTGCCAAGGCAGTACTGAGTACCTTCCTGAGATTTGTAGCCATACATTTAAAGTAAGCACAGTCCCCGTGGTTGTGTTTTCTCCAAACACATTCTGCACATGCAGAGCAGATAATTATGCATTAAACCGAGGTTGGGGTTTTTATCAGGCCAGTATGATGGAAGGAAAGAGAAGTTCAAAATTACTTTTAAATGATGCAGACCCCAATATTTTAACATTGAAACATGCCCTTGATCATTTAAAGCTATTTAGCAAACAGACTGTATCATTTAATCCACTTTATTTCTATTCATATGTGACTAGGTATAAGTGTGTGTGTGTGTGTGTATGTGCGTCTGTGTGTAGATAGAGAGGGAGAGACAGAGAGATAGAGTCAGAGACAGGCAGAGAAAGTAAAAGAACATACACCAAATTATTAATAATTACTTTTTAAATCTCTTTATTTATTTATTTATTTTAGGATGCTTCTTTGCAACTGATCCAAATAGTTTCCTACATGATGCCCAAGGGTATCTGGGGAAATATCCTCTGTTCTGATTCCACAGCACCATGCTGAGAAATGGACTCAGGTCAGGCTAAATGAGCCTGCATTTCCACTTTGATTGCTCCTAATACATTATGTACTGCATTCTGCAATCACATGTTGCATTCATAAATCACAAAATTTATCATGTACTCAAGGCCCAGGTAAAGTGTTGCTCAGTACCTTGTCATACAAGGCCTTGTGCAGAAATACTCCCAACTTCATGAATTTAAAATTTATGTGTATAAGACTGAACCTGTAAGTAGAAAGTAATGATTCCAGGAGATTTCATATGACTCTTAGTCACTCAGTTGAAGCTGCTTCCATAAATCTGGGTTCCCAAATGAGATCTTTTTTGAGATGGTGAACTTGCACTTCTTTCAGTCCTGCAAAATTATGTTGATTTCTCAGCTATATATCCTGACTATAATATAGTATAATTCTGTGTACTTTAGATAAGAAAGCATGGTCAAATTATTACATTGCCTATATATAATTTTTCAATTGACCAGTAATTATTTGATATCCATCAATACAGAGTTCATGTATAAATAGTTTTAAATGTAAAATTTCTATTTCTCCCCTACACATACACACCAAACTCATAGCCTCACCACCCATGTCCTTATGTGATCCTTACTTTTATAATCAGATAAGAAATTAAGCCATTTGAAAAATAAAAACATAAAAATATTGTTTTAAATTCATTCAGAGTGGTAGGATTTCTGAGTTTTCTGTGGTTATCCAAATTCTACCAGTTATTTGAGGTCCAGATGAAGGTCAATCTCACCCATAAGCACCTTCCTGACTGATTCTATCTTCATGATCTTTGGGTCTTTCACCTACTACAGCATCATCACAACAGCTATCACCATCATGTGATCAAAATCAACATGTAAAATGGCACTCTAAAGCTCCTTCCTACTCACTGGTGGTAAATAGCAATAACAATAATAATGATTTTAAACTAATAATTTATAGGATCTACACTGACACAAGTTGCTATTTTTTCCATCTTTCTCTACTTGGTATTGATACTTAAGCTCCTATATGAGACAGACTCATTTTATATTCATTTTTAATGGATTGTCATTTTTTGACAAAGTATTATTTCATTATGCCAAACTTGACATGGTTACTCTGTCTAATATAACTCATACAATAATCAGATTTTAGAAATTGAAGACTAATTTACCCATATGTGTTATACAAACAGAACCATATATATGTACATAAAAGTAATTTTAAAAAGCTATTTTATTTAATAGCTTATATGCATACATACACATAATT
The DNA here is from genome assembly GCF_951394435.1 of Stenella coeruleoalba. Classification (NCBI taxonomy): domain Eukaryota; kingdom Metazoa; phylum Chordata; class Mammalia; order Artiodactyla; family Delphinidae; genus Stenella; species Stenella coeruleoalba. Next base: position 17,313,354 of record NC_137167.1, read on the forward strand.
GTATGTATCAGGAAAACTGCATGGTTGCATAAAATAGACATTCTAGAGTCATTTTGACTAAAGGTGTAATTATTTTCATCTTGTTTCTTGACACTTAGTTAAACTGGAAACTTAGCAGTAAATTCATGAAACTGGTGGTCTGTATTTAGCTTCCTGTGAATAATATAAGTCTAGGATGTAGTTCGTTCATCTTTATTTTCTGTGCAGTGCCTTATATGTTCATATGCACTTGGTTAACTTTAAATGACATTGCTCAGGCAATTAAGGCAACTGTATCACCCTAGTATTATTAAAATGAATTTCCTCATGCCAGATAAAGGGGTTACCCAACTCCTTGTTAACACTCATTACAAGTTTGCATAATTTTTGCTGGGTTCACAAAGGTCCTGACAGGATGGATAATTGGATCCTACCAAACAGTTAAACACAATGGCAATTTCTTAAATTGCGGAATTTAGAATTGGAATGATTTAAAGAGGTCATGCGGTTTAACCTTCCACACAATGATAAATCACTTCTTCAACATCCAAACATTTAGACATGGCTTTTTTTTAGCTTGAACTTATTTTTTTTATTAATAAACTGTATTTAATTCTTCAGTCTTCTCACTGCATACATAAAGCTGAAAAAAAATTAACCGGAGGCATATAAAAAAATAGCTTCTTTAATTCAGTGGTAATGCAATACGGATGATTTCTTCAAAGATGCATTTATCTGGGCTTCCCTGGTGGCGCAGTGGTTGAGAGTCCACCTGCCGATGCAGGGGATACGGGTTCGTGCCCCGGGCCGGGAAGATCCCACGTGCCTCGGAGCGGCTGGGCCCGTGAGCCATGGCCGCTGGGCCTGCGCGTCCGGAGCCTGTGCTCCGCAGCAGGAGAGGCCGCAACGGTGAGAGACCCTCGTACCGCAAAAAAGATGCATTTATCTGTTAAAGATAAAATCATGCTTAAAATGCCTGGTTTCTTTAGTATTTTCTTAATGTAGGCAAAAATAGTTATTTTTTAAAAATCAAAAGAACTGTGGTTGAGTTCCTTCATTACTTCAAATGATGATGGTTTTTGGTTTTGTTTTATGACAGTCCAAAGACATAGAGAAAATATTTTCTCAACTGTTCACTGTTTGACAAACTACTCAGTGTGTGCAGCAAGATGGCCAAGCCCCTATATGAAGAGTGCCTAATGATAAAGTATTGAAATAGTGATAGTAATGGCTGGGAAACAACTATTAAATCAACTCACCTTACACATTAAAATCTATTAAGCTATTTATTGCTCTTAGTATCAGAGGCTTCCTCCAATAACTTAAGAGAAAATTTTTCTTAAAATATGTTTAATGTAAGAAGAAGGATTTTCGGGGTGTGTGTGTTTGATGTGCTTTGTTTCTAGAATTCATCCTTCATCCTTGTCCCATTCACAGATTAAATTTTCTGGCAAATGTCAACTGGAAAAGACACTTATTGCTATCCCAGGTCAATGTTATCTGATCATTTCTCAGACACCAACAAGTATTTTTGTAAGTATTATTTGTCCAGTTGTGTTTTCCAGAAACCAGGAGCTTAATTATTTCTTTCTTGATAAATCTAGACAAATCTACAAAAAGAGTTCTCAACCTGAAACTATGAACAATATTTCAACTTCATTTTAAGCATCATAAAATTCTTTTTCTAAGAATTATAAAGTTAATTTTTAAAACTAAATTATATTCACACAGCTAACATCATACTCAATGGTAAAAGACCCTATGATAAGGAACAAGACAAGGGTGCCACTTCTGCCACTAATATTCAGTGTGGTATTGGAAATTCTAGCTAGAGAAATTAGGCATGAAAAACAAAACCACACCTAGATTGGAAAGGAAGAAGTAAAATCATCCTGTTTGCAGATAACCTGCTCTCCTGTGTAGAAAATCCTGATTCCACAAAAATACTATTAAAGCTAATAAATTTAGCAATCTTGCAGAATATAAAATCAATACAAAAAGACGTATTTCTCATCATCAAAAAATCTACAAACAATAAATGCTGGAGAGGGTGTGGAGAAAAGGGAACCCTCTTGCACTGTTGGTGGGAATGTAAACTGATACAGCCACTATGGAGAACAGTATGGAGGTTCCTTAAAAAACTAAAAATCGAACTACCATATGACCCAGCAATCCCACTACTGGGCATATACCCTGAGAAAACCATAATTCAGAAAGAGACATGTACCACAATGTTCATTGCAACACTATTTACATTACCCAGGACATGGAAGCAACCTAAGTGTCCATCGACAGATGAATGGGTAAAGAAGACGTGGCACATATATACAATGGAATCTTAGTCAGCCATAAAAAGAAATGAAATTGAGTTATTTGTAGTGAGTTGGATGGACCTAGTATCTGTCATACAGAGTGAAGTAAATCAGAAAGAGAAAAACAAATACCATATGCTAACACATATATATGGAATCTAAAAAAAAAAATAGTTTTGAAGAACCTAGGGGCAGGACAGAAATAAAGATGCAGACATAGAGAATGGACTTGAGGACACAGGGAGGGGGAAGGGTAAGCTGGGATGAAGTGAGAGAGTGGCATGGACATATATACACTACCAAACGTAAAACAGATAGCTAGTGGGAAGCAGCCACATAGCACAGGGAGACCAGCTCGGTTCTTTGTGACCACCTAGAGGGGTGGGATAGGGAGGGTGGGAAGGAGACGCAAGAGGGAGGGGATATGGGGATATATGTATAAGTATAACTGATTCACTGTGTTGTATAGCAGAAACTAACACAGCAATGTAAAGCAATTATACTCCAATAAAGGTGTTAAAAAAAAAGATACATTTCGTTTTTTTTAATACAGCAGGTTCTTATTAGTCATCAATTTTATACACATCAGTGTATACATGTCAATCCCAATCACCCAATTCATCCCACCACCATCCCCACACCCCCAGACAAAAAGATACATTTCTATACATGAACAATCCAAAAGGGAAATTAAGAAAACAACTCCCCATACAATTGTATCCAAAAGAATAAAATATTTAGAATAAATTTTACCAAGGAGGCATGAACTTGTTATACTGAAAAATATAAAACATTGCTGAAATAAAATAAAGAATACATAAATAAGTGGAAAGACAGCCTGTGTTTCTGTAAGGGAAGACCTAATATTGTTAAGATGACAGTATTACCCAAATCACTCTACAGATTCTATGCAATTCCTGTCAAAATCCCAATGGCGTTTTTTGCAGAAATAGAAAAACCCATCCTAATTTTCATATGGAATATCAAAGGGCTCTGAATAGTCAAACAATCTTAAAAAAGAACAAAACTGGAAAACTCACATTTCCTGATTTCAAAACTTACTACAAAGCTATAAAAGATTATGAAAGTAATCAAAAACAGTGTGGTACTAGGATAAGGACAAATAGACAAATGGAATAAAATAGAGGCCCAGAAATAAACCTCAGGTATATGGCCAATGGATTTTCAACAAGGATATCAAGGCCATTCAATGGGGAAAGGGTAATATTTTCAACAAATGGATTTCCTTTTTTTTAAAGGCTGAGTAATATTCTATTATATATACATTATAAATTCCATTCCATAATATTAAATTATATATATGTATATGTATAGATCACATTTTCTTTATCCATTCATCTGCTGACAGACCCTTAGGTTGTCTTGGTTACTATGAATAATGCTTCAGTGAATATGGGAGTACAGATATCTCTTTGAGATCCTTATTCTGTTTCCTCTGGATATGATTGTTGGATCATATGGTAGTTCTAATTTTAATTTTTGGAGGAACCTCCATACTGTTTACCGTAACGGCTGTACAAGTTACATTTCTACCAACAGTGAAAAAATACTCACATACTCATTTTCTCCACATACTTACCAACATTTTACTTCTGACTTTTTGATAACTATCTCAACAAGAATAAGATAATATCTTATTGTGATTTTGATTTGCATTTCCCTGATGATTAGTGACGTTGAACATCTTTTCATATACCTATTGGCCATTTATATGTCTCCTTTACAAACATATAGACATATAGTTTGCAAATATTTTTTTATCAGACATACAGTTTGCATATAGTTTTTATCAGACATATAGTTTGCATATAGTTTTTATCAGACATATAGTTATCAGACATATAGTTTATCAGACATATAGTTTTATCAGACATATAGTTTGCATATAGTTTTTATCAGACATACAGTTTTATCAGACATACAGTTTTTATCAGACATATAGTTTGCATATAGTTTTTATCAGACATATAGTTATCAGACATATAGTTTATCAGACATATAGTTTATCAAACATAGTTTATCAGACATATAGTTTTATCAGACATATAGTTTGCATATAGTTTTTATCATACATATAGTTTACAAATATTTTCTCCCAAGAAATGCTTACCTTTAGTTAAATTTACTATGATTTAAGCCTGAGATCTAACTATTTGTGAGTGTAGACCTTCATATATGATTTGTCATAAATCTTGTTCAAATACTATATTTGTATATAGAATGACTGTATAATTTACTATTCAAGCCCTAGATACTTTATATGAATGAGAGAGAGGACTATTAATAATTATGCTAAGACAACTGGCAAAAACCAGACCTGTCCTGGGCAAACCAAAATGTCTAGTCACCTAGTCATATGTCACATCTGGGACAGGTCTTTTGTCTTAGAAGAGCAGTGTCTCTTTGAGTTAAATTATCGAGATTTGTAGTATGACTTGTCTTCCTAGAAAAAATAGTGAGGACAAATGAAAATTTCAGTGCAGAAATTTGCATGCTTCTATCACATATAGTATTACTTAAATGCAAATATTATACTGACTGGCAAAAAAGATGCATATGCTCTTGCAGCACTTCACTAAGAAAATATTTATGGGGGGGTTCTAAGGGCACAATTTGCAATTAAAATCACAAATACATTATTGCTTACTAGAAAGGCTTGCAAATGAGTGGAAATTTACTGTATGTTATTAATGCTTTAGTGTGTAAGAGCAAATCTTGCAAACTAAGCAAGATAGAGGCTATCCAAATGAACTATGAGAGCTTTTTTGGTAGAGCACATTTTTGAGGACAGTGTTGGGTTTTTTTTAGTAACTGTTGCAATGAAGCACCACTTTTTAATATTGTACCTTAACAGAGCCATTTGCTAGGTAATTATTCCCCCAAAAAGAATTTTTAAAAATACATATTACATGTACTTAATCACCCCATAAGTACTTTGAGAGTGGAAGTTTATGGAAACGTATAAACCAGCAGAGAGTAAAAGTAATTTACAAATACAGTGTCCAATTAATACTCCGCAGCTGTGGAATTGGAAATCTGGAGAGGGGCAGAAGCTGATATTAAAGAAAGATGTTTCTTATTCCACTCCTGGATATATATCTGAAAAAAACAAAAACACTAATTTGAAAAGATATGTGCACCCCAACATTCATAGCAGCATTATTTACAATTGCCAAGATATGGAACGAACCTAAGTGTCCATCAACAGATGAATGGATAAGGAAGGTGTGGTATACATATACAATGGTATACCACTCAACCATAAAAAAGAACAAAATCTTGCCATCTGCAGCAACATGGATGGACTTGGAGGGCATTATGCTAAGTGAAATAAGTCAGACAGACAAAGACATATACTGTGGTATCATTTATTTGTGGAATCTAAAAAATACAACAAACTAGTGAGTATAACAAAAAAGAAGCAAACTTCTACAGATATAGAGAACAAACTAGTGGTTACCAGTGGGGAGAGGGAAGCGGGGAGGGAAAATATTGAGGTACAGGAGTAAGAGGTACAAACTATTGGGTATAAGATAGGCTATGAGGTTGTATTTTACAACGTGGGGAATATAGCCAATATTTTGTAATAACTGTAAATGGAGTGTAATCTTGAAAAATTGTATAAAAATAAAATAATAAAATAAAATTTCAGTAGAAATAATGTCAATTTAAAAAAAGAGAGAGATGTTTCTTCACTACCTCTGAGGACGTTCCTCCCATGTACAAAGAAAGCTATGAGTGTAGCTCCTGGCCTCTCCCCGCCTCTTCACATACTCAGTCCTGGGAACAGTACTCAGCTTAGTCTTGTCATGAGATTCTCCACAAGTGGAAAGAACATTAAAATCATCTGGTTTATCTTTAATTTTAATTTAGGGTAGCTAATATCCAAAGACTTGTTCTTTGTTTCAGTTATCCCATCTAAGTTAGAGGTAATCCTAGAGAAAATCTCAGGTTGTATTTTTGTCACATCGTGCTTCTACATGTGTTGGTTTTCTGTCCTTGAATTTCTCTTGTCACTTAATAAGCTTCAGTTTGCATATCACAATAGAAAGGAAGTTGAAAAACACCATAAGATAATTTGGGTATGTGGGGAGGCATAGTTATCATAAATCAAGCTTTAATAACTGACAACATATCCAAGCCTAAGCTTAAGTAGGGTACTATGTCATTTAACTAAGTGCTGTCGCGTTTTAGAATTTTTTTGTGTTCTCTAAGAAATGATACAACACCATAATTTTACCCCTAAGCCTGTCGATGCATCCAAATTCTGATTTGAAGACTTTAAATTAACAAATGAGTTGAACTGTCAGTAGGCTTGAAATAGTGTTCTTTTATTTAATTGCATTACAGTGTGCCTTAGCAAAGTACATATGTATGTATAACATACATATTTATGTATATGTATGACATTAGCAAAGTAAATTCTTCTCAGACTAATGTCTGAGATTTATTCTTTTCATGTACTTTCACATATATTATTTGCCTCACTTTAGAAGATGTTAGATATCCCTTCTTATTATTGAAGTAAGTTTATATTCAACCCAGTTTGTATAACCATATCTACATAAAGTTATGTATTAACCTACCCAAAACTTTTGAAAATTCTTTTTCCTTCTATAACTGTATGCCTTATGAAATCATGATGTGGAAATAAATTAATGCCTAACATAATGTGAAATTAAATATAATTTTCATTGAGCCTAAGAAGAGAAAAAAAAACTTTCCTCTTCATATCACTCACATGATACAACTGAGCACATGACAAATATAAAATTGTCTAATTGTCAGATTATCAAATGTTTCCTGATTTCTCTTTTACTTCCTAATAAGAAGAAAATGGTTGTCTTTCATGGGTAGCATTTCAAAGACAGTCAAGTAACCTCCAACTCCTTGTGCTCTGGAACTCTAAAATACTATTTCAGTGGTGCGCTCGACAGGTAGCACTGCCTCAGTTTTTGTTTCATGTGTTTATTCATTCAACAACTACTTATTGGATGGTTAATATGTAAAAAGAAGCATTAAGATAACTACCCTTGCCCTTGATAAATTTACCATTGATCTAGCCAGAGGAAAAAACTGGTTACTCTTTTAGCGCCAAAAAGCAACAAACTAGTTCTTTCTGCTTCCTGTAAGGATAGCATAATTCATATTAATGGAATAAATAAAGGCTTGTATGTCTTCCTTCCACTTAGATGGACATAGATGTGATATCTGAAATATCAGAGACTTAGTGCTGCTAAACAGTAAAGTCTGAAACAATTGACTTTTTTGTATTTTTTAAGTAAAGCATGTTAATTAATTTTTGGCAATGTGAAGTTAAACCCTTAGACAAGTAGATGATAGAGGCAAAAATTACTTTGTATTACGGTAAAATGAAAAGGCAGGAGCTTCACTTCAAGCATGGTAGATGAGATGGTTCAGACCAACCTCCTTTTTCAGAGAAACTATGCAATATGTTTTGAACAAATCAGGCAGGAGAAAAGAACCCAGAGAAGTTAACCCAGCATTTGGAGCTGCTTTTCCTCCAGATGTTTCTACTGAAACTGAAGCGATACTAAGAGACTGGAAGTTGACCATAGGTTTCAAAAGACTCATGGAACTAGAAGAAGAAAAAGTAAATTTTAGAGCCACCAAAAAGATGGTTGATAAACCCAACAAGTTAAACATTTAAGAAAGGCTGACCTGAAAATTCAATAAGCAAAACTAAAAGCTAGTTTTGAATCTCAAGTGTTGATTGATTAAGATTATCTATGCTACAACTCTCCCTTAAGTAACAGCCAACCAGAAGCCAACACCATTGCTCTCTGGAGAAAGAAAACATCATCCAGAGCCTCAAATTACTTCTAATTTTTTTCCTATACCATGGTGAGCACTCAATAAAAATACCAGCATATGAGAAGATAAGACCATGTTAGTTAAAACCAAAGAAAACAACATGACATATAATCACATCCACAAAGAAATCAGAAATCACACCTACAAAGAATCCAGAAAAAGGAGATATCACACAGAATTTTAAAACAATTTTGCTTAATATGCCCAAGGAATTAAAATATATCATTAAGAATTTTCACAGAGTACTGTAAGCTACAAAGCTATAAATAGGAACCAAGTGTAAACTCAAAACTGAAAAATGTGAAAACTGAGATTAAAAACTCACGGATAGGTTTAGTATATTAGACAACTGAAGAGAACTTTGGTTAACTGGGATATTTCTAAGATTAGCATATTCATAGTGAAACACAGAGAACAGAATGTATACAAAATATAGGAAGTGTTTGAGTCATATGTGGGTATGGTGAAAATGTCTTACATGTGTGCAACTGGAGTCCCAGATTGAGAAGAAAGGTACAAGATCAGAAATATTTGAAAAGAATGCCCGAGAATGTATTAATTCTGACAAGTCATTAAACTACAGTTTCGAGAGGTATCTACATATCCCTATTAGAAAACACACATATAAACACACACACACACACTCTCTTAAGTATTGAATTATTTTCCTAGAACTTTGATAAAAAATTACCACAAACTTAGTAGCTTCAGCCAACATAAATTTATTATCTCCCTGTTACTGAGGCCAGAAGTCTGAAATCAAGGTGTCAGTAGGGCTACGCTCCCCCAGAAGACCCTATAGAAAATCTCCTTTGCTATTTCCTAGCTTCTGATTTCTCCCAGCAATTCTTGACATTCCTTGGCTCATGGCTTCATCATTAAAATCTCTGTCTATTTTTTCACATGGCCTTCTCTCTGCCTCTGTGTGTCCTTTTCTGTCGATTATAAGGACATTCCCATTGGATCTAGGGCCTGTCCTAATCCAATATGATCTCATCTTTATCCTTATCCTAATTACATTTGCAAAGACCTATTTCCAAATAAGATCATATACTGACGTTCTGGGTAGATATGAATTTTCGGGGAGACACTATTTAATCTGCTACAGATATATATAATAATAAAATTGCTGAAAAAAATGACAAAGAGAAATACTTGGAAGTTTGCATAGAAATAAACCGTTAGCTGATGCTTCAAAACAAGTAAGTCAGAAGCCAATGGAATTATATTTTAATAGTGATGAACTAAAACAATTGCCAATCTAAAATTCTATACTGAGCAAAATATCATTTTAAAAGGAAGTTGAAACAAAGACACTTTAAACAAATAAAAGGTGATGGAACTTTTAACAAATATACTTGTATTAATGAGTCTGTAGTAAGTGTTCTCAGATAGAAGAAAATTTATCCTAGATGAAAACTCAAAGATACAGGGTCAGACAAATAGCAAAAGAAAGAAGGATTTTGTGTTTAAATTTAAGTGAATAATAATTATGTAAAGTAATTATAATAGTTTATTATAAGATTTAAAAATACACACACATACACATGCATACACACATATACACATAGAAAAAAAGGATGAAAACAGCATCCACAAGTGGCTGAAGTCTCCAAATTTCAAAGTAGATGTTAAGGCAAAAGTCACCACTAGATATAAAAAGAGATGTTTTATAATAAAAAAATAATTTATTCACTTGGAAAATAAAATAATTATAAATTTCTATATACATGAATAACAATGTGATTTCAAACATGTAAAGCAAACATTGACATACTTAGAAATTAAAGAGTCAAATTAACAATCACAGTGAGCATTTTATACACCCATGTCAGCAACTGTTAGAACAAGCAGGAAAAAAATAGGAAACTTGAACAACACAATTAACAGAATGAATCTTGTTGACATATAGTGCGCTGCTCCAACAATTGCAGAATGAATATACTTTTTTCAAGTTCACATGGAACAATCACAAAAACTAATTATCATCTGGTTCATAAAGTTGGATTCAAAGGGAATTTCAAAAGGAAAACATGAAAGAGTATATTGTTTGCCACACTGCAATTAAGCTAGAAATCAATACAAAAAGATAATATTAAATCTCCAAACATTTGGAAATTAGTCACTTATAAATAACACATCAAGGGAGAAATTTAATGAAAATGAGAAAGTAAATAAGAATGAAAACATGTCACAGCATAAATTGTTGGTTGCATACACAGATGGCTATAATCTGTTCTTTAAACATTATGTTGGTAATATGGTTGTGTCCCATAGTCAAAATTCAGAAAGCTGTATAGATGCAATTTATATACTTTTTCTATGTATATGCTATTTTAATAAAAAGTTATTTAAAAGGAAAATCATGGGTAAAAGATATTGAAACATGTAAAACTCTCAAACGAGTAATGTTCAGAATATATAAAGAACTTCTACAAAACGATAAGAAAAAACAGGCACACTGATAGAGGAATGGACAAGAGATAAGAACAGGTGCTTCACAGAAGAGGTTATCCAAGTGGCCAAAAAGTACATGAAAAGATACTCAGCCTCATTAATCATCAGGGATATACAAATTAAAACCACAAAGTGATACTACTGTATGCCCCCCCAGATAAATAAATTGAGAAAGATGAAAGATATAAAGTGTTTGGAGAAAATGCAGAGCAACTGGAAATCTCATACATTATTGATGGGAGTAAATTTGTACAACTTCTTTGGAAAACTGTTTAGCATTGGCTAATAATTGTGAACCTATATGTACCGTAGGGCCTGGGAATTCCATTTCTGGGCCTCTACTGAGCTGAAATGCCTGTATATGTGAACCAAAAGATATGAAAATGAATTCCATGTGTCATTATTCATAATAGTTCCAAAGTGTCAACTACCCAACTATCCATCAACTGCATGATAGCTAAATAAATTATGTTGAGCAAAGAAAATGGAAGAACTACAACTTCATACAAAAACATGGAATAGGGCTTCCCTGGTGGCGCAGTGGTTGAGAGTCCGCCTGCCGATGCAGGGGACACGGGTTCGTGCCCCGGTCCGGGAGGATCCCACATGCCGCGGAGCGGCTGGGCCCGTGAGCCATGGCCGCTGAGCCTGCACGTCCGGAGCCTGTGCTCCGCAACGGGAGAGGCCACAGCAGTGAGAGGCCCGTGTACCGCAAAAAAAAAAAAAAAAATACATGGAATAATCTCACAAAAAATATTGATCAAAGCAATCCAGACAAACAGAATACATAGTGATGACTTCATTTTGACAAAGTTAAAAGATTAAATAAACAGATAAATCTTCCACAGAGTTAAAAGTCAGGGTAGTAGTTACCTCAGAGGAGGAAGAAGGGTGAGGAATTTGAATATAATGGGGGCTTTCAGGGACTGATAACATTTTGTTTTTTGACTTAAGTGGTGGTCACACAGATGTGTTCCTTTTATGATAATTCATTGATCTATACTTTAAAGATCTGTGCACTTTTCTATACATATATTATACTTCAGTATTTTTAAAATTATGACTAAAATTAGATGTTGCAAAAAATTTTAAGTGAGAGGAAGTGCTTGTAGGATTCAGCCTGAAGGTATGAGGACCTGACAAATGAGAAGGAGGAAAGACCAGAGAAGGAAAAATGTGTGGGGAGCAGGGATCATGTCCCTGCAAGGACAAAAAGGGTGTAAGGAAATTTATCCAAAAGTAAATTCTGTTTAGCAGAAACAGCCGAAGGAGTTTTAAGAAGAGCAGTAATGAATCTTCACTGGGTGTGAAGTGGCTGGGTGTGACTTACGAGTTAGCTATAAAATCTGCTGTATGAAACTGCTTTACGACCGTGATTTTGTGAAAATCGAAGAAATACAGCCTTGCTCATCTGCTTCCACTTAGCGGAGAGAAAGCACAACACCAGGTGGAATACTTAACAGAGAATTCAGCATGAATAGGATACCAGAATAAAATGGGACTAGGAAAAACATGCTGCCAATGAAATTCCTAAGAGTTACTGGAAAAAATGCTAGTTTTCCAACCATATGTATGATGAGGAATCAGGATATCTTCATCCAAATGGGAAAGTGAAAATGATCTAAAGAAAGCTAGAGAACCTAAGGACAGTCACGTGGGTTACAGTAGAGGAAAATTTTCTAGTAATATAAAGTCAAATATTTTGAAGTGAAAAGTGAGTATAGATAAGCAAAAAAAAAAAAAAAAGGTGAGAAACCTAGGATAGGCAATTCAGTATTAAGAGTTGGAGTAGTATGTCAGTTTGAATAAGTACATATAATGAATACAGGAAAACAATCAGAATGTAGAATACAGTAAGAAAAAGACCAAATTCAAATGGCCATAAAGAAGCCCACAATGTCTCAAAAACAATTATAGATTTCCCAGTTGAAATGGAGATTCAGAAATTTGAAAACAAAGATATATTGCATATCTCCAACTCCCTATGAAATTGTTTGTAATAATTATTAAATGCTATTTAGGAATTTTATAAATTATAGTAAATTTTTTAGAAGATACATAAATAATATGTTAGTTATTTCTGATGTACTGTTTAATATAGGCTGTGGATTTATACATCTTAATTTTTTATTGTGATAAAATACACACATCTTAAATCTACCATCTTGATCATTTTTAAGTGTACAGTTCAATAGTGTTAGGTATAGTCACATTGTTGTATAACAGATATCTAGAACTTTTTCATCTTAAAAAAACCTATACTTGTTTAAAACAACTCCTCATTTTCCCTTCACCCCAGCCTCAGGAAACCACCATTTTACTTTCTATTCCTGAGAATTTGACTGTATTAGATAACTCATATAAGTGAAATCATACAATATTTGTGTGTGACTAGATTTTTTAACTTAGCATAATGTCCTCAAGATTCGTCCATATTGTACCATGTGTCAGAATTCCCTTCCTTTTTAAGGATGAATAATAGTCATTATGTGTATATACCACATTTTGTCCATCAGTGGAAACTTTGGTTGCTCTCACCCTTTGGATGTTATAAATGATGCTGCCGTGAACATAGTTTTCCAAATATCTCTTTGAGACTCAAAATTCAATTCTTCTGGCTACAACCCAGAAGTAGAATTTGCTAGGTCATAAGATAATTTTTTTTTTAATTTTTTGAAGAACTGCCATACTGTTTTCCATAGCAGCTGCACCATTTTACATTTCCAACAACAGTGTACAAGGGTTCAATTTTCCCACATCCTTGTCAACATTTGTTATTTTCTGTCTTTTTTTTGTAGCAGTTATCCACATGGAAGTGAAGAAATATCTCATTGTGGTTTTGATTTGTATTCCCCTAATGATTAGTGATGTTGAGCATCATTTCATATGCTTTTTGACCATTTGTATGTCTTCTTTGGAAAAATATCTATTAAAGTCCATTGCTAATTTTTTAATAGGGATATTTGTTTTTGTTGTTGTTGAATTGTAGAAGTTCTATATATATTCTGGATATTAACCTCTTATCAGATGTATGATTTACAAATATTTCTGCCATTCTGTAGGTTGCCTTTTCACTCTGTTGATGTATCCTTTGACTCACAGAATTTTTTTTTGTTTTGATGTATTCCAATTTATTTTCACCTTTGTTGCCTGTGCTTTTGTGTCATATTCAAGAAATCAGTGAAAATCCAATGTCATGAAGCTTTCCCCTATTTTTTTCTAAGAGTTTTATAGTTTTAGGTTTTGCATGTGGGTCTTTGACCCATTTTTAATTTTTATATGTGATAAGAGATAAGAATATAACTTATTTTTTTTCACGTGGATGTCTCATTTTCCCAGAACTACATGTTGAAAAGACTGCCCTTTCCTGCTGAATGGTTTTGGCACCCTTGTCAAAAAAGCATTTGACCGTATATGTGAGGGTTTACCTAGACTCTTAATTCTGTTCTATTGTTCTGTATGTCTGTCTTTATGCTGGTTCCACACTTTTTTGATTACTGTAGATCTGCAGTAAGTTTTGATTCAGGAAATGTGAGACTCTCAACTTTACATTTGTTTTTCAAGATTGTTTTGGCTACTCAGAGTACCTTGAGATTACACATGAAATTTGTAAAAAAGGCCATTGGGATTTTTATATGGGTTGCATTAAATCTGTGGATCACTTTTGGAAGTACTGACAAGTTGACAATATTAAGCTTTCTGATCCATGAGCATAGGATGTCTTTCCATTTGTGATGTCTTTCAGCAAGGTTTGTAGTTTTTAGTGTACAAGTCTTTTGCTTTTTTGCTTAAGTTTATTCTTAAATAATTCATTATTTTTGATATTATTATAAATGGATGTCTTTTCTTAATATCCTTTTCAGATTACTCATTGTTAGTGTATGAAAATACAGTGGATTCTAGTGTGTTAACTTTGTATTCTGCTACTTTGCTAAATACATTTTTTCTACATATAAGACCATGTTATCTATGAATAGAAATAATTTTACTGTTTTTTCCAATTTAGAATACTTCTTTATTCTTGCCTAACTGCTCTGGATAGGACCTCCAAATATTTTGTTGAGTAGAAGTGACAAAAGCAAAGATCCTTGTCTTGCTCCTGAAAGCTTTCAGTCTTTCACCATTAAGTATGATGTTAGCTGTGGACTTTTCATATACAGCTTTTATTATGTTGAAGTAGTTTCCTTCTATTGCTAGTTTGTTGAGCACTTTTATCACGAAATACTGTTGAATTTTGTCAAATGCTTTCTCTACATCAATTGAGATGATCATTTTTTTGTTATTCTGTTAATGTTATAATTACATTGATTGATTTTTGTATGTTGAACTATCCTTGCATTTCTTCAATAAATCCCACTCGTTATGGTGTATAATCCTTTTGATGGGTGATTGAATTCAATTTGCTAGTATTTTTGTTGAGGATTTTTGCATCATTGTTCATAGGGATATTGGTCTATAGTTTTGTTGCAGACTCTTTTCTGGCTTTGGTATCAGGGTAATACTAACCTCACAGAATGAGTTTGTAAATATTCTCTCCACTTCAAGTTTTTGGAATAATTTGAGGAGGATTAGTATTAATTCTTACTTAAATATGTGAAGTCATCTGTTCCTGGGCTTTTCTTTGTTAGGAGGTTTTTGATTTCTGATTCAGTCTCCTTACTAGATGTAGGTTTGTTTGTAGTTTTCTTTCTTCAGGATTTAGTCTTGGTAGGTTGTGTTTTTCTAGGAATTTATACACTTCACCTAGGTAATCTAATTTGGCATATGTTATAATATTTCATAGTATTCCCTTATGATCCTTTTCATTTCTCTAAGATCAGTTGTAAGGCCCCATCTTTAATTTTTGATTTCAGTTATTTTACTCTTTGTTTTTTTCTTAGTTAATGTAGCTAAATGTTTGTTGATATTTTCAAAAACCTACTTCTTCATCTTATTGTTTTTTCTCTGTTGTTTTTATTTTCTCTGTTTTATTTGTCTCTGCTCTATTATTTATTATGTTTTTCCTCTGATAGTTTTGGGCTTAGTTTTTTCTTCTTCAGCTAGTTAAGGTGTAAAGTAGGTTGTTGATCTGAGATCTTTATTCTTTCTTAAGGTAAGCATTTGCAGTTATAATTTCCCTCTTGGTACTGCTTTCATTGCATTTTATAAGTTTTGATATGTTATGTTTTCATATCATTTGTCTCAAAATATTTTCTAATTTCCTTTGTGATTTCTCCTTTAACCCAGTGGTTATTTGACAGTGGATTTTCCAGTTTTATTTCTACTACTGATTTCTAGTTCCAATACATTGTGGTCGGCAAAGATAGCTTGCATGCTTTTAGTGTTTTATAATTAATTGAGACTTAATTAACAGCTTTGTTAAGTCTATATTGAAGAATATTTCATGTGCACTTGAGAAGAATCTGTATTCTGATGTTGTTGGGTGGAGTGTTCTATATGCCTGTTAGGTCTGAATGTTCTCTAGTATTAGTCAAATTTATTTCCTTATCGATTATTCTATCTATTTTGAAAGTGTAGTATTAAATTCTCTTGCTATTATTGTGTTGTTGTCTGTTTCTCCCTTCAGTTATGTCAATGTTTGTCTCATATATTTAGAAGCTCTGATGTTTGGTGCATATACAGTTATAATTGTTATATCTTCTTGGTCAATTGCCCCCTTTTTTATATAATGTCCTGTCTCTGGTAACAGTTTTTGACTGGAAGTCCATTTTGTCTGATATTTGTATAGCCAGCCCACTCTCTTTTGGTTACTATTTGCGTGGAATATCTTTTTCCATCCTTCCACTTTCAACCTATGTGTATCCTTATGTCTAAAGCAAGTCCCTGTAGAAAGAGTATAACTAGAGTCTGTTTTTGTAATCCATTTACTCAAAATATATCTTTTCATTGGGGAGTTTAATCCATTTACACTTAAAGTAATCACTGATAGGAAGGATTTATGATAAATAAATATATATATATATATATTTTTTTTCTTGAAGCTTTCAGCTACTATGTAGTGTTCACTTGATTGCTACAGCTTTTTTAACTAGTATCTAGAGTTCTCACAAAGGTGTTTTGGTCCATTTATTGTTGTTTATTCATATCTCCATGGGGGAACAATGGCCTGGAGTCCACCATCTTCCTGACATCACCCCCATATATTCTTTCAAGATATGAGTCTGAGTTTACATAGACCATGTGTCAAACTATTATAAAATAAATGGCAATATTTAGAAAATAAGAAAATATTATTTTAAGATGCATTATAATTTAAGCAGAAAGTGGTAGGCTGCAATAAATCAATAATTCTCAAACAGCATGCTGTGGAATCCTAGGTTTTCCTGAAAGTTCTCCATGGGTGGCCTTAGGAGACAAATGGACCTATTGATTCCCAATCTTAGATCCAATCAAAGAGACAAGTTTTTTCATTCCAATTTAGATATTCAGTTTTACATTAAATATAACTTAGAAAAAATATTTGAGGAATCAAAGACATTTCAATATTTTTAACTGGTACAGTTTTTCCATAATGATAAAAATTAAAATAACTTGGATTTCTCTTCGTGTAAAGGAGCTAATGATTTATTAATTTTTATGAGTTACTGACATTTTTATTCAGGTAGTCAGAAGGTAGTCAGAGTCCTAAATTTACTGAACCCAGAGGGAATCCTAATAAAGACCATGACGGATTTATGAAAGCATAATCACATTGAATAATAATGTTATATCCCTAACTGTACATTTCTCAATAACACGGATTTTCAATTATATAGAGAGAGATTTTATTTGGAGATTTTATTTTATTTTATATAGAGAGAATAATTTGGAACAATCAGTAAGTGTGATTGTAGAGCTAGTCACAGGATGCTATGAAATATATAGGAGGAACACTTAGTTTAAAAAAGGATCCACATCTTCCTGGAGAGGATGACATCTAAAAGGAAGTCTAAGAGTTATCTAAGTACAGAGATATGAGAAGAAAGGTTGTTGCATATAGTGAATACCAAGGGCAAGGATAAAGTAGTTTTCCTTGCCCTTCTTGAACAGGAACAACCAACATTTCTATTTTATTAAAGCATACAATGTGAGAGAGTAGTTGTAAAGAGATTGTTAGAATCCATGCGTGGAAGTAGAGAGATTGTTAGAATCCATGCGTGGAAGTATTTGTATGCCATGCTTAGAAACCTGGGCTTGATACTACAGGGGTATAAGAAAGGAAATGACATTTTCTGATTTGTATTTTAAATAAAGTACTCTATCAATATTTTTAGTGGTTGGTTTGCAGATGAAGACTGGAGTTAGAGAGACTAGATAGGAAGCTATTGCATTACGTGAGACAAAATAAGATAAAAACCTAACTAGCAGAATAGGAGAATAGGGGTTAAAAATTTACTGAGGAGATGAAAATAGCTAGAGCCTACTTGTTTGTATGTGGAGGAAAGTAGGAGGAATCTAGGATGACTTCCATTCCCTAGATTGGCTGGGATGATTAGCTTCTTGAACCCTCAATTTCCTGGTCTGTAGGATCACATAATATTGTAGACACATCAAAGGATTAAACAAGATTTCATATGCAAATCCCCTGGGGATACCCTGGGATACCCTGGCACAGATAAAGTACAGTTTCCCTTTGCTTCATCTTTCTGCGAAAATATAAAAAGAAACATTGAAGAAGTCTTTCTGTGACCTTATAGGAGTTTTCCTTTCTGTCTCTGTCTTACTGAGTAAGGAAAGTGAGGTACAGGGTTACTGCTGGTTAGATACAATCCACTAAATTATTGAATTTAATGAAAATATCTCATTAACAAGTTGATACATATAGTCATTGTTATCATTTAACTTGTATTGTGTGAAAAGGGAACTTGTTGAACACTCTTATTAAATGCTAAAATATGCAGGCTTATGCTAGTGAGAGAAAAGGGATTTGAGCCAAATTACTTTCCAATGAGCCTGCACAAGAATTCCCAAAGTATAATACCATGTATCATGCCTTTTTGTTATATCTATGCACTTTGTTGCTACCACGGTAAATATGTTAGGATTTAATTGTCAATTAGTTCAAAGAATTTTATACAGCTTTGTTCTGAAGCTATTGTGACTTTATAGAAAAATAATTTTTAAACATATAACTTAAAGTGCAAATACATCTTAAAAAATAAAATAGTAAAATTATTGAGAGCTTTGCAAGAAACTCTTAAAATGAGAACATTATGTTAGTATTATAGTACAGCAGTGACATCTGTAAATTGTCACTACTAAAGAAATATGAACATCTATAAGTTACAATTTCTTTTCGGATTATACATTATTGGTATCTTGGATGCCTGTATTCAGAATCATATTACATGTTGATAAGATGGTTAGAATCGCCTATGATAACAACCTCTTGTAGTGTATACATAAACGTTCTTTTGAATATGCCTACTGTGAATTTATTATTGTGTAATAAACATATGGTATCTTTAAATAAGTCAAAGAGTAAATCTCATACTCTAGAAATAAGTACTTTCTAAAACTTCCACATAAAATGGTCTGAATTTTGTCTTTGTTTACTCAAGACCTGACATTTCTGTATTCTTAAGCTTGCTCTCTAGTGTTATTTTTTGTTTGTTTGTTTAATTGAAAAAGAACTTCCAAACTTTATAGAATTACATATTTTTATCCTTGTATTTTGGCCTACAAGCATACAAGGAACACATTATAAATACTTATAAGTTTAGAGCCTATATCACCTAGATGTAGTAAATAATCAGTAACTATTGAATTTAATCTAATTTGCATGGTCATGCCTCACTGAGAACCAATCATGGGTCTGTTTTTTAAAGAAAATGAAAACAGAAATGCAATAAGGAAAAATATATAGTATTTTTTCAAAACAGTTTACTCAATTTTTTCTTAAGATAGATACACGTTTTACAACATTTAACAGAATTCTTGTTGAGTTAATGAGCTGAGAATAAGCCTTCTTTCTCTCCCCAGAAAGAATACCCTGTATTCTAGGGTAGTAGATCTAGAGATGCCTCTCCCCACATTTCCTTAGAGCATACTTTCTTAAATTCCAAGGTCCTGAGTAATATCCACCTCCAGCAGCCCCATAAAAACTCAGAGTCTGCCAATTTTAGGCCCTCTCACCTAAACCTGCTATATATATCATAAGTCCTTATCACATCACTCTGATGGGTATTAGGACATGGGAATTTGAGGCAAGATGTTGCTCTGACTGCCATTTTTGCTGTTAGTAAAAATGGTGTCTTTCTCTGAACTGGGGTGGTCAGCAGACAGAGATGGAGATGAAGATAGAGATGTGTGTGTATGTATATACGCACATATATGTATACATACCCACATGCACATACCTACATATCTATATCTTTACTATAGAACTGTGGCAGCCTAACTTGTTAGAAGAGTGCAGGGTTGCAGGGGGAGAAAACACAAATTTCCAAATAGATTATTTCTTATGAAGTGAGAGATTCACATTTATATCCCTTGTAAGCTGGTGTAGTTAACATTGCTGCTCTTCCATCTATGACCCTTTCAAAAGTTGGTTGAAGTGAAAACTTCAGTGTGAGCCAGAGTGATAAAGAGAGCTACTCTTGATGACAACCAGAAGCAAAAACAGAAAAATGAATCTTCTGAACTCTTCAAAGTATAGCCTCAAATGCACCCTATGGCTGAAAAGAAACTGCTTATTGCATAGGTTATGATTAATTTTCCAATTTAGATACATGGGGAAAAAATGACTATGAGTACTGTACTGAAAGAAAATTATTCCCATGGGTCAAAAATAAGTCAAGAATACTGGCCCCTTTTACATTATCATATTTCTTAGGTTACTGAGGGTAAGTAAGGATGACATTGAATATCCTTTCGTAAATTCTTCTGTTTCTCCAATACAGGATTTTTCCCCCTCCCCACCTCTTTTCCTTCACTATTTGAGAGTAATTCTAGAGATATGGTAAGAGAAGAAAAAGGCATTTGAAAACTAGCACACTCCCAGAGTTAACTTTGAATAGCTGCTTCCTTATCAATATCTCAGAGTCTGCATTTATTATGTCTTTTCCATATCAGTTCAGTAATTATATATTTACAAGGGTTTAATGCTCTTATTTCTTTTCTCAACTAATTTTCTCTTGTTACACAATTGCTTCCTTAGTGAACACACAGGATACACTATGAATTCATAACAATAGTTAAGACTGACCAGGGGTAAGGTCTTGTTAAATATATTGATAAAACCACATTTCTATTTGATTTCCTGTTCGTCTGTAACGACTACATTAACTTTAAAGTTTAAACCACTGAGTAAATCCAGTTACAAAAGATGAAATCAATAGTTAATTGTTCTTAGGGAATTTTGGCAGGCAGTAAAAAAACCTGTTACCTCTAACAGAAGACATTAATCTCCAGAAAACGAGGGAAAAAAAAAAAGGAAAAAAAAACAGTCCCTGGGAGTTGTAATGACTCAAAAGTACTTGTTGGGGCTTCCCTGGTGGCGCAGTGATTGAGAGTCCACCTGCCGATACAGGGGACACGGGTTCGTGCCCCAGTCCGGGAAGATCCCACATGCTGTGGAGCGGCTGGGCCCGTGAGCCATGGCCGCTGAGCCTGCGTGTCCAGAGCCTGTGCTCCACACGGGAGAGGCCACAACAGTGAGAGGCCCGTGTACCGCAAAAAAACAAAAAGCACTTGTTGAGTAAACGAATTATTTATTTAATTAAGTTACCTAGTTCCTAATAAAGGAGAATAGCCTTCCCTTACCTGGAAATCTAAACATTTGGCAAATATCTTGAGATATAATGCTAATCCTCCTCAGCATCTGCTTCCAGAATTCCCCACTGCCTCCAGGAAAATAACCAAGATCAGGGCTCAGCACAGCCTGAGCAGGAAAACAATTTATAGTACAGAAGGAAATGTTTATAAAATGAAAGAAATATAGGACCTGGCTAACACATACCAGCAGGATCCTTGGAAATGTATGTGAGACGGCTTTCGACTAGGTAGGTGTAGAATATAGGATGGTTAAGGGAGAATTTATTGAAATAATTCAGTGTTCAACCTTATAGCAAGAATACTTGCAACAGGGCTTCCCTGGTGGCGCAGTGGTTGGGAGTCCACCTGCCGATGCAGGGGACGCGGGTTCGTGCCCCGGTCCGGGAAGATCCCACATGCCGCGGAGCGGCTGGGCCCGTGAGTCATGGCCGCTGAGCCTGCGCGTCCGGAGCCTATGCTCCGCAACGGGAGAGGCCACAACAGTGAGAGGCCCGCGTACCGCAAAAAAAAAAAAAAAAAAAAAGAATACTTGCAACATAGCCTAATACACTGCTGGTATGGCTTTTTGAAGCTTGGACGTGATAATGGGCTATAGTAAATGAGGTAGAAATTAGAGAATTGCTTGGTAGAGCACTAAGAAACAGATCGAAAGTCTCAGAGAGGTGGGATTGTGAGAATGGATTTATTACATGAAAGTGGAAGATTCTCTCCTTCCCTCTTATGTTTCATGGATGGCCCTTTGGTTGGGCAAAAGAAAAGGTTGTACTGGTAAGGCAGACATGAGTATCTTTGAGATGCCCATAGGACATACTCTCATGACTCTGGACTCCCTAGAATCATAGGGGAGATGAGATTCCAGAATCTGAGGCAAGAGGTAGTCCTTAAAGTCAAAATTTTATTTATTTAT